>NC_134088.1:12527500-13179090 GCF_000715075.1 Nicotiana tabacum | reverse complement strand
CAAGCAGTACTTTATATTTCAGCTCCCTTATAAATGTTAAACATGTACAAAATGGGTTAACTAGGCCAAATTGGAATAAGGATGGCTCAGGTCGAGTTTTACGTTACGCACATTGGGCCTGGGCCAGTAATATCTAAACAACTGCCCACATGCGCGTTCATGTTTCGGATTTTGCAAATCATATTCGGAACCTGACTATAACTAACCTGTAAGCATGTAAATAAAGTTGGATTGTTCTTTTTCTTTCATTATTAGAGACAAACTCAATAGAAAACATAGCCACTATAGGACGACCTTTTAAATAAAACGAGACGAGCCTCGCCAAATAAACATGCAAGTTGCGGGGCCATCAATAATTGATCATAATAAATACTTAGAAATTGGGATGGACTGTTTAGCGAATTCTGCTGTCTTCCCCAAAGATAATAACGCGTCAGACTCTTTAGGCGCGATTTAATTAACCTTACCTTCTTAAACTTGGGTGCGCATTTCATGCGGCCCAAATCCAAATCCCAAAACATTGAATAAAAAATGTGTTTCGGATTGCGGGTGCATTTCATGTGACGCAATCCAAAGACATGTTTTTAAACGATGTTCACATTCTTTTAAAAATATAATAATAAAAGAGGTAAAGAGTTAAAACTTGTACATGAGCGCATAATTGTATAAAAATCAGATAAACAAGCCGAATATGAAAGTTGAGCGACCGTGCTAGAACCACAGAACTCGGGAATGCCTAACACCTTCACCTGGGTTAACAGAATTCCTTATCCGGATTTCTGGTACATAGACTGTAATATAGAGTCATTCTTTTCCTCGATTCGGGATTAAATTGGTGACTTGGGACACCTTAAATCTCCCAAGTGGCGACTCTGAAATAAATAAACAAATCCCGTTTCGATTGTTCTTTAATTGGAAAAACTCCTTCACCGCTCGCGGAGGCGGAAAAAGGAGGCGTGACAGCTCTGGCGACTCTGCTGGGGATTATTTTGCCTAGAACCACTGGTTCAGGGTTAGAAATTCGAGCTTATATAAATTGTTATATTTGGTTTTATCTGATTTTGTTACATGTTTGGGCTCAATGTGCTAATTGGTTGCCTTTTACCGCTTTGATATTATGTGAACTGTATATAAACTGTGCCGAAACCCATCTCCTCTCTGAGTCTTCTGAATCATGAAGAAGGGTGTACTTCGTACGACTTCTTTTCTGTATAGTGTCAAATCCCAATTTAGAACGAGGTTCGGACAAGTTGCTAAGCCGGTGAAGCTTCTGTATTCCCGGTACGCTGCCCCCCTCGGCTCGAGCTGTCCGCTCGGGTAAGCCAGGTCTAGAACAAACACCCAGGTTCTGAACCTAGAATAACTCAACTTCATGTCGGATCCCTAGTAGGAACGCTTATCTGCATCATGTGCATTTTTGACTTAGGGGACTCAACACAGGGGTTGGGTCCGTCTAGGAATAGCAACCTGAAACAGAAAAGACCATCCTGAGGCATCCTACTCACCGCTTGTGCATTTATTTGCTTTGGACTTGCATGATGACCGGTTTTGAACATTGGAAAAAAAAAGCAGTGTATAGGGTTAATCTTCTGTTTTAAAAAATAACAATGTCTAAATAAGTGTCGAAACTCTGACGAAATTTTGAGAAAAATATTTTATTTTTAATATAGTTGTTTTATTCAGAAAAAAGAGTCTATCATTTTTAATTTGTCTGGTCTGCAAAAATGGAAAATGAAAAATAGTTTGTTCTGTTATAGGAAAAGAGTCTTGATTGTTGTTTCAAAATAGTCTATTTGCCCACGGAAGCGAAACTAGGTTGTGTTTAAAAGTAGTTTTTTAATTTTATTTTTCACTTATTTTGCTTGGAATGTTTCAAGATAGTTTGTTTAATTGGGCGAACTACGCCGGTTTGATTCTCACCGGATGTGAGATACGTAGGCAGCCCTAATCGGGTCCAACCTCCCTTTTTGCTAAAAAATAAACAAAATATGTCAAGTGTTAATCTCATCAGAAAATAAATCGAGTCAGGCTGTTTTGCCATAAATAACCAAGTACTCCCGAAAGGGACGCCGGAAGGCTGAATTTGCACAAACGGCCATTTTTGTAATTTTTGACCAGTATACACACAGCCTTAAAGTCTTCGTCCCTGAAGTGCTGAAAGGTCGTGTCTGAAAACTGAGTCCTTCATCTTCAAAATTCAAAAAAAAATTGAATATAGGTAGTTCTGTTTTGAGTCTAATAAATGTTTTCTTTCTTTAATTACCTCAATAAATGTGCAGGATGAGCACAAATTGAAATGAACCGTTCTCAGTTTTTAGCGAGGTCCCTCTACAACTCCACATGTGGTGGAATGATCTGGAAGCCGATAGTAAAGAGATAGTGGGAAGAGTTTTGGGAGGTTTTGTCAATCTGCTGAATATCAAGCCAAGGACAGATATCCTCGAGGCTCTAATACCGTTCTGGGACCCAATCCGCAATGTATTCCGTTTTGTTGACTTTGAACTTTCACCTACACTAGAGGAAGTCGTCGGATATGCGGGATTGAATGGGAAACTAAGAGGACAGTATTTACTTTCACTAAGACCAGTATCTCCGCACGCGTTTTTGGATTTGCTAAGCATTAGTCGGAAGGTGAAAAATGATGATTTGTCGAGAGGATGTTGTGCTCTCCAATTCTTATATCAACAGTATGGTACTCCTCAGGGTTTTGAAGAACCAAACCTCGGACTAATTCATGCTGGGAACAGAAACAAGTGGGAAGCGAAACGTACTTTGACATTCATAACAGCATTCCTAGGAATCATGGTTTGTCCCCGCGAAGATAAGAAAGTAGAGATAGGCCTTGTAGGGATGGCTGATGTTGCAATCAAAAGAACTAACAATACTGTGGTTCCTTTGATTTTGTCCGAAATCTACCGAGCTTTAACTATATGCCGAGAAGGAGGCAAATTCTTCCAGGGATGCAATCTGTTACTCCAGCTGTGGATGCAAGAACACCTCTATCACCGAGCGGGATACATGAACCACGGGTTAACCGAGAGAAACTGTACCAGCGGTTTTGAGAAACGAATGACAAGGGTCGTATTCCCCGAAGGTGTCGAAGCATGGCTTACACGATTGAGGTCAACAACAGCCGACCAAATTGAATGGGCATTTGGGTGATTGTCTGATACTGAGGTAATATACATGGCGGCCGAGGAATGTCATATTCTTCTGATAGGACTTCGCAGCATCCAGCCATATGCCCCTCATCGGGTATTGCGCCAGCTAGGAAGATTTCAAGTAATTCCCACTGATAAGGATCTAAGCAAGCACGCCCTTGAGCTGAGCCCAGGAGTCGTATTCCCCGAAGGAAAAATTAGAAAGTTGTGGCACAAATGTAGATTCTTGGAACCCAAGACTATGGTTCGAGAACTGGCTAAGGGTGAGGTAGACCCAAAGTACGATGTTTGGTTCGGGAGAAGGTTCCAAATTCGTCAGAAACCTGCTAAAAGAGCTCACGTCCAACAATTTATGGATGATTCGCAGGAACAGTGGGGCTGGTTAAAGAAAGGGGAAGGCTACCGAGCTGAAATCGGGAAACTGAAGCGACAAGTTGAAAGACTTATATTTGAGAACAACGTGCAAGTCGCCTCGGAACAGGGTGAAAAGAACAAATTAGCCAAAGAAAACCAGGCACTGAAAGCCCGAATTCGCCAAGTCAGTAAGAGTAACAGCGACCGACAGAAACGTCGCTCCGATAAAAGGTTGATAGCAGAGCTGAGGAGTCAGGTCAGTAAAAGCCGAGAGGACTTGGAGAGATCTGAAGCCTGGATAGCAAGAATGATGGTCAGATGGACAAAAGGTACAATGGCCCGGAGGAAGCATCTGCAACAAGTCATAAGGGATTCTGAAATGAGCATCGGGATATTAAGGAAAACGAACTCCACTCTTTAGGAGAGGATCTTCAAACAAGCCCAAGATGCCCAAGCTGACAGAAGGCGTTGTTATGATGTGATGAACAGAATGGAAACACAAATGGAAAGTTTCCAGGATCGACTCGCTGACAATGCTCAAGCACTGGGACTAAAGAACCGGCGAATAGAGCAATTGTTCATTGAAAGGGACAACATCCGAGGAAGGATTGATGAGATTGGGCACTACATCTACATGAGATGCCTAGCATGTGATTAAATACCTCGTGATACCCTTCTTGCCTCCATCATGGGCTACGTCCACCGGATCATGAATGAGTTGAAGAGCTTGCAGAGAGGTCTTACACCAAAGTCCGCGGAAAGGCCGAACGATGCCTCGCGAGCACCTAAGTTGGAATCTTTAATGTATCCCTAGTTCGAGTCTTGTTTGTTGGCTTTATGGGTCCATTGTCTTCCCATATGTTGTTTTTTCTTTTCATCGAGTCAGGTTAAGAATTTTGGAATCTGTAATATTGTTGTTCTTTGTTTGAAATAAGTAGTTTGTAATAGCAAATTTTGGTGATGAATTGAATGATTCCAAAAGAATTTTGTGTCATTACTTTATGGCAGAACTACGCCCTGTCTAATTCACGCGGGGACGTGATACGTAGGCAATCCACATAAGATTCGACCGCCACTAAAAAAGAAAGAAGAGAAAAAGAAAAAAGGAAGAAAGAAAGAAAAAGGAAAAATAGAGAAGGAAAAAAGAAAAGAATAATAGAGAGAAAAACGGGGGGGGGGGGGGGGTTCCCAAAACACTTTAAAGACACAAATAAAGCAAGCCGAGATGACGCATGCGTTTGAAGCAAAAACATGTTAGAAATGGTTAATTGTTTAGGAAGCATTGCATCCCCAATGTGTTATTACCAAATCTGTTAAACTCTAACGCTAACAAGTTTGTTGTTTTCCACAAATACCAGACAGTTAGTTGTTAAAACGTTCTGGCAACACAACCTTATCAACCCAGATCCAAAGGACCGGTACCGACAAGTATGACTATTTCAGAAAATAGTGCCGAGGAAGAAAGGCCGGTAAGCCAGTTGTTGAAAGAAGCGATGGAGAAGATAGAAAGAATGGGATTGGAGATGAATGCGATACAGTTAGCCTTGGCTTAAATACAAAAGAGCCCTGAACCACCAGGGCATATGCTGGTATACTCTCACTCTGGCCCTTCAACAAGCCTCCCGAATCACCGCTATTATCAGGAGAGAAGCCCCCATGATTCCCAAGCTCCACCACTCCATCAACCTTTCCCACCACCAAATGTTCCCACCTTTATGGGACCCCCGCCAGCCACACTGCAAAGATCAACTAGTGAGCCGTCGTTTCAGGCTCACGATGCGCAGTACTATCCTCCTGAACCCACATTCAATGCACCAGAACCCCATACCTATAATCCACACTTGGAGGTACCGGCGGAGATAGAAAAGCCGGTTAAGGTCCCAGAGCAAGATGAGGTAATGAGGAAGTTCAAAATCCTGGAGCAATCCTTCAGGAGCATGCATGGATTGGGTAACCAGGTCAACGTGGCCTACAAGGATCTATGCCCTTTTCCTGACGTCCAACTCCCAGCTGGGTTCAAGATGCCTAAGTTTAACTTATATGAAGGGCATGGTGATCCTATGGCACATTTATGGGGTTTTTGCAGAAAAATGAGAGGCGCAAGTGGCACAGATGAGCTACTGATAGCTTATTTTGGTCAAAGCTTGAGTGGATCGGCATTGGAATGGTATACTAGGCAAGATCCCAGCAGATGGTACACTTGGGATGATCTAGCGCAGGCTTTGGCGGGTCACTTTCAATACAATCTCGAGATAGTCCCTAACCGTCTCACATTACTGAGGACCGGAAAGAAGTCTGGGGAAAGCTTTCGAGAGTTTGGTTTCCGCTGGAGAGAACAGGCAGCCAGGGTTGATCCTCCCATGAGAGAGGGAGAGATGGTGGACTACTTCCTGCAAACGCTGGATCCAACTTACTTTGGTCACTTAGTGACGACGGTTGGAAAATCCTTCAATGAAGTAGTAAATATAGGGGTCATGATAGAGGAGGGACTGAGGTCTGATAAAATCCTGAATTACTCAGCGCTCAAGGCAACGACCCAGGCTATTCAGAGTGGCACGGGAGGTGCGCTGGGAAGGAAGAAGAAAGAAGAAGTCGCCACGGTTGAGGCAGGCAGTTGGTCCAGGTCCGGCAAACCATACTACAACCAACCCAGACCCCACAGGCCAAATTATCCATACAGCCTGCCACAACACTACTATCCACCTCAGGAACCACACTTCTCCGTACACCAAGCCAAAACATACACTCAGCCTCCGGTTCGCCCACAATGGCGCGCGCCGGCTCCCCAAAACACATATACACCACCACAAAACACATACCCTCCACCACAAAACACCTATCCTCCACCAAGAGCATACAGGAACCCTCCAGGGGCGGGCTTTCGAGGAAATCACGCTGCTAGGAATGACAGGCTACAGAGACAGAGAGCTTTTACTGAGTTGGGAGAGACCTATACCGCCGTGTTCCACAAATTGAGGCGGCTAGGTTTGGTGAGTCCTGTCGAGCCTAGAGAGCCAAATCCCCCACCCCAAAATTTGGACTGATCAATAAGCTGCAAGTACTGCTCAGGAATGCTAGGGCATGATACTGAAAAATGTTGGAGGTTGAGGCAGGCCATACAAGATCTTATTGATACCAACAAGATCGAGGTCCAGGCGCCGGAGGCACCCAACATCAACCAGAACCCATTGCCAACACACCACGAAGCTCACATGATCGAGTTGGTGTATGAGGGAGGGGAGCCGAGGAAGCCCTATTAGACAGTGATGATGATCCAGGCCGCTCCGAAAGAAGAATCGACCGTTGGGAGACTAGGGGTACAGTTGAAGGGGGAGGGTTTCAAGCCAATGGTGATATTAGGGAATAATCCGTCCACCGCAACCAAGACACCGGAGCCAGCCAAATTGGTAGTATCGGGGACATCATCCACACCCGTAGTTGTGTTAAAAGGGGTCTGCAGGGAACTGGTCACCATAAAGCCAGTAGTCCAATTACCAGTGATTGATAGCAAGGCCGTGCCTTGGAAGTATGAAAAGGCAGTGGTAATATACAAGGGAAAGCAAGTGGAGGAGGATAGTTGTGAGGTGCAGGGACTGACTCGATCGGGACGGTGTTTTGCTTCAGTGGAGTTGAGAAGGTCCAACCCAGCCGTAACAAAGAAACCCATGTCAGAGGAAGAAGCTGAGGAATTCTTGAAAAAGATGAAAGTGCAGGTTTACTCCGCGGTCGAATAGTTGAAGAAAACACCGGCCCAGATCTCGTTGTTATCATTACTGATCCATTCGGATGAACATCGTCGGGCCCTGATGAAGATACTGAATGAAGCTCATGTGCCCAATGAAATTTCATTAAACCACCTTGAAACGATTGCCAACAAAATTTTTGAGGTGAACAGGGTAACGTTTTCTGATGATGATCTGCCAGTGGAAGGCACAGAACATAATAAAGCTCTCTACTTGACTGTCAAATGTGAAGATTCGGCAATTACTCGGGCATTGGTGGATAACGGCTCAAGTGCTAATATTTGTCCATTATCCACCCTGAACCAGTTGAAGATCGACCATGGTAGAATTCACAAGAACAACATTTTCGTCCGAGGATTTGACGGAAGTGGAACAGCCATCGTGGGGGATATCATGCTTGAGTTGACCATCGGTCCGGTCCAGTTTACCATGGAGTTCTAGGTATTAGATGCCGCGGTATCTTATAACCTTCTGTTGGGACGACCATGGATCCACGCGGCTAAAGCGGTGCCATCCACCTTGCATCAAATGGTCAAGTTCAAATGGGATAGACAAGATGTCGTGCTGCACGGCGAAGACACTGCATGCATCATGGGAGGCGCCATTGTGCCCTTCATAGAAACCAACGGTGACAAAAGTCCCTAGGTTTATCAGATTTTCGATGCAGTGTTAGCAAACAAGATTCCCGAGGGTGAAATCATTCAACACCCCAGGGTAGCTTCCACAACGGTCATGATGGTTTCAGAGATGCTGGGTAATGGGTTTGTGCCAGGAAAAGGCCTGGGGGCTGAGCTTCAGGGAATTGTTCAACCTGTCTCCTTGCCCAAGAATTTAGTGACCTTTGGATTGGGGTTCAAACCGACTGCGGCAGATTTAAAGCAAGCGCGGAAAATGAAGAAGAGAGTTTGGTTTCTTCCCAAACCCATTCCGTATCTCTCAAGATCCTTTATTAGAGCAAGTGCCAAAGGGTCACCGGTCCCGAAAATTCTCGGACCATTGATTGGGATGGACGGGGATTTGAATTAGAGCTTCGAAAGGCTGTTCGCTGATGTCATTGGAGAGGGTTCCAACGGAGCAGACATACAGTTTGTGGGGCCTGAGGCCAAAACCAACAATTGGACGGTTACTCCTCTTCCTATCCGGGGGGGAGTCCTGGTAGTAGGCTGTGATTTTTCTTTCTTGTTTTTCGGATTATTCTAGGGTATAATCCAAATCTCATTTTATTTTGTAAAAGTGTGAACCCTGTTATCCCGCATTTTTAATAAAATTCTCTTCTCTTGTCTCATTTTAATTTTTTTTTGTTCTTTCCTCTTTCTGAACAGTTCTCTTTTTTCTAGTTCTAATGACATGGCATGCACAACGGATCTTCGACCTAGTCTAATAAATCAATCTGACTCCGACTTAATTACACAAGAGATCTGTTATGACGATGAGTCTGAATATGACGAGGATGAAGCCTTCAAAGAAATAAACCGAGAACTGTGCCAATTTGAAGAGAAACCCAAGCTTAATCTGAATGACACCGAGGCTGTAAATCTAGGGGATGCAGATAATGTTAGAGAAATTAAAATCAGCATCCACATTGAGCCAAACATCAGGAAGGAATTGATCAAAGCCCTCATCGAGTTCAAAGACATTTTTGCATGGTCATATGATGATATGCCGGGATTAAGCACCGATCTAGTGGTTTACAAGTTGCACACTGACCCGGCATACCCTCCGATCAAGCAAAAACTGATAAAGTTTAAGACAGATATGAGTGTAAAGATCAAAGAAGAAGTGACCAACCAGCTGCAGGCAAAAGTTATTCGGGTCACTCGATATCCCGATTGGTTGGCCAATGTGGTACCAGTGCCGAAGAAGGATGGGAAAATCAGGGTATGTGTCGACTACCGCAATCTCAACAAGGCAAGTCCTAAGGATAATTTTCCATTACCCAACATCCATATCTTGATCGATAATTGTGCTAGGCACGAGATCGGATCCTTTGTGGACTGCTATGCAGGATATCATCAGATCTTAATGGACGAGGAAGATGCAGAAAAGATGTCTTTCATCACGCCACGGGGAACTTACTGCTACCGGGTAATGTCATTCGGATTGAAGAATGTTGGGGAAACGTACATGCGAGCAATGACTATTATGTTTCACGACATGATACACAAAGAAATTGAAGTGTACGTAGATGATGTGATCATAAAGTCTTGGCGTCAGGAAGACCATGTAGCAAACTTAAGAAAGTTCTTTCAAAGACTTCGAATGTATGATATCAAGCTCAACCCGGCCAAATGTACCTTCGGGGTTCCATCAGGAAAGTTGTTAGGATTCATCGTCAGTCGACGGGGTATTGAGTTGGACCCATCCAAGATCAAATCCATCCAAGATTTGCCACCGCCAAAGAACAAAACGGAGGTAATGAGTCTATTGGGAAGACTAAATTATATCAGCAGGTTCATCGCTCAACTCACAGCGACTTGTAAACCCATATTTCGGCTACTGAAGAAAAACGCTGCGGTAGACTGGACGACGGAGTGTCAAGAAGCCTTCGACTAGATCAAAGGGTATTTGTCAAATCCACCTGTGTTGGTCCTACCTGAGCCGGGGAGACCATGAATTCATTATCTGACGGTCTTGGAGAATTCATTTGGCTGCGTGTTGGGGCAACACGACATTACAGGAAGGAAGGAGCAAGCCATTTATTATCTTAGCAAGAAGTTTACAGTATATGAGGTCAAGTACACTCAACTCGAGAGGACATATTGCGCCCTAACTTGGGTGGCTCAGAAGTTGAAGCACTACTTGTCCTCGTATACTACTTATCTCATTTCCCGTTTGGATCCATTAAAGTACATTTTCCAGAAACCTATGCCTACAGGGAGGTTAGAAAAATGGCAAATTTTGCTCACAGAGTTTGATATCGTCTATGTGACGAGGACCGCCATGAAAGCCCAAGCGCTGGCCGACCGCTTGGCTGAGAATCCCGTTGATGAAGAATACGAGCCTTTGAGGACGTATTTTCCAGACGAGGAAGTAATGCATACAGGTGAGCTGGAATTACCCGAGGAACCAAGCTGGAAGATTTTCTTTGATGGAGCCGCAAACGCGAAGGGGGTTGGAATAGGAGCGGTACTCATTTCGGAAACAGGACGTCACTATCCTGTTACAGCCCAGCTACGTTTCTATTGTACCAACAACATGGCCGAGTATGAAGCATGTATTTTGGGTCTGCGACTAGCTGCAAACATGGATGTCCAGGACATTTTGGTCTTGGGAGACTCGGACCTCCTGGTGCATCAGATTCAGGGTGAGTGGGAAACAAGGTATTTGAAACTCATACCATATCGACAATGTTTGCACGACCTGAGCAAACGATTTCGATCAGTGGAATTCAGACATATCCCGAGAGTTCATAACGAGGTTGCCGATGCATTGGCCACCTTAGCATCAATGTTACACCACCCCGACAAAATGTATGTTGACCCCTTGCACATTCAGGTTCGTGATCAACATGCTTATTGCAACGTGGTAGAGGAGGAAGTGGATGGCGAGCCATGGTTTTATGACATAAAGGAGTACCTCAAGATGGGGATATATCCGGAGCAGGCCACTAGAGACCAAAAAAGAGCCCTTCGGCGTTTGTCAAATGGTTTCTTCCTCAGTGGAGGAGTGTTGTACAGAAGAACCCCAGACTTGGGATTGCTAAGATGTATAGACGCCGGTCAAGCCACGACAGTTATGGCAGAGGTGCATGCTGGAGTTTGTGGGCCACATATGAGCGGATATGTATTGGCAAAGAAGATTCTTCGAGCAGGGTACTATTGGCTCACTATGGAGCATGATTGTATCAATTTCGTGAGAAAATGCCATCAATGTCAGATACACGGAGATCTGATCCATTCTCTGCTGACGGAGTTGCATAAAATGTCCGCGCCATGGCCATTTGTCGCATGGGGCATGGATGTCATTGAGCCTATTGAGCCGGCAGTGACCAACGGCCACAGGTTCATTCTGGTGACCATCGACTACTTCACCAAGTGGGTTGAAGCTAAAACTTTCAAGTCGGTAACCAGGAAGGCAGTGGTGGATTTTGTTCACTCCCATATCATCTGCAGATTTTGGGTCCCAAAAGTGATCATCACGAATAATGGTGCCAATCTTAACAGCAATTTGATGAGAGAGGTATGCCAACAGTTTAAGATTACACACCGCAATTCCACCCCATATCGTCCCAAGGCGAATGGAGCAGTTGAAGCAGCCAATAAGAACATCAAGAAGATACTGAGGAAGATCGTAGAAGGATCTAGACAATGGCATGAGAAATTACCCTTTGCTTTGTTGGGTTATCGCACTATAGTCCAGACTTCCATAGGTGCAACTCCTTATTTGTTAGTATACGGAACTGAAGCAGCAATACCAGCAGAGGTCGAAATTCCATCCCTCCGAATTGTCGCTGAAGCCGGTATTGACGACGATGAATGGGTCAAAGCTCGACTGGAGCAGTTGAGCTTAATAGATGAAAAAAGATTGGCAGCAGTGTGTCATGGCCAGTTGTATCAGAAGAGAATAGCAAGAGCATACAATAAGAAGGTGCGCCCCAGAAAATTTGAAGTCGGGAGCAAGCATTGAAACGAATCCTCCCACATCAGATCGAAGCAAAAGGCAAATTCGCCCCAAATTGGCAAGGGCCTTATGTCGTGACCAGAGTGTTGTCCAACGGCGCTTTATGTCTAACAGATATTGAAGAAAGATGTGTCGACATGGCTATCAATTCTGATGCAGTCAAAAGATATTATGCATAATTTCTTTGATTATGATAGTTATTGGTTCGTTTGTTTGTACTTGGTACTTATCGGATAATGAAATGACGGAGGCAATTCTTTCTTCTATCCAAACACTTTTAACCTTTGCTTCCCCCCGTTGAGCCTTATTTATTCTTTCATACCCCTCTTTTGGAATCACTAACGGGAAAAATATATGAAAAAAAAAAAGAAAAGAAAAATGAAAACAAGATAAAGATCATAACAAAACCGTAGGAACTACGTTTGACCTGATTCCTCAAAGAGGATACGTAGGCGCCTCACGGCTCGGTGATAGTGCACCGTAGTGTGCATAGCGTGCATAGTGTGCATAATGTGCATAGCTCCACAATAGTGTAAATACAAATATCCCCAAGCAAGAAAACTGGGGCAGGAGTTATGTTTTGAAGTTTCAAAAGGGGTTGATTCCAAGAGTTGTAGTGTTTCACCCGTCGAAGTTATTTTTGAATTTTTGATAACCTTTCTTTAAGCCCACACAAAGCCAACATCGATGTCCAAAACAGACCTCCCGATCAATATCCGAGATGTGCCAAGTCAGGCAAATGAAAGCCGAGAACAACACACTGATCCCCAGCAAAGAAGAGGGTCATAAACTGGAAATGAATTGATAGCCGAAAAGAATCTCCGGAAGAAAGAGTCATATCAGCAGCACTCCAATCCCCCCCTAAAAAATAAAATGAGAGAGTCTTATCGGTGAAAACCTTCATAGGCACCAAAAGGCGACGAAAGATGAGAGAAATAAAATGAGAGAGTCTTATCGGTGAAAACCTTCACAGGCACCATAAGGCGACGGGAGCTGAGAGAAAGGAGAGAGTCTTATTAGTGAAAACCCCTCGAAGGGCACTATAAGGCGACAAGATAGATTGGCAAAAGGCTCCGTGTTTGCGAATAGGTAGACATCTATTTATCCCCGGCAAGTGAGGCCGCCAGGAATATTAATTGATACAAATAGACTGGGTCGATTAATCTGTAATGCACGACATGATCGTTGGGACCAGTCATACCATCCAGATAAGTTCTTTCTTTTTCTTCTCTCCCAACACTTGTTTAGAAAGATTTTTCTCTTTTTCTATCTTTTTCATTTCTTTGTCTAAAAGACTTTTTCCAGAAATTTGTTTTGAGAAGGATGTTTCAAAGTTCACTACCAGGGGCCAAAATGGTACAAAGAAAAATGCGAAGGGGACAGGCCAAAGCCAAAGCAATAAGACAAAAGGCGGTTGTTGCAAAACCAAATGACAAACTAGCCTAGAAAGTTAAGGGAAACGTGAAGAAAAGTGGAAAACGATGGTTGAAGGACTTGTGGACCAAGTTCCAAGAAGATCCCCAACAAGAACTTCGATAGATCACGGACCAAGGTCCAAAGGGGTCAGACAACAAAGAGCGAGGAAATGTTAAATGGAAAACCATCCCCAGCAGAAATACCATCCCCAGCAGACATATCATCCCCAGCAAGCAACTTTATCCCCGACCAGTTTTGGGAGCACAGAGCAAGGGAAAGGGAAAGGAAAATCATCCCCCAACAGGAGTGACACGATCACTCACCATGTTAAAACTAACAAAACTCTCTTTGATTTCTCCAGGAAAATAAAGGTTGATGATGGCAGAAAGACACGCCACAAGGAAGGTCACCAAAATCGAGGCAGAAAATTTTCTGCCGTTGTCAAAAATTTTCTCGGAAGAACGAGGAAACAAATTCAAATATTTTTATGTCTTAGTTGAACAGGCGCCCACCTGTATAATGAGAGGAATACTTTGCAGTCTTTACATTTCATGTCCTAGGTCGCCCACCAGTATAATGAGGGTATACATTTTTGTTTTCATTCTGTGTCCTAGGTCGCCCACCAGTATAATGAGGGTATGCGTTTCTGTTTTTCATTTCATGTCCTAGGTCGCCCACCAGTATAATGAGGGTATACATTTCTGTTTTTCATTTCATATCCTAGGTCGCCCACCAGTATAATGAGGGTATACATTTATGTTTTCATTTCATGTCCTAGGTCGCCCACCAGTATAATGAGGGTATACATTTCTGTTTTTCATTTCATGTCCTAGGTCGCCCACCAGTATAATGAGGGTATACATTTCTGTTTTGGCGACCAGTATAATGAGGGTATACATTTCTGTTTTTCATTTCATGTCCTAGGTCGCCCACCAGTATAATGAGGGTATACATTTCTGTTTTTCATTTCATGTCCTAGGTCGCCCACCAGTATAATGAGGGTATGCGTTTCTGTTTTTCATTTCATGTCCTAGGTCGCCCACCAGTATAATGAGGGTATACATTTCTGTTTTCATTTCGTGTCCTAGGTCGCCCACCAGTATAATGAGGGTATGCGTTTTTGTTTTTCATTTCATGTCCTAGGTCACCCACCAGTATAATGAGGGTATACATTTCTTTTTTCATTTCATGTCCTTGGTCGCCCACCAGTATAATGAGGGTATACATTTCTGTTTTCATTTCATGTCCTAGGTCGCCCACCAGTATAATGAGGGTATGCATTTCTGTTTTTCATTTCATGTCCTAGGTCGCCCAGCAGTATAATGAGGGTATACATTTCTGTTTTCATTTCATGTCCTAGGTCGCCCACCAGTATAATGAGGGTATACATTTCTATTTTCATTTCATGTCCTAGGTCGCCCACCAGTATAATGAGGGTATACATTTCTGTTTTCATTTCATGTCCTAGGTCGCCCACCAGTATAATGAGGGTATACATTTCTGTTTTTCATTTCATATCCTAGGTCACCCACCAGTATAACGAGGGAATACATTTCATATTTTGCGTTCAAGCGCCCACCTGTATAACGAGAGGAATACTTTTCAGTCTTATACTGCAGATATTGAAATCAGCAACCCATCGGAAGGTAGAAGGTTACAACAGGAATCCCCAACAGGAAACAATATAAATCCCCAGCACCGGAAAGCAGAAGGTTGCAACAAGAGGTCCCAGCGCAAATTCAAGCGCATGAGTCAAAAAGAAGAAAAGACGCGTCTTGAAAGAAGCAGCCTGTGAACATTAAATTATGCCCAGCATAACAAATCTGATGAAGAAAGACGCACCCCCAGAGGAACCACCAAAAATCTTAATGAAGGAAGACATATCCCCAGCGGACCGAACAAAATGATGAAAACTGGTATTCAGAAAAGCAAAAGGGCAGTGTCATCCCCAAAATTCACGGAAGAAAAGCACCGGAAGAAACACAAGCCGACAAGAAAGCAAGGCAACAAGGACAAGTTGAAGATAGATAAGATCTTATGATCCGTAGTCTAGCCTAGCTTCTTGTTTTCTTTTAAGCACGGTGTAACAAGGAGATCGGTAAGCAGTGGTAATAGCTTGCAACAACAGTAACATTGCAGTCCCATGGTAGTCCCAGCTACCAAAACTTCCCGAACTACAATAACCTGATTCCCACGATTTCACCTGATCCAACAGCCAGGATCCATTTTTCAAAAAATGCTTCACACGGAGTATTCCAACGGGCAAAAATCGCTCGTATCCGCTCACCTTGTCTTTGCACGAAAACTCTTTGTGTTTTCGGCCAAAGAGGGGCAGCTGTGAGCACGTGATTTTTGCTTCACGGAAACTACTCCAAAAGAAATCGGAAAAGAAATAAAACAAGTTACCTTCGGGTACAATTTTGAGGATTTGTGTGACGTTTTAATAATTGTTTTGTCCGTAAATGCTCGCCTTGCTATAGTTAAAAAATACAAAAAAAAACATATGTTGCATGCATTTAGGAAAAAATGGTACATTTAGGAATTAATTAACCATTATTTGGTTTTAAAAGCGAAAATCACCAAAATACGCATTTCTATTCTATCTGTTGTCATGGTAATTTTATTAAAAGTTTTAATTCGTGGATAATTGTTGTTAGGTGTTAATTAATATTTGTGTAGTTTAATTTTGGGTTTTAGGAATATTTGGGTTAATTATAAGAAGAAAAGACCGGATTTGGGCCAAAATTTAACTAAAAAATCAGGCCCAAACCAGTTTGCAACGACCCAGTCCAAACCAGGCCTTCCAGGCACACCCCCAAACGATGCCGTATTAGCATCCCCATTCTGAGCCATTGATTCATTCAAATGAACGGACCAAATCAGGCCATTCACTTACCCAAACGACGTCGTATAGGGCCATCTAATATCAACCGTTAACCCAATCCCATCCAACGGCCTCAGGCCATCCCCATATGCCCGACCCATTTAACCCCGGACCAGCCCGACCTCCTTTTAGGTGGAACGACACCGTTCCCTTTAAGTGAAGGGATCCTGGCCCTCGATTTCACCTGATCCAACGGCCAGGATTCATTTTCCCCCTCCGTATATAAGACCTCCCATCACACCCCACGCCCCCCCAAACCAAACCCCACCCTTCCCCACTGTACACCATCGTCCCAAACACAGCCCCTTCCCGTTCCAAACCCTAGCTGCCCCCATACACTCTCACCCTAAACCCGGCGGCCCCAACGCCGGTGACCACCAAAACAACACCCCTGATGCACCTAACCACCCTGAACACAAATCTGTTACCCCCTTGCCTCGAATCATCCCCCATCGTCTCGAATCTTAATTTGAAGATTCGAGCCAAACCCTGACCTACACCAACCCGCCCCAGTTTCACACCAGTCACCACCCTGGCCTCACTCGTGACCAAACCAAGCTTGGTTTGGTCCGAATCTACCCACAAATCCTCAAGCCCTAAATCAGACTGTTTGAACCCTAGAACACAAGAACTTTTGGGAATCCAGCCAGTTTTAACGGAGGGTTGGGGTCTAATAGACCTTAATCGAAGTGTTCTCGGTTGAGAACACCTCAATTAAAGTCTGTTCGACCTCAAATGGGCAAATCCAGTTCAAGCCTAGGTCGTTTGTTGTTGAGCCTCCACAGTGAGTTTTCCTTTTTCTTTTCTGTCTTTGTTTGAGTGTTGTTTGGATTTGATAACATGTTTAGTTAGTTTGTTTGGTATTTCTGATATTTTCTTTCAATTGTTCTCCATCTTCGTAAGACCTTTTTATTTGGTCGATTGTTCTTCTGTTCATGGTTGAATACGGATGGTGATTATACATGCTTGGTTTGATCAATGTCGTCAAGTGTTCCATTTATGTTGTTCCTCTGTTTTGTGCAAAGTTGTCTGAAGCCATTTGGGACCCTGTTCGTATTGTTTGTTTAATCGACTAATCGTTCTATGTTATAATTAGTATAGTCGATTAGATAAACGTCGTCGATTAGTTTTATAGGATTGAATGTTCAAATATTCTGATTCTGATAACTTCATATGATTGATCGAATCATTGTCGTTTAGCTGGTTGATTGACATTATCCATGAATGGTTTGTAGCTGCAATGCAATAGCTAGAACTCAGTTTAGGGCAGCTTGAATTTGAACTTTCAGAAATTCGAAATTTCCTGTTGTTGCAGTAGGGTAATACAGTAATAATCAGGGGCTAACAGGGGTAGTTTAGGGGTGGGAAAAGATCAGAAATGGTTAGTTTAAGTTGGGCTGACATAGGGTACTGAAATAGGATTAAACTAATATAATAGTGGGGAACAAAACTTGATAGCATGGGGGTAATTAAATATTGTCAGCTGCCCATACCATTGGGGCACAAAACACATGATAATGGGGAATAAAGAGGTATGGGCAGAGTTGAGGGCTGGGGGGAAACGAGGCAGCCTGGGGGTTTGCTTGTATTTTGCCTATAAATAGGCTCATTTAAGGTAGAGTAAGGGGTTACACATCAGAGTTTAAGGGGAGAAAAATCAGAAATTAGAGGTTGGACAATTTTAAGTGTTGAGAGTTAAAAGAGTGCTGGATTCCTGAACATAACAAGCAGAAGTCACTGTGTTTCTGCACCTGCTTTCTTTCTCTATTTGGTCTGGTTTGGTTGGGCACACTGCTGGGTTTCAGTCTAGCTCTCCTGGGTTCTCTACTTGCTAAAAACTGTTTCAGTTGAGCGTTTTGGTTTTCTGTTTGGACTGAAAGTCCACTGGTCCTTTGTTTGGTTTTTCTGAAATTTCTGCTGGGCATTCTCTTAAGTTGCTGTTGAGTTTTGGTTTATTATTGGGTTGTCCCTGTTGTTGTTGTTGCTGTGTTGTTGCATACTGCTCTGCTGATCATTCCCCTTCTTCTTTTACTTTCCTATACCAGGTACACGACTGATACACTGTCAATGTAAGCTGAAATTTGAAGCATGGATACAAAGAAAATAGGAAGAGTTGAAGTTATTTCAAATTAGCTTTAGAAATGTATTGAAAATAGGTTGTCTGTATGATAGTGTACTTTCTTTACTAGAACCATGAAACTAGCTGTGGTGTAATTGAACTCTTATACATGTCTTTTAATTGGAAAACTCTATGTGTATGCTTATAATTGAAAGGGATTAATGTTGTAGTAGCCATGCTCTATTAATTCATTATTGTTTTGTCAATAAGCATGCTAGGTATCCAATAGTTACTTCCTTAAACAAATAGTTTTTTTATTGGTAGGGATATTGCTTAATCAAACAAGCAGTACTTTACATTTCAGCTCCCTTATAAATGTTAAACATGTACAAAATGGGTTAACTAGGCCAAATTGGAATAAGGATGGCTCAGGTCGAGTTTCACGTTACGCACATTGGGTCTGGGCTAGTAATATCTAAACAACTGCCCTCATGCGCGTTCATGTTTCGGATTTTGCAAATCATATTCGGAACCTGACTATAACTAACCTGTAAGCATGTAAATAAAGTTGGATTGTTCTTTTTCTTTCATTATTAGAGACAAACTCAATAGAAAACATAGCCACTATAGGACGACCTTTTAAATAAAACGAGACGAGCCTCGCCAAATAAACATGCAAGTTGCAGGGCCCTCAATAATTGGTCATAATAAATACTTAGAAATTGGGATGGACTGTTTAGCGAATTCCGCTGTCTTCCCCAAAGATAATAACGCGTCAGACTCTTTAGGCGCGATTTAATTAACCTTACCTTCTTAAACTCGGGTGCGCATTTCATGCGACCCAAATCCAAATCCCAAAACATTGAATAAAAATGTGTTTCGGATTGCGGGTGCATTTCATGTGACGCAATCCAAAGACATGTTTTTAAACGATGTTCACATTCTTTTAAAAATATAATAATAAAAGCGGTAAAGAGTTAAAACTTGCACATGAGCGCATAATTGTATAAAAATCAGATAAACAAGCCGAATATGACAGTTGAGCGACCGTGCTAGAACCACGGAACTCGGGAATGCCTAACACCTTCTCCTGGGTTAACAGAATTCCTTATCCAGATTTCTTGTTCGCAGACTGTAATACAGAGTCATTCTTTTCCTCGATTCGGGATTAAATTGGTGACTTGGGACACCCTAAATCTCCCAAGTGGCGACTCTGAAATAAATAAACAAATCCCGTTTCGATTGTCCTTTAATTGGAAAAACTCCTTCACCCCTCGCGGGAGCGGAAAAAGGAGGCGTGACACCAACAACATGGCAGAGTATGAAGCATGCATTTTGGGTCTGCGACTAGCTGCAGACATGCATGTCCAGGATGTTTTGGTCTTAGGAGACTCAGACCTCCTGGTGCATCAGATTCAGGGTGATTGGGAAACATGGGATTTGAAACTCATACCATATCGACAATGTTTGCACGATCTGAGAAAGCGATTTCGATCAGTGGAATTTAGACATATCCCGAGAGTTCATAATGAGGTTGCCGATGCATTGGCCACCTTAGCATTAATGTTACAGCACCCCGACAAAATGTATGTTGACCCCTTGCACATCCAGATTCGTGATCAGCATGCTTATTGCAGCATGGTAGAAGAGGAAGTGGATGGCGAGCCATGGTTTTATAACATAAAGGAGTACCTCAAGATGGGCATATATCCAGAGCAGGCCACTGGAGACCAAAAAAGAGCCCTTCGGCGTTTGTCAAATGGTTTCTTCCTCAGTGGAGGAGTGTTGTACAGAAGAACCCCAGACTTCGGATTGCTAAGATGTATAGACGCCAGTCAAGCCACGATAGTTATGGCAGAAGTGCATGCTGGAGTTTGTGGTCCACATATGAGCGGATATGTATTGACAAAGAAGATTCTTCGAGCAGGGTACTATTGGCTCATTATGGAGCATGATTGTATCAATTTTGTAAGGAAATGCTATCAATGTCAGATACACGGAGATCTGATTCATTCTCCGCTGGCAGAATTGCATACAATGTCAGCGCCATGGCCATTTGTTGCATGGGGCATGGATGTCATTGGACCTATTGAGCCGGCAGCGACCAACGGCCACAGGTTTATTCTGGTGACCATCGACTACTTCACCAAGTGGGTTGAAGCTAAAATGTTCAAGTCGGTAACCAAGAAGGCAGTGGTGGATTTTGTTCATTCCCATATCATCTGCAGATTTGGGGTCCCAAAAGTGATCATCACGGATAATGGTGCAAATCTTAACAGCAATTTGATGAGGGAGGTATGCCAATAGTTTAAGATTACACACCGCAATTCCACCCCATATCGTCCCAAGGCGAATGGAGCAGTTGAAGCAGCCAATAAGAACATCAAGAAGATTCTGAGGAAGATGGTAGAAGGATCTAGATAATGGCATGAGAAATTACCCTTTGCCTTGTTGGGTTATCGCACGACAGTCCGGACTTCCGTAGGTGCAACTCCTTATTTGTTGGTATACGGAACCGAAGTAGTAATACCAGCAGAGGTCGAAATTCCGTCCCTCCGAATTGTCGCTGAAGCCGGGATTGACGACGATGAATGGGTCAAAGCTCGACTGGAGCAACTGAACTTAATAGATGAGAAAAGATTGGCAGCAGTGTGTCATAGCCAGTTGTATCAGAAAAGAATGGCAAGGGCATACAATAAGAAGGTGCGCCCCAGAAAATTTGAAGTAGGGCAACAAGTATTGAAACGGATCCTCCCATATCAGATCGAAGCAAAAGGCAATTTCGCCCCGAATTGGCAAGGGCCTTATGTCGTGACCAGGGTGTTGTCCAACGGCGCTTTATGTCTAATGGATATCGAGGGAAGATACATCGACATGGCTATCAATTCTGATGCAGTCAAAAGATATTATGCGTAATTTCTTTGATCAGGATAGTTATTGGTTCGTTTGTTTGTACTTGGTACTTATTAGATAATGAAATGACGGAGGCAGTTCTTTCTTCTATCCAAACACTTTTAACCTTTGCTTCCCCCTTTGAGCCTTATTTACTCTTTCATACCCCTTTTTTGGAATCACTAATGAAAAACTAAAAAAAACAGAAAAAAAAAGAAAAGAAAAGAAAAGAAAAATGAAAACAAGATAAAGGCCTAGAAAGTTAAGAGGAACCGTGGGAACTACGTTTGACCTGATTCCTCAAAGAGGATACGTAGGCGCCTCACGGCTCGGTCATAGTGCATCATAGTGTGCATAGTGTGCATAGTGTGCATAGCTCCCCATAGTGTAAATATAAAAATCCCCAAGCAAGAAAACTGGGGCAGGAGTTATGTTTTGAAGTTTCAAAAAAGGGGTTGATTCCAAGAGTTGTAGCGTTTCCCCCGTCGAAGTTATTTTTGAATTTTTGATATCCTTTCTTTAAACCCACACAAAACCAACATCGATGTCCAAAAAAGACCTCCCGATCAATATCCGAGAGGTGCCAAGTCAGGCAAATGAAAGCCGAGAATAATACACTGAACCCCAGCAAAGAAGAGGATCATAAACTGGAAATGAATTGATAGCCGAAAAGAATCTCCGAAAGAGAGAGTCATATCGGCAGCACTCCAATCCCCCGCTGGAAAATACAATGAGAGAGTCTTATCGGTGAAAACCTTCACAGGCACCATAAGGCGACGAAGGATGAGAGAAATAAAACGAGAGAGTCTTATTAGTGAAAACCCCTCGAAGGGCACTATAAGGCGCAAGATAGATTGGCAAAAGGATCCACATTTGCGAAGAGGTGGGCATCTATTTATCCCCAGCAAGTAAGGCCATCAGGAAGATTGATTGATACAAATCGACTGGGTCGAGTAATCCGTAATGCACGACATGATCGTTGGGACCAGTCATACCGTTCAGATAAGTTCTTTCCTTTTCTTCTCCCCCAGCATTTGTTCAGAAAGATTTTTCTCTTTTCTATCTTTTTCACTTCTTTGTCTAAAAAGACTTTTTCCAGAAATTTGTTTTGAGAAGGACTTTTTAGAGTTTACTACCAGGGGCCAAAATGGCACAAAGCAAAATGCGAAGGGGACAGGCCAAAGCCAAAGCAATAAGACAAAAGTTGTTTGTTGCAAAACCAAATGACAAACTGGCCTAGAAAGTTAAGGGGAACATGAAGAAAAGCGGAAGACGACGGTTGAAGGACTTGTGGACCAAGTTCCAAGAAGATCCCCAGCAAGAACTTCGATAGATCACGAACCAAGGTCCAAGGTGGTCAGACACCACAGAAAGGGGGAAGGGGGAAGAGAGAATTAATCCGCAGCAAGATAACCCTAATAGTCCTACCCTCAATAACGTTATCCCAAGTGATAACATGTTATGCCCTGCAGGGCTGGGAGAAAATAAACTTTTATGAGAGTAGTTTTGAAGTTGAAGAGGACTCCCACAACATGTTTTGAAATAAAAGAGCGGGGAAGGGATAAATGGGAAACCATCCCCAGCAGACGTGTCATCCCCAGCAAGCAACTTTATCCCCAACCAGTTTTTGGGAGCACAGAGCAAGGGAAAGGGAAAGGAAAATCATCCCCCAGCAGGAGTGACACGATCACTCACCATGTTAAAACTAACAAAACTCTCTTTGATTTCTCCAGGAAAATAAAGGTTGATGATGGCAGAAAGACACGCCACAAGGAAGGTCACTAAAACCGGGGCAAAAAATTTTCTGCCGTTGTCAAAAAATTTTCTCGGAGGAACGAGGAAACAAATTTAAATATTTTTATATCTTAGTTGATCAGGCGCCCACCTGTATAACGAGAGGAATACTTTTAGTCTTTTCATTTCATGTTCTAGGCACCCACCAGTATAATGCGAGAATACATTTCTGTTTTTTATTTCATGTCCTAGGTCGCCCACCAGTATAATGAGGGTATGTATTTCTGTTTTTTCATTTCTAGGTTGCCCACCAGTATAATGCGGGCATACTTTTCTGTTTTTCATTTCATGTCCTAGGTCGCCCACCAGCATAATGCGGGAATACATTTCTGTTTTTCATTTCATGTCCTAAGTCGCCCACCAGTATAATGAGGGTATGCATTTCTGTTTTTTTCATTTCTAGGCCGCCCACCAGTATAATGCGGGCATACTTTTCTGTTTTTCATTTCATGTCCTAGGTCGCCCACCAGTATAATAAGGGTATGAATTTCTGTTTTTCATTTCATGTCCTAGGTCACCCACCAGTATAATAAGGGTATGTTTTTCATTTCATGTCCTAGGTCGCCCACCAGTATAATAAGGGTATGCATTTCTGTTTTTCATTTCATGTCCTAGGTCGCCCACCAGTATAATGAGGGTATGCATTTCTGTTTTTCATTTCATGTCCTAGGTCGCCCACCAGTATAATGAGAGTATGCGTTTCTGTTTTTCATTTCATGTCCTAGGTCGCCCACCAGTATAATGAGGGTATACATTTCTGTTTTTCATTTCATGTCCTAGGTCGCCCACCAGTATAATGAGGGTATACATTTCTGTTTTTCATTTCATGTCCTAGGTCGCCCACCAGTATAATGAGGGTATACATTTTCTGTTTTTCATTTCATGTCCTAGGTCGCCCACCAGTATAATGAGGGTATACATTTCTATTTTCATTTTATGTCTCAGGAGCCCACCTGTATAACGAGAGGAATACTTTTCAGTCTTATACTGCAGATCTTGAAATCAGTAACCCACCGGAAGGCAGAGGGTTACCACAGGAATCCCCAGCAGGAAACAATAAAAATCCCCAGCATCGGAAAGCAGAAGGTTGCAACAAGAGGTCCCAGCACAAATTCAAGCGCATGAGTCAAAAGGAAGAAAAGACGCATCTTGAAAGAAGCGGCCTGTGAACATTAAATTATGCCCAGCATAACAAATCTAATGAAGAAAGTCGTACCCTCAGAGGAACCACCGAAAGCTTAATGAAGGAAGCCATATCCCCAGCGGACCGAACAAAATGATGAAAACTGGTATTCAGAAAAGCAAAAGGCCAGTGTCATCCCCAAATTCACGGAAGGAAAGCACCGGAAGAAACACAAGAAAGCAAGGCAACAAGAACAAGTTCAAGATAGATGAGATCTTATGATCCGTAGTCTAGCCTAGCTTCTTGTTTTTCTTTTAAGCACGGTGTAACAAGGAGATCGGTAAGAAGTGATAACAGCAGTAACATTGCAGTCTCATGGTAGTCCCAGCTACCAAAACTTCCCGAACTACATTAACCTGATTCCTCTTTAGCCAGGGATATGTAGGAAACCTTTGAAGCAAAGGTTCAGTTAAATCTTTTTTAAAACAAAATGCTTCACACGGAGTCTTCCAATAGCAAAGTCACTCATGTCTGCTCACTTTATCTTTGCACGAAAGCTCTGCGACACCGTTCCCTTTAAGTGAAGGGATCCTGGCCCTCGATTTCACCTGATCCAACAGCCAGGATCCATTTTCCCCCTCCGTATATAAGCCCCTCATCACACCCCACGCCCCCTATCCAAACCACCCCCCCCCTCACCTCCTGTTCATCATCGTCTCTCAGAGACGAACCCGTTCCAAACCCTAGCCGCCCCCATACACTCTCACCGTAAACCCGGTGGCAACGATGCCGGTGACCACCAAAGTAACACCCCTGATGCACCCAACCACCCTGAACACGGATCCGTTACCCCCTTGCCTCGAATCATCCCCCATTGTCTCGAATCTTAGTTTGAAAATTCGAGCCCAACCCTGATCTACACCAACCCACCCCAGTTTCGCACTAGTCACTACCCTGGCCTCACTCATGACCAAACCAAGCTTGGTTTGGTCCGAATCTACCCACAAATCCTCAAGCCCTAAAAATCGGACTGTTCAAACCCTAGAACACAAGAACTTTTGGAATCCGGCCAGTTTTAACAGAGGGTTAAGGTCTAATAGACCTTAATCGAAGTGTTCTTGGTTGAGAACACCTCGATTAAAGTCTGTTCGACCTCAAAATGGGCAAATCCAGTCAAAGCTGGGGTCGTTTGTTGTTGAGCTTCCATAGTGAGTTTTCCTTTTTCTTTTCTGTTTTTGTTTGAGTATTGTTTGGATTTGATAACATGTTTAGTCTGTTTGTTTGGTATTTCTGATATTTTCTTTCAATTGTTCTCCATCTTCGTAAGACCTTTTTATTTGGTCGATTGTTCTTCTGTTCATGGTTGAATACGAATGGTGATTATACATGCTTGGTTTGATCAATGTCGTCAAGTGTTCCATTTATGTTGTTCCTCTGTTTTGTGCAAAGTTGTCTGAAGCCATTTGGGACCCTGTTCGTATTGTTTGTTTAATCGACGGATCGTTCTATGTTATAATTAGTATAGTCGATTAGATAAACATCGTCGATTAGTTTTGTAGGATTGAATGTTCAAATATGCTGATTCTGATAACTTCACATGATTGATCGAATCATTGTCGTTTAGCTGGTTGATTGACATTATCTATGAATGGTTTGAAGCTGCAATGCTATAGCTAGAACTCAGTTTAGGGCAGCTTGAATTTGAACTTTCAGAAGTTCAAAATTTCCTGTTGTTGTAGTATGGTAAAGCAGTAATAATCAGGGGTTAACAGGGGTAGTTTGGGGGTTTGGAAAAGACCAAAAATGTTTAGTTTAAGTTGGGCTGACAGTAGGGTACTAAAATAGGATTAAACTAATACAATAGTGGGGAACAAAACTTGATAGCATGGGGGGTAATTGTATATTATAGACTGCCCATACCTTTGGACAGAAAACACATGCTAGGGGGCTGTCAGGAGGATGGACATTGGGGATTAGTTTAAGGAGGTATGGGCAAAGTTTGAAGAGGCAGCCTGGTGCTTGCCCTTTTGGCTGATAAATAGGCTCATTTAGAACAAAATAGGGGCGGAGGACTAAGACTTCAGAATTTAAAAAGAAAAGAACAAGAGTGTTAAGGTTTTTGGATCCTCATTCTAGGTTAAGCTTTACATCAAAGAGCTTCAACTTGTCTTTGCCTTTGAGTGTGTAACAAAAATCAGAAATCACTACTTCTTGCACCTGTCTGTGTGTTGTTTGTACTGCTGGATTTTCAGCTTGGTAGTATCCAGTTCTCTATCGGCTGAATACTGTTCCATCAGGCTACTCCTGGAATTCTGCTTTGATTTTAAGAATCTGTTGCTACTGGTTATTCTTATTGGTTTCTTTGGGCTGTTGCTGTTTGGGTTTTTTTGAAATTGCTGCTGGGTTTTCTTTTAAGTTGTTGTTGAGTCTTGGTCTGTCTTTGGGCTGTCTCTTTGGCTGTTACTGGTTTGGGGCTGTTCGACTGATTATGTTGTTGTTTGCTGTTGTTGCGTGTGTGTGCTACTGCTGCACTGATCATTCCTCTTCTTCTTTTGCTTTCCCAAATACCAGGTACATCATTGATACACTGATCAATATATGCTGAAATTTGAAGCATGAATACAAAGAAATGAAGAAGTTGAAGTTATTTTGGAATTCGCTTTAGAAATATACTGAACATTAGTTGTATGTATGATAGTTCGCTTTCTTTAATAGAATCATGTAATTAACTATGATGTAACTAAACCTTTTATACAGCTCATTTAGTTGAAGAACTCTATGTTTTGCTTACAATTAAAAGGACTAATGTTGCAGTAGCCCTGTTCTGTTAGTTCATCGTTGTTTTCAATAAGCATGTTAGGTATCCAATAGTTACTTCCTTAAACAAATGGCAGATTTTTTTTTTAGTTGGTAAGAATATGGTTTGATTAAGGTAGGTTGTACATTGCATGTTAGCCTTCCCCCTTATGAATGTTAAGCACATACCAAATAAGTTGAATAGGCCCAATTGGAATAAGGGTGGCCCAGGCCGAGTATCATGTTATACGTATTGGGCCTGGGCCCGTAATATCTAAATGACTGCCCATATACGCGTTCATGTTCGGATTTTGCAAATTATATTCGGAACCCGACTAATAACTAACTTGTAAGCATGTAAATAAAGTTGGACCGTTCTTCTTCTTTCATTATTAGAGACAAACTCAATAGAAAACATAGCCACTATAGGACGACCCCTTAAATAAAACGAGACAAGCCTCGCCAAATAAAAATGCAAGTGGTGGGGCCCTCAATAATTGGTCATAATAAATACTTAGAATTTGGGATAGGCTGTTTAGTGAATTTCACTGCCTTCCCCAAAAATAATAACGCGTTAGACTTTTTAGGCACGATTTAATTAATCTTACCTTCTTAAACCCGGGTGCGCATTTCATGCGACCCAAATCCAAATCCCAAAACATTGAATAAAAATGTGTTCCGGATTGCGGGTGCATTTCATGTGACGTGATCCAAAGACATGTTTTTAAACGATGTTCACATTCTTTTAAAATATAATAATAAAAGCGATAAAGAGTTAAAACTGGCACATAAGCGCATAATTGTATAAAATCATGTAAACAAGCTGAATATGACAGTTGAGCGACCGTGCTAGAACCACGGAACTCGGGAATACCTAACACCTTCTCCCGGGTTAACAGAATTCCTTATCTGGATTTCTGGTTTGCAGACTGTAATACAGAGTCATTCTTTTCCTTGATTCGGGATTTAAATTGGTGACTTGGGACACCCTAAATCTCCCAAGTGGCGACTCTGAAATAAATAAACAAATCCCGTTTCGGTTGTCCTTTAATTGGAAAAACTCCTTCATCCCTCGTGGGGGCGGAAAAAGGAGGTGTGGCAGATTGTATTAACTTCAAACTTCATTTTCTAGGGTGTTAAAATTCTGGTTACAGAATTGAGTCACTTTACTATCTAAAATATTCCAGTATCTTTGGTAAAAGAGGGGGTGTACACCATCAGGTCTAGGGGCCTTAGTAGGTCTGAAATAGAACATGGCCACCTTCATTTCACGACGCTTTAGGGTAGCACTCAGAGTATCTTGCTCCCTATTGGACAGAGTGTGGACATCATAAACTGTGTTTTTCCAAGGGGTGGGAGAGCCTAGGCGTTTGGTGGTGAACAACTAGTAGTAGTGGTAAATGGTGTTCTGGATTTCTTGTTGCTCCTTAATCCAGTTCGCTACTTCATCCTGTAGGGCTATGATTTTGTTCCTTATCCTTCTATGAAGGGTAAAAATACGAAATAATCTAGTATTAGCATCACCCTCCATCAACCAGTTGATCCTAGACTTAATTTTCCAAAAGACATCTTCACATTTGAGAATAGAGGAGTATTCCTCCAGAAGTTGGCCATCTAGATTCTGAAGAAAGGTGTTAAAGGGATAGGCATTAGATTTCTGGATACACCCATGTCTGGAAATATTGTGCTTTTTCTTATGGAATACATATTACCAAACATAGTCTTGTTCTAGGTCAACACTTGGGACTGGAACTGGGCATTGCCTCTTTCAAGGCTACCACACCCTTCATAAGCTTGTTCGACAATAGTGGTAAAGGATGGGTGATTACACCATATTGGCTCAAACCTAAAAGGTTTGGAAGTGGTATTGAAAGTATTGGTTCACAAGATGATCAGCATAGGGTAGTGATCAAAGTATATTCTAGGGAGGTGGCTCATATTACTAGAAGGGTAATCCTGGATCCATTCATCATTGGCAAAACACCTATCTAATATCTCTAGGATTAACTGACTCATATTCTTATACCTCATGTTAGTCCAAGTGTATGTATTCCCCTTAAAACCTAAGTCAATGAGCTTATAGTGATTCAGGCAGTGCCAGAATATGTGAGCTCTTGGAGTAGAGATGAAGTTTTCCCCTACATATCTCTGGCCCTTAAGACTTCATTGAAGTCCCCTCCTACTAGCCAGCTCCCCTTGTAACCATCAAAGATAGTTTTAAGCTGATCTTATAGGGCTCTATTGTTAACGTAGGTGTTGCTGGCAAAAATAGTAGTGAAAATCCAAGGGGTGGAAGAGAGAGTTACCTTGACCATGACATTGATGCCCTAGGGAGTGGTGCAGACTTCATCAATATTCAGCATGTCATCTTTTCACATGATGATAATGCCTCCTGATAGGCCTACAACAGGGTTCTGAATTTGCATTGTGAATCCCAGCTCTTGAATGAGGTGTTTGTGCTTAGTCATCCTTGTTTCCAAGAGGATAAGCATGACAGGCTTGTGTAGCTTAACCATATCTGCACAATGTCTCCTAAATTCCCCATTGTTAGCCCCCCTAGTATTCCAGATGATGAAATTCATCAGTAACCTTGGGTTGGTTTGTGGCTTCCTTTTCAGGCATTTGGATTTCCTCTTCATTGTTTGGCTCTGCTTCTCCATCCCCTAAGGATTCTGGGGAGTTAACTGGACCATTACTGGTTTTAGGTTCACAGCTGAGTCTCTTGAGTTTGTCTCTAAGGCCGATCTTAGGCTTATTCCACACATTACCATGCTACTTGGGCATAGTACGATAAAAATTTCTCCATCAGGCCCTCTGAACTCTATTGCTTCCTCTTGCTGTAGAAGTATAGCTTTGGTTTTTGGCACTCCCAGTCTTGATATCATTTCCTCTAATTCTATGTTAGTGGCCTCTAGGTGCTCGTGAACATTTTTTGACCCTATCCTTAGAGATGGGGTCCTTGTCCTCAATGGTGTCCATGGGGAGAAGGGGCATTGAGGATCTCCTCCCCTGGAGAGACTAGTGGGAAGAAGGGGAGAGTGTGGCTTATCTACTGCATGGTAAGGCTCAGCATGTAGTGTCATTGTCTGCTGGCTCAGCGCATACTGAGCTTGCATGAGAGTTGCCAACCACAGTTGGTGACTATAGTTCAGTAGGGCATGGTTCATGCTGGTTGTGACTAGTTTAGCCAAGTAGTGGGGGTTTTGAATTACCATTGAGATAGGTACTATCCCTATCAAGAAGTTTAAGGGAAAGGCAATACCCTACAGTGCCATCTCCAACCATGAGGTTGGAATGTGATCCATGGGGAGTGGGGCAGATGAAGCCCTTATCTGATTTGGATCCCCCCTTGGTTCAGCATGTTGTTGCTATTTTTGGGTTGTTTTGTTCCCCCTCCATTGTTAGTGTCTAGAATGATAGTGGAGTTTACCTCATAAGATGTGCCTTCATTTCCCTTTAAGCAAGGGTCTTATCCGTTGGGTTTCTATGCATGAAGATTTCTCATCTTTAGAAATCTTTGAGAGGCGACGACGTCAGTCAAATCAGTAGAGGGGGAGCGATGATGGGACATAGGATTGGTTATAGTGTGAGAGGGAGAGTGAGGAGGCTTAATTAAATCCTTCTTACCTTGCACAGTGTTACTAATATTGTTAGAGAGATCATGTTTACCCCATAAGTGGTCCCTAGAAGTTGATTTGTGTTAGAGCAGGGGGTATCAGATTGGGGATTGCATTTTGGGTATTTTATACCCGATATGGGTGCGTGTTTTCCCCCTTGGGCTGCATGGGAGGTGTTAGGTGTGTAAGTGGGGAGGCACGTGCACAACTATAATTCCCCATAAAATATTACCTAGAACTCGAGGTTTCGTGGTTGCTGAGGTAGGCTAAAGTGTTTTAAAATTGTAGAAAACGAGCCATGGAACGGACTTTTTGGGTTGTAAAATACATTGGGGAGTTAGAGGCAAATTGTTGCAGAAAATGACATTTCTGTGGTCCATTATGCGACCGTAGAATCATTTCGCGGACCACAGATCCATTAAGAGTGGAACAGAAAATGGACAAATTTTGAAACACTATTCTGCTGGCCGCAGAATGATTATGCTATCACAAAATGTCATCGCAGAATGGACCAGATGCAACCCAAAAGTTGAAAATCATTTTGTGTCAATTCTGCTGGCCACATAATCATTATGATATTGCAGAATTGCATCGCAGAATTGACATACTATTTTGTGGCCACTCTGCTGGCCATATATTAATTCATTTGCCCACATAACGATTCTGCTACCACATAATTGACTTCGGGAGATATTTTTGGAAATTTTCTTATCCGACCCAATTTAGATATAAGGCCTTAGGTGGTCATTTTGCAAGGTAAAATCTAATTTTTGGAGAGAAGTGAGACTATTCTAGAGAGAGAAGGAGAATACCTAGCATGCTAATCATCCATTCTTGCCCCAATCTTCAAGAATTAAGGAATCCAATCACAAGATCTTCATCTAATAGGTAATTTTTCACTCTCTAGTCCTAAATTTCGAGATTTAGACTAAAAGTAGGTCATGAGAAGTATGATTCTTAAGTGTGGGAGGTACTTCCTATGCATGAATGTACTGTTGAACTATTTTTGACAGTTTCTTATTGAATTGGTTGTGGAGTAAAGGAAATCTTGTAGAAGAACCTTGTAGTCAAATTTGCACATCTAGTGTTTGATAAAATGCTCAAAAGAGCTGAAACCATGAATATCTTCCTAATTTGTATTAAATTTTGTTATGTCTCAAAGTATATTGGGAGTGCTAAGATTTCCGGAAGTAATATAAGAAAATCTCAAGCAAGGTATGTTGGCTAAACTCTCTCCGTTGAATCGAATTTCATGATGTCCTTATATGTTTTAAGTGTGGTTGGCCCAAGTTCTTATTTCCTTATGATTTGGGCCATTCCTAATATATTCGATTATTCCAAATAAGCATTATTTTGGAAATTATATGCTAAAAATGATGAAACACTCTTACCATATTACGCCATCCTTCGGGAACGTGTTCAAAGCATGAGTTGTGTATTAAAATGTTATGACTTCAGGTCGTGTTTTAAGTGAAGGCTATTATGCCCAATTGTGTAAGAAACCTCAATGTGCTTAAGACTCTTAATTGCTCATCTGTGTACTGAAAGTCATGATTAGAGATGCTTTATTGTTGATAATCTATAAAGACACTTGAAAGTGTAAGGAGTGAGTTGGGGATATAAAGTGTGGTCATCGTGCCAAGAATAAAATTTATACTTGTGGCCAATAGTGCCAATGAAATAAAATGATGTATAAAAGATTATGAAATGAGCCTTGATTCAACTGTTCCAAACTGACTCCGAAAATAGGATTGTCCAAAAGTTTATGTACTCAAGTCATATCCAAATTGGTTGTTCTAACTAATGTTATGCTTGGTAGGTATTTCCAATATGTTTTAAGTTTTTACATATTCATGAGTTGAAATTGTGTACTATCCTTTTGGGAAAGATATTTCAAGAATATTCTATATGTTGATGTTTATGATAATAATCCTTGAAAGTAAAGAAATGGAAGTGTGGAATATGAAATACGGTCATTGTGCCATAAAAGAAGAATCATATGTATGGCCAAGAGAGCCAATGAAATAATGATATTGTAAGTGGTTGAAAGTACGAATGAAGTGATATATGGTGTTCCTAAATTTTATAAATGCTCTTAATGTTCTATGACCACCCATGGCAAGTACAAGTAAGTTATAGTATGAACATGAAATATGGTTGTTTGCCAAAATGAGAATTATGAGGTGTTGTATGTCCCAATGGTGTCAATCATATTACGTATGCTTCTAAAATAACAAATGCAAATAACTTCGATGTTAAGTCCCCAAGAATCATGAACTTAGCTAATGACCATAAGTTGACAAGAGGGTATATAATGAGGTGGTAGAGAGATGTCCTATGCTAAATGATGATAAAACTTATGAAAACGAATTTGGGCCATGTGCCACTGAAATTAACTTATTGATTCACCATACATGTGCTAATGTAATGAGCTATGTTTCTCCATGATGAGCATGAACATGAAGTGTTCCAATGATCCGGGAACTTACAACCTTAAAAGTAGCATTAGTCATGTCGCTTTGACTTTATATATGGTTATGTGCATAATGACGTGTTATGAATCCTATGGACGGTCTATGAAATGCATAGGTATATTATATATGTGATCCTATGGACGGTCTATGAAATGCATAAGTGTATAATACGTGAAGACTGTGGACGGTCTATGAAACACATAGGTGTATTGTATAGGCGATCCTATGGACGGGCTATGAAATGCATAGGTGTATAATATATGAGTCTTATGGATGGTCTATGAAATGCATAGGCATATTGTATATTTGACCCTATGGACTTGCTATAAGACGCATAGGTGTATGGTATATGTGACCCTATGGATAGGCTATGAGAGGTATATATGTATGGTATATGTGACCCTATGGACGGGCTATGAGACGCATAGGCGTATGGTATATATGATCTTATAGTCGGTCCATGAAATGCATAGGTGTATTGTGTATGAAATCCTGTGGACGGTCTACGAAGCACGTAGGAGTATTGTGTATGAAATCCTATGGACGGTCTTCGAAACGCATAGGTGGATTGTGTATGAAATTCTGTGGATGTTATATGAAACACATAGGTGGATTGTATATGAAATAATATGAACGGTCTATGGAATGCGTAGGTGGATTGTGTATGAAATGTATAGGTGTGCAGTATGAATAAACACTATGGACGGTCTATGCGACGCATAAGTGTATAATATGATATGTGAACACTAAGGATAGTCTATGAGATGTATAGGTATAAAATAAGAGAGGGATATGGACGATTTAGTGAGACGCATTGTTAACGCAGACAATAGATGTCACTTTCATTGGCCTTGTTTGTACATGTTGTTTCAATTACATTACATTATGTATTCCACGTTTATTTCATATGGCTCAGTTGATCCTAAAAGAAGTTCAGAATGATGTAAGTATAAGAAGACTAAAAATGTGATTCTATGGGATGTTTCATAGGTTCTTGATGTACTTTATTTGCCTTTTATTTGAGTTACGTAATTTCATATGTTGTTTTGTCTACCTTACATTGGAGTACACTTCCACATATACTCACATCCCTTTTGCGGGGACGCTGCATCTTTAATAGATGCAGGTGGTTCCATAGCAGGTGGCATTGATCAGTGATAGTAGTACATCATCTTTCCAGCAAATTATGATGAGCCCGCTACAATTCCAGTTGGTATTCGAGTCTAGTTGGTTTTATGTACTAAGGTATCTATTTTCATAGAAGCTCCATATACACTATATCATGTAATTAACATTTTGAGTTTTGTCATGTATTTATGTTCACAGTATTTATAGTTATTTATAAAGCTGTGTACCCATCATGATAAAGATTTTAGGTCACTGAGCCAAATGTATTCAATTTGAAAGTCAAGATCAAATTATGTTTTGATAAATCATGCATAAGTTATGATGAGAGGTTGATGCAATGTATGCTTGCTCGACTGGGTTTACTCGGTTGAGCACTGGGCATGCTCCCTGAGTTCGAGGCGTGACAAACTTGGTATCAGGGCCAGGTTTAAGAGTCCTAAGGTGACATGGAGTTGTGTCAGTATAGTTCCTCTTATCGTGTGTTGACCGCCACACTTATAATAGGAGGCTACAACAACATTTAGGAAATGTTTCTCTTCTTCTATCCTCGATCGTGCGTTAAGTTTTCAAGTCATTCTAGGAATTCCTTTGTCACTGTCAAGGAATATTTGCACGTCGTGCTACGAAATGAGAAAGGCCTAAGGATTAAAGGAATAACGCACATAGCGGGCATAATGTGTAAGGTGCTCAATTGTCCTCGTAATAGATGAAGGAAAAGTGAAGGATATGACCAAGGTAAGGAAGGTCATAGAGTTGGCCTCGAGAGTCATTGTTGGCGTTGTTTTCATGTATATGGAGAAATGTGGTGTTAGGATTGATTTTTGAGATTCTCTAATAGGTGGATATGCCTAATTACAAGGGAAACTCTGCCTAAATTTTTGGAAATTTAAAGAGTTAGCCAAATTTTGGAACTGCGAGTGTATGAAGAATAGTTGAGTCGTATTGGATGCTAATGGCGTCTTTTGACCCTCATTCGAGGATGAGTGATCCTAAGCTGAGGAGTATGTAATACCCCGTAGAATATTATCTACAACCCGGGGTTTTGTGGTTGCCGAGGTAGGCTAATGTATTTGAAAATTGTAGAAAACGAGCCACGGTACAGACTTTTTGGGTTGTACGATGCATTGGAGAGTTAGAGGAAAATTGTTGTAGAAAATGGCATTTCTGCAGTCCATTATGCGACAGCAGAACCACTCCGTGGGCCGCAGATCCATCGTGAAGTGGAACAGAAAATGGACAAATTTTGAAACACTATTCTGTTAGCCACAGAATGATTATTCTTCGCAAAATGTCATCGCGAAATGGACCAGAGGCAACCCAGAAGATAAAAATCATTTGCACGTCTAGTTTTTAATAAAATGCTCAAAAGAGCTGAAACCATGAATATTTTCCAAATTTGTATTCAATTTTGTTATGTCTCAAAGTATATTGGGATTGCTAGTATTTCCGGAAGATTGTAGTAATAGAAGGAAAGCTCAAGCAAGGTATGTTGGCTAAACTCCCTATGTTGAATCGAATTCCATGATGTCCTTATATGTTTCAAGTGTGGTTGGCCCAAGTTCTTATTTTATTATGATCTGGGTCATTCCTAATATAATCGGTTATTCCAAATAAGCATTGTTTTGGAAATTATATGATAAAACGTGATTCAAATGTTCTTACCATAGTACGTAATCTTTCGGGAACGTGTTCAAAGCATGAGTTATGTATTAAAATGTTATGACTTCAAGTCGTGTTTCAAGTGAAGGCGTAAGAAATCTTAATGTGCTTAAGACTCTTAATTGCTCATATGTTTTCCGAAAGTCATGATTAGGTATGCTTTATTGTTGATAATCTATAAAGATGCTTGAAAGTAGAAGGAGTGAGTTGGGGATATAAAGTATAGCCACCGTGCCAAGAATGAAAGTTATACTTGTGTCCAATAGTGCAAATGAAATGAAATAATGTGTGAAAGATTATGAAATGAGCTTTAATTCAACTGTTCTAAATTGGCTCCGAAAATAGGATTGTCCAAATATGTACTCAATTCATGTCCAAATGTGGTTGTTCTAACTAATGCTATGGTTGGTAGGTATTTCCAATATGTTTTGAGTTCTTACATATTCATGAGTTGAAATTGTGTATTGCCCTTTTGGGGAAAAGCATTTCAAGAATATTCTATATATTGATGTTTATGATGATAATTCTTGAAAGTAAAGAAAAGGAAGTGTGGAATATGAAATACGACCATTGTGCCATGAAAGAAGAATCATATGTATGGCCAAGAGAGCCAATGAAATAATGATATTGTAAGTGGTTGAAAGTACTAATGAAGTGATATATGGTGTTCCAAAATGTTATAAATGCTCTTAATATTCTATGACAACCCATGGCAAATACAAGTAAGTTATAGTATGAACATGAAATATGGTTGTTTGCCAAAATGAGAATTATGAGGTGTTGTATGTACCAATGGTATCAATCATAGTATGTATGCTTCTAAAATAACAAAATGCAAATGACTTCGATGCTAAGTCCCCAAGAATCATAAACTTACCTATGACCTTAAGTTGACAAGAGAGTAAATAATGAGGTGGAAGAGAGATGTCCTATGCTAAATGATGATAAATCTTATGAAAATGAATTTGGGCCAAGTGCCATTGAAATTGACTTATTGATTCACCATACATGTGCTAATGTAATGAGCTATCTTTATCCATGATGAGCATGAACATGAAGTGTTCAAACGATCCGGGAACTAACGACCTTAAAAAAGCATTAGTCATGTCGCATTGAGTTTATATATGGTTATGCACATAATGATATGTTATGAATCCTATGGATGGTCTATGAAACGCATAGGTATATTGTATATGTGATCCTATGGATAGTCTATGAAATGCATAGGTGTATAATATGTGAACATTGTGGATGGTCTATGAAACACACAGGTGTATTATATAGGCGATCCTATGGACGGTCTATGAAACACATATGTGTATAATATGTGAGTCATATGGACGGTCTATGAAATGCATAGGTATTTGGTATATGTGACCCTATGGACAGGCTATGAGATGCCTATGTATATGGTATATGTGACCCTTTGGATGGGCTATGAGACGTATTGGTATATGGTATATGTGACCCTATGGACGGGCTATGAGACGCATATGTGTATGATATATGTGATAGTATGGAAGGTTTATGAAACACATAGTGTATTGTATATGAAATCCTATGGACGATCTATGAAACGCATAGGTGGATTGTGTATGAAATCATGTGGACGGTCTATGAAATGCATAGGTGGATTGTGTATGAAATCCTGTGGATGGTCTATGAAAAGCATAAGTGTATTGTGTATGAAATATTGTGGTCGGTCCATGAAATGCATAGGTGTATTGTGTATGAAATCCTGTGGACGGTCTACGAAGCACGTAGGAGTATTGTGTATGAAATCCTATGGACGGTCTTCGAAACGCATAGGTGGATTGTGTATGAAATTCTGTGGATGTTATATGAAACACATAGGTGGATTGTATATGAAATAATATGAACGGTCTATGAAACACATAGATGTATTGTGAATTAAATTTTGTGGACGGTCTATGAAACGCATAGGTGAATTGTGTATGAATTCCTGTGGACGGTTTATGAAACGCATAGGTGGATTATGTATGAAATCTTGTGGACGGCCTATGAAATGCATAGGTGGATTGTGTATAAAATGTATAGGTGTACGGTATGAATAAATACTATGGACGGTCTATGAGACGTATAGGTGTATAATATGATATGGGAACACTAAGGATGGTCTATAAGATGCATAGGTATGGATGGTCTAGTGAGACGCATTATTAACGTAGACAATAGGTGCCACTTTCATTAGCCTTGTTTGTACATGTTGTTTCAATTACATTATATTATGTATTCCATGTATAGTTCATATGGCTCACTTGATACTAAAAGAAGTTTAGAATTATGTAAGTATAAGAAGACTAAAAATGTGATTCTGTGGGATGTTTCATAGATTCTTGATGTACTTTATTTGCCTTTTATTTGAGTTATCGTAATTTCATATGTTGTTTTGTCTGCCTTACATATGAGTACTATTCCACATGTACTCATGCCCTTTTTACTAGGGGCTCTTCATCTATAATGGATGCAGGTGGTTCCACAGCATATGGCATTGATTAGTGATACTAGTACACCCTCTTCCTAGCAGATTATGGTGAGTCCGTTACAGTTCTAGTGGGTATTCAAGTCTAGTTGGTTTTATGTACTAAGGTATCTATTATCATAGAATCTCCATGTACATTGTGGGTCATGTAATTAACGTTTTGAGTTTTGTCATGTATTTATGTTCACGGTATTTACAACTATTTATAATTCTATGTACCCATCATGAGAAAGATTTTAGGCCACTGAGCCAAACGTATTCAATTGGAAAGTCAAGATCAAATTATGTTTTGATAAATCATGCATGAGTTATGATGAGAGGTTGATGTAATGTAGGCTTGCTAGACCAGGTTTACTTGGTTGATTGTCATTCATGCTCCCTGAGTTCGGGGCATGACACCAGCGTGCTCTACACTCAGCACAGGCTGTGAATTGTGCAATCGGTTTAGGCTGCGTGCTAGAGGCCTAGACAATTGTATCATAGGCCCACGTGGCCTAAGATGCTTGTCTCGTTGGGGCTATCTATATGAGGCCCGGGTGGCTTAATTTAGGCCTGCTTCATTTGGCCCATATGTCTTGCAGCCCTAGCGTCTCCATGCTCCACAGCTCTGCCCTCAAAATCATCAATGCTACTAAGAACGGGAACTTACCTGAATTTGGTGGCCGCTTTTCGCTCCCTGATTTCTTCTTTGTTACCTCCGGTCGTACCTGGGCCTTAAAACCTTCCGTTATCCCTTGTTGTTTTGCTTTACGTGGAAATTCCACCACTTTCCAGTCATCATCTTTGTTGGTTCTGTGTCCCATCGATGATGTTTTAGTTGTGTCCTTCACCCTTATCTGCCATTGATTTGGGCATTTCTTGAGTAGGTGACCTAGCCGCCCACACCCCTTGCACAGGATGCCCTCCCCTTCATAGTCAATTGGTTGTTTATGTTCCTCAATAAGTATCATCGTTTGAAGTGGTACCTCGATGCATACCTGGATGCAGATCCTTGCATACCTGCCTCTTAAGGTAGCTTAGGTGCACGTATCGATTTTCAGCAGCCTACCAACCTTTCTCCCCACCCTTTCCAGCATCTCTCTATCATAGAACTCTATGGGTAATTGGGGCAGTCGGATCCAGATGGCGGTAGCGTGTATTTTTTATTCTGCCGGAATAAAGTTCGATTCCCAATTTTTGACGGAGAGGAAGTGTCCCATGACGAACCATGGGCCTCCGTACAATGCAATCATCATGTTCTCTTCCTTTTCAAATTTCATTACAAAGAAATCACATCCTAGATCTATTAGTGTTAGATGTTCAGTGGGATTCCATATGTGCTGTAATTTTAGTTTCAATAGGTGATGGGAAATTTTTTTCCACAAAAATCTTGATGATTAATGAGAAATGTCATGGGCGATAGAGTCTGTTCTTTTGTTCTTGGCTGAGAATAATGGGCCTAATTGTGTCATCTGGGGTGGATTTTAGAGCTGTCTCTAGTTGGTTGTACTGATAATTGTATATGCTTGACTTTGTCAAGTTCTTGTCCGCTAGTATATCCTTAAAGGTGTTAACCTTTTTTTTGGAGTTGATTCAACTTCCATCAGAATTGAATTGGTGTCCAATAGGTCGGGAGGTTTTAGTACCAATGGTGATAGTTGGTCCTGTGCGGGGGTGGGGGTGAGGCTATCTAGGGGGAAGGAAATAATTGTAGAGAGAGAAAGTTTCCCAGTTTTTTTTTGGATGAGATCTTTTCTTCCTTCTCTACCTACTGCTCAATACCTTATGCCCCTTAGAAAACAAAAAGAATTAGCCTCTTGATCAATTAATTAATTGGCGGCAAGGGCCGATGAAGGGTGGAAAACGAAAGATGTTTTCTGGTCTCCTAGCTAAATAAAAAATATATATAATTAATGGAAATTCATATTATCGATCCTTATTTATTTGGAATTTTCTTTCATAAGAGAGTTATGATTTTATTGCCACTTGTGAGAAGAGTAAATTTGAGAAGGAGAGCATAGCAATGCCTTCTTTACAAAATGTGTGTTTGCCAAGTGTAGTTAGTGATGTAAGGTCGACCTAACTAGTTTTCGAGTTTGTACATGAGTTATTTGAAATTGAGCAATTTTACCATCAACTGTATTTTTGTTTATTTTTACCCTGCAATTAGTAAAAGGTTTTAACTATGCCCATTCTATTGACGACGAGCAACTTAAAAGATCCAAAAGTTTAACGAATGACAAAGTTGTTCAATTTCCGATACATGTACATTGGACTATATTTTCTTCTTCTTTTCTTACCAAGAAGATCCAAAATATAAAAATAATTAGAGTAGATCTAATTATTGAATCCTGCAAATTTAAATTATAATAATCTTTGAGATAATCTGATAATGGATAAGAAAAATTAAACAGACAACAAATCTAGGTTAAAATTTCACTGCTAATACGAAAGATGATCCTACTACTCATCAAACACCTTTTATGGTTTTAAAAAAGATACACAAGTATAAAGTGGATTATCAATTATTCGTTCGATTTTTGGTTCCCCGACTTTTTCCAAACCAATTCAGTAGTCCAAGTTATAATGTTTCCTCTCACTTGCTCATTACAACTTTTTTGTACTATTTTTATAGTTGAAGTAAGAATTTGAAGCATATGAATTTTAAATTTGCCATAAAATTCATAGCTCGTTTAGTTATTTGATTTGTAATTAAATATTTCACATATTCAATATGATTTTAATATAAAAATAAAATTTAAACAAAAAATATTGGAATTTGTCTGAATCCGTAAATAATACTCTACCTTTATCCGTGCTTTGTGACTACTTCCTTTTGCATTTATCTTCATTGTTTACTAATGCTTCTAATTTTTAGAGATTATTGCTTTCTGACTAGTCACTTCTCAATTAATTATGTCTTCACTTTAATTAATATTCCTAGATCTAGGTCTTTTTTTAATATTTGTGTAAACTAATAAGACTCTTCAGCTAACTTGTAGTACTTTACTTCTTTAAAAGAGATAACACTCTATTATTTCCTAAAAGTTTAATTTTACTTTGATTAGCAATTTTTTATCTCATGATTGACGGGGTTTTTTTTTTTTGCGGGGGTGGGGGTGGGGGTGGGGGTGGGGGTAGGGGCTATGTGTGCCTGTTCTATAAGCACTTGAGAATTTGCAGTGCCCTTTCTATTATTGGTATAGTAGCCCTATATTTTCGAGTTTTAAGTCAAAAAATTACAATTAAATAATCTTCCATTCGTCTGATTGCTACAATAATTGAGAGATGGCGAAGGGGCTTATAGGCATTTAGATGATATTCACTTGACATTGGAAACAAATACTTTTGAGACAATATTTTTTACTTATTAAACATTAAAAATAAATAAGAAAATTCCACTTAATTTCTAAGAAATTAGAAAAGAAGAGTCTACCTAACTTTTCTTCTCCTTTTTTTCTGGTTTTAAATAAATTAATAACGTGTTTTGCGTGTGGAAAAAAAATTTGTGGCAATTATTTGTATAGGTTCAGATTTTTTAAAATCAATTTTATAATGCAATTGAATTTACCACGCTTTTCTCAGCAGAATACCACGTATCCCATTCCTCTTCGTCCCACTTCTAAATTCTTCTTTTCCATTCTGTTTTTTTTATTATTATATATTTTGATATTTGAGGGAGGATTATTTAATTTTATTTTATTTACTATCTAATTAAATTCCTTTTTTCTTTTGGAGATAAACAAATTGCTGCAAGCTATGACATATTGATCATTGTTTTGGAAGTTCTCTCTCATTTAATAAAAACAAAAATCCACGTGTACCAGTGTTAACAAAAGTCTAATTTTTTAAGTGGAAAATAAGGTACTAATTAAATGTCCCGAACTTTCTGGTAAGTTGGTACGAACCGACAATAAAATAAAAAATATCTAGACCTAAAAAATCTCCACAAAAAAAAGACATAAAGAAAAACTCTTTTGTATCACTGCTATAGCCACGTTTTTCCTCTTGAGAAAAATCTGGAATGCTATGTATTGCTATTGTAAAAAGTATTTGTATATTATTTTATAAACAAATAAATTTATTATAAGTATATTGTAATTAATAGGTTATTTGATAAAAATAATAACTTATGTAATAACCATCAAGTGATGTGGTGCAGTGGATGAGGTTGTTCTTCCCTTAACCAGAAGTCTCGAGTTCGAGCCCTGGGTATGGAAAAATACTTGGTAGGGAGCGCTACACCCCGTATGGGGCTTTATCCAATGCGAATTCGGATATTTTCGGGCTCCAATGCAGGTACCGAATACGTGGTGGGAAATCAAAAGAACTAATTAGGTAATGTACATTAAATTAATCTTATCAGGTTGATCTACTTATGCCTTCATTGGACTTCAATAGCTTTGGCTTAGACACATATACACAAAACTCAATATATCATTAAAAATAATAAATTTTAAACTGATTAAATTAAATAGAATATGATAGAATTACGAAATTCCATATTCTGCAAAATGTGTATACTTATAATATAAAATAACTTCATAATATTAACATGTTTCTCTTTTACACGTTCTTTAAGAAAATGTTAATAAGAGGGTTTATTTAACTATTATAACCTTATTTAATACTCTTCACTTTAGGTTTTCTATGCTATGTAGTAAATATTTTTACTTTCAAGAACATTTAACACTAAGGGAAAAACAGAAAAAAATATATATTTTTTTTATTTTAGTTCAAAATAAGCATCTTTTTTACATAACAAAGAATGAACTAACTTTAAATTTTTAAAAAATTTCCTTATTTACGTATCCGAATGTGTCAAGTGAACAATATATAAATTTTAATTAAGAGTAATTTAGTCAAAACACTTATTTTTTTCTATTTTCATAAGGGGCATACCAAAGACCAAAAAGTCATTTACTATGCATAGGAAGGAATAATTAAATATACCTTAGTTTTTTCTAAAATGATAATTATTTTAGACCAGATATATTTAATAAGCACGACAATTAATATAGACCGGAGGAGCTATAACTTAAATCCAAAATTAATTTTATTATACTATACTAAAAAAAGTCTTAATTAAGTACAACTCTCCCTTCACTTATATTTAAAATAGGTTTTCACTCTTGGGAGTAAATTGCAACCTATTGTTTGAAGAAACCCATAATCACATATTCCCAAGAATCTTCTCCTTCAATCACAAATTCCACACTATATTCTCGCTTCCTCTACTTTGCTTCCTTTCAACTTCCAACAACTTGCTCTACATAAATAAAGTGATAATAAAACAACCCCATTCTTCTTCTTGGTCTAAATATTCTATCTTTTTTTTAGTCTTTTTTTGTTTCTTTTTTCCCCATTTAATTGTGTTAAAACTAACTAACATGTGCATTCAAGACTCAGAACAAGTGAATGAGGCTATGGAGAATTTGGACATTTCAAAGACTGATAACAATTTCAAGAACCAATCTTTGCTTTCTAAAGCTGAATTACAACATACCCAGATTCAGAATTATGAAAAAATTACAACTTCTAGCCATTCTGTGATGAGAAACTCATTCCCAGTAAGGATTTTCTTTTTCTTTTTTAATTGTAATATTTGCTTATACCTATTATTTTTTCCAGTTTTTAGGTAGTATTAATTGTATTCTAATTGGTATTAGTAGTTTTTAGTTTCATAAATGTTGGTTTAATTTGAAGTTTGGTTTATACTCTTTAAAGATATGATTTTTATGGTGTAATATTTGCTTATACCTATTAATTTTTTTCCCCAGTTTTTTTTAGGTAGTGTTGATTATATTCTTTTTTGTGTTATTGGGATTGGCTTTGTTGATTTGCATATGGATGTTGATTTGTAGTAGTAGTAGATTTTATTGTCATAAATGTTAGGTAATTTTGACTTCTGTTATAATGTTTAAAGATTTGATTTTTATGGTGTATTTATTATGCCTTAGACAGTACTATGAAGCTATGGTTATTGGTCTGTTTTCATTTAATATCATGCTGAAATTTTATGTTCAAGTACTGTTTGATCCATAATTTATATTTGAGTTTTTACCATTAAACCCGTTGCGCTTTTGAAATTATGTGGTCAAAATTTAGTATTTGTTGAAATTTTAGTAATTAAATATTGCATTCAGCTGAACTTCGTAAACTAGGCTCCATCCACCTGTGTGTGTGTGTGTGTGTTTTTACAACTGTCTTCTGTTAGATGGTCATTTATGAATAAATTGGTGTCTTATGTTCTGTGATTTGGATTTCTTGATATTCTTTCATTTGGAGGAAGTATGAAACTGGCTGGATAAATTAGTAGAATGACTTTTGTAACTTTTACATCTGAGCTACAGTGAACCTAAATTTCATATACATGTTTCTTTTCCCCTTTTTTGTGAACTTGCAAATTGTCTGATGATAATTTTTGCTCATTGTCTTCTGAAAGATCTATTTCAAGATGTGTTTCGTATGGTCAGTGGCGGAACCACCTTATCCATAGGGGGTGTCCCCTTCATCCGAAAACCTATACTATGTAGCTCGGTAATTTTTTTTATATGTATATATTACTATATATTGACTTGACTTCTTCGTGTTTTTACTTCGTTATATTTTGACACTCCTTAGTAAAAGTCCTAGTACTGCCACTGTGGACGGTCCTTCATAGAATTGTTTTGTTTGCTGACATACATAGTGAATGATTTAGAGTTTGCATTAGCATTGATTTTGTGGTTCTGTTTCATAATCATGCTGTACAGTCCTGATGCATATCTTCCTAAAGACCTAAACAGAGAATTTGCACTGAAATTCACTTTTATTGCCACATCTAAGCTAATTGTTCCTTGCATAGGAATTATTTCTTCGCCTTATAATTAATTTCTTTCCTTTTCTGCAGCTGGAAAGTATTTCGGAAGACGCAACTATTGTGGATCGGAAACAGATACTCTTTAATAACTTCCTCCCAACCCTTAGGTCTGGAGATTGGTCCGATATTGGAGGTCGCATTGACATGGAAGACACTCACATCTGTATTGCGGACCTAGCTAAGAATTTTGGCCATAATATACTTGGTGAGGAAGCTATTTCTTTTTATGGAGTAAGTTCTTTAACCTCATTGGACATCACATATATCGTTCTTGACTATACTCAATTTACTTGTAGACCGAATTCTCTCAGAAGTTTAGTATAGCTCTTTCTCAGTAAACATGGGAAGTATGCCGACATGTGTAGGAGCTATCTATTTTATAGGGCAAGCCTAGACGATTTCTGCAGATCTTGAAGTTTAGTATAGCTCTTTCTCACTTTTACTGCTTCCTCCAACCAAAGGGAGAGTCTTCTGTGCAAGACTAAAAAATGAAATAGATGTGCCGTAGCAAAGCTGGATATTTCTGAATTTAGAATGTTTCAATGTGAATTTGGTATCATCTCCATTTTTCTGGAATCATGTGATACAGGCTAAAGAAAGAAGAGTAAAATAGAATAACACTAGAGAGTGGACACAAACTAGAGAAGTGCTCTGATCGTTAGAGTTGTGAGATGTGCACATCTCTTCAGCATATAGGTGCTTCCTTCATGCTTTTGCAAAACAGGAGAACAGCCATAGCTGATTATCAAAGTAAAGTATGAAAAGCGTAGGTGACAACTTATGTTTAGAGCTCTCCAAACTAGTTGTATATCAGATAATGACATTACAAGGAACCACAAAAGAACTGAAGAGACCACCTCTCTCCAAAGTTGAAGCATAATACTACCCTTAAAATTTTGGGAGTCTTGTAAATGTACCTATTGAACAGCAGTAGGTAGAGCAGCACTAATTCAACTACTTCCATCTGAAATGCGTATCTTATTTCCTACTTAGGACCATGCCTATGAAGAGGATTTTTTTTTTCTGTTTTGGTTTGGGGAGGGGGAGCAGAGCGAGAGAGGGAAAGAGGTTAAAAGCCATGTTGTCTATACTTGGGAGTTTCTTCTATTTGATATTATTATATCTTAGATGTCTAATGCGAACAGTTCTAATGACAGGTCTTTGATGGACATGGTGGGAAGGGAGCATCACAATTTGTTCGTGACTACTTGCCGAGGATCATTGTTGAAGATGCTGATTTTCCATTGGAACTTGAGAAAGTGGTCACAAGATCTTTCGTAGAGACAGATGCTGCCTTTGCCAAGTCATGCTCTCTTGATTCAGCCTTGTCCTCAGGCACTACTGCACTCACCGCAATGATATTTGGAAGGTTATTTATTCCTGTGCCTAATCCCTTTCCTCTTGTTTTTTTTTCTTTCCATTCACTATCTTCTTTTTATGTGTTAGATTTATGTCTATTGGGAAATGACAGAGGTTTTTGTTATTTGCTTATTCCCAGCTAAGTAGTGATTTATACCGGAAGAATAATACTTCATTCAGCAAGGGGTATCATTAATTTTATTGAAATATCAAATCGTGGTTAACACTTATTAAGCTGACATTTCAGATGCATCTTTCTTTGACTAGTGTACTGTTTTGGTTGATATAATTGTTTGCCCTTGCGCAATTATCTCATTAAGCTACATTCAGAAATCTATGTTCTAAGATTGGCTGCTAGTATCAATTCTCTATACTGATATGTTGTCTTATGGACAGATCATTGCTTGTCGCCAATGCTGGTGATTGTCGAGCAGTTGTATCCCGACGTGGACTGGCTATAGAAATGTCAAAGGATCACAGACCTTGTTGTATTAGTGAAAGAACTCGTATAGAGTCCGTGGGTGGATTTGTTGATGATGGCTACTTGAATGGACAGCTAGGCGTGAGCCGGGCATTAGGTAACTGGCACATTAAAGGACTGAAGGAGGTTGAAAAGGGTGGGCCATTGAGCGCTGAGCCTGAACTGAAACTGCTGACATTGACAAAGGAAGACGAGTTCCTGATTATTGGTAGTGATGGAATATGGGATGTTTTCAGAAGCCAAAATGCAGTGGATTTTGCTCGTAGGAGACTGCAAGAGCATAACAATGTGAAGTTTTGCTGCAAGGAAATAGTAGACGAGGCCAAAAAGCGCGGTGCAATAGACAACTTAACGGTAGTCATTGTTTGTTTTCACTCTGAGCCTCCACCTCCAGTTGTTTTTCAAAGATCAAGAATAAGGAAAAGTATTTCCGCGGAGGGGCTTGAGAATCTAAGATCTTTGCTTGAAGGCTAGAGCTGCAATTTACTATATCAATTTTGTGCAGCCTGCATCATATCCACTTAAACAACAGCGATAATGACGATTAATTGGTTACTTCTGGACAACTTTGTAAATACATGAGAGGTAAGCTTATTTTCTTCCTTGTAATTCTCCCATTTAGTCCAAGTGCAAGATGAAATAAAGCTTAAGGGAGACAAGCAAATTATGGAGCCAAATTTTTGTACATAAATTAATCTATTCTTCAATTGTATGATTCCCCGACTAAAGGAAACTCAACTGAATCTCACCTTCTGGTTAGACAAAATTGATTGTTGGTTATGTTCCAACCTTTTTGGTGTCATAGCAAAGTTTGTGTAATGCTGCATCTCTTGGTTGTGAATGTGTTAAGAGTTCTAAATCTCTATGCATGCGCCTCCATAAGAGTGTACTTTAGGCTCGATTTGCTTTTTCAAGCTACCCTTTGTTTCAAACAATAGCACTGACGAGCAGAGACAGACCCAAGATTTTAATGCGATGGGGGCACTAGTATTCTGCTCAACCAGTACCCCTAATGGTTTTTTGTATTCAGGGTGCCAAGTGATTTGAATTAACCATTTTCAAAGTATACACATACATATACAAGATTTCTGCCGAAGTTTTCGGGTTTGGGTGACTCTTCAAGGTTACACGTAGGTCTGCCTCTGCTGACGAGCAAGAAAACGGGTATGCTAAGGCATCTTTGGCTTAATTTCACAATGTAGTTGCTGCTGAATTGGTGCCTGTAAAGTATCATCACTAAAAAATTTCATCTGCCACAAAGATCTAATATGGAGTTGGCACACATAAAACATCAAAAAAAAAACCATTATAGGACCTTATCAATGAGGTACGCCACATTATTCAAACCATTGCCTTTTCAGCTAAGACGGATACATGCTTTGAGCTTCATCTATTTTGAGTACAGCCATTTTAGTTCTATAAACTCTAGGGGTAAAGTGAGGATTATCACTTGAAATTTGCGCCTCAAATGATGGTGCACGAGGTGCTTCCAACGAGCATTGTTCTCATCTTTGAATCTCAATTTTGAGGACTTGGATTAATATCGACATTATTGTATATTGCATATTGGAATTGGTAATTTTAGTTACAATATAATCTTTACTGTACGAAATCCATAAATGTGTTAACCCTGAAAAGCTCCAACTTGTCTAAATACATCCAGTCCTACGACTCTTTGTTGACCATTTGAATTTTAACCATGACGGGAAGAAACAAAGAAAAATGTGAGAACTTTAAAGGAAATAAAATAAAATAAGGAGAAAGATTGTTTGGTTTAACCAAGAAAAAATGTTCTTATTGTAAAGTCTCATTCCCTAGCTTTAAGTCTGAATATCATCAAAACCGTCAGCCGACTGCTGCTAAAAAAATTTAGGATAATCAAACCGAGTCCTCTTGAGAAAACTAGTAGTAATTAATTTATAACATTTTCGTGTAGTAAACAAGTTATCTAGCAGTGAATTTTCATATAATCTTCAATCTTTAGCTTACATAGTGGTTACATAGTTAACCAAATATGAGACTCTCATCCTGTAAAACTGGGATCAAATGTTACAAAACTCACCTAAAATAAAAAAGGAACTTCTGGCAAAGCTAAAATGAGTTCAACCTTTGGGTATATAGAATCCAAAGAACGTGCTAAAAGAGGATAAAGTAAGAACTTGAACAAGTGCCCAGTAATTCAATACGCCTGAGCTTACAGAAATCTCATACTCAATGCCAGTCGTGCGAGAACCTACCCTTTGACGGAGAGGAAACCACCACAAATACTCGAATGTTAGAGCAAGGGATTATCCCAACAAATAGATGAGCTCAAAGGGAGAGTTACGCAGGAACTATTCGTGATCCTGGTATGCCAAATTTGTACTAGACTATTACATATTTCAAGAGGCTGGAGGCTGGAGGCTACAACATCTTTCAAGAGGCTGTCGGCTACATGACATACAAAACCACCTCAACTATGTGATATCTACATCATCTGCAGGTGAAGATCAGCATCCTGCTGCGCAAGCTCCACCATCATAGCCTCATCAAAGAATTTGTTGATGCTCACGTCTTCACTCATTCCCTAAAAGAAAAGGGATAGATCCATTATTTAAGACAATACTCTTGGTCAATAGAGCTAAATAGCTACTTTTTGTAAGGGCCTGTAAGTCCAGCTTAGATTACCACATTCCCCTTATGTTTGTGTTTTAAAAAAACCGAAAAAGATGAGAGTTGAAGCCTTAAATGGGAAGCAAGGGATATGTGGAAGGGGGCTTGCACCAAGATCATAATAGAAGAGGGGGGAACAAGGGACATCTGGAAGGGGGCAAGCACCACTTCAAATCATGTGCTGTTCAAGAAACCTGAAGAGTAAATAATCTCAAATTAACCCTGCTAGAATGTATACCTTTCTACGCCTTGTCTTCACCATGAACTCACGAGCCAGATGCTGAATTGGGGCAGGCTCTAGTGGTCGCAAAACGATGCTCTTGTCAAGAGGATCTCCAGGAACAATAGCCCAATGATCAAACACTGAAAGACAAAACGCCTGCCCTTGGGTGTGATACCTCAAGTCAGTTTCAAAACCAAAGGACTCGATAACAGGTAAAAATGCCTGGAGAAGGAACAAGTGTGCATATGAGAAAACCTGATGTTATAACATGAAAAGATTATATAAAAAATCCAGGGTGCTATCTATATTTCGAAATCAAACCTTGACGATGTAGGCAGGGGTCCCAGGTTGAGGAACATCAGCAGTAACATGTCCACGCCTGCGAGACAACACGGTGTATATAGCAGAGAGACAATCCATGGGTGTTTGGATCTGAATCAAGACACAGAAAGTTAGCCCCAGTTTCACATAAGAAAACATCTTAAATCTATCTTTTTGTTAAAATTTCATCCCTATTTCTGTAAATAATTGAACCTAACTAAGTCTTAACAACGTACTTATCTCATCATTTGAACATTGTAAAAACACCTAAAAGAACTAACTTCAGACACACGGGTTATACCTCCACATAATACACAGGTTCCATAAGCCTGGGTGTCGCCATAAGGAAAGAAGAGTAGGCTACACGTCGTGCAGTTGGAATAATCTGACCTGTTCCACGATTAAGTGGCTCAAGTGCAATCTTTGCATCAACTATTTTGAATTTAACATTTCTAATGGGCTCATCACACAGGGGTCCTTCCCGAGCTCCCCATTGAAACCTGTTAAAATTTTGTTAGCCCAATATCTCAGGAAGGAAAGAAAGCATAAAAATAAGATCAAGTTACCCCTGAACAATAGAATCTTTAACAGCATTCAACAAGCTCTTGTCCACTTCACTGGAGAGTGTATCATCCAATAAGATGTTAGGTCCCTGCAAATACATTTGAAGTGTTAAAACGGAAAACTTATGTTCAATTAAACAATAGAAGTAATCCATTAGCAAATGTTCAAAATAACCAAGTGGTAAAGCATCTAAGCCGATGCAACCCTGACCTGCTTATCAGGTCCAAATGCCCAAATAGATCGTGCAGCAAGCAGATCCCAGTCATATTTGGTTTGAAAAAAGTCACCAAGTTTCTTTCTAGGCCAATCTATGCTTACAACACTGTTCTCGATGTCCTCAGCAAGTCCTCTCTCTAACGGTTCCGCAATCTACAAGCAATATAAGTGAGCAAGGAGGGAAACAATTTTCTCAGCTTGCACATATCAAAAAATTAACGGACTGTCTCACCATGGTGATTTTATTTTTCTTATTAGGTGTTTCAGCAAAACATTTCATTGAAGACGACTCCACTACAGTTTCGCAGAATGAAACAACTGGATCAGCCACCTGAATATTGCACACACAACGAAAATGCACCTCGAGATCAGTCAAGTTTAACAAATGAATCCTTAATGTCAATAAAGTTTGGATTTGTCCTGAAACAAGTAGAGAACTGACAAAGGTGAATGTATGAAGAGAGAGTTATAAAGCACCTTCACTTCCACCTCGGAGTAGAGCTCCCTAAGGTCCTTCATTATGGAATCTAGGTACAATTCACCAGTACCCAATATTGTGTGTTCACCAGACTCTTCAACCTTTGTGATTGCAAGAGGATAACTCTTGCTGATTTTCCTAAGCCCCTCCACCATTTTGGGCAACTCGCTAGGATTCAAAGGCTCAGTTGCTGTTTTCACCACGGGAAGAGTATTGAACTGAAGGGGCCGGAATATGTACACATCCTCGCCAAATTCCGAGTTACAAAGAGTAGCAGTTTTCATGATTGAAGCATCCACTCCTTCAATCAACACCCAAGCACCAGGAGGAGCCTTACTTATGGGTATCCTGTATCGAGCTTGATATACCCACAGCTTTGTGACCTCTTTTACAGTCATATCCTCCTCATCATCAGGTGAATAGCCCTCTCCCAAAACGCGTACTGTCTGCCCTGTCATTATTTCCCCGCTGTAAACCCTACCAAAAGCATCAAAAACACTACAATCTGATTTGGGATACAGCTTGGTCACATTAACCATCAAAGGGCCAGCGGAGTCACAATCTTCCATTGCTTTGTAAATTGCTGAATCCTTTGGACCCGTGTATATGTGCTCCACTTTCCTAGCTGCAGCAGCTTTAGCAGAAGGAATGTGATGAACCAACATGTCAGTAAAGCCAGTGGCAGTGCCAAAAACAGCACTGCAAGCCAGCCTCAGAAGAGGCCTAACATTTAGACGGTAAGCTGCATTGCTAAGCGTCACACCAAGTTCTGCCAGGGTTGCTTCAACACTCTTCTTGTGCTCTCCAATCACTTGGCTATAGATTTTGTAAAGAGGTTCAAGAACGAACTGCACAAAAGATCTTTCGACCCCACTTGCAGGCGGTTTCTTCTTGAAACTTCTTGTGTCAGGATCAAAGTAGAAGTCCCCCCAAAGCCGCGAAGCAAACTTGTTGGCATCAAATGCAACTCCATGAAGCTTAACATACAGTTTGGCAAATGACTGCAGTGTGAACGACCATCCTGCTGTTGCACTTGCAAAGCAGACATTCCCTAACGCAGGATCGAATACTTGTGCATTTCCAGCTATGGACTTGGCAGCTGTAACTTGATTGTTGACAGCTTCAATTATGTGCTTTAATTTGAAGTAGGCATCCTTTGGAGGCAATTTAAGCTCAGTTATCAGTCTGTCAACCTAAAAGGACAATAAAAATTATTAGAGGAAAATAAACTGTATCTCAACATTGCAAGACACTTACTATTTTCACTAGTTTTATGTAATAGGCAAGATACCTTGTTAATCACAAGAACAATCGGAATACGTTCTTGAATCGCATGCCGAATGGCCCTTTCTGTATTTACCTGTCACCCATGACACAAGCAACAATTGTAAGTGGTCTAGCTATCCAGTGCGCATATACAAGATAAAGTCCAAATAGAACTCAATGATAGGAATACAGCTTTCAAAAAATAAATCGAAAGAAGAAACGACACAACTGCCCCACCCAGCTCGTCTACCTGATTAAGTTAATCCAACTAAACCCCACCCATCCCCCGTATGAGCCCCAAAATTTTGATAATACATCTGCTTAAACTGCAAAGCTTCCCAGAAAACACACAGCTTTAGCAGCTTACATCAAGACAGAGAGATAATTACCCGTCCTGTATGTCTGCAAGTGGATTAATCGTAGAAATAAGAAGGAACTTACCATCACTCCTTCAACAGCATCAACAATCAAAACTGCACCATCAGAAAGTCTCAAAGCAGCTGTCATCTCATCCGAGAAGTTGACATGACCAGGAGCATCCATAATGTTGCAGAGGTAAGACTTTGAATTGCTGTCTTCCAGGACGAGTGACATAGGGACAGACTTAATTGATATCCTCCTTTCTTGCTCATCTATTCTTGTGTCTGTATACCTCATATGCTTCTCACTATTCTGATCAAAAGTAGATATATGGTGGGTTTGCTCCACCAGCATATCCATAAACAAAGTCTTCCCGTGATGCACGTGTCCCACTAAAGCAACATTTCGAACCAATGCTGGGTTCGACATCAGACCTAAGAGAAATTGAGTCGAAACATAGGTGGACGAATCCTTTACCCCAAGTTCAAACTTGAGATTCTTCACCGGTTTAATTATTGGCATTTCAAGAGGCTGTTCATCTTCATCCATCACCAATGTCTCGACCTCTTCACCGTAAACCTCTTCGGCTGTTGGGTAGTATTTCTTGTCTTCAGCAAGGACAACTTGGTTATCCATGTCAACATCCTCTTGAGTGGCCAGCCATCCATTCGATGCACCAGGTTGCTCGCCATCAGATGCAGCCCTCTCATCATCACTTCTCTCAGGGAGATCCTCATCTTCCTCTTCCCTATCACTTTCCTGATCAGACTCAATTTCAGGACCAATATAGTTCCCAAATTCATCATATAAACTTTCATCCATGGCTTTTTACTACCTGATTAGAAGAAAAAATCACCCATCTTATTAATTGTCCAACTAAAGCAAACAAAAAATCAACGCAAAAAACACAATTTTCACCAAAACAAGCTATGCAATGGAGCATTTATGCACAGGTGAAACTTAGCAGAACAAAATTCCAAAAACGTCTTATCAAGCTATTTCATGGTTAATTTTGTTATTCCAAGACGGGTTTAAGTTATTTCTGTGAATTTTAACCTGTGATATAGGTTTGTTATAATTTTTACTAGGTTACCGATTAATTTTGTATATTTTACATTATATGTGATAAAAGGTTAGTTACCATTTTTATTAGGTTACGAATTAATGATTATCATACAGATTTACCTATAATAACCTTATAAATGACCTGATTGTATAAATACTTTTTATACCGTCAATAGAGGCGGATCCAGGATTTAAATCCTATGGGTTCAACTTTTAAAGTTTTTAGCATTGAACCCATTATATTTTTAAAATTATGGGTTCATATGTACTATTTTTGTAATTTTAGTGAATTTTTACCCATAAAATTTTACTCCGCGTCAAAAGTTATGGGTTCAATTGAACCCATCGATACTACAATACGTCCGCCACGGACCGTCAATGCAACTATAGTGCAAACAAACAAAGTAATAGGATATCTACAAAGCTTAAACTATTTCTTAAAAGTCTAAAACTACAAATAGGGAATATTGTCGGCAGCTAAAACATGGGGTTTTAAAGGGATAGATGCAGGGAACGGGACCGACAGAAGAATAGAAACCAGAATCACATGTCTGTTTACTTTTTCTTCTAAGCTCTTATCAACTATCACGCTAACAATAAGGAGAAAATAGTTTCCAAAATTTTTAGCACTAAGTGTGTGACCTAGTGATTAATGAAGTGGATTGAGAACTTGAGTTCTATAGTTTAAATCCCAGGTGCTCGCAAGCTGGCCCGGACACCGCAGTTATCAAAAAAATAGTTTCCAAAATTTTGGTTATTTTAACTCATAAATAATTTTATTTTTTGTTTTTTACAATTTAACTCATAAATTACTAAGAAGCTGTTTTACCGAATATTGCTAGATTTGAACATCACATAGGGAACATTGTTAGCAGCTAAAACATAGGGTTTTAAAGCGATGATATGCCGAGAACGGGACTGAAGGGTAATGAGTAACGTGCAAGTTTTAGGAAGAAGAAGAGAAGTGTACCTTTAACTCGAAGAACTCTGCCGGAGATAAACGGCGGACGACGGCAGCAAAGCAGCTGCAGCAGCGGTGGTTCAAGCAGTTTTCAAGCAGCTGCAAAGTGACCGCTTGTAAATTGGAATTCAGTGCTAAAAAATGGGCCTTAACTGGATCTGGAACCGCCTTGGACCCAAAAGCCCAAAATGAATCGGGTGTGACCCTGAAGGTATCGTTTGGTTATGGAGATTAGGATTATATAATTGGAAAAATGACATTGTATAGCCGCTGTAAAAATAATAGTCCTTCAAATAAATCTACAAAAAATATTTTTTGTATATATACGTTCTGTATGTTATATACAAATTTTATATACTTTTTCGATTATCAGATGTAAATAGTTTCTGGGGCGGGCTAAAAGTAATAATACCCCATTATAATTTAAGGATAAAATTTGGGATTGTATTTATTTTATGTTTGTTCATGAATATTAACTAATCTTTTTATACCAAATTGATAGTGTTAACTATCCCACATTAAATATGAGATAACAATCCAATTATAATCCTAAGAATTAAGATTGTTAATCCCTTGATATCCCACTTTGCAACCAAACAGACCCCATGACTATGAGTTATGATGAAACAATTTATAGCTTGTTTGGCCAAGCTTTTTTTTGGACCAAAGTGCTTTTTGGGGCCAAAAGTACTTTTGGCCAAAAATTAAGATGTTTGGCCAAGCTTTTGGAAGGAAAAAAAGTGCTTTTGAGGAGAACAAAAAGTAGTTTCTCTCCAAAAGCACTTTTATGAGAAGTACTTTTGAGAAAAATATACTTAGAAGTAGTTTCCAAAAGCTTGGCCAAACACTAATTATTGCTCAAAAGTGTTTTTCTAATTAATTAGCCAAACACAAACTACTTCTGACCAAAAGCACTTTTTTTAAAGTACTTTTAAGAAAAATACTTTTCAAAATAAGCTTATTTTAGAAGTTTGGCCAAACGGACTATAATCTTATATTTAAGTTGAGCGATTGTAGTAGAACTAATATATTTTTCAATATTTATTACATTGATATATTTAAGTTGAGTCTTGGTATGGCTACTGGCTAGCGATTTTCATCTTGTTTAAATGTAGAAACTTTTTATTTGACGCATTTTTGTGTTTTATTAAAAATATTGATGGCACTCAAGGGTAAGGCCTCGCGGCACAAAAATGAGGGGAAATTATGAGAGACTACTCAAGTATTATTTTTGTTAGATAAAATAAAATATCAACAACATAAGTATAATATATTAAATTTCTATTTTATGGGTTATCAATTTAATCGTGTGGTATCTGAAAGATACTTGCCTAACTAATTTAGATTTACGTGGGACACATCGACAAAGGGGTAAATTGTTGCGCTACCAAAAAGTTTATAATATATTAAATTTCTATTTTGTGGATTATCAGTTTAATCCTGAGTTATCGAAAGATATTTGTCTAACTAATTTAGATTTACGTCAAAATAATCGACAAAGGGGTAAATTGTTGCATACCAAAAAGTTTTCATTTTAAAGACTTTAACACGAGATCACTTAAGCGTGATAAGTGGTAAAAACTTACCCGCATTGGGTGTTTACATCAAACCAATAGATACAAGACATGTGTCTTGCATATGGACTTCAATCATTTAACCATGGTAAATTATATGCATTCTCATCTAATTAAATTAATTAACCATAAAAAGTTAATATAATTTGGTGTAAACACCCGATATGGATAAATATTTACAGTGGTTAGTTACAAGTTTTGGTGTAAACACCCAATGTGGATAAATATTTACAGTGGTTAGTTACAAGCTTTGGTGTAAATAAATTTTGACTACCAAAAGGCAAGTGACTTTGCATTTTGTGGACGAAAACAAGGTTAAAAAAGAATATGACCGTTTTTTTTCAAGTTTTAAGTTTGATAGTTTTATCAATTACTAAAAAAGTTAAATTTCCTTTTTAGAAAGGGAAGTTTGAAATTGTTTTTCAAGTTTTTGGAAATTTTGCAAGATAATTTTTAAGAGTTTTTTAGATTTTCCAAAAACTTGAAATTTGTTTTTCAAAGTTTCGAAAGAAGATAGCTTATTTACATGTTTTTGCCAAAGCAATTCATCTGGATTAAATGTTTGGTTATATTACAAATAATTTCGTTCAATTCTAATATTAAGTCTCGATACGGTGAAATTAGGTGCCCCGATTTCGTGGACTCGGAGGTTCATATCGAGGAACATAAGGCTCGCGTCAAAGAATAGGCTCACTAAGGATTAAGTTCGAGCTCGATGACGGAATACGAGGCTCGAAGATCTAAATGCTCGAGGAACATCGGAGCCAAGTATGACCGACTCCGAGATGGAGCCGTTATGAGTTTGTTACAGAAGGACAAGATTCCTGCCACGTCCCCAAGATCGTGGCGTAAATCCCAAAATAGATTTGTACCTTATTTAGGGTTCCCCTCCTATATAAAGGAGACCCCAATCATTTGTAAAGATCATCTAGTTATTGACAAAGAATATACTCTCTTGCTTTTTCGTTCATTGTTCATCAGAATTGTCCTTTAGCTTCATTATTCTTGCTTTATTATTCTTGGTCCTTCTCGAGATCACTTTAGCTCGAGGTCGATACTGCCTAGTAACACTGGTTTGATTCACTCATTTTTTTCATTTATACGTTATATTTCTTGGTTATTAATTAGTATTGAACTAAATCACATATCTTTAAAATCACAAATCAAACTTAATTGTTACGAATATTTTCGAGGTAAACAGTTTGGCGCCCACCGTGGGGCTAAAGATAATAATGTTTATTTCAATACTGATTCAGGTAACGCACGTTATTTTTCACACTTATTCTTGTCAAAGATTCCTTGATTTCAGGATAAAATATGTCAAACTCACAAAATACGCCCGTACACGGTGACGATGGCCTTGGGTTCCACGAAGAAAATGACAACATAATCGCTCCAGGGGTCGACGTACCACCGATAAACCCTGGATAAGTGTCAAATGTGGAACCAGTGGATGTTAGTTCACACACTGCTTTGAATGTGGATCTAGGCGCAGACCCTGGAGCAAGTGTACGTAGGAAAGTCAGATCTGGTGGCCAAAGAACACAGCGTGTAGGAGATGGGGGAATCAGCCTCCAAGTAATATTTGAGATGTTGCAAGCTCAACAGATTGTCATCGCTCAACTTCAAAGTCAGAACAAAACTCCAAGTATAGTTGAGCCAGAAAACACTCGACGTACTGAGCCAGTTCCAGAGAGATCAAACGGCAACGGCTCGGGGACTGACCCCATAATTATGAGGATGCTCGAGGAACTCACCAAGAGGATCGAGTCCGGGGAGAAGAAAATTGAGGATAGTGACAAAAAGGTAGAGACTTATAACTCCCGTGTTGATCAAATACTGGGGGCACCCCCGGTCTTGAAAGGTTTGGATGCCAAAAAGTTCATACAAAAGTCGTTCCCTCCGAGTGCAGCTCCGATGCCCATCCCTGAGAAGTTCTGTATGCCTGATATACCAAAATACAATGGAAAAAGCGATCCTAACGAACATATTACCTCGTATACTTGCGGGATTGAAGGAAACGACTTGAATGATGATGAGATCGAATTAGTTTTGTTGAAAAAGTTTGGGAAAACCTTGTCTAAGGGAGCCATGATTTGGTATCACAACTTGCCCCCGAACTCTATCGATTCATTTGCTATGTTAGCAGATACCTTCGTAAAAGCACACGTCGGGGCCATAAAGGTGGCGACAAGGAAATCAGATGTTTTTAAGATAAGGCAAAGGAACGATGAGATGCTAAGGGAGTTCGTATCTCGATTTCAAATGGTGCAAATGGAATATCACTGGTCTCGAATGATTGGGCAGTACAAGCTTTTATGCAGGGTTTGAACGAGCGGAGTTCGATCGCGTCTCGACAATGGAAGCAGAATCTGATCGAGTATCCAGTTGTAACGTGATCGGACGTACATAATCGTTACCAATTAAAGATCAGGGTCGAGGACGACTAGTTGGGAGCGCTGTCGGGTTTAGTTCATCCTAATAGATTGGCAGCTAAGTCCCCGAGGGATACAGACAGGTAATCGAGATCAAATAAGGAACGATATCAGCCGTATGTCGATCGGAGAAACAGCGGTTTGGGGTGCTCGATCGAAGAAATGACCAAGGTCAAAGTTCTTGTAAACTCATGAGTAAGAATGAATTTGATAAACATACTGACCCCGTGGAAGCACCTCGATTGTCGGAGTATAATTTCAGTGTAGATGCATCAGGGATCGTATCGGCTATTGGAAGAATCAAGGATACCAAGTGGCCCAGGCCTATACAAACCGATCCTTCTCAAAGGAATCCAAACTTGATGTATAAGTATCATGGCACACATGGTCATAGGACCGAAGACTGCAGGCAGCTGAGGGAAGAAGTAGCTCGATTGTTCAACGAGGGCCATCTTCGAGAATTTCTCAATGGCCAAGCTAAGAACCACTTCAGGGAAAGAGATACAAACAGGAAAAATGAGCAGGAAGAACCGTAACATGTAACTCATATGATCATTGGCGGTGTCGTTGTTCCACAAGGGCCTATATTCAAACGCACCAAGGTATCGATCACTAGAGAAAAATGGACTCAGAGCTACGTGCCCGAGGGTGTCCTATCATTCAATGACGAGGAAGTAGAAGGCATATCTCAACCGCATAATGACGCCCTGGTAATTTCTATTTTGTTAAATAAGTTTCAAGTTAAACGTATTCTAGTAGATCCAGGTAGCTCAGCAAACATAATCAGATCGAAGGTCGTAAAATAGCTTGGCCTACAAGACCAAATTGTATCAGCATCCCGAGTCCTAAATGATTTTAACATAGCAAGCGAAACAATGAAAGGGGAGATAATCCTACCAGTGAACATGGCCAGAACCATTTAAGATACAAAATTCCATATCATCGAAGGTGACATGAGATAAATGCACTACTCGGGAGGCCGTGGATTCACAACATGAGGGTCGTACCTTCAACCCTTCATCAAATGATGAAATTCCCAATAATGGATGGAATGAAAACGCTTTACGGAGAACAACATGCTGAAAATGAGATGTTTGTAGTCGAGGAGGTGACTCTGGCACCAATGCTTTCAACCTCGAAAAAATCGAGCACCAAAGATAAGCAGACGACCAAATAGAAATCACTGACCCTAGCCTCGACCGAATCAGAAGAACACGTAATCGAAGAAGAAGAAGAAGAAGAAGAAGAAGAAGAAGAGGATTTCCTTACCCCTCGAACCTTTCTTGTTTCCGAAGAGTCAGATGCAACCAAGTCAACGGTCGAGGAACTAGAACAGGTCATATTGATCAAATACATGCCCGAGAAAAAAGTATACCTAGGAACGGGGCCAACCCCTAAACTAAGGAAAAAAACTCATTCAATTTCTTATCAACAATATGAATTGTTTTGCTTGGTCCCATTTGGATATGACAGGGGTTCCATCGTAAATAACAATACACTGGCTAAGCATCGACCCCGGGTTTAAATCGATGAAGCAAAAGAGAAAGCCCAGTCCGAAGTGAAGCATGCATTCATAAAGGATGAGGTAACCAAACTTCTTAAAATAGGGTATATTCGGGAAGTAAAATACCCAGAGTGGTTAGCCAACGCGGTCGTAGTTCCTAAAAAGAGAAACAAACTTAGAATGTGTGTAGATTAGAAAGATTTAAACAAGGCATGCCCTAAAGACTCATTTCCATTGCCTAACATCGATCGCATGATCGATGCCATAATCGGCCACGAGATCCTAGCCTTTCTCGACGCCTACTCCGGGTATAATCAAATTCAGATAAACCTAGAGGACCAGGAGAAGACCTCGTTTATCACTAAATTTGGAACATACTGTTACAATGTAATGCCCTTCGGGCTAAAAATGTTGGGGCTACATATCAACGCCTATTTAACAAGATGTTCGAAGAACAAATAGGTAAATCTTTGGAAGTTTACATTGACGATATGTTGGTTAAGTCCATGCGCACAGAGGACCATTTAACTCATTTGTAGGAAACATTCAAAATCTTGAAGCAGTACAACATGAAGCTCAACCCAGAAAAATGTGCCTTCGGAGTCGGCTCGGGCAAGTTCCTCGGCTTCATAGTATCTAATCGGGGAATCTAGATCAACCCCGGTAGGATCAAGGCCATCGAAGCTACCACAATCGTGAATAGTGTGAAAGTCGTGCAAAGGCTAACAGGACAAATAGCCGCCTTGGGTCGGTTCATTTCGAGGTCATCAGATCGAAGTCATGGGCTCTTTTCCTTACTCAAAAAGAAAAAGGATTCCGCATGGACCCCAGAATGCCAGCAAGTCTTAGAGGAATTGAAGCGATACTTATCGAGCCCACCTTTGCTTCACACCCTGAAGGTAGATGAAAAGCTTTACTTATATTTGGCAGTGTCCGAGATAGCGGTAAGTGGAGTACTAGTTCGAGAAGAGCAAGGTACAAAATTTCCAGTTTATTATGTAAGTCGAACTCAGGGAGATACTGAAACTAGATACCCTCACTTAGAAAAATTAGCACTTGCATTAATAAGCGTATCTAGAAAGTTAAAGCCATATTTTCAATGTCATCCCATATGTGTATTAACCACTTATCATCTTCGAAATGTTTTGCATAAGCCCAAAATATCAGGTCGATTGGCCAAGTGGGCGGTCGAACTATGCGGGTACGATATCGAATATCAACCCCGAATGGCTATCAAGTCCCAAATCTTGGCTGACTTTGTGGCCGATTTTACGCCGACCCTCGTACCCGAAATAGAAAAAGAACTTCTTCTAGGATTGGGTAACCCTTTTCACAGACGGTGTCTCGAATATAAAAGGGTCTGGGCTCGGCATTGTTTTGAAGCCACCAACAGGTAGTACTATTAGACAGTCTATCAAACTTCTAGGTTGATTAACAATGAGGCCGAGTATGAGGTCGTGATTGTAGGTATCGAGCTAGCTAAGAGCTTGGCGTAGAGGGTCATCGAGGCCAAATGCAACTCTCTATTGGTGATGAACCAAGTAAACAAGAGCTTCGAGGTATAAGAGGATAGAACGCAGAGGTACTTGACAAACTACAAGTGGCATTGCACCGCTTCAAGGAATGGACCCTGGATCACGTGCCTCGAGAGCAAAATAGTGAGGGCGATGCACTCGCAAATCTGGGATCGTCGATCGAAAAGACAACATTATCCCGGGGATTGTCTTCCAGTTATCGATATCCGTGGTCGAGGAAGGTCATGCCGAAATAAATTATACGACCTTGACTTGGTATTGGAAAAATAAGTATATCGATTATTTGAAAAATGGAAAGCTCACATCGTATCACAAAGAATTGAGGGCTCTGCGAACCAAGGCTGCTAGGTTCACACTAGATGGAGATAGAATGTTATACAGAAGAACGTTTGATGGGCCATTGGCGGTATGTTTAAGGCCGAGGGATACCGATTATGTTCTACGAGAAATCCATGAAGGTACTTGTGGGAATCACTCTGGCGTAGAGTCTTTGATTCGCAAAATTATCAGAGCAGGGTATTACTGGGATAGCATGGAAAAATACACTAAGGAGTTTGTTAAAAAGTGTGATAAATGCCAAAAGTTCACACCAATGATTCATCAGCCCGGAGAGCAACTACACTCAATCTTGTCCCTGTGGCCCTTCATGAAATGGGGAATGGACATAGTCAGCCCTCTACCAACGGCCCCAGGTAAAACTAAACTCTTTTGTTTATGACTGACTACTTTTCGAAATGGGTGGAAGCGCAGGCCTTCGAGAAGGTTAGAGAAAAAGAAGTTATTGACTTCATTTGGGACCATATCTTGTGTCGATTTGGGATACCTGCCGAAATCGTGTACGACAAAAGCAAGCAATTCATTGGCAGAAAAGTAACGGAGTTCCTCGAAGCACACAAAATAAAGAGGATTCTATCAACGCCATATCATCCGACCAGGAACGGGCAGGCCGGGTCAACAAACAAAACCATTATATAAAACTTAAAGAAGAGGTTGGACTATGCAAAAGGAAAATGGAGAGAAGTTCTACCCGAGGTCCTTTGGGCATATCAAACAACATCAAAGTCCAGCACGGAGGATACTCCATTTTCTTTAGTATATAGCTCCGAGGCATTAATCATGGTCGAGGTCGGAGAACCCAGCGCCAGGTTTTAACATGCATCGGAGGAGTCAAATCACGAGACCTTGAATACTAGCCTCGAGCTGTTAGATGAAAAACGAGAAGTCGCACTTGTTCAAATGGCCACACAGAAGCAAATAATCGAGAGATAGTATAATAGAAGGACCAACCTTTGACACTTTGGAATCGGGGACATAGTTCTATGGAAAGTCACCCTCAATACTCGAGATCCGAATGAAGGGAAACTAGGCCCAAATTGGGAAGGTCCATACCGAGTCATCGAAGCTATCAGTAAAGGATCTTACAAACTTGGCATGATGGAGGGTGAACAACTGCCGAACAATTGGAATGTATCATTACTCAAACGATACTACTGCTAAGGTATGGTTTTCTTCTTTTGTCCATTTGAATTTGAAACTAATTCATTGCATGTGTTTGGTCGATGACATCGAGGGTACCATTTCACACGAAAACATTAGGTTTTAAAGTACGTGTTGCACTATTTTTACCCTAGATCGAATTTTGTCCCAAATGGGTTTTACTGGCGAGGTTTTTAACGAGGCAACAATTATGTGCTACCTAAGGAGAACTCAATAGTATCCAAGGTTTATTTTCAATCAACCTCGAATATTGGGGGGCATCACCCTTGGAGATCATATTTTCAAGGAAAATACTTCATGCCAAAGAGGGCCTCAGTAGGACAACTTTGTAATGGGCCAAAATCAGCCCTCGAATAATTGACAGGCTTCGATAACATCAGCCTTCGAAAAAGCCTCAAGAGGTATTCAATTATCGTAACACAAACAGATTACGAATGAGGTTTCGACCGATTGAACATTTGAAAAATCCAACGGGTGCAAAAACACATACTAAGGCCTAAAGAAATTTTCACTAAGTCTTTTAGCTGAAAAGAGGAAAAAATTATAGCCGTCTTAGATGCCGAATTGGCCCAATTTAAAGAGCCTAAGGGCCGATCTAAAAGAGCCTAAGGGCCAATATAAAAAGTTCATAAGGGCCGGAATATGTAGAGTTCGAGACCTTGCTCTCACTTAACTCGGACTCAAGAGTCCCATCATCCCCGGCTCACATCAAGTCGACTTGAGCATCGCTCGAGGGTTAACCAAAAAACCTTAAGAGGTATTCTATTATTATAAGTTTAAAGATCGCTCACTGATCACTAAAAACCTAAGGGTTGTTATATTCAGAATCCGAGCTGATGTCTACTTGGTCATTGAAGTTATCAAAATTTGTAACAAAATGAAGATGGAGTAGAAATCAATGCAAATTGAAGATAAAGTGAAAAGAAAGGGAACTTCTTATATCCATAGAAAGTATTTACAAATGCCCACAAAGGGCCTTATACAAAAAACAAGAACAAAAGGAACCTAATCTACTTCGAGGCCGCATCCTCGGAAACCACATCTTTGGGGGCCATATTCTCGGGAGCTGCATCCTTGGGAGCCGCATCTTTGGGAACCTCCTCCTTGGGGAATCCATCTTCATCTCCCCTGCCCTCGGAACCATTAGCGGAATCTTCATCATCAAAAGAAACAAGGAACCTGGCATCAGTTTCATCGCCCTTGATTGAGCTATCTCTTCAATGAGGTCAAAACCTCGGGCATGGATCTCTTCAAGGGTCTCCCTCCGAGATTGGCACTTAGCCAGATTGTTGCTCCATTTTTTTCGATTATAGGCCTCCCTCAGCTCTGCTTGAACAGCCTTGGCATCTCTTAAATACATGGCGATGGTTATCAGTCGTGGCCTTCGTCCTCTCCACTTCGGCCCTGGCTTCAGCGAGCTTGACCTAGAGTTCTTCAATATTCTTGGCCTGAGCCAAAATTTTCACTTTAATACCCTGGAGCTAGGCCTCAGCCGAGGCTAGTTAGGCTAGAACAACCTCTTTATCAGCAACAAGCCGATCCATGTTCTCCTTCCAACGGGTGCAGTCGGCCTTAACCTGATCAACCTTACCCAAAGCTGCCCGATCAACTCTAATTTCTGTTGCAGCTGAAACAGTGAAGTGTTAGCCTCCACAGTAAGGCCAAGAAGACCATACTCTTTCAAAATCACGGTTACCTGCTTGTCTAGCTCGGCCTCATTTTTATGGGCTTTGGCCAAATTAGCCCGAATGTCCTTGACCTCCTTCTCTTTTTGGCCGCAAAAGAGCCTTAGGTCCTTTTATTCAACAGAAGACTTCTTGAGCTCGGCCCCACATTGGCTCAGCTCAGCCCTGAACTTGGTAATGGCCTACACATAAAATAAAGAGATGTAAGTTAACACAGAAGAAGAAGAAGAAGAAGAAGAAGAAAACAAAGAATTTTTTGCAACAACAAAAATTAGTGCTTACCCGAGAGAAGAGACATTGAGCCTCTTCAAAGAGGGTAGATGCATCATTGAGGTCGGCGACATCATCAACCCTAATAAAACAATCATGAAAAGGATCTTCAAGGACCTTGCTCGGATCGGGAGTACGCAGAGCTTTAGTATCTTTTATTTCCTCCTCGGAATAAGATGGTAGAGAAGGGGAATATCCTATTGTCACAGTTCCGAGTGTCACACCTCCTTTTTTGCCCGCGCCGCCGCGAAGGGACGCGGTAGGGAGTTTTTCCAATTAAAGGACAATCGAAACGGGATCTGTTTATTTATTTCAGAGTCGCCACTTGGGAGATTTAGGGTGTCCCAAGTCACCAATTTAATCCCGAATCGAGGAAAAGAATGACTCTGTATTACAGTCCGCGAACCAGAAATCCAGATAAGGAATTCTGTTAACCCGGGAGAAGGTGTTAGGCATTCCCGAGTTCCGTGGTTCTAGCACGGTTTCTCAACTGTCATATTCGGCTTGTTTATATGATTTTAATTCATATTGAACTTAGTGCAAATTATGATTCTTTTACCACTTCTATTATTATTGTTGTTATTTTTACAAAAAGGATTGCAACGTCGTAAAAACGTATCTCGAACCTCATCACAATCAATGTACCCGAGGCTATCGACACGTCTCGACTCCGTTGAGATTTGAATTTGGGTTACATAAATGCACACCCATATTTAAGGAAATAATTTTATTAAGGACGTGCCCTAAGCGACTAACGTAGTGTTATTTTTGGGCGAGGCCATGAAATTTTGCTAAATGGCTCGTCTCGGAATCTAAGCAACTTCACAAACACGTATAGAGGGCCCCACAGCTTGTGCATTTTTTGCTTGGCGAGGCTCGTCTCATTTGTTATTTTTGTTCTAAAGAATTGCAACGTCATGGAAATGCATTTCGAACCACGTCACAATCAATGCACTCGTGATTGGTCGACACATTTCGACTTCGTTGGGATTTGGATTTGGGTTACATAAATGCACACCCGTATTTAAGAAGGTAAGATTAATTAATGTGCGTCCTAAAGAGACTAACGTATTGTTATTTTGGGAAGAGGCTGTGAAAATTCACTAAAACGGCCAACTCCGAAGTCTAACCAATTATTGTATATGTTTATTGAGGGCCCCACGATTTGTAATTTATTTGGCGAGGCGCGCCTCATTTTATTTTAAAGGTCATCCTATAGTGACTATGTTTTCTATTTCGTTTGTCTCTAAAATAAATGAAGAAAAGGTCCTACTTTATTTACATACTTACGGGTTATTATAGTTAAGTTTCGAACATGATTCGTTAAATCTAAAATGAACGTAGTAAGGGCAGTCTGTTTGACAGTTATGGGCCCACGTCTGACGTATAAGGGGTAAAACCGGACCTGGGCCATCCTACTTCAAATTGGGCCTAGTTAATGGTTTCTACACATATTCATAATTTGCCAAACTAAAAAATGGTGTCATTTGGTTAACAAATCTCTGCCAATTTAAAGTGACATTCTACTGGAATGAATGAACCTAAAAAATCTAATTTTTTTATCCTAGACCACATAGATGCTGAAATTAACCCATGGTATCTAATTGAACCCGTTCTTACGAATTTAGATAAGCAATTTGTTAACTGAAATAGTTTAAACTATTGAGTAATCAACCTACGGCCTGATGTGTATTTGGAACATGCTTTTAAACAAAATAGACTTAGTTCGACAGAACATTACTACTACATCATTAGTCTTTATTAACTAAAAGCATACATGGGGGCAGAAGTTTTACAACTAAACTACTGTAGAATAGGCATGTCCAGTTATACATAAACAAACACCTACATGACTCTAATGAAAGAAGTGTTCTGATGTGTATACAAGTAAGTAGACAACTGTAAAGAATTTAAAACTTCAACCCTTCACTTTTGTATTCATGCTTCAAATTCTCAGATTACAAAGTTCAGCCATTCGATTGTGTACCTGATATTTGGAAAGCAAAGAAGTAGAGGAAAATCAGTAGAAGCAACAGTAGTGTAAGCAGCAACATAGCAGTACAACAACACAGCAACAACCAGTAAACCAGTAAACCAGTAGTAACCAGTAATAGACACCCCGTGGCAGATTTAAAGAAAACCAGGCAGAAAACCAAGCAGTAACCCAATGGAACAGTGCTCAACCAATAGAAAACTAGGAAATACTAAGCTGAAATCCAACAGCACCCAAAAGAACACAGACAGATGCAAGAAACAGTAGTTCTGATTTGTCAGACACTCAAAGAAAAAAAAACATGCTGAAGCTCTTTTGATGTAAAGCTTAGCCTTATCCAGATCAACCAGCTCACTGACTTAGCAAGATAATAGCACAGCCTATATGCCCTCTATTTCTCTAAAGTTTTAGGTTAAATCTCCAGCTTCAACACTCTTGTTTTTCTCTGGCTTCTCAGGATCAAAAAACCAGCCTCTATTTTGTTCTAAATGAGCCTATTTATAGGCAAAGTAGGCAAGCACCAGGCTGCCTTGATACCTTCAGCCCTTAACTCTGCCCATACCCCTTAACTTCCCAAGCCTAAATGTCTTTTCTTGATGCCCACTATATTGTTCCCCATGCTTGTCCTATTATTCTAATCAAGAGTTATGGGTTTATTAGAGTATTCATTTTAAACTCTCATGCTCTTATGTCTTGTTCCCCATTGTCATTAAATTAATAGTATTTTAATTAACCACTTGACAGACCCTTAAGTTAATTCTGATAAAACCCTATCAAATGCCAAAATTACCCTTAACCCCCTGAAGACTACTGTTATGCCCTAACTCTTAATAGCCAGTATATAAACCCTTCTAAATTCAACTAATCACTGACTACTAACTATCAGATTATACAGCTATGACCAATTCAATCTTATCCAAATACACAAAATGATTTCAGGAAGAAGGGATGAGGGAATGAGGTTCATGTGGCCTTAAAATAAGCGAGCCAGTTTGGTTCAAAGGAAGCAATTGGATACATTCAACAACTTCAACTCAATCACATAAGATCAGAAAAGAAGCAGAAATGACAAACACTGGAATGAGTCAAAGAGATAAACTATTGTCATGCTTCCTCCTTCTTTTAATCAAACTAAAAGACGATATTTAAACATTCGATTACACGCTATAACGGATAACAATTAATCGATACACAATTAGACTCAACAGGGCACCTATATGAACCACTTGACGACATTAATCAGATTAAACACGTAGTCCATCACGATAGGTACAGCTAACAGACAAACAAAAGAATCGACCAGATAAAAGGTCTTATGAAGACGGACAGAACTAAAAGAAAAAATGACAGAAAAATCAAACAAATTAAACTAACATGTAAACAAACACAAATAGCACACAAACAGAAGGAAAGAAATGAGAAATTACCTCTGAAGCTTAAGAACAAAATGACCCATGCTCAAACTGGACTCGACCTCTTTGAGGTCGAACGGACTTTAATTAAAGTGTCCTCAACTGAGAACACCTCGATTAAGGTCTATTAGACCCCCAATTCTTCTTTTAAACTAGACAGACCCCTATGGTTTTGAGTTCTAGGGTTCATACGGTTCGATCTGGGGCTCGAAGGTCTCTACCTAGATTCGAACGGAATTAATGGTGGTTTAAGCACGAGGGAGCTCAGGTGGGTGGTTGGTGTGGTTTTGGGACTCATTAGGTGATTTAGGGTTTTAGCTCGAATCTTCGATTGAAGATTCGAGAACACTGGAGATGATTCGAAGTTAAGTGATCAGGGATTCGTGTTCAGGGTGGTGTGGAGGTTTAGTGGTGTGGTTATGGCGGTCGGCGGCGTTGTTGCCGCCGGGTTTCAGGTGGGAGGATTTGGTGGCAGCTAGGGTTATCGAGGGGAGAGTTTGGTTGGTCTCTGAGAGGTTAGAGACGGAAGGGGTAATGGCTATGGGGGTAGTGGATTGGGGGACGACATAAGAGATAGGGTTTATATTTTTAGGGGGAAAACAAATCCTGGTCGTTCGATTTGATGAGATCAATGGCCCGGATTGACTATTTAAGTGTAACGATGCCGTTTAGCTTAGGGTGGACCGGGTTGGGGATGGTGATGGGTCGGGTTGGCTGAGACGGGTTGGGATTGTGGGACGAGAGTCGTTGGATTGATCCAGATCGAGTGGTTGTGATCTTTGACGACGAAACGATGCAGTTTCAATATCACACTACGTTGTTTCGCACGTCTTCGAGGCTGGCTAGACTGGATCGGGTGGGGGTGAGATTTGGGCCTGATTTTCGCCCAAATGAAATAGCCCAGTCTGGTTTTCTCTTTGTTTCCATTTGTTTTTCTTTCCTTTTATTATTATTATTTTTCTTTTAATTTCTAAATACCAAAATTCCTAAATTAACTTGTAAAAATAAAAATTGACTTAAAAAGACATTAATTAGACCTTAATAATAATTAACACACAAAGTTAAATATTTAGTTAAAAACAAAATCCACAATTGTACACTAATTGACAAAATAGAACAAATACATATTTTTGTGATTTTCTTTATTTTAAAATCAAAACATGGTTCAGTTAATTCCTAAATGCGCAATTAAATCCTAAATGTGCATGCAACATATATTTTTGTATTTTTAATTAATTAAAAAAAACAATTATGGACAAGACACGAATAATTATCCAGAGAATGCCACGCAAAATTCTCAAAATTGTACACAAGGGACATTTGTTTTATTTTTTTGATTTCTTTTGGAGTTGTATTCGTGAAGCAAAAATCACGTGCTCACAGCTCGCCAGAGCTGTCACATAACACAAAGAGTTTTCATGCAAAGATAAAGTGAGCGGATACGAGTGATTTTTGCCCGTTGGCATACTCCGTGTGACGCATTTTTTGAAAGATTCAACCGAACCTTTGCTTCAAAGGTTTTCCTACATATCCCTGGCTAAAAGGGAATCAGGTTAATGTAGTTCGGAAAATTTTTGTAGCTGGGACTACCATGGGGCCGTACTTTACTGTTACTGCTGCTGCATGCTGTTACTACAGCTTCACCGATCTCCTTCTTACACTGTGCTAAAAAGAAAATAAGAAACTAGACTAAACTAGGAATCACAAAATCTTATCTATCTTCCACTTGCTCTTGTTGCCTTGCCTTCTTGTCGGCTTGTGTTTCCTCTTTCCTCCGCAAAGTGCTGGGGATGACACCAGCCTTTTGCTTTTTCTCAACACAAGTTTCATCATTTTGTTCTGTCCGCTAGGGACACTGCTTCCTTCATTAACATTTGTTATGCTGAGGATTTTTTGTTGTAACCCTCCGCTTTACTGACTTCTGATTCGATCTTGAAAGGTATTCCTCTGTTCTGCAGGCGAGCTCCTGACTCCAACTTGACTTTTTTTAAAAGATGACACAACCTTCATATTCCAGGTGGGCTCCTGACATCTTCAATTTATAATTTTAACAACCTCCATTCTACAGGCGGGCTCCTGACTTCTTCAATTTATAATTTTAACAACCTACATTCTACACGCGGGCTCCTGACTTCAACAACTTACAATTTTAACACCTCCATTCTCCAGGCGGGCTCCTGACTTCAACAACTTAAAATTTTAACACCTCCTATCTCCAGGAGGGCTCCTGACTTCAACAACTTACAATTTTAACACCTCCATTCTCCAGGCGGGCTCCTGACTTCAACAACTTAAAATTTTAACACCTCCATTCTCCAGGCGGGTTCCTGACTTCAACAACTTTTTAAAATTTTAACACCTCCATTCTCCAGGCGGGCTCCTGATTTCATCAACTTAAAATTTTAACACCTCCATTCTCCAGGCGGGCTCCTGACTTCAACAACTTAAAATTTTAACACCTCCATTCTCCAGGCGGGCTCCTGACTTCAACAACTTAAAATTTTAACACCTCCATTCTCCAGGCGGGCTCCTGACTTCAACAACTTCTTAAAATTTTAACACCTCCATTCTCCAGGCGGGCTCCTGACTTCATCAACCTAAATCATCTTCTTTCAACTGCTTCCCTCAAAATTGGTGTCTTATTTCAACAACTTAAAATTTTAACACCTCCATTCTCCAGGCGGGCTTCTGACTTCAACAACTTCTTAAAATTTTAACACCTCCATTCTCCAGGCGGGCTCCTGACTTCAACAACTTACAATTTTAACACCTCCATTCTCCAGGCGGGCTCCTGACTTCAACAACTTCTTAAAATTTTAATACCTCCATTCTCCAGGTGGGCTCCTGACTTTACCAACTTAAAATTTTAACACCTCCATTCTCCATGCGGGCTCCTGACTTCAACAACTTAAAATTTTAACACCTCCATTCACCAGGCGGGCTCCTGACTTCAACAACTTCTTAAAACTTTAACACCTTCATTCTCCAAGCGGGCTCCTGACTTCTTCCATTTGAATCATCCTCTTTCAACTGCCTCCTTCAAAAACTGGTGTCTTATTCCTCCGAAAACTGCTGGTGACAACACCAGTGTTTTATTCCTAACTAGGTTATTTTCCTTCTTCGCCGAGTACTTCCATTTGGAACTACTTTCCTCAAGCTAGTGTCTTCACTTTTCTGGAACCTGCCAGGGATAACACTACTGGGGAATTATCTTCCATTTTTAAGACTAGTTATTTTCCTCTCTTTAACAATGGTGGGGATGATACTGATTCAAAGACCACTACTCTTAAAACTTTGGTTATCTTGCTTCTTATAAGATTGCTTTCTTTAAAACTTGTATTCTTTCTCCCGTAAACTGCGGGGGATTCTATTTCCTTCAAAACTTGTGTTATCTTCCATCTTCCCCAAACGGGTATTTGATTTCAAGAAAATTTCACAACGAGAGAAAATTTTCTGCCCCAATTTGATACTATTCTTTGTGGCCATGCCTTCCTGCTGTCAACAACATTTCATTTCCCTGCTTCAAATCAAAGAAAAATTTGTTAGTTTAAAACGTAGTGAGTGGTCATGCCACTCCTGCAGGGGATGGCTTTTCTTTTCTCCCTTTCCCTGCTTTGCGTTTTATTACAACATTTGCTGGGGATGATATTATTTGTTGGGGATGATATTTCTGCTGGGGATGGTTTTTCTTTTCTCCTTCTTCCCCGCCATGTGTTGTCCGAACATTGCGGGACTTGGTCGAGAATCTGTCGGAGTTGTTCCTGTATCTCGCAAATCTGCTGGGGATTCTCATAACCTTTTAGCTGTTGTTTTTCCATTTTTCTCCAACTTCCCCTGGAAATTTGGTCCTCTTGGGATCTAGCCTCATTCATCATTTGGTCTTGCGACCAACTTCTTTTCACTTTGTCGCCTTATCTTTGTCCTGTCCTATTCGCATTTTATTTTGCACCATTTTGGCAACTGTAGTAAGCTCTAAAAATCTTTTTCAAAAACAAACTGCTGGGGAGGTAAAGTCTTTTAAACCAAGAAATGAAAAAGTGATGAATAGAAAAAGAAGAAATCTTTCTGAACAAATGCTGGGGAAAAGGAAAGAAAAGAACTTATCTGAATGCTATAACCGATCCCAATGATCATGTCGTGCATTCCGGATTAATCAACCCAGTCTATTTGTATCAATCAACCCTTCGGACGGCCTCATGTTGCTGGGGATAAACAGGCATTCAACTCTTTTCCAAATGTAGATCCTTTCCGCCAATTTTGTCTTGTCGCCTCATAGTGCCCTTCGAGGGGTTTTCACTAATAAGACTCTCTCGTTTCTCTCAACTCCCATCGTCTTATGGTGCATGTGAAGGTTTTCACCGATAAAACTCTCTCGTTTTATTTCTCTCATCTTTCATCGTCTTATGGTGCCTGTGAAGGTTTTCACCAATAAGACTCTCTCATTTTATTTTATTTTTCAGCTGGGGATTGGCTTGCTGTCGATATGACTCTCTCTGCTGGGGATTCTTTCGGCTATCAATTCATTTCCAGTTTATGATCCTCTTCTTTGCTGAGGCTCAGAGTGTTGTTCCCGACTTGCGTTTGCATGACTTGGCACTTCTCGGATACTGATCGGGAGGTCTTTTTTGGACATCAATATGAGTTTTTGTGTATGGCTAAAAGGAAAAGGGGTATCAAAATTTCAAAATAATTTTGATGGGTAAAACAGTACAACTCTTGGAATCAAACTTTCTTTCCAAAATTACAAACACAAACTTTTGCCCCAGTTTTTCTTGCTTGGGGATTTTTATTTTTTGTTACACTATGACCGAGCCGTGAGGCGCCTACGTATCCTTCTTTGAGGAATCAGGTCAAACGTAGTTCCCACTTCCTTTGTTTTTCTTGTGACTTTTCTTTTATCTTTATTATCATTATTAATTTTTTTTCTTTTTCTTTCATTTTCATTACTGATTCCAAAAAGAGGGATATGAAAGAATAAATAAGGCTCAAAAGGGAATGCAAAGGATAAAGTGATTGGATAGAAGAAAGAATTGCCTCTGTTATTTCATTCTCCGATAAATGTCAAGTACAAATAAACAATGATTATATTTAAAAGAAATCACACATAATATCTCTTAATTGCGTTAGAATTGATAGTCATGTCGACGCATTTCCCTTCAATATCTTTTAAACATAAAGCGCCATTGGACAATACTCTGGTTACAATGAATGGCCCTTGCCAATTTGGGGCGAACTTACCCTTTGCCTCAGCCTGATGTGGCAGGATTCGTTTCAACACCTACTGCCCCACCTCAAATTTTCTGGGGTGCACCTTCTTGTTGTAGGCTCTCGCCATTCTCTTTTGATATAATTGGCCATGACACACAGCTGCCAATCTCTTTTCATCAATTAGGTTCAACTGATCCAACCGGGTTTTGACCCACTCGTCATCATCAATCTCAGCTTCAGCGACAATTCGAAGGGATGGAATTTCGACTTCCGCCGGTATTACTGCTTCGGTTCCATACACCAACAAATAGGGAGTGGCCCCTACTGAAGTCCGAATAGTAGTACGATAACCCAACAATGCAAATGGTAATTTCTCATGCCATTGTCTGGACCCTTCTACCATCTTCCTCAGTATCTTCTTGATGTTCTTGTTGGCTGATTCAACTGCTCTATTCGCCTTGGGACGATATGGTGTGGAATTACGGTGTGTAATCTTAAACAGTTGACATACCTCTTTCATCAAATTGTTGTTAAGATTAGCACCATTATCCGTGATGATCACCTTTGGGATTCCAAATCTACAGATGATATGGGAGTGAACAAAATCCACCACTGCCTTCTTGGTTACCGACTTGAAAGTTTTAACTTCAACCCACTTAGTAAAATAGTCGATGGTCACCAGAATGAACCTATGACCATTGGTAGCTGCCGGCTCAATAGGTCCAACGACATCCATGCCCCAGGCAAAAAATGGCCATGGTGCTGACATTGTATGCAATTCTGTCGGCGGAAAATGAATCAAATCTCCGTGTATCTGACATTGATGGCATTTCCGCACGAAATTGATACAATCACGCTCCATAGTGAGCCAATAGTACCCTGCTCGAAGAATCTTCTTCGCCAATACATATCCGCTCATATGTGGCCCACAAACTCCAACATGTAACTCTGTCATAACTGTCGTGGCTTGACTGGCATCTATACATCTCAGCAATCCCAAATCTGGGGTTCTTTTGTACAACACTCCTCCACTGAGGAAGAATCCACTTGACAATCACCGAATGGCTCTTTTTTGATCTCCGGTGGCCTGCTCCGGGTATATCCCCATCCTGAGGTACTCCTTGACGTCATAAAACCATGGCTCGCCATCCACTTATTCCTCTATCATGTTGCAATAAGCATGCTGATCACGAACCTGGATGTGCAACGGGTCAACATGAACTTTGTCTGGGTGGTGCAACATCGATGCTAAAGTGGTCAATGCATCGACAACCTCGTTGTGAACTCTTGGGATGTGTCTGAACTCCACTGATCAAAATTGCTTGCTCAGATCATGCAAACATTGTCGATATGGTATGAGCTTCAAATCCCGTATTTCCCATTCACCCTGAATCTGATGCACCAGGAGGTCCGAGTCTCCCAAGACCAAAACGTCCTGGACATCCATGTCTGCAACTAGTCGCAGACCCAAAATGCATGCCTCATACTCAGCCATGTTGTTGGTATAATAGAAACGTAGCTGAGCTGTAACAGGATAATGACGTCTGGTTTTAGAAATAAGTACCGCTCCTATTCCAACTCCCTTCGCATTTGCGGCTCCATCAAAGAAGAGCTTCCAACCTGGTTCCTCAGGTAATTCCAACTCATCTATATGCATTACTTCCTCGTCAGGAAAATACTTCCTCAACGGCTCGTATTCTTCAACAACAGGATTCTCAGCCAAGTGATCGGCCAGTGCTTGAGATTTCATGGCTATCCTCGTCACATAGACAATGTCAAACTCTGTGAGTAATATTTGTCATTTCGCTAACCTCCCTGTAGGCATAGGCTTCTGGAAAATATACTTTAGTGGATCCAAGCGAGAAATGAGATAAGTAGTATATGAGGACAAGATAATGCTTCAATTTCTGGGCCACCCAAGTTAGGGCGCAACATGTCTTCTCGAGTTGAGTATACTTAACCTCATATACTGTAAACTTCTTGCTGAGATAATAGATGGCTTGCTCCTTCATTCCTGTAATGTCGTGTTGCCCCAACACGCAGCCAAACAAATTCTCCAGGACCGTTAGATAAAGAATTAATGGTCTCCCCGGCTCAGGTGGAACCAAAACAGGTGGATTTGATAAATATCCTTTGATCTGGTCAAATGCCTCCTGACATTCTACCGTCCATTCTATCGCAGCATCTTTCTTCAGTAGCCGAAAAATGGGTTCACAAGTTGCTGTGAGTTGAGAAATAAATCTTCTGATGTAATTCAACCTTCCTAACAGACTCATTACTTCTGTCTTGTTCTTTGGTGATGGCAAATTTTGGATAGATTTGATATTTGACGGGTCCAGTTCAATACCTCGCCGACTGACGATGAATCCCAACAGCTTTCCAGATGGAACACCAAAGGCACATTTAACCGGGTTGAGCTTAATATCATACCTTCGAAGTCTTTGAAAAAACTTCCTTAGGTCTGTTATATGGTCTTCCTGATGCTTGGACTTTATGATCACATCGTCCACGTACACCTTGATTTCTTTGTGGATCATGTCATGAAACACAGTAGTCATTGCTCTCATGTACGTTGCCCCAGCATTCTTCAAACCAAATGGCATCACCCGATAGCAATAAGTTCCCCACGGCGTAATGAATGCTGTCTTTTCCGTATCTTCTTCATCCATCAGAATCTGATGATACCCAGCATAGCAATCTACAAAAGATTCGAGCTCACGCCCGGCACAATTGTCGATCAAGATATGGATGTTGGGTAAAGGAAAGTTGTCCTTTGGGCTTGCCCTGTTCAGATTGCGGTAATCGACACACACCCTGATCTTCCTATCTTTCTTCGGCACCGGCACCACATTAGCCAACTAATCAGGATATCGAGTGACACGGATAATCTTTGCTTGCAACTGCTTGGTTACTTCCTCTTTAATCTTCACACTCATATCCATCTTGAACTTTCTCAATTTCTGCTTGACGGGAGGGCATACCGGGTCAGTGGGCAATTTATGGACCACTAAATCTGTGCTTAACCCCGGCATGTCGTCATACGACCAGGCAAATACATCTTTGAATTCAATAAGTGTTTTGATCAATTCCTCCCTGATATTTGGTGTAATGTGGATGCTTATTTTAGTTTCTCTAATATCGCTGGCATCCCCTAAATTGATGTCTTCTGTCTCATTTAAGTTGGGCCTAGATTTTTCTTCAGACTGGCTTAACTCCCTATTTATCTCCTCGAAGGCTTCATCCTCATCGTATTCCGATTCATTATCATAATCGACCTCTTGTATGGTTAATTCTGAATCAGATTGATCTTTTAAACTAGGTTGAAGATCCGTTGTGCGTGTCATGTCATTAAGACCAGTAGGAAAAAAACTGTTCAGAAAAATAAAAGAAAGAAACAAAAATTAAAAACAAAAATAAAATAAGGAATGAAGAAGAAACTTTTCATTTTATTGAATCATGGGATAACAAGGTTTCACCCTTTGTTGAGCAATACTAATAATAAAAGGAAATCCGGATTACAACCCTGGAATAATCCAGAAAACAAAAAGGAAAATCAGAGCCAACTACCAGGACTCCCTCCAAGTAGGAAGATGAGTAGCTGTCCAATTGTTGACATTGGCCCTAGGCCCAACAAACTGTATGTCTGCCTTACTGGAACCCTCTCCATCCTCTATCATGTTGACATCTACGAACACTCTCTCAAAGCCCTCATTCAAATCTCTATCCGGCCCGATCAAGGGTCCAAGAACTTCCGGGACTGGTAACTTTCTGCACCCTGCTTTGACAAATGATCTGGACAGTCGTGGGATTGGCTTAGGAAGGACCCAGACTCTTTTCTTCATCTTGCGGACCCGCTTTACATTCGCTGCGGTAGGCTTGAATCCCAACCCAAAAGTATCCAGGTTCTTGGGCAAAGAAACTGGCTGGACCATTCCCTACAGATCAATCCCCAAACCTTTCCTGGTACAAACCCGCTGTTCAACATCTCTGAGGCTATCATGAAGGCTGCAGCTGTGATCTTGGGAAGTGGAAGGCCCCCACCCTCAGGAATCTTGTCTACTGAGACTGCGTCAAAAACCTAATAAACCCATGGGCCCTTGTCATCGTCGGTTTCTATGAAGGGCACAATAGCATCACTGACGGCATATGTACCGTCATCCCCGTGTACCACAATCTCTTGTCTATCCTATTCAAATTTGACCATTTGATGCAGCGTAGAAGGCATTGCTTTGGCTGCGTGGATCCAGGGTCTTCCCAACAAAAAGATTGTACGACACCGCCACATCAAGCACTTGAAATTCCATGGTGAACTCGACTGGACCAATGGTTAATTCCAGTACGATATCACCCACTGTGTCAGTACCGCCCCCATCAAAACCTCGGACGCAAACGATGTTCTTGTGGATCCTATCATCAGCAACCTTTAGTTTGTTTAGAGTGGCCAAAGGGCAGATATTTGCACTTGATCCATTATCAATTAGTACTCGAGTGACCACCGAGTCTTCGCATTTTACCGTCAAGTAGAGTGCCCTGTTGTGTTCCGTACCCTCTACCGGTAACTCATCGTCAGAGAATGTCACTCGGTTTACTTCGAAGATCTTGTGCACTATTTTCTCCAAATGGTTCACTGAGAGCTTGTCCGGGACATGGGCTTCATTCAGAATCTTCATTAAGGCCTGACAATGATCGCTTGAATGGATCAACAAGGATAACAATGAAATCTGGGCTGGGGTCTTTCTCAACTGCTCTATAATTGAGTAGTCCTGGGCTTTCATCTTCTTCAAAAACTCTTCTGCTTCTTCCTCCGTTACTGGCTTCTTTATTGTTACAGGATTGGTCCTTCTCAATTCTGCGGGAACAAAACACCTTCCCGAACGAGTTAACCCCTGAGCCTCGTATACCTCTTCCATAACCTCCTTTCCCTTATACATCACTGTCACTTGACTGTAGCTCTATGGCACAGCTTTCTCACTTATTATCGGCAACTGCATGACTGGCCTGATAATAACTGGTTCTACGTGGACCCCCTTTACCACCAACACTGGTGTGCTTGATACTCCCTGCAGCGCTCTTGGCTATCTCTGGCTTCTGCGCAGCAACAGATGAACATTTCCCTATTACAACAAATGGCTTGTCATCTGCCTTTCCCAACTGTACCACTGCCTTTTCACTGGTCGAACTTTCGTTCGGACTGGCACGAATCATCATTGCCGTTTGTGAGGGTGTTTTAAGTTTCCCTCTCTCGTGCACTAGTTCGATCATGTGGGCCTCATGGTGCATTGGTAGCGGGTTTTCATTGATGTTGGGTGCCTCTGGTACCTGAACCTCGATCCTATTTATGTCAATAAGATCTTGTACGACAGTCTTCAACTTCCAGCACTTCTCAGTATCATGCCCAGGAACCCCCAAACAATATTCACAATTTACTGAGTGGTCCAGATTTTTGGGAAGGGGATTTGGCAATTTGGGTTCAACAGGACTTAATAGGCCTATTGCCTCAACTTGTGGAACAGAGTAGTATAGGTTTCTCCCAACGAAGTGAATGTTCTTGGCTTCTGCATCCTTTCATTCTTGAAAGCCTGATTTCCGCTGAAGCTTGGCCCTGAAGGGTTCCTGTAGGCCCTTGGTGGTGGATATGTGTTTTGTGGAGGGGGATATGTGTGTTGGGAGCCGGCGCACGCCATTGCGGATGAGCTGGAGGCTGGGTGTAAGTTTGGGCGTGATGGACGGAAAAATGTGGCTCTTGTGGTGGATAATAGGGTTGTGAAGGATTATATGGAGTGTGCGGATAGCTTGGGTAATGGGGTCTGGGTTGGTAGCGAGGGGAGGGACCTCTTGATCTGGACCAAGTACCTGCTTCGACTGTTGCGACCTCCTCTCTCTTCTTTTTCCTGAGCGCACCCCCCGTGCCGCTTTGGATAGCCTGAGTCGTGGCCTTGATTGCCAAATAACTCATTATCTTGTTGGACCTGAGTCCTTCTTCAACCATGCCGCCCATTTTTACTACTTCATTAAAAGATTTACCAACTGACATCACCAAGTGACCAAAGTAAGTTGGCTCCAAAGTTTGTAAGAAGTAGTCCACCATTTCACCTTCCCTCATTGGCGGATCGACTCTTGATGCTTGTTCCCTCCAACGGAATCCGAATTCCCTGAAGCTCTCTCCAGGCTTTTTCTCAAGTTTTAACAGTGTGAGACGGTCCGGGATGATCTCAAGGTTATACTGGAAGTGACCTGCAAATGCTTGTGCTAGATTGTCCCAGGTATACCACCTGCTAGGATCCTGCCTCGTGTACCATTCGAGTGCGGACCCGCTTAAACTTTGACCAAAATAAGCTATCAGGAGCTCATACTTTCCACCTTCTCCTCTCATCTTACTACAGAAACCTCGTAGATGTGCCATGGGATCACCATGTCCCTCGTATAGATCAAACTTGGGCATCTTAAAACCTACTAGCAATTGAACATCGGGGAAAGGACACAGATCTTTGTAGGCCACACTAACTTGGCTGCCCAATCCATGCATACTCCTGAAGGATTGCTCCAGGCTTTTCATTTTACGAAGCACTTCATCCTGCTCCGGATTCTTAGCCGGCCTCTCAGTTTCTGCCGGGAGTTGGAGGTGAGGGGTGTAAGTGTATGGCTCGGGTGCTTTAAAGGTTGGTTTAGGGGGATAATACTGGTTATCGTGAGCCTGAAACAACGGCTCGCTAGAGGACCTTTGCAGTGGGGCGGGTGGAGGTGTCCCAAAGACAGGGACAGTTGGCGGAGGGGGGGTTTTGTTTGGGTGGTGGAGCTTGGGGATTATAGGAAGTTTCCCCTTGATAGTATTGGGCAATGGGAAAGCTCGTTGATGGACCCGTGGGAGGGTGTTCCGGAGTCCGAGCCGGTAAGAGGGTAGGAATAGGGGGAAGGGTTGGTGACGTTTGCCCCCTAGCCCAGGCTAGGTGCATCCCCGCTATCTCTTATCTCAACCTGTCTACCTCCTCTTTCATCATTTGTATCTCTGTCTTTTCCTCCTCAACACTTTTGTCCGAACCAGACATACTTCTCAGAACGGGCCCTTTAGATCTTGTGTGGTAATGGTACTTTGCCAAAATGTTCTAACGAGCTAACTGTTTCGAAACTTCTTTCTCTGATATAAACAACAAACTTGTTAGCGTTAGATTTTAACACATAGTGCAATTTCACATTGGGGAATGCAATGTTCCTAGGCAGTTTCACCATTTCTAACATGTTTTTGCTTTGACTGCATGCGTCATTCCGGCTTATGTCCTTTCTTTATTCACTTTGCCTTTTCTTTTTTCTTTTTAGTGGTGGTCGAATCTAATGTGGATTGCCTACGTATCATGTCCCCGCATGAATCAGACCGGGCGTAGTTCTGGCACAAGTAAAAATAAAGACACAAATTTTTTTTTCTTCATTTTTTTTTCATTTCATTACCAAAATATGCTATTACAAGCTACTCATTTGAAAAAAAAAAGACAAACAAAATACAGACTCCACACTATTAACATTGTTCGATATGAAAAGAGACAGAGGGGTAGACAACAGACTCTTAAAAACAACAAGTGCAGACTTGAATTAGGGATACATTAAAGCCTTGAATTTTGGTGCCCGCGAGGTATCGTTCGGCCTTTCCGCGGGCTTTGGGGCCAGACCTCTTTGCAAGCTTTTTTATTCTTCCATAATCCGGTGGACATAACCCATGACTGAGGCAAAAAGGGTGTCGCGGGGAATTTCCTCACATGCTAAGCACTTCGTGGTGATGTAGTGCCCAATCTCATCGATCCTACCCCTGATTTTATCCCTTTCCATACACAACTGTTCTATTCGTTGATTCTTTTGTCCCAATATTTGAGTGTTGTCCATGAGCTGATCTTGGAACCTCTCCATTTGTTCTTCCATTCGGGCTATTGAATCATAGCAGCACTCCCTGTCCGTTCTAGCATCTCGGGCTTGTTTAAAGACCCGATCTCTGAGAGTGGAGTTTGTTTCTCTCAATATTACAATGCTCCCTTCATAATCCCTTCTTACCTGCCATAGGTGCTTTTTCCGCGCTGTTGCACCTTTTGCCCATCTGGCCCGTATTCTTGCTATGCTAGCCTCGGATCTTTCCAAGTCTTTTCGGCTTTTAATGACCTGATTCCTTAACCCTGCTATCAACCTTTTAATTCGGACCGACTTCTCCGTTGGTTGTTGGCATCCATTTTCATCTTCCGGATTTGAGGTTTGAGAATCTCTCTTTCTCTGGCTAATTTGTTCTTTTCTCCTTCATCGGCAGCAACCTGCACTTTGTTCTCAAATTTTAGATCCTTAATCTATTATTTCAGCTTGCCTATTTTTGCCCTGTAGCTCTCTTCTTTACCCAACCAATCCCACTATTCTTGTGATGCCTGGATGAACTCTTGGAGATGGGGTCTTTTGGCCGGTCTCCCGAACTCGATTTCTTTCCTAAACCAAGCAAGGTATCCCGGTGAAACTTCACCCTTGGACCGATCATGTACACATGTACTGGTTGTTAGGTATTGACATTCGCTCCAAATTTGTCGGACGGCTGCTTCAGGAAACTGTCCGCCAGGCCCGATCTAGACTACTTGGCCACTAAGATCTTCATCTTTCGGAACTATTTGGCACTCTCCAGCTGTCTCAAAACTCGATACGGGGCGTAGGGTTGAATATTACGGAGTCCCATCAAAAGGAAATGGGGTCCCGTGGCGGGCATATATATGATTTCATTCGTAGGCAACCATCCAAATGTCCATTCTATTCGGCCCGCAGTAATAGAACGGAGGCGGGCTATCCATTCGGTGACCCCCTCTGGTAAGTTGATTCCGTCAATCCTTGTGGAAAATTCCTCTATGCATGTTTTCTCTGTCGATCCATAACTCATAAATTGAGGACAACGACATAAGTGTTCGATCATCCACATCTGCAGCAACACATTGCACCCCTCAAAGAAATTTCCCCCGGCTTTGTAAGCTGTGAGAGCGCGGAAGATTTCAGCTACTACCATGGGTACGAGGGTGCTGTTGGCCTGAGTGAGTAAAGTACTGACAACCCCGGACACTCGTATGTCAATGTTCCCGTCTTTTCTAGGAAACACCAGGAGTCCCAGAAAGGCTATCATGAACGCAACACACCTATGTTCTTCCCACTTAAGGCGGTTTCCTTTGCTACAGATTTTGTTTTCCGGCTTGTTGAACCCCCCATGTGGCCATACCTGTTGTATATAAACTGCAAAGTACAAAACCCAGCTGCCAAGTCTGGATTGTGGACCCCCCTGCTTATTTTCAGAGAGTCTAGGAACCTGTGTACGGCTACGGCCCTTGGAGCGATCAGGTATTGGTGTCTCAAAGGAATCTTGGGGCTCCCGATGTACCCGGCTATTTCTTCCAATTTTGGGGTAAGTTCAAAATCCGAGAAGCGAAATACGTTGTGAGCCGGATCCCAGAATACGACCAAGGCCTTTATAATATCCCCTCTAGGATTAATCTTCAGCAACCCAGGGAGGCCTCCCAGGTATAGATTGATTGTGTCGCGTCCTGACTCGCCCAAGTCATCCCACCACATGTGCAACTCCAAACGGATCTTGTTCACAATTGTTACGTGCGAAGTCTGACTTGTGCTCATTCTGCATATTTATTAGGGTGATTAAAAAATAAAATTTATCTGACTCAACCAGTTGGCTATATATATATATATTATTTTCTATTTTTTCTTCAAGATTTAAAGGAAGATCCGGTTCCGAACACGGCCTTTCAGCACTTCGGAAATGAAGATTTTAAGGCTGTGAGGGTCAACCCACCAAAACTCTAAAGGATGATCAAAAGTGGCCGTTTATGCAAAGTTAGCCTTCCGGCGTCCCTTTCGAGAACATTCGGATATTTTTGACAAAACGGCGTGACCCAACTTATTTATGACTCTTTTTTTTTTCAAATTAGAATAAAAGACCCGGTATTTGCAAACACGGCCTTTCAGCGCCTCTGGGACGAAGATTTTTAAGGTTGTGTGGGTCAACTGGATCAAATCTAAAAAATGACCCAAAGCTGGCTGTTTATGCAAAGTCAGTCTTCTGGCGTCCCTTTTAGGAACATTCGGCTATGTTTTGACAAAACAGCGTCACCCGACTTCTCTATGATGAAATTAAAATTTGTCATATTTTTTTTTGGTTATTTTAGCAAAAAAGGGAGGTTGGACCCGATGAGGGTTGCCTACGTATCTCACATCCGGTGAGAATCAAACCAGCGTAGTTCGCCAACATAAACTAAACTTGTAAACAATACTCCTTTCTTTTGTTTTTCAAATAAATCAAACTAAAAAAGACAATTTTTTCATTTTTCAAAATTTCGGCAGGGTTTTGATACTACTTGGACATTGGTTTTATTTTTCTAAAAATAAGTAGTTATCTCCCTACACTGCTATTTTTCTTTTTCTTTTTTTTCATAATTTTTTCAAAAATTCCGGATTTCAGAAGCCGGTCAGCATGCAGATCTGAAGCAAATAAATGTGCAAAACAAACAGGATGCAGTAGGATGGTCTTTTTCATTTCAGGTTGTTTGTCCTAGACGGACCCAACCCCTATGTTGAGTCCCCTAAGCCAAATGCAACATGATGCAAATAAACATCCCTACTAGGGATCCAGCATGAAGGCAAGTTATTCTAGGTTCAACCTGGGTATATGTTCTAGACTGTGTACCCGAGCGGACAACTCGAGTCGAGGAGGGGGCTACATACCGGGAACCAAAAGGCCATCCGGCTTAGTAACTTATCCGGCGCCTTTCTTATTTCGGGTATTGACACTAACAGAATAGGGAGTCTCGACCAGCAAGCACATCCCCGGAGATAAGAAGAGAAGGGTTTCGACACAGTTTATATACAGTTCAGATAACATTAAAGCGGTAAAAGCAGCATTTAGCACATTAGGCCCAAACATGTAACAAAATCAGATAAGCCAAATATAACAATTTATCTAATCTCGAATTCTGAACCCTGAACCAGAGATTCTGCGTTCTGTCCCCAGCAGAGTCGCCAGAGCTGTCACACCTCCTTTTTCGCCCGCGCCGCCGCGAAGGGACGCGGTAGGGAGTTTTTCCAATTAAAGGACAATCGAAAGGGGATCTGTTTATTTATTTCAGAGTCGCGACTTGGGAGATTTAGGGTGTCCCAAGTCACCAATTTAATCCTGAATCGAGGAAAAGAATGACTCTGTATTACAGTCCGCGAACCAGAAATCCGGATAAGGAATTCTATTAACCCGGGAGAAGGTGTTAGGCATTTTCGAGTTCCGTGGTTCTAGCACGGTCACTCAACTGTCATATTCGGCTTATTTATCTGATTTTAATTCATATTGAACTTAGTGCAAATTATGATTCTTTTACCGCTTCTATTATTATTGTTGTTATTTTTACAAAAAGGATTGCAACGTCGTGAAAACGTATCTCGAACCTCGTCACAATCAATGTACCCGAGGCTATCGACACGTCTCAACTCCGTTGAGATTTGGATTTGGGTTACATAAATTCACACCCGTATTTAAGGAAATAATTTTATTAAGGACGTGCCCTAAGCGACTAACGTAGTGTTATTTTTGGCGAGGCCATGAAATTTTGCTAAACGGCCCGTCCCGGAATCTAAGCAACTTCACAAACACGTATAGAGGGCCCCGCAGCTTGTGCATTTTTTGCTTGGCGAGGCTCGTCTCATTTGTTATTTTTGTTCTAAAGAATTGCAATGTCATGGAAATGCATTTCGAACCACGTCACAATCAATGCACTCGTGATTGGTCGACGTATTTCGACTTCGTTGGGATTTGGATTTGGGTTACATAAATGCACACCCGTATTTAAGAAGGTAAGATTAATTAAGGCACGTCCTAAAGAGACTAACGTATTGTTATTTTGGGAAGAGGCCGTGAAAATACACTAAAACGGCCAACTCCGAAGTTTAACCAATTATTGTATATGTTTATTGAGGGCCCCGCGATTTGTAATTTATTTGGCGAGGCGCGCCTCATTTTATTTTAAAGGTCATCCTATAGTGACTATGTTTTCTATTTTGTTTGTCTCTAAAATAAATGAAGAAAAGGTCCTACTTTATTTACATACTTACGGGTTATTATAGTTAAGTTTCGAACATGATTCGTTAAATCTAAAATGAACGTAGTAATGGCAGTCTGTTTGACAGTTATGGGCCCACGTCCGGCGTATAAGGGGTAAAACCGGACCTGGGCCATCCTACTTCAAATTGGGCCTAGTTAATGGTTTCTACACATATTCATAATTTGCCAAACTAAAAAATGGTGTCATTTGGTTAACAAATCTCTGCCAATTTAAAGTGACATTCTACTGGAATGAATGAACCTAAAAAATCTAATTTTTTTATCCTAGACCACATAGATGCTGAAATTAACCCATGGTATCTAATTGAACCCGTTCTTACGAATTTAGATAAGCAATTTGTTAACTGAAATAGTTTAAACTATTGAGTAATCAACCTACGGCCTGATGTGTATTTGGAACATGCTTTTAAACAAAATAGACTGAAATCGACAGAACATTACTACTACATCATTAGTCTTTATTAAGTAAAAGCATACAGGGGGGCAGAAGTTTTACAACTAAACTACTGTAGAATAGACATGCCTAGTTATACATAAACAAACACCTACATGACTCTAATGAAAGAAGTGTTCTGATGTGTATACAAGTAAGTAGACAACTGTAAAGAATTTAAAACTTCAACCCTTCACTTTTGTATTCATGCTTCAAATTCTCAGATTACAAAGTTTAGCCATTCGATTGTGTACCTGATATTTGGAAAACAAAAAGTATAGGAAAATCAGTAGAAGCATCAGTAGTGTAAGCAGCCACACAACAGTACAACAACATAGCAACAACCAGTAAACCAGTAGTAACCAGTAATAGACACCCCGTGGCAGATTTAAAGAAAACCAGGAAGAAAACCAAGAAGTAACCCAATGGAACAGTGCTCAACCAATAGAAAACTAGGAAATACCAAGCTGAAATCCAATAGTACCCAAAAGAACACAGACAGATGCAAGAAACAGTAGTTCTGATTTGTCAGACACTCAAAGAAAAAAAAACAAGTTGAAGCTCTTTTGATGTAAAGCTTAGCCTTATCCGGATCAACCAGCTCACTGACTTAGCAAGATAATAGCACAACCTATATGCCCTCTATTTCTCTAGAGTTTTAGGTAAATCTCCAGCTTCAACACTCTTGTTTTTCTCTAGTTTCTCAGGATAAAAAAACCAACCTCTATTTTGTTCTAAATGAGCCTATTTATAGGCAAAGTAGGCAAGCACCAGGCTGCCTTGATACCTTCAGCCCTTAACTCTGCCCATACCCCTTAACTTCCCATGCCAAAATGTCTTTTCTTGATGCCCACTATATTGTTCCCCATGTTTGTCCTATTGTTCTAATCAAGAGTTATGGGTTTATTAGAGTATTCATTTTAAACTCCCATGCTCTTATGTCGTGTTCCCCATTGTCACTAAATTAATAGTATTTTAATTAACCACTTGACAGACCTTTAAGTTAATTCTGATAAAACCCTGTTAAATGCCAAAATTACCTTTAACGCCCCTGAAGACTACTGTTATGCCCTAACTTTTAATAGCCAGTATATAAACCCTTCTAAATTCAACTAATCACTGATTACTAACTATTAGATTATACAGCTATGACCAATTCAATCTTATCCAAATACACAAAATGATTTCATGCAGAAGGGATGAGGGAATGAGGTTCATGTGGCCTTAAAATAAGCGAGTCAGTTTGGTTCAAAGGAAGCAATTGGATGCATTCAACAACTTCAACTCAATCACATAAGATCAGAAAAGAAGCAGAAATGACAAACACTGGAATGAGTCAAAGAGATAAACTATTGTCATGCTTCCTCCTTCTTTTAATCAAACTAAAAGACGATATTTAAACATTCGATTACACACTATAATGGATAACAATTAATCGATACACAATTAGACTCAACAGGGCACCTATATGAACCACTTGACGACATTAATCAGATTAAACACGTAGTCCATCACGATAGGTACAACTAACAGACAAACAAAAGAATCGACCAGATAAAAGGTCTTATGAAGACGGACAGAATTAAAAGAGAAAATGACAGAAAAATCAAACAAATTAAACTAACATGTAAACAAACACAAATAACACACAAACAGAAGGAAAGAAAGGAGAAATTACCTCGGAAGCTTAAGAACAAAATGACCCATGCTCGAACTGGACTCGACCTCTTTGAGGTCGAACGGACTTTAATTGAAGTGTCCTCAACTGAGAACACCTCGATTAAGGTCTATTAGACCCCAATTCTTCTTTTAAACTGGACAGACCCCCATGGTTTTGAGTTCTAGGGTTCATACGGTCCGATCTAGGGCTCGAAGGTCTCTACCTAAATTCGAACGGAATTAATGGTGGTTTAAGCACGAGGGAGGTCAGGTGGGTGGTTGGTGTGATTTTGGGACTCATTAGGTGATTTAGGGTTTTGGCTCGAATCTTCGATTGAAGATTCGAGAACACTGGGGATGATTCGAAATTAAGTGACCAGGGATTCGTGTTCAGGGTGGTGTGGAGGTTCAGTGGTGTGGTTATGGCGGCCGGCGGCGTTGTTGCCGCCGGGTTTCAGGTGGGAGGATTTGGTGGCGGCTAGGGTTAACGAGGGGGGAGTTTGGTTTGCTCTGAGAGGTTAGAGATGGAAGGGGTAATGGCTATGGGGGTAGTGGATTGGGGGACGGCGTAAGAGATAGGGTTTATATTTTTAAGGGGAAAACAAATCCTGGCCGTTCGATCTGATGAGATCAATGGCCCGGATTGACTACTTAAGTGTAACGATGCCGTTTAGCTTAGGGTGGACTGGATTGGGGATGGTGATGGGTCGGGTTGGCTGAGACGGGTTGGGATTGTGGGACGAGAGTCGTTGGATTGATCCAGATCGAGTGGTTGTGATCTTTGACGACGAAATGACGCAGTTTCAATATCACACTACGTCGTTTCGCACGTCTTCGAGACTGGCTGGACTGGATCAGGTGGGGGTGAGATTTGGGCCTGATTTTCGCCCAAATGAAATAGCCCAGTCCGGTTTTCTCTTTGTTTCCATTTGTTTTTCTTTCCTTTTATTATTATTTTTTTCTTTTAATTTCTAAATACCAAAGTTCCTAAATTAACTTGTAAAAATAAAAATTGACTTAAAAAGACATTAATTAGACCTTAATAATAATTAAGACACAAAGTTAAATATTTAGTTAAAAACAAAATCCACAATTGTACACTAATTGACAAAATAGAATAAATACATATTTTTGTGATTTTCTTTATTTTAAAATCAAAACATGGTTCAGTTAATTCCTAAATGCGCAATTAAATCCTAAATGTGCATGCAACATATATTTTTGTATTTTTAATTAATTAAAAAAAAATTACGGACAAGACACATATAATTATCTAGAGAATGCCACGCAAAATTCTCAAAATTGTACACAAGGGACATTTGTTTTTTTTTTTTGATTTCTTTTGGAGTTGTATTCGTGAAGCAAAAATCACGTGCTCACACCGAGCTCCTCACTCGGGGCGTTCTAATTAGCTTTGAGGGTTTTGGCACTCGTCCCTTCTGGTATTCTTGTTGAGGTGGGGGAATGATCTCGATCTCCGAGGACTCAGGGGCTTTGCCCGAATCTTTCTTTGGAGTTCCCTCACCACGAGGTAAGGTCTCTAGTTCGGAGGGCTTGGCAGTCTCAACTGGTTTCCTAGTTCGGGGCACCAGCGCTGGCTCTTCACCCTCAGTTTCTTCATCATCCGGGGAATTATGGGCCGAATATACGTACGCATGAATAAATTTCTTCCTTAGCCTTCGAGCAACGACTTTCTTGTCTTGGGGATCTTCGGGCTTCGAAGCCCTTTTCCTCTTGTTGGCTTTCCCCGTTTTTGGAATTGGGGACTCGGTCTCTTCTCCGGGGGAGGGGGCCGGCCTCATTTCAGAGACACCTCTAATGCTTGTATAGATAAGCGTAAATGAGGAAAACATCTCCAAAAAAAAGTAAAGCAACAGAAAAACTGGGAGAAGAACTAATTGTGGTGTTTGGCCTCCCATTAGCCCCTCGATAAGTCACGCCATTTGCGATCGTCGTACGAGGAGGTTGTAGCTAATTTTTGGACCTAGTCCTCGAGGTCGGTGACCGCATGGGGCATCCAAGCAACAACTGCAAAATAGGTAGAGGCATTACGAACTCGGAAACGGAATATGAGAGGATATTTGAAAAGGTACATCACTTACGTTTAAAGTTCCATTTCTCCGGGAATGACATTTTTTCCCTAGGGATGACGTCCGAGGTCCTCACTTTGATGAACTGTCACGACCCAATTTTATTATAGGTCGTGATGGTGCCCACCACCTTTGTTAGGCAAGCCAACACGGAAATATTAATAAGTTCTCATTTTACTTTACCAAAACAAGTACATCAATTTCTTAATTTGAAGTTAAAACAAGTGATAATTAGTAACGTACCAAAAATAATTATACAATCCCAAAAAAATAGTCTACTAATGTGTGTGCCAAGACCTGGTGTCACAAGTATGTGGGCATCTAGTAGAATATACAAAAGAGTAAATCTATCCTACTGTCTGAAATAGAATAGACAGCCAAAAGTAAAGAGAGACTTCATCAAGCTGCTGAACAGCATAGGAAGGGTGCAGCTCACCGTGGAAGTCTCAAACTATGATCAGGAACACGCACCAGACTGGTAGCCAGATGTACCTGCCTCAGATCCTATACAATTAAGTACAGAAGTATAGTATAAGTACATAAACAATATGTACCCAGTAAGTATCCTATTTAATCTCGAAGAAGTAGAGACGAGAGGTCGACTTGATACTTACTAGGGTCAATTAATATAATAAATTTTTATGCTAAGCATGGATGTCACAAATAATATCGATTTATAGCAAGTAAGTGATAAGTCATGCCTAGATAGTATCACAGTTAGCCATTTACATTTCATAGCATTTAACAAAGTAACATGGATAAGATTTCACATAAATATCATGCACACATTATGCCGAGGTCGTACGGTCCGGTCCAAAAGAAAAGCAACTGTGCACTGCTAGAGGGTCGAATGGCGCGAACCATAGATGCATCTATTTCTACCGAGGCGATACGCCCGATCCACAAATATCAATTATCATCAAGAAGGTGCATAAAGGTGCATTTATATTCAAATAATCCATACAAGTGTTCAAACAAGTGCATACATTCACATATGTTCATTTCCAAGTCTTTAGCATAGCTTAAGTGATCTCATTAGCATGAAAGGATATATACATTCACAAATATGGCATGATATGGGTTCTAAACTACCCGGACAATTAACATAGTAGTAGCTACATACGGACTCTCGTCACCTAGTGCGTACGTAGCCCCCGCATTTAGTGGCAATTTATTCAATTATTACACTTATGGGGACAATTCCCTCTTATAAGGCTAGAAAGGAGACTTATCTCGCTTCAAAGCGTACTTCCAATACCAAGAACGTGCTTAAACCCTCAATTTGGAGCCGAACGATCCAAAACTAATTAAATGACGTAGGAACTAGTCAATACAAGCTCACAAGTTCGCATTCTAGCTATTAAAGTAATTTCTCAACCCTAAACACAAGTTTCCAAAAATCCGACCCTGGGCCCACGCGCCCGGATTCCGAAATTTTTCGAAAAACATTATTCTTTATAACCTAAGGATTAATAATATATGATTTCTACTTCATTTCATAACAAATTTCGTGGATAAACCTAACTTTTATCAAAACCCTATGTTTTGCTCTAACCCCGTGATTTTTCCTTAATCTTTGTATGTTAATCTACCCAAGACTCAAGTATTAAACTAGAAATAAGTGGGATGAACTTATCTCACAATGCTAGGTTGAAATCCCCTCTTTGAAAGCTCACAAATCGCCCAAGTGTATAAGTGAAATGAAATAAATGGCCTAAGTCCCATTTTTAAAAGTTGTGCTCAGGCCTCTGATGTCGCATTTGCGACACCAAGTTCGCAAATACGAGGTTACAAATGCGACAAAAGCCTCACAAATGTGAAGCCTAGGCTTATGCTACTGTGGTCGCAAATGCGACCCAGGAGTCGCAATTGCAACTTCTGATGGGATCGCAAATGCGACAGTGTTATCGCAAATGCGAACTCTGCCTGGGTTGGGCTCCTTCGCAATTGCGAACCGCATTTGCGAAAAATATCTCGCAATTGAGAGATCTGCTGCAGCAACCAAAAACACCAAAAATCTGGTATGTCACCTATGCCCAAAACTTACCCGAGCCCTCGGGGCTCCACTCTGAACACTCACACAAGTCCAATAATATTGTAAAAACTTGTTCGAGCTATCAAATCGCCGAAATAACATGTAAAACTACGGATTCAACACCAAAATGCATGAAATCCGTAAGAACATTCAAATTCCTATTTTTACAACCGGACGTCCGAATCACGTCAAATCAGTCCCGCTTCTCACCAAATTTCACAGCCAAGACTTAAATGTTATATTGGACTTGTACCAGGATTCGGAACCAACATACGGGCCCGATACCAACATGATCAAGCATTATTCAATTTCATTAAATCCTTAGAATTTCAGTTTAACAATTTCTAACAAAAATTCATTACTCGGGCTAGGGACCTCGGAATTCGATTCCGGGCATACTCAGGTCCCATATTTTCCTACGGACCATACGGGACCGTCAAAACACAATTCTGGGTCCGTTTACTAAAAATGTTGACCAAAGTCAAACTTAGCCTTTTAAGAAAATCTTAGGGAATCAAGTGAGCCTTTTTCAACCCAAACTCTTCCAAATCTCGAACCAACCATCTCCATAGTTTGTAAATTAGTTAAAGCAACCGCGGGAAGTCTTATTTAAGGGGACGAGGTACTAAAAAGTAAAATGACTAGTTGGGTCGTTACATTCTCCACCTCTTAAACAAACGTTCGTCCTCGAACGGACATAGAAAAATACCTGAACTAGGAAAAAGATGGGGATATCTTCTCCGTATGTCTTTCTCGGACTCCCAGGTCGCCTCCTCAACTGGTTGGCCCCTCTACTGGACCTTTACTGTGGAAATCCTCTTGGATCTCAACTAGCGATCCTGCCTATCAATATTGGCAACTGGCTCCTCCTCATAACCCAGACTCTCATCCAGCTGAATAGTACTGAAGTCTAACACATGGGACAAGTCGCTGTGATACTTCTACAGCATCAATACATGGAGAACTAGATGAACTCCCGATAAGCTGGGGGTAAAGCAAGCTCGTAAGCAACCTCCCCAACTCGCCTCAACACCTCAAATGGGCCAATAACCCTTGGGCTCAGCTTTCCCTTCTTCCCGAATCTCATAACACCCTTCATTGGCGAGACTTTCAAGAGGACCTTCTCATCAACCATGAATGATACATCATGCACCTTCTGATCCGCATAACTCTTCTATCTGGACTGAGTTGTGTGAAGCCTCTCCTGAATCAACTTTACCTTTTCCAAGGCATCTTTCACCAAGTCTGTACCGTACAACTTAGCCTCACCAGGCTCAAACCACCCGATAGGAGAACGACATCGTCGACCATATAAAGCCTCAAATGGAGCCATCTCTATGATGGACTGATAGTTGTTGTTGTAAGAAAACTCTGCTATGGGCAAGAACTGATCCCACTGTCCTCCAAAATCAATCACACATGCTCTGAGCATATAGTCTAAAATCTGAACTGCCTGCTCTAACTGTCCATCAGTCTGAGGATGGAATGTTGTGCTAAGCTCCACACGGGTCCCCAACTCACTCTGAACGGCTCTCCAGAAATGGGAAGTGAACTGAGGGCCTCTATCTGATATAATGGAAATAGGCACACCGTGCAATCGGACTATCTCCCGAATGTAAATCTGAGCCAATCTCTCTGAAGTGTAAGTAGTCACAACCGAAATAAAGTGTGCCGACTTGGTCAACCTATCAATAATGACCCACACTGCATCAAACTTCCGCAAGGTCCGGGGCAAACCAACTACGAAGTCCATAGTAATGCGCTCCCACTTTTACTCAGGTATAGGCATCTGCTGAAGTAGCCAACCTGGCCTCTAGCGTTCATACTTAACCTGCTGGCAATTCAAACACCTAGCCACATACTCCACTATGTCTTCTTCATCCTCCGCCACCAATAATGCTGCCTCAAGTCACAATACATCTTCATAGCACCCGGATGAATGGAATACCGCGAACTGTGTGCCTCCTCTAGATTCCTCTCCCTCAGACCATCAACATTAGGGACACATAGGTGACCCTGGAGTCGCAGAACACCATCCTTGCCAATAGAAACCTCTTTGGCACTACCCTGTAGCACTGTCTCTCTGAGAACCAACAAATGTAGATCATCAAACTGTCGGGCCTAGATCTGCCCCAATAATGAAGACTGAGCAACAACACACGCAAGGACTCGGCTGGGCTCTGAAATATCTAACCTCACAAGTCTGTTAGCCAAGGACTGAATGTCCAAGTCTAGTGGTCTCTCCTCTGCTGAAAAGAATGCCAAGCTATCCATACTTTCTGCTTTCTTTCTTAAGGCATCCGCGACCACATTTGCCTTGCCCGGATGATAAAGAATGGTGATGTCATAATCCTTCAGTAACTCAAGCCATCTACAACAACAACAATAACAACAACAACAACAACCCAGTATAATCCCACAAGTGGGGTCTGTGGAGGGTAATATGTACGCAGACCTTACCCCTACCCCGAAGGGTGGAGAGCCTGTTTCCAGGAGACCCTCGGCTCAAAAAAAAGCAACAGGAGACGATATATTAGTACCATAAAAATGCATAATAAAATAACAGCAATATAAGAGATATGAAATACAAAATACGAAATACGAAATAGATGGCTGGTATAGTAAAAACTAGCAGGTAAAGCCCTCCATCAATAGACGACCAATGACATTCTTAGTCTAACTCCTAACTGGCTAGTCTCACTCTATTGTGCTATAGAAATATTCACAACTTTCCCCTAACCTACAACCTTAATGCTCGACCTCCATAATTCCCTGTCAAGGGCCATGTCCTCAGTAATCCTAAGTCGCGCCATGTCCTGTCTGATCACCTCTCCCCAAATACTTCTTAGGTCGCCCTCTACCTCTCCTCGTGCCCACAATAGTCAGTCACTCACACCTCCTCACTGATGCATCAATGCTCCTCCTCTGAATGTGCCTGAACCATCTGAGTCTTACCCCCCGTGGGGGCCACACCCACCTTCTCTCGAATATCTTCATTCCTAATCTTATCCATCCTTGTATGCCCGCACATCCACCTCAACATCCTCATCTCTGCTACTTTCATCTTCTGGATGTGTGAGTTCTTTACCGACATTTTCGTCAATCTCCCCGATCCCTTGAATAATCGATCCAATGTACTTGAAACTACCCCTCTTGGGAATGACTTGAGAGTCAAGCCTCACTTCAACTCCCGCTTCCGTCGGCTCAACCTTAAATTTGCACTCGAGGTATTCTGTCTTCGTCCTGCTCAACTTGAAACCTTTAGACTCAAGAGCATGTCTCCAAATCTCTAGCCTCTCGTTGACGCCGCCTCGTGTCTCGTCAATTAAAATAATGTCATCAGCAAATAGCATGCACCATGGCACCTCCCCTTGAATATGATGAGTCAGTGCATCCATCACCAGGGCAAATAGGAATGGGCTGAGCGCAGACCCTTGGTGCAACCCCGTGAACAAATGTTGTAAGCTGTGATAATCAGTGTAAACCTCACATGACACCTCATAGAGGTAATGCCTCCATATCTTAAGAGCATGAACAATCGCCACCAACTCTAGATCGTGCACAGGATAATTCTTCTCATGAATCTTCAGCTGGCATGAAGCATATGCAATAACTCGCCCCTCCTGCATCAATACACAACCCAAGCCAACGCGTGAAGTGTCACAATATACCGTATACATCCTTGAACCGGAAGGCAACACAAGAACTGGTGCTATAGTCAAAGCTGTCTTAAGCTTCTGGAAGCTCGACTCACAATCACCGGACCAAAGGAAAGGAGCACCCTTCTGGGTCAATCTAGTCAGAGGTGATGCGATAGATGAAAAGCCCTGCACGAATCATCTGTAATAACCTACTAACCTCAAGAAACTCCTGATCTCGGTCACTGGAGTAGGACGTGGCCAACTCTGAACTGTCTCAATCTTCTTGGTATCCACCTTAATACCCTCTTCTAACATAGTATGCCCCAAGAATGACACTGACTCTAGCCAAAACTCACACTTGGAGAACATAGCAAACAACTTCTGCTCTCGCAAGGTCTGAAGCACTACTCTCAAATACTGCTCGTGCTCCCCCAGGCTACGTGAGTATATCAAGATGTCGTCAATGAAGACGGTGACAAAGGAATCAATATAAGGTCTGAACACCCTATTCATTAGGTCCATAAATGTTGTTGGGGCATTAGTCAAGCCAAAGGACATCACCAGAAACTCATAATGACCATATATAGTACGGAAAGCAGTCTTCGGAACATCTAAGTCTCGAATCCTCAACTGGTGGTGCCCTGATCTCAAGTCAATCTTAGAGAACACCCTGCAACTGGTCGATCAAATCATCAATGCGCAGCAACGGGTGTCACACCTCCTTTTTACGCCCCGCGAGGGGACAAAGGAGTTTTTTCCAATTAAAGGACAATCGAAACGGGATTTGTTTATTTATTTCAAAGTCACCATTTGAGAGATTTAGGGTGTCCCAAGTCACCAATTTTAATCCCGAATCGAGGAAAAGAATGACTCCATATTACAGTCTGCGTAACAGAAATCTGGATAAGGAATTCTGTTAACCCGGGAGAAGGTGTTAGGCATTCCCGAGTTCCGTGGTTCTAGCACGGTCGCTCAACTGTTATATTCGGCTTGATTATCTGATTTTATACAAATATGAACTTATGTGCAAATTTTAACTTTTTGCCGCTTTCATCATCTACTATTATTTTTATCAAGAATTGCAACATCGTGGAAATACATTTCGAACCACGTCACATCAATGCACCCGTGGTTGTTGGCGTATTTCAACTCTGTTGAGATTTGGATTTGGGTCACATAAATGTGCACCCGAGTTTAAGGAAATTAAATTATTAAAGGCGCGCCTAAAGCGACTAGCGTATCATTTACTTTGGGTAGGGCCGTGGAATTTTGCTAAACGGTCCATCCCGAAGTCTAAGCAATTTTAAAGCAAATATTTACTGAGGGCCCCGCAATTTGTATTTTTATTCGGCAAGGCTCATCTCATTCTTATTTTTTTTAAAGGAATTTGCAACGTCGTGGACATGCATCTCGAACCACGTCACAATCAATGTACCCGTGATTAGAGACACATTTCAACTCCGCTGAGATTTGGATTTGGGTCACATAAATGTGCACCCGAGTTTAAGAAAGTAATTTAATTAAATCGCGTCTAAAGAGGCTAACGCGTTATTATCTTTGGGGAAGGCAGTGAAATTCACTAAACGGTCCATCCCAAATTCTAAGTATTTATTATGACTAATTATTGAGGGCCCCGCGATTTGCATTTTTATTTGGCGAGGCTCGTCTCATTTTTATTTTAAGGATAAACCTACAGTGACTACATTTCTCTATTAAGTTCGTCTCTAAAATAAAAGAAAATTTCTTAATTATTTACATGCTGAAAAACGTAACTTATTTATTAGTTCACGGCTAATGCGAATGGAAAATTGCGATCGAGTTTGTACAAAGAAAAACCGCTTTCATTCTATATTCTATTATTCAATAATACTAGAACACGAGATTGACACACCATAATATCAAAACAGATTAACTATTCTTCGATTAATTTAAACTAACATTTATTATATGAAGAAATTATACATATGCAACCTCATTACTCATTAATCAATCAACTACATTTTTATACAACGGCAGGAAAATTATATTCAAACACAAATCCAAACGGGAGTAATTCAACAGGAACAAAGCCTGATTAATATTTCATTTTTTGCTTCAAGCCGAGATTGTACAAATGTGTACCTGGAAACAGCAGTACAAGAACAAAAGAAGGAGAAGTCAGCAGCAATAATACCACAGCAACAGCAGATTCGGCAACACCGCAAAACCAGTAACAACCAGTAGAATAACCCAGCAACAGATTGAAAACTCAGCAATACCAAAGTGTAATCACAATCAAAGCAGAGGAGAGAAAAGATACAAGATGCAGTAATTTCGGATTTTTGAATAACACTCGAGAAAAGCAAACGGAAATTATTCGAGTGAAAGTTCAAATTGTATTTCTCTTTTACTCTCAAAATGTTTCAAGTCTGTCCGCTCTTAAGTGTAAAAATCTATCAATAATCTCCACCCTTTTTCTCTCAATGTTCAACCTTTTTTCTCTCAAAAATCCCCTCCAAAATGTGTCAAATGACCCTATATATATAGCAAGACAAGTTTTCAATTCCCAACCCCAAATTATAACCCCAAGGCATGCTTTGTCCCCACTATTAAATGTCTTCTTTATTTTAAACCTTGTCCCTCATGCCTACATTAAATAAATACCACATTCTCATCCCATTATAATTTGTCTCTCATGTCTACATTAAATAAGTACAATATTCCCTCCTATTATAATTTGTCTTGTCCCCCATTATATTAAACAAGTACATCAAAAAACCCACCCCATTATATTTTGTCCCCCATGCTTAACATAAAGAATCAAAATAATGTTCAATTACCAAACTACCCCTCCGACCTTATTGCAATTACCATTCTACCCCTGAATGCAATGCAATTTACCAAACTACCCCATCAGCTCTAAACAATCAATTAATCATAACTTAACCAAAAGATAGCTAAGATGACCAATTTCTCAACAATCTTCAACAACAAATCATATGAACACGATGAACAACACAACTCCAAATTAATGGAAATAAATCAACCATATCGGGAACCAATCCTGGTTAATTTAGACCATCAATGGATGAACAAAGAGACAACAATACAAACAACAATATGCATGATTCAAATTAAATCAACAAATCACAAACAAACATAAACTCACATTAAATCACTGGATTTAAACATGAACTTCAAACAAAGATGAACATGAACTAAATCTATTTTTAAGCAACAAACATGACGGACTAAATGATTCAAACAACATTAATAATTTCTGGAAAATACATAACAACATGAAATAAATTGAAGAAATAATCAATTAAATTTCAATTTGAATCTAACAAACATTAAACTAATAAATATTCACTTAAACAATAATACAAACATGAAAAACAACTAATTAATCTTTCATTTGAAATCTGAAAAATTAATTTAACAAAGCACATGAACTAAAAATTAATTCAAACGATAGACATGAACAAAACAAACATTTGTCGATTTTAGATTTGAGAATATCAAAACAAAAATACGGACAAAATAAAACTCAAAAACTACTAACCGGATCGAAATGAAATATGTACGTACTGTTTCGACGAACCTCGAATGGGAATAAATCTATCCGGACTCAACAACGAACAACGACCAACCAACGACGAACTCGAACAGGGATCGAGGACATCGACCAAAACTCATCCATATACGCGAACTCGACTGGACTGCTATGTGGGTTTTCGGACTGCTATGGACCTCACGCCTGTAGTAGGTTTGTTTGGGATGCTGCAAAGAGGAAAGCAGTAGCATCCGCTACTGCTGGACATCGGAAGAGAAATGGATGCAGCAGCAGTTCGGACGCGAGGAGGAGATGGAGCAGCGGCGACGATGTGGTTTGGACGATGAAGCAGCGGCTATGGTGATGGGGTTGTTCGGACGTGACTGAGTTTGGACAACGCAGCAGCAGCAGCTCGGAGCAGACGACGCAACATCAACCTATGGAGAAGACGTAGCGACATCCATGGTCGTAGCAAAAGCTAGCAGCAAATGCAGCAAAAGCAGCGGCGAAAGAGACGGGGAGGTCGACGACGGACGTCGGGGGACTATTTTGGTTTAGCGAGATGGTGGTCGTTTAGAGACGAAGCAGCAACAAAAGCAGAAGGGTCAACCATGGATGACGGTTGTTTGGAGTTTGGAGAAGAAGAAGCAAAAATGAGAGGGGGGCGGATGAGTTAGTGTTTTAGGGTTTTTGGGTTTTTTTATTTTTTTGTTTTGTTTTGTGTTGGACAAAAATGAAGAAAAGGGTGTTGGGTTAATGGGTTAAATGGGCGGAACCGGGTCGACCTGGTCTGAAGTGGACTGGGTCATGGGGAAGATTGGGCAATTATTTGGGCCTGGGGTTGAAATTTGAAGAAGCGGCCCAATCCGATTTTTCTTTGTATTTTTGTTCTCTTTTCTTCTTTTATTTTTCTAAAACTAAATTATAAAAATACTTAAATTATTATTAAGAACTAAATTAAGTTATAAAAGCGCAAATTAGCTCCCCATAACAATTAACGCACAATTAAGTAATAATTAAGCATAAAATTGTATATTTGGACATTAAATGCTAAAAATGCAAAAGATGCCTATTTTTGTAATTTTCATTTTTTGTTAACAAATTTAATTAGTAACAATTATAGAATTAAATCCTACATGCAAATGCGACATATTTTTGTATTTTTTTATTAATTTAACAAATAAACAAACACAGACAAATACAAATAATTATCCAAAAATATCACAAAATCTCACAAAATTGCACACCAAGGAAAATCATTTTATTTGAATTTTTTGGGTGTGATTCTCATATAGGGCAAAAATCACGTGCTTACAGCTGCCCCTCTTTGCCCGAAGACACGAAGGGTTTTCGCGCAAAGATAAAGCGAGCGATTTTTGCCTATCCGAGTACTCCGTGTGAAGCATTTTTTGAAAAAGATTTAACCGAACCTTTACTTCAAAGGTTTCCTACATATCCCCGGCTAAAGGGGAATCAGGTTAATGTAGTTCGGGAAGTTTTGGTAGCTGGGACTACCATGTGACTGCAATGTTACTGCTGTTGCATGCTGTTATTACTGCTTACCGATCTCCTTGTTACACCGTGTTTAAAAGAAAACAAGAAGCTAGACTAGACTGTAACTTGTTCTTGTTGCCTTGCTTTCTTGTCTGCTTGCGTTTCTTCCGATGTTTTTCTTCTGTGGATTTGGGAATGACACTGGCCCTTTGCTTTTCTGAATACCAGTTTTCATCATTTTGCTTGGTCCGCTGGGGACATGGCTCTCTTGTTGCAACCTTCTGCTTCCCGGTGCTGGGATTTTTATTGCTTCCTGCTGGGGATTCCTGTTGTAACCCTCTGTTTTATTGTCCTCTGACTTAATCTTGAAATGTATGCCTCAGTTATATGGGCGGGCTCCCAACTTCAATGCTCGAAATATAAAGACTGAAATGTATGCTTCTGTTATCTGGGCGGGCTCCCAACTTCAATGCTCGAAATATAAAGACTGAAATGTATTCCTCTGTTATTATGGGTGGGCTCCCAACTTCAACACTTGAAAGTAAAGACTGAATGTATTCCTCTGTTATTATGGGCGGGCTCCCAACTTCGACGCTTGAAATGAAAAAACTGAATGTATTCCTTTGTTATTATGGGCGGGCTCCCAACTTCAACGCATGAAAGTAAAGACTGAATGTATTCCTCTGTTATTATGGGCGGGCTCCCAACTTCAACGCTTGAAAGTAAAGACTGAATGTATTCCTCTGTTATTATGGGCGGGCTCCCAACTTCAACGCTTGAAAGTAAAGACTGAATGTATTCCTCTGTTATTATGGGCAGGCTCCCAACTTCAACGCTTGAAAGTAAAGACTGAATGTATTCCTCTGTTATTATGGGCGAGCTCCCAACTTCAACGCTTGAAATGAAAAGACTGAATGTATTCCTCTATTATTATGGGCGGGCTCCCAACTTCAATGCTTGAAAGTAAAGACTGAATGTATTCCTCTGTTATTATGGGCGGGCTCCCAACTTCAACGCTTGAAATGAAAAGACTGAATGTATTCCTCTGTTATTATGGGCGGGCTCCCAACTTCAACGCTTGAAAGTAAAGACTGAATGTATTCCTCTGTTATTATGGGCGGGCTCCCAACTTCAACGCTTGAAATGAAAAGACTGAATGTATTCCTCTGTTATTATGGGCGGGCTCCCAACTTCAACGCTTGAAAGTAAAGACTGAATGTATTCCTCTGTTATTATGGGCGGGCTCCCAACTTCAACGCTTGAAATGAAAAGACTGAATGTATTCCTCTGTTATTATGGGCGGGCTCCCAACTTCAACGCTTGAAAGTAGTACTAAAATGTATTCCTCTGTTATATGGGCGGGCTCCCAACTTCAACATTCCTTAAAGTATAACATTCTGTTGGCATTATTCTTTCCTGCCTCCTCAGTCATTTTTCCTCTTACTTGAATCATCTCCCTTCAGACTTCTTCCTCAAAATTAGTGTTTCATTCCTCCGAAAATTGCTCGGGATATCACTTTATCCAGACCTGCGTTGCCTTCCATCCTTCCCCAGGTGGGTACCTGATTTTTGAGAAAATTTTCGCGATAAGAAAATTTTCTGCCCCGGTTTGATGATCTTCTTTATGGCATGTCCTTCCGCCATCTGTAACATTTCTTTTCCCTGCTTCAAATCAAAGAAAGATTTTGTTAGTTAAAAAACATGGTGGGTGGTCGTGTCACTCTTGCTGGGGATGTTTTTTTTTTTTTTTGTGCTCGATCAGAACTTGCTGGTGATGATACTATTTATTGGGGAATGATATTACTATTGGGGATCACGTCCCTGTTGTTGACCACATTCCCGCTGGGGTGGTGTTGCTCTTCTTTCCTTGCTCCGCATTGTCCGACCTTTTTGGAATTTGGTCGATGATCGGCCAAGGATGCTCTTGCATCTCGATCCCTTTTTCATTATACCCCCTTGACATTTAGACCAACTCATCATTCGGTCTTGCAACAAATGTCTTTTACGTTTCATTGCCTTATCTTTGGCATGTCCTGTTCGCCTTTTGCATCGCACCATTTTGGCAATTAGTAGTAAGCTCTGAAAAACAAAATCCCTCTAAAAACAAACTACTAGAAAAAAACACTTTAAACCCAAAAATGAAAAGTGATGACTTTAAAAGATAAAAGAAAAAGTTTTTCTGAACAAATGCCGGGGAAAGAAAAAGAAAAGAACTTATCTGAATGGTACAATCAATCCCAATGATCATCTCATGCATTTTCGGATCAACCAACTCAGTCTATTTATATCAATCAATTTTTCTGATGGCCTTACTTTGCGGGGGATGCGCAGAAGCCTAACTTTCGCTGGATGCGGATCATTTTTGCCAATCTTATCTCGCTAGCCCCCTTTATATCCTTGTCGCCTCATAGTGCCCTTCGAGGGGTTTTCACTGATGAGACTCTCTCATTTCTCTCAATTCTCGTCGCCTTGCCTATATGACTCTTTGCTGGGGATTCTTTAGGTTATCAATTCGTTGCCGACTTTCTCTGCTTTTATTTGCCTGACTTGGCATTCCTCGGATTCTGATCGGGAGGTCTTTTTTGGACATCAATGGTTTTTGTTTATTGCTAAAAGAAAAGGGGACATCAAAAGGGTTCAAAATAATTCTGATGGGTAAAAACCATTACAACTCTTGGAATCGAACTTCTTTCCCAACATTACAAACATAATTGCTGCCCCAGTTTCTCGCTTGGGGATTCTTATTTTTTGGTTACACTATGACCGAGCCGTGAGGCGCCTACGTATCCTTCTTTGAGGAATCAGGTCAAACGTAGTTCACAATTCCCTTTTTTCTTTTCTCTTTTTTTTCTCTTTTTTTTGTGACTCTTCTTTTGTTTTTATTATCATTATATTTTCTTTTTTTTTCATTTTCATTACTGATTCCAAAAGAGGGGTATGAAAGAATAAATAAGGCTCAAAAGGGGAAGCAAAGGTTAAAATGTTTGGATAGAAGAAAAAAATTGCCTCCGTCATTTCATTCTCCGATAAATGCCAAGTATAAGCAAACAAACAACAATTAATAGCCATGTCGATGTATCTTCCCTCGACATCTGTCTGACATAAAGCGCAACTGGATAACATCTTGGTCATAATAGATGGCCACTGCCAATTCGGGACAAATTTGCCATTTTTTGCTTTGGCCTGATGTGGGAGGATCTGTTTCAACACTTGTTGTCCCTCTTCAAATTTCCTGATATCGTCTGCATCCCTTAAATTGATGTCTTATGCGTCATTTAAGTTGGGCTTGGATTTCTCTTCCAACTAGCTTAACTCTCTGTTTGTCTCTTTGAAGGCTTCATTATCGCCATATTCCGATTCGTCATCGTGATTGACCTTCTGTACAATTAGTTTGGAATCAGATTGATTTCTTTTAGACTAAGTTGAAGATCCGTTGTGCATGCCATGTCATTGGAATCAGTATAAAGAGCACTGTTTAGAAAAGGAAGAAAACAGACTTAAAACAAAATAAGAAGGGAAAAACTTTCACTTTATAAAAATACGGGATAACAGAGTTTCACACTAAAAAAACTGGATTACAACTCTGCAATAATCCGAAAACAGAAAGAAAAATCAGAGCCCACTACCAAGACTCTCTTCGGATAGGAAGAGGAGTAGCCGTCCAATTGTTGATTTTTGCTTTCAGTCCCACAAATTGTACATCTGCCTTGCTGGACCCTTTCCCCCCATCACCATGACCGACTTGTTATTTATACACTAGACCCCTGCTTTTCCTGGTCGATTTTTCTTTTTTTTTTTTCTTTTTCAGAACTATTTTCACCGGCACGGATCATCATTACCGTTTGTGAGGGATTCTAAAGCTCCCTGTGCCGTAGTTCGATCATGTGGGTCTCATGGTGCGCTAGTAGCGGGCTCAAATTAATGTTTGACGGCTCTGGAACCTGAACCTCGATCCTATTTGTGTTGATGAGCTCTTGCACGACATTCTTCAACTTCCAACATCTCTCAGTATCGTGTCCGGGAGCCCCCGAACAATATTCACAACTTGCTGAAGGGTCAAGATTTTCAGGAAGGGGATTTGGTAATTTGGGCTCAATCGGATTCAATAGGCCTAACTGCCTCAATTTGTGGAACAGGGTAGTATAGGATTCTCCTAGCGGAGTATATTTCTGCTTCCTCTCATTCTTAAAAGCTTGATTCCCACGGAAACCTGACCCTGGAGGGTTTCTATAGGCCCTCAGAAGTGGATATATGTTTGGTGGAGGTGGGTATGTATTTTGGGGAGCCGGCGCACGCCATTGTGCGTGTGCTGGAGAGCGGGTATAGGTTTGTGCATGATGAACAGAAAAATGGGGATCTGGCAATGGGTAATAATGTCGTGGAGGGCTATATGGAGTGCGGGGGTAACTTTGGTGGTCGGGTCGTGATTGGCTATAGTAGGGTGACGGGCCTCTAGATCCGAGCCAGGCTCCCGACTCAACAGTCGTGACATCTTCTTTCTTCTCCTTCCCCAGTACACCCTCAGTGCCGCTCTGGATGGCCTGAGTGGTTGCTTTAATTGCCGAATAGCTCAGGATTTTGTTGGACCTGAGTCCCTCTTCGATCATATCGCCCATTTTTACTACTTCGTTGAAATATTTACCAAGTGTCGTCACTAGATGACCAAAGTAAGTTGGCTCCAAGGTTTGTAAGAAGTAGTCCACCATCTCTCCCTCTCTCATGGGAGGATCAACTCTGGCTGCTTGTTCTCTCCAGCGGAACCCGAACTCGCGAAAACTTTCCCCGGGCTTCTTCTCGGTCCTCAACAATGTGAGACGGTCAGGGACTATCTCGAGATTGTATTGGAAATGACCTGCGAAAGCCTGCGCCAGATCATCCCAAGTGTACCATCTGCTGGAATCCTGCCTGGTATACCATTCGAGTGCCGATCCGCTCAGACTTTGGCCAAAATAGGCTATCAACAGTTCATCTTTACCGCCTGCCCCTCTCATTTTGCTACAGAAACCCCGCAAATGTGCCATGGGGTCACCGTGCCCTTCATATAAATCAAACTTAGGCATCTTGAACCCAGCCGGGAGTTGGACGTCCGGGAAAGGGCATAGATCTTTGTAGGCCACACTGACCTGGTTGCCCAATCCGTGCAGGTTCCTGAAGGACTGCTCCAGGCTTTTGAACTTCCTCAATACCTCCTCTTGTTCTGGGACTTTAACCGGCTTTTCAATCTCTGCCTGTACCTCCAAGTGCGGATTGTAGGCATGTGGTTCGGGGGCATGGAATGTGGGCTCAGGGGGATAATATTGCGTATCGTGAGCCTGAAACAACGGCTCGCTGGAGGATCTTTGCAACGTGGCTGGCGGAGGTGCCCCGACGACGAGGACGATTGGCGGAGGAGGGTTTTGTTTGAGTGGTGGAGCTTGGGGATTATAGGAAGTATCCCCTTGGTAGTATTGGGCAACGGGGAAGCTCATTGAAGGGCCGGGTAAAGGGTATTTCGGTGTGTGTCCCGGTGGGGAAGTAGGAGTGACGAGTGGTTCGGGCCCCTTTTGCGCCTTAGCCATGGCTAGCTGCATTTCATGCATTTCCAATCTCATTTTTTCTATATTGGCCATCGCCTCCTTCAGCATCTGATGTGCCGTCCCTCCCGACTCAACACTATTTTCTGAGCCAGTCATGCTTTCTGGTATAATCCCTTTTGATCTTGTTTGATAATGGTATGGTGCCAGTACGCTTTAACAACTAACTGTTTGGATTTGGACAAACAACAAACTTGTTAGCGTTAAAGTTTTAACAGATATTGCAATTGCATGTTGGGGAACGCAATATTCTTAGGCAGTTAACCATTTCTAACATGTTTTTTTTCTACCGTGTGTATCCTCCCGCGTGAAACCCTTCATTCCACCCTTTTTTATTTATTCTTTGTGCCTTTTTTTATTTATTCACTTTTTTTTTGTTGTGGTCGAATCTTATGGAGATTGCCTACATATCATGACCCCGCACGAATCAGACCTTGCGTAGTTCGTGCCCAATAAAAGATAAGTAATAAACACATTTTTTTTCTGGAATTTACAATTTTCAAATTAAAACAAACTGGATTGCAAAAGTTTAAAAACTAACCATACTAACAGACTTTGACAAAAGACAACAAACGGCCTCGAAAATCAAATAACTCGCATACTTTAATCAAAGAATTACAAACTCAAAACAAACGGCCAGTTCCTTTCCCCGTTTGCCAAATGCAACCAAACGGTTATTCTTTGCAAATGTGGCCCTTTCCAAATTTCATATAAATTTTGAGGCCGGGGAGGATTATTTTATGACACTTTACAAACTTGTCCATTCTTTTACGAAAATAACCTTTTGACAATTGAAAGATACTCTAAGGCTATTTCGGCAAGAACGGTTTAAAACGCGGCCGAAGCTGGCTCGGCTTATTTTGACTAAAAACCCAAACGGTATACACCTGACCGCTGACTCTTTTTTTTTCAAATTACAAAAACAAAAAAAAAACTGGTGTTGCAAACACGGCCCTTCAGCGCCTCGGGGACGAAGATTTTTAAGGCTATGTGGGTCAACTGGACCAAATCTTAAAAAAGACCCAAAGGTGACTGTTTATGCAAAGTCAGCCTTCCGGCGTCCCTTTCAGGAACATTCGGCTATGTCTTGATAAAACAGCGTCACCCGACTTCTTTATGACGGAATTAAAATTTGACATGTTTTTTTTAATTATTTATTTGTTTTTTGGCTATTTTAGCAAAAGGTGGGGTTGGACCCGATGAGGGTTGCCTACGTATCTCACATCCGGTGAGAATCAAACCCGCGTAGTTCGGGCAATCAAGAATAAGTAACATTTTTTTTAATTGGAATTTGTGAAAGAAACTGCTTCAAAAGAAGAAAGGAAGTATATATTTTTTTTTATTAAAAGAAGGAATTCTAAGATATTTTTTTCTGAATTTTCATTTGTTTTTTTGTTTTTTTTTTTATTCTAAAGAAAAAGAAAATATTTTTCAGAATTTTACCTTTAATAAAAGAAATGCTCCTAAAAATGTTTTTTTGAATTTTGAATTTTCTTTTCAATTTTGAAAGAAGAATCAAAACATTTTTGGATTTTTTTATTTTATTTTTTAAATAATAAAAAAACTTTCTAAAGAAGTCAATAATGGAAAATATTTTTGGATTTTTTTGTTTCGAAAATTGGGGGTCTAAAAAACTTTTCTAGACTTTTGGCAAAACGAATATTTTTTGCAACTAATAAAGATATAAGACTCTTTTTCATTTTCATTTTCATGGCAAGACAAACTATATTTTTTTATATTTTTTTTTGAAAAACAAAACAGAACAACGACTTTTTTTTCGCTTTTAATAAAATAAACTAATAAGACATTTTTTTTTCATTTTCTTAAAATTTCGGTGGAGTTTTGACAGTATTTGGACATTTGGTTTTTTTCAAAAATAAACAATTAATTCTCTAACCGCTATTTCTTTTTTTTTTTCGAAATATTATTCCTGATATTCACAAGTCAATCAACACACAAGTCCGAATCAAATTAATGCGCAAGTAGTAACAAGTAAGATGCATCAGGATGGTCATTTTCATTTTTGGTACACCTGTCCTAGACAGACCCAACCCCTGTGTTGAGCCTCCAAAGTCAAATGGACGTGATGCAAGCAAACGTTCCTACTAGGGATCCGGCATGAGGCTTTGTTATACTAAGTTTAAAAACCTAAGTGTTTGTTCTAGACCTGGCTTACCCGAGCGGACAACTCGAGCCGAGGATGGGAGCTGTGTACCGGTAACCAAAAGGACATCCGGTTTTGCAACTCCTCCGAATCCTCGTTCTATTTTGGTATATGACACTAACGGAAAGAAGTCACGACCAGCGTGCACTCCTCAAGAGAGAGAAGAGAGGGGTTTCGGCACAGTTTATATGTACAGTCCAGCTAATATCAAAACGGTAAAAGCATCATTTAGCACATTAGGCATATATCATGTAACAGAATCAGATAAAACCAAATATAACAATTTATCTAAGCTCGAATTTCTAACCCTGAACCAGTGGTTCTGGGTTTTATCCCCAGCGGAGTCGCCACGGGTGTCACACCTCCTTTTTACGCCCCGCGAGGGGACAAGGGAGTTTTTTCCAATTAAAGGACAATCGAAACGGGATTTGTTTATTTATTTCAGAGTCGCCACTTGGGAGATTTAGGGTGTCCCAAGTCACCAATTTTAATCCCGAATCGAGGAAAAGAATGACTCCATATTACAGTCTGCGTACCAGAAATCTGGATAAGGAATTCTGTTAACCTGGGAGAAGGTGTTAGGCATTCCCGAGTTCCGTGGTTCTAGCACGGTCGCTCAACTGTTATATTCGGCTTGATTATCTGATTTTATACAAATATGAACTTATGTACAAATTTTAACTTTTTGCCGCTTTCATCATCTACTGTTATTTTTATCAAGAATTGCAACATCGTGGAAACACATTTCGAACCACGTCACATCAATGCACCCGTGGTTGTTGGCGTATTTCAACTCTGTTGAGATTTGGATTTGGGTCACATAAATGTGCACCCGAGTTTAAGGAAATTAAATTATTAAAGGCGCGCCTAAAGCGACTAGCGTATCATTTACTTTGGGTAGGGCCGTGGAATTTTGCTAAACGGTCCATCCCGAAGTCTAAGCAATTTTAAAGCAAATATTTACTGAGGGCCCCGCAATTTGTATTTTTATTCGGCAAGGCTCATCTCATTCTTATTTTTTTTAAAGGAATTTGCAACGTCGTGGACATGCATCTCGAACCACGTCACAATCAATGTACCCGTGATTAGAGACACATTTCAACTCCGCTGAGATTTGGATTTGGGTCACATAAATGTGCACCCGAGTTTAAGAAAGTAATTTAATTAAATCGCGTCTAAAGAGGCTAACGCGTTATTATCTTTGGGGAAGGCAGTGAAATTCACTAAACGGTCCATCCCAAATTCTAAGTATTTATTATGACTAATTATTGAGGGCCCCGCGATTTGCATTTTTATTTGGCGAGGCTCGTCTAATTTTTATTTTAAGGATAAACCTACAGTGACTACATTTCTCTATTAAGTTCGTTTCTAAAATAAAAGAAAATTTCTTAATTATTTACATGCTGAAAAACATAACTTATTTATTAGTTCACGGCTAATGCGAATAGAATATTGCGATCGAGTTTGTACAAAGAAAAACCGCGTTCATTCTATATTCTATTATTCAATAATACTAGAACACGAGATTGACACACCATAATATCAAAACAGATTAACTATTCTTCGATTAATTTAAACTAACATTTATTATATGAAGAAATTATACATATGCAACCTCATTACTCATTAATCAATCAACTACATTTTTATACAACGACAGGAAAATTATATTCAAACACAAATCCAAACGGGAGTAATTCAACAGGAACAAAGCCTGATTAATATTTCATTTTTTGCTTCAAGCCGAGATTGTACAAATGTGTACCTGGAAACAGCAGTACAAGAACAAAAGAAGGAGAAGTCAGCCGCAATAATACCACAGCAACAGCAGATTCGGCAACACCGCAAAACCAGTAACAACCAGTAGAATAACCCAGCAACAGATTGAAAACTCAGCAATACCAAAGTGCAATCACAATCAAAGCAGAGGAGAGAAAAGATACAAGATGCAGTAATTTCGGATTTTTGAATAACACTCGAGAAAAGCAAACGGAAATTATTCGAGTGAAAGTTCAAATTGTATTTCTCTTTTACTCTCAAAATGTTTCAAGTCTGTCCGCTCTTAAGTGTAAAAATCTATCAATAATCTCCACCCTTTTTCTCTCAATGTTCAACCTTTTTTCTCTCAAAAATCCCCTCCAAAATGTGTCAAATGACCCTATATATATAGCAAGACAAGTTTTCAATTCCCAACCCCAAATTATTCCCCCAAGGCATGCTTTGTCCCCACTATTAAATATCTTCTTTATTTTAAACCTTGTCCCACATGCCTACATTAAATAAATACCACATTCTCATCCCATTATAATTTGTCTCTCATGTCTACATTAAATAAGTACAATATTCCCTCCTATTATAATTTGTCTTGTCCCCCATTATATTAAACAAGTACATCAAAAACCCCACCCCATTATATTTTGTCCCCCATGCTTAACATAAAGAATCAAAATAATGTTCAATTACCAAACTACCCCTCCGACCTTATTGCACTTACCATTCTACCCCTGAATGCAATGCAATTTACCAAACTACCCCATCAGCTCTAAACAATCAATTAATCATAACTTAACCAAAAGATAGCTAAGATGACCAATTTCTCAACAATCTTCAACAACAAATCATATGAACACGATGAACAACACAACTCCAAATTAATGGAAATAAATCAACCATATCGGGAACCAATCCTGGTTAATTTAGACCATCAATGGATGAACAAAGAGACAACAATACAAACAACAATATGCATGATTCAAATTAAATCAACAAATCACAAACAAACATAAACTCACATTAAATAACTAGATTTAAACATGAACTTCAAACAAAGATGAACATGAACTAAATCTATTTTTAAGCAACAAACATGACGGACTAAATGATTCAAACAACATTTATAATTTCTGGAAAATACATAATAACATGAAACAAATTGAAGAAATAATCAATTAAATTTCAATTTGAATCTAACAAACATTAAACTAACAAATATTCACTTAAACAATAATACAAACATGAAAAACAACTAATTAATCTTTCATTTGAAATCTGAAAAATTAATTTAACAAAGCACATGAACTAAAAATTAATTCAAACGATAGACATGAACAAAACAAACATTTGTGGATTTTAGATTTGAAAATATCAAAACAAAAATACGGACAAAATAAAACTCAAAAACTACTAACCGGATCGAAATGAAATATGTACGGACTGTTTCGACGAACCTCGAATGGGAATAAATCTGTCCGGACTCAACAACGAACAACGACCAACCAACGACGAACTCGAAAAGGGATCGACGACATCGACCAAAACTCATCCATGTACGCGAGCTCGACTGGACTGCTATGTGGGTTTTCGGACTGCTATGGACCTCACACCTGTAGTAGGTTTGTTTGGGATACTGCAAAGAGGAAAGCAGTAGCATCCGCTACTGCTGGACATCGGAAGAGAAATGGATGCAGCAGCAGTTCGGACGCGAGGAGGAGATGGAGCAGCGGCGACGATGTGGTTTGGATGATGAAGCAGCGGCTATGATGATGGGGTTGTTCGGACGTGACTGAGTTTGGACAACGCAGCAGCAGCAGCAGCTCGGAGCAGACGATGCAACAGCAACCTATGGAGAAGATGCAGCGACATCCATGGTCATAGCAAAAGCTAGCAGCAAATGCAGCAAAAGCAGCGGCGAAAGAGACGGGGAGGTCGACGACGGACGTCGGGGGACTATTTTGGTTTAGCGAGATGGTGGTCATTTGGAGACGAAGCAGCAACAAAAGCAGAAGGGTCAGCCATGGATGAAGGTTGTTTGGAGTTTGGAGAAGAAGAAGCAAAAATGAGAGGGGGGCGGATGAGTTAGTGTTTTAGGGTTTTTGGGTTTTTTTATTTTTTTGTTTTGTTTTGTGTTGGACAAAAATGAAGAAAAGGGTGTTGGGTTAATGGGTTAAATGGGCGAACCGGGTCGACCTGGTCTGAAGTGGACTGGGTCATGGGGAAGATTGGGCAATTATTTGGGCCTGGGGTTGAAATTTGAAGAAGCGGCCCAATCCGATTTTTCTTTGTATTTTTGTTCTCTTTTCTTCTTTTATTTTTCTAAAACTAAATTATAAAAATACTTAAATTATTATTAAGAACTAAATTAAGTTATAAAAGCGCAAATTAACTCCCCATAACAATTAACGCACAATTAAGTAATAATTAAGCATAAAATTGTATATTTGGACATTAAATGCTAAAAATGCAAAAGATGCCTATTTTTGTAATTTTCATTTTTTGTAAACAAATTTAATTAGTAATAATTATAGAATTAAATCCTACATGCAAATGCGACATATTTTTGTATTTTTTTATTAATTTAACAAATAAACAAACACATACAAATACAAATAATTATCCAAAAATATCACAAAATCTCACAAAATTGCACACCAAGGAAAATCATTTTATTTGAATTTTTTGGGAGTGATTCTCATATAGGGCAAAAATCACGTGCTTACAACGGGTACTTGTTCTTGATGGTGGCCTTGTTCAACTGGCGGTAATCAATGCACATCCGCATGGTCCCATCCTTCTTCTTTACAAACAACACTGGTGCACCCTAAGGTGACACACTTGGTCTAACAAGCCCCTTTTTCTAACAACTCCTCCAGTTGCTCCTTCAAATCTTTCAACTCTTTTGGAGCCATACGGTACGATGGAATAGATATAGGCTGGGTATCTAGAGCCAAACCAATACAGAAATCAATATCGCGATCTGGTGGCATGCCAGGATGATTAGAAGGAAACACATCGCCGAACTCCCAAACTACTGGTACTGAATCAATCGTTGGAGACTCTGCGGTGGTGTCTCGAACATAGGCCAGATAAGCTAAACACCCCTTCTCGAACATATGCCGAGCCTTTAAAAAAGAGATAACCCAATTAGATGTATCAACTGTGGAACCCTGGCAACCCTGGTATTGCTAATGTAACAGTCTTGGCATGGCAATCAAGGATGGTGTGGTATGGGGATAACCAATCCATGCCCAGGATGACCTCTAAGTCGATCATATCAAGTAACAGGAGATCTGCTCTAGTCTTGAAACCACAAAATGTGACCACACAGGACTGGTATATCCGATCTACAACCATAGAATCGCCCACAGGAGTGGATACATGAACATGAGTGCCCAAAGGCTCAAGAGGAATAACCAGGAAACGAGCAAATAAAGATGATACATATGAATAGGTAGACCCTGGATCAAATAATACCGAAGCATCTCTACCGCATACGGAAATAATACCTGTGATAATGGCATCTTAGGTCAATGCATCTGGCCTGGCCGGAAGGGCATAGAATCTGGCTGGAGCGCCGGCTGGCTGGCCTCCACCTGACTGAGTAGTAGTTGGCTGACCTTTCCCTGTCTAGCCTCCACCTCTAGGATGGCCTCTACCAGTCTGTCCCCCACCTCTAGACGGCTGGGCAACTGGTGTTGAAGTCATAGGCTGCTGACCTTACTGTACTGCCTTACCCCGAAGTCTGGGGCAGTATCTCCTCACCTCATATGACCAAGGTCTTCACACTCAAAACAACCCCGCGGTGCAGCGGCCTGCTACCCTAATGGCTGACCCTGATGGCATGTATACCCACTGGAAGAAGCCTGGATAGCCGGTGGATGGTATGAACTCTCCGGCATAGCACTGAAATAGGAAACTGAAGAACCCTGGGACTTGACTACCCACTGGAGGAACCCTGAATAGCTAGCGGGAGATAAGAACTCTCTGGTATGACACTAAAATAGGGGCGCAATGGAGCACCCTGAGCAGGTGGTGGTGCTGAATATGGGGGTTTGCTGGGCTGACCCCTCCCAAACTGACCTCTACTCCTAACCAGGCACCTCTAAACTCTCCGGAGAATCTAGCCCTCTTATCCTGCTGCATCTGCTCCCTACCTCTCAGACGGTAGCCCTCGATCCTCTAAGCAATCTCCACCACTAGCTGATAAGAAGTCCCCATCTCCACCTCTCAGGACATGTTGTCCCTAATGCCAGAATGCAACCCTGCAATGAACCTCTGCACCCTCTCTGCGTCAGTAGGAAGTAACATCAATGCATGGTGGGATAACTCAGAAAACCTCGCCTCATAGTCGGTCACGAACATCTGACCCTGCTCAAGCTGCTCAAACTGATACCGCAACTCTTCCCTCTCAGATGGTGGAATATACCTGTCCAAGAATAACTGTGTGAACTTGCCCCAAGTGATGGGAGGATAACCTGCTGGCCTGCCAAGAATATAGGACTGCCACCATCTACGGGCCCTGCCCTCTAGTTGAAAAGTAGTGAAGTCAACCCCATGCGACTCCAATATCCTCATGTTGTGCAGTCTGTCCCTGCACCTATCAATGAAATCCTGGGCATCCTCATGATGCTCACCCTCGAAGATAGGAGGGTGAAGTATAGTCCATCTATCCAACAACTTCTGCGGGTCACCATCCGCAGCTGATCTAGGCTCGGGCACCACTGTAGTAATTGGTTGAGCCCCATCCAGGGGTAGTGCACTCGGAGTCTGATACACTACAGCTGCATGAATGAGAGCCTAAGCAGTAGAGGTCTGTGCTCCCCCTTTTGTATGTGATATAGCTGGATCCACTGGAAATAAACCAGTCTGAGTCATAGTGTCCATGAACTGTAGCGTACGGCTCATGACCTCCTAGAAACCCGGTGCTGTCATAAAGTCCGCGGGGGTAGGCTCAGCTGCGGGCATCTCGCCCTACTCCTTGATGATAGGATCTCCTGCAGGATCTGTCGGTGGTGCTACTGAAACAGCTCTGGGACGCCCTCGTCCCCTACCACGGGTCAGTGCCCTCCCCCGGCCTCTGCCTCGGCCTCTAGCAACGGAAGGGAGCAGCCCCTCCCGGGTCTGGAACATATGTCATGCGTGTCCTCACCATATGTGAGAGAATAAAAGAGGGAGATTTAGTATACCAACCATTGCACGATAGGAAATGAATAAAGAGTAGTTTCCTAACACCATATAGCCTCTCGCAAATAAATACAGATGTCTTTGTACCGATCCACAAGACTCTATTAGGTTTGCCCATGACTTGTGAGACCTACGTGAACCTAGTGCTCTGATACCATGTTGTCACGACCCAATTTCATTATAGGTTGTGATGGCGTCCAACACCTGTCAGGCAAGCCAACACAGAAATATTAATAAGTTCTCATTTTACTTTAACAAAACAAGTACAACAATTTCTTAATTTGAAGCTAAAACAAGTGATAATTAGTAACGTACCAAAAATAATGATACAATCCCCAAAAGAATAGTCTACTAATGTGTGTGCCAAGATTTGGTGTCACAAGTATGTGGGCATCTAGTAGAATATACAAAAGAGTAAATCTATCCTACTATCTGAAATAGAATAGACAGCCAAAAGTAAAAAGAGACTCCATCAAGCTGCTGAACGGCATAGGAAGGGAGCAGCTCACTGTGGAAGTCTCGGACTATGATCAGGAACGCTCACCAGACTGGTAGCCAGATGTACCTACCTCAGATCCTGTACAATAAGGTACAGAAGCGTAGTATGAGTACATAAACAATATGTACCTAGTAAGTATCCCGTCTAATCTCGAAGAAGTAGAGACGAGAGGTCGACTTGATACTTACTAGGGTCAAATAACATAATAAAGTTTTACACTAAGCATGGATGTCACAGATAATATCGATTTATAGCAAGAAGTGATAAGTCATGCCTAGATAGTATCACAATTAGAAATTTACATTTCAGAGCATTTAACAAAGTAAGTCATGAATAAGATTTCACATAAATATCATGCGCACGTTATGCCGAGGTCGTACGGCCCGGTCCAATAGAAAAGAAATTGTGCACCGCCAAAGGGTCAAATGGCGCGAACCATAGATGCATCTATTTTTACCGAGGCAATCGGCCCGATCCAAAATATCAATTATTATCAAGAAGGTGCATAAAGGTGCATTTATATTCAAATAATTCGTACAAGTGTTCAAATAAGTGCATACGTTCACATATGTTCATTTCCAAGTCTCTAGCATATCTTAAGTGATCTCATTAGCATGAAAAGATATAAACATTCACAAATATGACATGATACGGGTCCTAAACTACCCGGACAATTAACATAGTAGTAGATATGTACGGACTCTCGTCACCTAGTGCATACGTAGCCGCCGCATTTAGTGGCAATTTATTCAATTATTACACCTATAGGGATAATTCCCTCTTACAAGGTTAGAAAGGAGATTTACCTCGCTCCAAAGCGTACTTCCAATACCAAGAACGTGCTTAAACCCTCAATTTGGATCCGAACGATCCAAAATTAATTAAACGAGGTAGGAACTAGTCAATACAAGCTCACAAGTTTGCATTCTAACTATTAAAGTAATTTTCCAACCTTAAACACAAGTTTCCTAAAATTCGACCCAGGGCCCACGCGCCCGGATTTTGAAATTTTTTGAAGAAAGTTGTTCTTTATAACCTAAGGATCAATAATATATAATTTCTACTTCATTTCATAATAAATTTCGTGGTTAAACCTAACTTTTATCAAAACTCTAGGTTTTACTCTAACCCCATAATTTTTCCTTAATCTTTGTGTGTTAATCTACCCAAGACTCAAGTATTAAATTAGAAATAAGTGGGACGAACTTACCTCACAATGCTAGGTTGAAATCCCCTCTTTGAAAGCTCCCAAATCGCCCAAGTGTAGAAGTGAAATGAAATAAATGGCCTAAGTCCCATTTTTAAAAGATGTGCCCAGGCTTTTGATGATGCATTTGCGACACCAGGTTCGTAAATGCGAGGTCGAAAATGCGACAAAACCCTTGCAAATGCGAAGCATGGGCTTATGTTGTTGTGGTCGCAAATGCGACCCAGGAGTCGCAATTATGACTTCTGATGGGATCGCAAATGCGACAGTGTTATCGCAAATGCGAACTCTGATGGGATCGCAAATGTGATAGTATTATCGCAATTGCGAAGCCCTCCTCGCAAATGTGGTGTTCGCATTTGCTAAAAATATCTCGCAATTGAGAGATCTGCTGCAACAACCAAAAACACTAGAAATCTAGTGTGTTTTCTACTCCCAACCTATGCCCGAAACTCACCCGAGCCCTCGGTGCTCAACTCCGAACACTCACACAAGTCCAACAACATTGTACAAACTTGTTCGAGCTATCAAATCACCGAAATAACATCTAAAACTACGGATTCAACACCAAAACACATGAAATCCTTAAGAACATTCAAATTCCTATTTTTACAACCGGACGTCTGAATCACGTCAAATCAGTTCCATTTTTCACCAAATTTTATAGACAAGACTTAAATATTATATTTCCTGTATCGGGCTCTGAAACTAACATACGGGCCCAATACCAACATGATCAAGCATTATTCAATTTCATTAAATCCTTAGAACTTCAGTTTAACAATTTCTAACAAAAACTCATTACTCGGGCTAGGGACCTCGGAATTCGATTCCGGGCATACGCCCAGGTCCCATATTTTCCCACGGACCGTCCGGGACCATCAAAACACAAGTCTAGGTCCTTTTACTAAAAATGTTGACCAAAGTCAAACTTAGCCTTTTAAGAAAATCTTAGGGAATCAAGTGAGCCTTTTTCAACCCAAACTCTTCCAAATCCCAAACCAACCATCCCAGTAGGTCGTAAATTAGTTAAAGCAAGTGCAGGAAGTCTTATTTAGCAGGACAAAGTTCTAAAAAGCAAAACGATTGGTCGGGTCGTTACACGAACCGGCTCATCCAGCTCGGTCTTTGTCCTCATCGTTACTAGCAAAGAAGGCTTTGCTTGATCAACACTGAAGCTTGATCAGCCCTCGAAACAGCTGAGGCCGATATAGCATAATGATATGGTTGAGGGTAAACTCTAATCCCTTGGCCTTGCTCGAGAAGTAGCACAACATGATCACGATGCACCAAAAGGAGGGATGGATCTGGCCGAGAGTAACCTCGTACCTTTTTGCAGAAGTCAACCACTACTGGATCAAGGGGACCAATGTGAAAGGGTAAGTGTAAACACTTAAGAACCCTCCACGTGTGTCGTGATGCTCTTCTCGGGATTGGGGATCTATACCACAACCTCGTCTCCCCAACCACAGTCCTTCTTCATGGCCTTAAGATGCTTCTTCAATATAGAACTAATATATCGAGATACATGTTCGCATCGGCCTATGATATTGGGGGATTTTCGATATTGAAATCCTTCTTTATCACACAGGGGTAGGGAGTGATTTCGTGAAGGGTCGGCGCCACAAGTTTAGTCGGCTAGGAAGAAGAAGAAGAAGAAGAAGATGAAGATGATGCATTCTCTTTTTGGGGGATTGTTTTAGAAGTTTTGGCCATGGTTTTAAGCTAAGAGGTGCAGAAGATATCAGAACGTTGTGTTTTCTGGAAGCTTGGCATTTTCTAGCACTCAAAGGACGGCAGAAGGAGATGATGAGAGAAAGAGATGAAAAGAAGAAGGGATCAGAGAGAATGCAATGAAGAAATAAAGTTCTTAATTCAAAGAAGAAGCCTTGTATTTATAGATAAACAATGACGGTTCGATGGAGCTAGTGGCCGACTATCACTGCCGCACATTTAATGTTTTGGGAAAGTGAACCGACGGGACGTTTCAGTCACTTCGAGCGTTTACGTCACGTGAATGATGTCATCATCGGAGGCTCCGAAAAATTGAGGTTCAAATCGTTTCTTATCATTTTACTCTAAGAAATGCGAGGACTATCTGTATACGGTGAAATCAAGCACCCCCGATTCTATGGACTCGGAAGTTCATATCGAGGAACAAAAGGCTCGCGTCAAGGAATAGGCTTGCTAAGGATTAAGTTCGAGCTCGATAACAGAATACGAGGCTCGAAGATCTAAATGCTTCAGGAACATCGGAGCCAAGTATGACTAACTCCAAGATGGAGCCGTTATGAGTTTGTTACACAAGGACAAGATTCCTGCCACGTCCCCAAGATCGTGGCCTAAATCTCGGAATAGATTTGTACGAATTAGTGTTGATACCCAGTTTTTTCCTATATATATATATATATATTAAATATGCATAAATACCTTCAAAATAGCATCTACATGCATATATAAGCATGCACAAGGTTTTTACAATTTTTTCCATAATTTTAGGGATTTAAATTGATTTATTTCCTTCCCTTTTATTCATAAATTCCCAAAAATTATTACCCAAATTATTGTTATGGTAATTTAGTCATTTAATTTCTATACTTATGCCAAAATATGGTTAATATATTTTTATACATTTTTATAATTGCATTTGGTATTTTTTAAGCTAAATTGCATATAATTGTAATATTAGCCCATTTAATGTATAATTATATTTATATGCGTAAAATTGGTTCCCATATTTTTAAAGTGTTAAATATATATTTTGAATCATTTTGGTACATAAAATTATTTTTCAGAAATTATTTATTATTTTATTATAAATTATATAGGGAGAAAATGGCTATTTAAAATATAGTCAGATTGGCTTTCAATTGTAGCCCAAATCGAACCACAACCCCAACCCAATTTTAAATTAAAACACCCGACCCAAGCCCTAAATCCGCCTATCCGACCCAAGACCCGCTATCATAATTCCTTTCCTTTTTTAATTCCAACTACACCTTAACCCTACTTCATTTCCAAATACCGCCACCTCTGTATCCTCTCTTCTCTCAACCACCCAACCTAACCCTAGCCCTTTTCCACCGCCTACCTTCTTCTCCGGTCTTCTCTGGTGACCACCCTTCAACCCCTAAGCCTCCAATGGCTCCTCTATTGCCATGTTCATCTCCTCTGAGGTCTTTAAGGGCCATGGGCCACACTGACTTGCATCTAGGGTTTTCCATCTAGTCTGTTCTTGGCTACTTCAGTATGATTCCAAGTGCAATCCTGATATACTTGTTACGATCCTTGAGATTTTGACAGGTTCTTTCATCTATACTTGGGTTTCTTCTGAAACCCTGATTTTTGCTTACATCTCTTAGATCTATACGACTTTTAAACGATTTGAGTCTTTTCCTTTGATGTTTTATATTGTTCTTGAATCTTTTTTACAAAAATTATCGATATCAAGTTATTTTCACCTTCTTCTAAAGTTAGGGTTTTTCGGAACTTCTTCCAAACTTTGTTAGACCGATTCTTTATGTTTAAACCTTCTATCTCTTGCATATTTCGACTGATTCTATGATTTTACTCCTTTTTCAGCTTGCCTATGTTGAAAACCCTAATTTTTTAGTTCTGGGTTTCTGAGTTTTGTTTTGATAATGTGTTCAGTTAATCTGTATGTTTCTATGATTCTGTGATTTTTGCCCTATGTTTGCTTAGGGTTCCTAACTATGGTTATCCCTGCCTATTGTGTGATTTTGCCCTATTTTGTTCGCCAATATTTCTGATTCTTTACTTCTCCTACCTGTGTTATGCTTAGCCTACTAATTCAGACCATGCTCTACATGAATCCCTATTTTATATATGATTATTGTCCTACTCGACCTCTTAGGGTTCTGGTTTTGCTTACCATGTGTTTGTTCTTACAAAGTGGTGCTAAATCAGTACTATCTTCTATTTTTGAATCCTTGAATCTTTGTGATTGATCCTTCACTGATTCCGCATGATATCTCTACTGATTTTTTACCTTGTAGAATATTTTCTGACCTTATTCTATGGTCAATGATGCTATTAATTGATTTCTTAAGTCTTTCCTTGATTGAAATATGCTGGACCTAGCCTCTATTACATGTTGTGTACTTGTACTATGCAGAAAATATTTCCTTATTTGTCATGTTCAGCCTTATACAATTTCCTTCCTTATTTGTCATATGTCCATTACCGTTTGAAGTTAACTCCTCAATTAAAGGGAGTACTTGCCTTGATTTCCTGATTGACTGATTTGAGTTCCATAATTACTGATGGACTTTGATTTTTACCTTATTTTGCTACATGCTTTCAAACTATATATACACACTCTCTTATCAACACAAACACACGAACACTCTTGGTTCAAAACTCTCTCTCACACTTAAATATTTTTTGATCTCTTTTGTGCGACTTGCTACTACTCTAAGTTGGTCAGCTACAAGCCAAGGCTAACCATTGTGTTCTCTTGCTCTTTCACTTTGCTTACTGACCTCTTTACTGGTATGTTCTAGTTTCAATTCAAAGTTCCAACAACAATATGATTCTTTTATTGTTTCAGTTCATCCTGTTTCTAGTTTGCTTCTATTTATGGTTTTGTTGTGAAATTTGTAGTTGATGTTTACATTATTATGTACTCCCCTTCCTTAAGATCAGTATATCACCCCTCTATGTTGGTTCTGAACATGTCTGCACCAATTATCTCTATGTGTTTACCACCATGTGCTCCATGTATCCCCAAATCCCTATCACCCATGTATATGAATTTGTTTTTTGTGTCTGATTCTGTGACTATGTCTGGTCAGCTGTTTCTGAGCATGTCTATACCAATTCCTAGACATTTGCTTGATTATGTGTTCACAATCAAGTGTTCTATGTATCCCCAAGTCCCTTGACGCCTGTTTTGACTACTGAACTTGCCTTGGTGCTATGACTCCTGGCTGTGTATGAATCTGTCTTAAAGGTGTTGTGTTTGGAATTTTGTTCATTACTCCAATCTCTTTTCAAACTACCTCCGTGGTTTACTAAATCAATTTCAAACGAACTTACTTTTTAATACAGTTTTTCATTAAAACCTTTCAACTTGTGTCAAGCACTTTCACTCTACTCCTAAGTCAATAAGTTCTGCCCCCTCTAGTATGTGTACTGCCTTGGGATCCTCTTGAGAACCCTCTTAACTCTGGCATACTGAGGTTGGCCCTTCCACACTACACTTATTCAATTTTGGTTACCAAGTCTAGGTGTAAGCACTGCCCGGGATCCTTGAGATTCTTAGAGAACTTTGATGCACCAAGACTATGATTTTGTCTATGAGATTGAGTCATTTGAGGCTATTGGAAATCTGGGCCTAATTGAAGGCTCCCTATAGACTAGCTTCTTATTTTCTTATTTACTTATGTAATTTATTCATATGGTCTGTAATAACTTGTAAACAAATATTGGGGTAACTAGTGAAAGGGATGGGTAGCTACATATCTATGGGGTAATACGGGTAGAAATCATGCTTATAGAACTTTACCTCTAATCTGATTGCTTTATCAAGTAGAAATCATGCTTATAGGGCTTTATATTTTGTCATCTCACCATTCTAGAAACCATGCCTATAGGTTTCAAATAATTCCGTAATAAAATCATGTCTGCAATGTCTTAAAATCAGCTTAACAAATAGATGTCATGCCTATAGGATGTAATTTAACCTAGTTTCTATTATAACAAGTGTTGATACTCAATTTTTCTCTAAATATTTTTTTTACACTCAAAATACTTTCAAAATAACATATATGTGCATACATAAGCATGCCCAAGTGTTTTGGTATTTTTCCCAAATTTTTAAAGACTTTCAAAACCAATTTATTGTCTATTTTAGTAGTGCAAAATTCAATAATTATTCCCAAAATTATCATTTTGGTGAATAATTTATTTATTTCTCATATTTACACCAAAATATAATTAAGGTGATTTTTTGCATATTTTTTACAAATTTATTTGGTATTTAAAAGCTAAATTGCATTTAATTGCAATTATAGCCTATTTTACAATTAACAACATTTCATAATTATTAAATTATTTATCAGTATTTTTAAATTAATACTTATACCTTATTAATCAGTTAAGTGCTTTTAATTTGTTTTAAAAATCACTTTAACTATTTTATATAAAATAAAAAGGGAAAACTGACTATTTAATGTTTAGCCTCATTTCATTGCAATTATAGCCCATTCGGATTTCAATTTTAGCCCTCAATTTACCCAGTCCTAACCCCAATTGGACCAACCCATATTTTCAATTAATCAACCCGGCCCAGCTCCGATTTAATCGGAGCCGTTGATCAAATGAGATCAATGGCCCAAATTTGATTTCCTTAATTAAAATCCAATTACACCCCCCAGGCCCCTCATTTCCGAGACGATCTCTCTCTCTCTCTGTATTGACTCTCCCTCTCCCTTCTCTCTATAACCTTCTGGCTCTCTTCTTCTCCGATGAACCCATCGCCTCTCCAGCTACCTCCAGCCTCACCTCTTTCGATCATGAGTCACCGTGAAGCCTTACCTCATTGATTCCCTCTATCTTTGAGACCCCAAGATCCTCCACCATGCGAGATGGTCACTGAAAGCTTTGCCTGGTTCGTCTCCGACCGTCCTCCGATGGGTTTTGTCCAATGGTGCTATGAACACCATTATTGCTAAGTTTCATAGCCAGGTTTCTCTCACTTCTCACTAGTTTCTTATGAAACCCTAATTTGTACCCAACCTCTTAAATCTCTATAGTTTTTACGATTTTTTAACTCACACCTTGGTATTTTACACTATTCTCTACTCGATCTTTACGATTGTTCAAATTTTAAAACGTTTTGTTCCCCTTTTGAAACTACGGTTTCTGAACCCCTTTTCAAAATCACTTTATTTTCTAATTTTGAATACTGACTCGTGATTCTCAGTACTATTTTTTTAAACGTTTGGCTTAAGTTTGATGAAACCCTAACTTTGTATGATTGTGTTTGCATTATTTGCATGTTTGTGTGTTCTTCTGGGTTCTTCTCCGAGTTCCATGCTCTTTGCTTTAATCTCGTTGTTAATGTTTCATTCCCCTACCATTCTGTGTTCTTCGCTTAAAGCTTCTCTGATTGCTTACACGAGGATTTTATACTGATTATCCGAGCCCTCTTTGAGACTGTGATACTTGCTTTGAAATTGTGATTCTGCGTATTTTCCCTATAGTTTGAATTGCTTCCTTAAATTGTGGGATACTCTCCTCGATTAATACCGATTTCCTAGGTCTTCAATCTCGTTCATTATTTTGAAAATTATTTTCCTGAATTACAGTGGTATTTTGCCCTATATATATGCACAAATTTGTTGATTGATTTGCCTGACCTATTTCCCTAATTAGAGTGTCATGTACCTAGTCTTTATTGAGTACTATATGTTACTCTATTTTCTTATGTGATTATACCCTACTTTGTGATTTCTTTCCTTTTAAATGATTGATTTTTACCGTTTGATTTGGATTCCTTAATTAAAGGGAAGTCCATATACTAATTTGATTGTGATTGATGCCAGTTCCTTAATTAAGGGACTGCTGCCTTATTGATTACTCGTATTCAGTACTATAAATACTCCTCATTCTCTTTTGCAAACACACAACAGTCTTCTGACTTACACACACCACTGAATACTTTCAAAATCTGCATTCTCTCTTGCTCTCTTGCTCTTTTGCTTTATTGTTGTTCTCTGCTCCTGCTTATTATCAGCCGGCTGAAAGCCAAGGCCAATATAGTGTTACTACTTTGTCTTTGTATCCTGCTTTTGCTCTTTTACTGGTATGTCTTCTATTTGATTTACAGTTTCCAAAACAACATGTTTTTATGTGTATTACACTTCCTCTTGTTTCTTTTATGCTTCTACTTATGGTTATGCTGTTCTCATTGCAACTAGCATGCTTTTGTGTAAGTTCATTGATGTGACTATCTTTCCTTTAATCCAGCATGCCTACTGCTTCCCTTATTTGTTTAATGCATGTTCTTCCTTACCCCTAACCCAGTACATTATCAGCATGTAACCCTGAACCTTTTTGGGATGAAATATGTTGTGACTGTTTAAGTTCTGAAATGCTTTTCTCTGATGTCTATGTATGTTCAATTGTGTTCTTACATGTGAACTACTTGTCCCCATGTCCCCTATCCCTTGTTTGTGTTTGTTTTCCTTGAACTATGTGTGATATTTTGTTCTGAGATTGTCTTACTCATCTTCTTACAAAAACCGTCACACTCTTCTATTGTTTTTTCTTTCAAGAACTGATTCTATATGGATCATTTTTAAAACTATTTTCTCCCCCCAACTAAATTTCTTAAAAAAACTCTATCACATACTCTCACTACTCTTAGAAAATAGGTTCTGCCCCCTTTCGTGTAAGCATTGCTTTGGGTATCTCTGAATACCCACTGAACTTTGATGCACAAGGCTGGTAATTCCACACTGCACTTGTCCAACATTTTTTGGTAAATATTTGGGTGCTGGTATTGGCTAGGGACCCAATGGGGCCCTAGGGAGCTTTCCCGCACCCAGACCATCGTTGTGAAACTCGAAAGATGTGAGATTGGAAGATTGGGCCTGGTTGAAGGCTCCCTATAGAATAACTTCTTATTTTTCTTCATTATTTTAATTCATCTATCATGATTTGTAATAACTTATAAACAACTGATTGGGGTTATAGTGAAATTAGGAAGGGTTATGCATGCTTAGTTTAAATAATGGGTAGAAAACATGCTTGTAGGACTTTACTTACTTATTTGTGCAATAAATATCCTGTATAGGACATGCATCTCATACAATTAGAGATCCTATTTTTTAGGCCCTTTACTTTCAGCCAGTTATCATACTCATTTCGTAATCATGATCTGTTATTAACCAACAAGTAATTGTCATAAAACTACTGTTGCATTCCCACTGGCATTTAGAGACCATGTTCTAGGACTTTTGTGTGCATTAGACACCATGTTACTTAGGTTTTTATCCTGTCCGAGTTGCAATTAGTTGAACGCCTCACCAGTATGGTTTAAACCATTAATACAAACTTGGTTAACTGCGTCCTTTTAAAACTGGGATTAAATATGCATGTTCACCCTTTAAGATAATTAGGCAACGCATACGACGCCAAGACCAACTTTAGGCCTAATAAGAATCGATTAATCATGTTCTTATCAGTTTAAGATTAACAACTTTTGTTTAACTTGAATTCTGCCGCTTTCATTCCTATTGTGACTCTCTGAAATTCACTCTCTATCTTAGATATCTTGCCTATAGGGAACAATATCAAATCCTGCCTATGGGTTTCGCCTAAGTTTGGTTTAAATAACTCAATTCGGTTAACATTTAGTTCACTTCTGACTTGGTTTAATTAAGTAGTTTAAATTTCCTGAAATAAGTTCTTTTAAAAAAAACTGCCTCAGTTTATCATTAGACAGTATGCCCATAGGATTTTTAAAAGTCTGTTTTAAAATCTGCCTTGTCTTACTATACAATGCAGTCATTAGTATTCCGCGTATAGGCAAGCCTGTAGGGCGTTCTCATAATTGCATTTCTGAAACTGTTTCTCTGACTTAATGTTTTTATGATCCTAACAGGCTTTAAGAAACCAATAGGCAACTGCTAGGGTCATTACTCCTAAGTTTATAAAAATAAATTGCTTGTCTTCTGCATATTCACCTAGATATCCTGTCTTAGGATGTTGTTTAGTAAAATCCCTTAATTGTGTTTGAGTCGTGCTGTTTATATGCCTTGTTTGAGGAGGAAACTTTGAGCCTCTAACTGCTCCATTTATCTTATGTGCTAAAAGTCCTAACTGTTTTGCCTGTCGCCATAGAATTTTCACCTTTAAAACCTTAGGGGTCTGTCTAGAACCACCTATAGGTAGGGGTCCTAAATCCCTCCGAAACCATTAAGAAGGGACGGGTAACAGTATACAATAGAGATCATTGACCAAACACTCGCTTTACATGACCGCTAAGGGGATGGGAATGGTATATATGGGATATGATGACTACGCGCTAATGTCACGTGTAGCCCCTCATCGAGGAGTGTTTACCGTACATTGTGTGGGTGATCCTATAGGCTGACCAACCTAGGACTCCTCCTTTACCAAAATTCCTTTTCCTATTTAAAACGTTTGTTTTACAATTTGTTCAAAATCTTTATCTTATTACTTGCAACCTATTTGATCCAACTGTTTATTTGTACTGGACTAATTTGTGAATATAAGTTCGGTCGGGACCCACAGTTGTGGACCAAGAGGGGTGCCTAACACTTTTCCCTCGAGGTTATTTCGAGCCCTTACCCTAATCTCTGGTAATGCAAACTAGTTACATGAGTTAATTACTCTAGGTGCCCTAACGCACCTTAATTCGTTAGGTGACGACTCTTCAAATAACCAATTTCCAAAAAAGGAAATGAGTTATCACACCCCATGAACGTCGGAACCCAGACTTCTCTCCGTAGAGGGAAAAAAGGGGGTGCGATAGCATGGCGACTCTGCTGGGGATACCTTTAGGCTCTTATCATAAAGAACTTATCTTTTATAAATTAGTCCAAGCATGCTTTATCCCGCACCCTTCTCCCTTATTCGAATTTAACTGTTCATTTGTTAAGCATTTATGATTTCTTTATTGTCCTAAAACTAACTTGTCTCTTTGTTTCCTTTTTCCTGTAACTATCTTTCAATTATTTAAATGCTGTATTTATTTTTTCCTACGTGAAAATACTTGACTACATGTTATTAATTGCTGCATAAATCATGCTCTGCATCATATTCCACTCGTGAGTATCAAATCCTATATTGACGCTTTAATGAGTGATTTCGTTCTTCCTATTTACTACTCTTAAATTCGGAAAGGCTTATTTGCGGTAAAACCAGTCGATCAGCGGTGCAGTCCACGGTTTTGTGCCTTCCCCCTCGAGTTGTCCGTTTAAGGGTACCAGTCTAAAACCCCATAGTAACCTTACTCTAGTTAAAATTGTGCATGTATCATGGTCAAACCTAGTCGGATCAGTTATGTTATCCACATAATGATCCTTTAAGATAAGCCTTATCCAAAGTCCATCGGGTTTTCCATAATCCCAATAGACACAACCACATTCTGTGTATTAATTTGGAGAACTAAATGCCGATATGTTGATCATAAATGTATAAATAGTCGAGTCTAGTGGGGGTAAGGTCTAACCCTATTTTGCAGAAAATGAGGCACGAGGTCCCCAGATTCGGTATGGTTAGCACACCCTCACTCTTGATAGACTGGTGGAGGAATCTTCCATCAGATGACCAGATCAATGAATGGAAAGAGAGGGCCACCAAATCTAGCGAGAAGCTGGAATATGTGGAATACAACCTGTTGGAATTGGAAGGAAAAGTGAGGAAGAGAGTCACCGACTGCCAGAACGCTGAGGGAAACAAAGGAGGACATTTGGAAAAGGCATTCTTACTGGTGAACCTATGCGAACTGGAGGATTTGATCAACGAGAGCATTCAACCTGAGGACGGTCCTTCTGAGACTAAATAGACTAGGTTTACTCACTTTCCAAATGTAATAAGGCCAAGTGCCAGTAGTGACTTATCTTTTAATTTTCTTAGTGTCGTTTTGGGATTCGTCTATTTTTATATTATAATATGAAGCATTTATTGGCATTAAAAGTTCTTCAAGTTTATTTGTCTCCAGGCCCACCTGGGGCACAATGAGAATCCCAAAGTAGGACACGAATTTACATTTCCGCAATATGTGTTTAAATACTGCAAATATTTCAGGATCTTCACTGACTTATTACCTTTTTGTTTTTGCTTATTTTTTATTATTATTATTCCCATCCCCTTAGGTTGGTTCACTCATACTAGCCTCATCAACATATCATACCAGATCCAAAGGCCCTCCATCTCCTCCTCCTCCAAGCAACGCAAAAAGGCAAATGAAAATCAAAGATGGACGACCTAAGTGGAATCCGAAAGGAAAATATTGATAACGTAGAGACTTTAATGGCCGTAGTACTCCGGCCCTGAATGATCTAGTTTTGAGACTAGAACAAAAGATACTAGAACTATAAGGAGAACTTGAGCAGGTCCGCAATTTGGCAAACCTGTCACTTACCCTCAATGTCCATGATATCCACCAGCAAAACACAAAGAACCCGAAACCTCCTCAGAATGCACAAAACCAACAACCACAAAATCCTCCCGCACCAAATCAATACGCAACTCCACCCCAAAATATCAATCCACTGCCAATACCAACTCCACCACAACATCATCATCAACCAATTTTGTACCCACCAAACACTACTTACCACACTCCCCAAAACACACAACCCATTCCCGACCCCAAAAACTCCACCAATGACCATCACTATACCCAAGTTCCTGGCACCGATCAAAGCAACACTATATACGTGGAAACTATACCCCATTCTACCCAACCCATCTCCTTTGCACCGGAATTCTCCGAAAAGGACCTACTCATTAAGAACATGGTTGAAGAATTCAAGAAGCTAATGAGCCGAGTTCAAGGTGTTGAAGGCGACAGAGGAATAGAGGGTTTAAACTATGAAGATCTGTGCATACAACCGGATTTCAAACTTCCAAAGGGATACAAACCTCCCAAGTTTGAGATATTCGATGGTACATGTGATCCCAGGGTTCATCTAAAGACCTATTGTGACAATCTTGTCAGGGTCGGGAAAGATGAAAAGATCCAGATGAAGATCTTTATGAGGAGCCTTACTGGGGATGTTTTGTCTTGGTACATCAGCCATAATCCCAAGAAATGGGCTAATTGGGTAAATATGGCATCGGAATTCATGGACCGGTTTAGGTTTAACACAGAGAATGCACCAAATGTCTTCTACATTCAGAATCTTAAGAAGAAAGCTAATGAGACGTTCCGTGAGTATGCTACTCGTTGGAGGTCGGAAGCAGCCAAGGTCAGGCCCTCTTTAGATGAAGAATAAATGAATAAATTTTTCGTCAGGGCACATGATCCACAATATTATGAGAGATTGATGGTCATCGAAAACCACAAATTTTCTGATATCATCAAGCTCGGGGAAAAGGATTGAGGAAGGAATCAAGAGCGGGATGGTAACGAATTTTGAGGCACTACAAGCCACAAATAAGGCACTACAATCAGGTGGCATATCAAAGAAGAGAGATATTGGGGCAGTAATGATGGCTCAGGGCCCAAAATCTCCACTTACATATCAGATACCTCCACCCACATATCAGACACCTCCACCCATATATCAAACACCTCCGCCTATATACCAAGCATCACCGCCTACATATCAGCCTTCATCTCCCAGATATTCCCAACCAGCCTCTGTCCATCACACCTATAACTCATAACCACCTCACTTCCAATCACCACCAGCTTGCCAAAATTATCCAAGACCAAGACCCAACTTCGACTGCAAGCCACCTAGACAATACATCGCCATTGCTGAGCCCATCGACCAACTATATGAAAGGTTGAAAGTCGCAGGCTACGTCACTCTTGTTCCCATTGTAGCATTAGAAAATCCATCCTAATGGGTCAATCCGAACAAAACTTGAGCGTACTATTCCGGTATGAAAGGGCACACTTCTGTTGAGTGTCGAACATTAAGGATAAGATCCAGACCCTCATTGACACAAGGTCATACAAGCAAAAGAAACCGCGCCCAATGTCCGCAACAATCCCCTCCCTGATCACAGAGATGATGGTGTACATGTGATAGAAACAAATGAAGAATGGGACCCTGAGGGGTCAATCGGGCTCATTCGAGAAGGCGATGACTTTAAGGTTGCAGTCACACTTACTCCTATTGTGGTTCACACTCAGGCACCTATTGATGTTGAGGTAACTGCATCAGTTCCATTCGAGGTAGAAGTAGCTCTGCCCGCAACCACCTCTGCTCCATTTGAAGTAGAAGTGGTCACACCTTTTACTGTGACAATATCAACTACACCCTCATTCAACTCAAAAGCAATACCCTGGGATTATGTTGTCGGGGCTTGGCGGAAGGGGAAAGCTAAGGTAGAGGAATCTGAGGCTGCACAAGGGATGACTAGAACTAGAAGAGTCTATATGCTTGAGCACCTGGGAGGTTAGAGTAAGGAGGCCACTACTAGACAGCCTATCATTGAGACCGGGCCAGATGAACCGTGGAGGAAAGTGCAGGCAAAAGAATACTCTATCGTTTACCATCTGAACAAAGTCCCTACGCAGATATTTATCCTTTCACTATTGCAGAATTCAGAGGCACACAAGAATGCTTTGATGAAAGTACTGAGCGATGCTTATATACCCAATAACATCACTAGTAGAGAAATGGCCAACATGGTTGGTCAAGTGTTGGAGAGCCATAAGATTATCCTCCACGAAGATGAGCTACCGCCTGAGGGTTTAAATCACAATCGGGCATTGCATATCACAGTGCAATTTGAAGACAAGTTCATTGCCAGGGTCTTGGTTGATGGAGGTTCGAGCCTAAATATTTGTCCGTTGGACGCCCTAAAAAGGTTGGACAAAGGTTTCCATGAAATACGGGCAGGAAGCATGAATGTGAAGGCTTTCGATGGGTCATAGAGGGCCACGATCGGGGAAATCAACCTTTGCTTGCAGATGGGGCCAACTTGGTTCGACGTTGAATTTTAGGTGCTTGACATACTAGACTCATATAATCTTCTGTTGGGCCGACCATGGATCCATGTTGCTGGAGCCGTGCCTTCCACACTACATCAAGCCGTGAAGTTTGAATGGAACCGCTAGGAAGTAATCATTCATGGAGATAGAAGTAACCCCATCTACACTAGTCAAACCATCCCGGCCATTGGACATAGAAGAATGCTAGGAGGGGAAACCTATCATCACACCAAACAGATCAATGCCATCGAGAAGGATAAGTGGTGGAGTAACAAGATAGAAAGCATACTAGCATGGTCCGGATATGAACCCGACAAAGGGTTGGGAAAGAACCTCCAAGGTATCACCAAGCCAATACAACTGAAAAATCATGGTACCACTTTTGGGCTCGGATACCAGTACACATGGAAAAAGTACAAGAATTGGTCACCTCCATGGCGTGAACCATATTACCCTCTTGAGAAACCAGTGCCACATTTGGAAAAAGCTTTCCACCAGGCCGACACAATATGGGGAACTGCAGAAGAGGAAGCACTAGCTGGGTTGAAGAGTCTGTTCTTGGAAGACGAGGACATGGATTGCGGTGCCATAATTGAGGAAGAGGAGGAAGAAGGCCTCACTATTCAGACTGTGGCGAAGGGGGCTGTTCTCAGAGACTAGACCGCCACACCATCCCGAGCCCGCCGAGTCCCTGGGTAGCTTGGGATTTACCTCTATAGCCATTTTAGGCATTTAAAATTTCCTGTAGTTTCATTTTAATCTTCACTTGTTTCAAAATAAACGCTCGATTCATCAAGCCCTGTTTTGTCTGAACAATTTCTCAAGTTTTAATCAAATGCATTTGCTCTTTATTATTCGCTACTATCTTTACATTTTTTCTTTCCACAATGCTATATTACCTTTCCTAATAAACCAGTAACCGTGACATGTAATGAGGCAACGCAACACGAGAATAGTGACTCAGAGGAAGAAGATAAGATACCTGAGGAAATTATCAGAGAAGTCGAGAATTTTTAGAATAAGCCTAAGATCAACTTGGACGAAATAAAAGCAGTAAATTTGGGAGACGCCGAGACCGTCAAGGAGACCCGCATCAGCATTCACCTATCGCTAACAGAAAAGGAAGAGTACATTTGTTTCCTAAAGGAATATGAGGACATCTTCGCATGGTCATATGATGACATGACCGGTTTGAGCACTTCCATAGTGGCTCACAAGTTGCCTACTAATACCATGTGTCCGCCAGTCAAGCAGAAACTCAGAAAGTTTAAACCAGACATGAGCATGAAAATCAAGAAGAAAGTTACCAAGCAGATCAAAGCCAAAGTTCTCAGGGTGGTTGAATATCCAACCTGGTTAGCTAACATCGTGCCAGTTCCAAAGAAAGTCGGGAAGGTTATAGTATGTGTTGACTATCAGGATTTAAACAGAGCAAGTCCCAAGGATGATTTTCCACTACCAAATATACACATCCTGATCAATAACTGTGCCAAGCATGAACTCCAATCTTTTGTAGATTGCTTTGCGGGTTATCACCAGATTTGGATAGATGAAGAAGATGCAGAGAAGACAACTTTTATTACACTATGGGGTGTATATTGTTACAAGATGATGCCATTCGGTTTGAAGAATGCTGGGGTCACTTACATGAGAGCCATGACAACCATCTTCCATGATATGATACACAAAGAAATAGAGGTGTATGTGGACGATGTCATTATCAAATCCAAGAGGGCCACAAATCACATAGCAGAATTGAGAAAGTTCTTTGACAGGCTCAGGAGGTACAATTTGAAATTAAACCCCGCAAAGTGTGCATTCGGGATTCCCGTAGGAAAGTTACTGGGATTCATCGTCAGTCATCGAGGGATCGAACTGGATCCGACTAAAGTCAAAGCTATTTAGAAGTTACCATCACCTAAGAGCAAAAATGACGTGATGAGGTTCCTAGGACGTCTTAACTATATCAGTCGCTTCATAGCACAGTCCACAGTCATATGTGAACCCATCTTCAAGATGCTGAGGAAGGATGTCGAAACAAGCTGGACAGAGGATTGTCAGAAAGCTTTTGATAAGATCAAGGAGTACCTGTCCACACCACCAGTTCTGGTCCCGCCAGAACCAAGACGACTTTTGCTACTTTATCTATCTATATTAGATGGAGCCTTCGGTTGTGTTTTGGGACAACATGATGAGACAGGAAGAAAGGAGCAAGACATATATTTCCTGAGTAAGAAGTTCACACCTTATGAAGCACGATATTCTCTACTTGAACGCACTTGTTGCACTTTGACCTGGACAGCTCAGAAATTGAGGCACTACTTCTGCGCCTACACTACATATCTCATATCCAGGATGGAACCTTTGAAGTACATATTTCAGAAGCCCATACCTACTGGGAAGTTAGCTAAATGGCAAATATTACTAAGTGAGTTCGATATCGTCTATGTAACTTATAAGGCGGTCAAGGGACAAGCATTGTCAGATCACCTTGTTGAAAATCCAGTGGGAGGAGAATACGAGCCCTTGAAAATGTATTTTCCTGATGAAGAAGTATCATTTGTGGGAGAAGACATTACCGAAACATATGATGGTTGGAGGATGTTCTTTGACGGGGCCGCAAATTTCAAAGGAATAAGCATTTGAGCAGTTTTGGTATCAGAAATGGGTCAACATTATCCGGTATCTGCTAAACTCAGATTTCCCTACACCAACAATATGGTAGAATATGAAGCCTGCATACTAGGGCTCAACATGGTAGTCGACATGAACATTCAAGAGCTGTTGGTAATCGGTGATTCAGATTTGCTTGTGCACCAAGTACAAAAAGAGTGGGCCACCAAGAATTCTAAGATATTGCCATATCTACACCACGTGCAAGAATTGAGGAAGAGGTTTGCAAAGGTAGAATTCCGACATGTGCCCAGAGTTAAGAATGAGTTTGCCGATGCATTGGCCACTTTGTCATATATGATACAACATCCAGACAAGAACTACATTGATCTCATTCCGGTAAGGATCTATAATCAGCCGTCATATTGTGCCCATGTTGAGGAAAAAGCCGATGGAAAGCCTTGGTTCCATGACATCAAGGAGTATTTATCAAAAGGATAATACCCGGAGCATGCAAATCACGCTCAGAAATGCACACTTTGGAGATTGTCCAATCACTTCTTCCATAGTAGAGGAAACCTGTATAGAAGAACCCCCGATCTAGGATTGCCAAGATGTGTCAACACGAAGAAAGCTTCTAAGCTACTTGAGGATGTGCATGCTGGGACCTGTGGTCCGTATATGAATGGTTTCGTCTTGGTCAAGAAGATACTCAGGGCATGTTACTTTTGGATGGCCATGGAGACGGATTGCATTCAGTATGTCTGCAAATGCTTTAAAATTCAAGTGCACACCGATATGATAAAAGTGTCGCCAAATGAGCTCAATGCAACAAGCTTACCTTGGCCATTCGCTGCCTAGTGAATGGATGTTATTGGTTCGATTGAGTATACTGCTTCAAACGGACACAGGTTTATTCTGGTAGCTATTGATTACTTCACAAAATGGGTAGAAGTTGTATCTTACAAAGCTGTAACCAAGAAAGTCATCGCAAATTTTGTCAAGGATCGTATTGTCTGTCGATTCAGAGTTCTCGAGTCCATTATTACTGACAAGGCTACCAATCTCAACAGTGATCTAATGAAATCTATATGTGAAGCTTTCAAAATCAAGCACAAGAATTCCACGACCTACAGACCTCAGATGAATGGAGCCGTAGAAGCCACCAACAAAAACATTAAGAAGATACTAAGGAAAATGGTAAAGAACCACAAGCAATGGCATGAGGAGTTACCCTTTGCTTTGTTAGGGTACCGCACTACGACTCGTACATCAACCGGGGCAACTCCCTACATGTTGGTTTATGGTACCGAGGCTGTCATCCCAGCCAAAGTAGAAATTCCTTCTTTAAGAATCATATAGGAAGCTGAACTCAGCGATGCAGAGTGGGTAAGAAGTCGCTATGAACACTTGGCCCTTATCGATGGAAAGATGATGAACGCAGTGTGTAACGGCCAACTTTATCATAATAGAATGTCCAAAGCTTTCAACAAAAGAGTCAAACCAAGGCAGTTCGCACCAGGGCAGCTGGTATTGAAAAAAATCTTCCCACATCAAGATGAGGCCAAAGGGAAATTCTCTTCCAACTGGCAGGGTCCATACATGGTTCACAGAGTGCTAACAGGAGGAGCACTCATACTTGCAGAAATGGACGGAGAAGTTTGGCCAAAATCGATCAATTCAAACATAGTCAAGAGATACTATGCTTAGATACTTTACATTTCCCCATTTGATGTAATTGAACTATGGTTGACCTGATTCCCGTTTAAGAGGGGATACGTAAGCAGTCTTATGGGTTCGGTCATATTATAATAAAACTTTCATTTCCCCCCAAAATTAAAAACTGGGGCAGAATTTTGAGGAGGGTCCTCAAAATTTCGGAGCAAGTCCAGCCAGCGCCATCGCATGCCAAGATGTCAGTAATCAGTTAAGAACTAGGGCAGAATTTTGATAAGGAGAAGGCTCAGCAGGGTCCATCATCCGCAAACAGTCAAAGATCATCTACCAAACTGGGGCAGAATTTTGAGGAGGAACCTCAAAATTTCATAAGAGAGCTGCAACGTCTTTGAGATGTGTCACAGTCACTAGTTCATCAAAATTACTTGATATATCAATACATTTCTAAAACAACTCTATTTTTCAAATATTGCATATTTTCGAAAACTCTATAATAGTCAGGTGTCACCTAAGGGAACTCGAAAGGCTTTCAGAACAAAGCAGAGCAAGGCTTGTAGACGAAGCAAGAACCAACCTCCCCCTCACAAAACTTACAATTTTTCTTTGAATGCAGGCACATTTGACGTAACGATAGCACTCGCAAAACATGTGTACACAAAGATAATTTACTATCTATCAAGACATCATACATTGAATACATTTCCAGCTAAGAAATACACTACTCTTACCTACTATTCACTCTTTGCATGAGACTAATCCCTGTCCCCCCGCATTTGCATGAGGCTAATCACTGCCTCTCTATTTGCATGAGTCTAATCCCTGACTCCACTTTTACATGAGGCTAATCCTTGCCTCCACATTTGCATGAGGTTAATCCCTGCCTCCCTACTTGCATGAGTCTAATCCTTGCCTCCATAACTGCATGAGGCTAATCCTTGCCTCCATACTTGCATGAGGCTAATCCTTGCCTCCCAATTTGCATGAGTCTAATCCCTGCTTCCCCACTGCATGAGGCTAATCCTTGCCTCCATACTTGCATGAGTCTAATCCCTGCCTCCATACTGCATGAGGCTAATCCTTGCCTCCAAACTTGCATGAGTCTAATCCTTGACTCTATGACTGCATGAGGCTAGTCCTTGCCTCCATACTTGCATGATGCTAATCTTTGCCTCCATATTTGCATGAGTCTAATCCTTGACTCCCCACTTGTATGAGGCTAATCTCTGCCTCCCTACTTGCATGAGGCTAATCCTTGCCTCCCTACTTGCATGAGGCTAATCCTTGCCTCCCTATTTGCATGAGGCTAATCCTTGCCTCCATACTTGCATGAGTTTAATCCTTGACTCTATGACTGCATGAGGCTAATCCTTGCCTCCATACTTGCATGAGGCTAATCCTTGCCTCCACATTTGCATGAGGCTAATCCTTGTCTCCCCACTTGCATGAGGCTAATACCTACCTCCCTATTTGCATGAGGCTAATCCTTGCCTCCCTATTTGCATGAGGCTAATCCTTGCCTCCATACTTGCATGAGTCTAATCCTTGACTCGATGACTGCATCAGGCTAGTCCTTGCCTCCATATTTGCATGAGGCTAATCCTTACATCCCTACTTGCATGAGGCTAATCCTTGCCTCCACACTTGCATGAGACTAATCCCTGCCTCCCCCACTTGCATGAGGCTAATCCCTGCCTACCTACTTGCATGAGGCTAATCCTTGCCTCCCTATTTGCATGAGTCTAATCCCTGACTCCACATTTGCATGAGGATAATCCTTGCCTCCCTACTTTCATAAGGTTAATCCCTGCCTCCCTATTTGCATAAGGCTAATCCTTGCCTCCCTATTTGCATGAGTCTAATCCATGACTCCACATTTGCATGAGGTTAATCCTTGCCTCCACACTTGCATGAGGCTAATCCCTGCCTCCCCACTTGCATCGGTCTAATCCTTAACCCATATCTACATGAGGCTAATCCTTGCCTCCATACTTGCATGAGGCTAATCCTTGCCTCCCTTACCTGTATGAAGATAATACTTGCCTCCACATTCACATGGGATTAAGCACTGTCCCTTTTGCACATATATTGCTCTATTTTATTATTTATTTGCTTTCCAATCGGGCTAAGCTCTACCCTCCATTTCACAAGACTAAGCCTTGTCTTGTTAACATCATATTATTGCATATCATGGGCTGAAATATAACCAACCTATCCAAAGGCATCATCCTCATAGCCGAAAGACATCATGCCATGGCCTAAGGATCTCTCAAATTAGCACATCATTATTCAAAGGCGTCATGGTTTGGAGGCACCATTGTCATGGCCTAAGAACATCATTTCATGGCCTATGAATCCCTCACTAAACAATTCATGACCTAGGAAGTTATGGTCTAAGGACGTCATCTTTAATCGTCCAAAGACAACCCTCATGGTCTGAAGGGAATTTGCATTATGTTTAAATTTTCGCAAATACGTTTGCAGCATCTTTTATATGAAGGTAACCAGTAAGAAACCACTATCCTAGTAGGATCAACCTCACTCCGGTTCCCTCCAACTGTCCCGAGCCTTAACCGCTCACAACAGTCGTTTCTACATCGCGTGCCCGTTCTTACAATAATTTCATCGGCATACTCTGCGGGTGAATCCAGAACTACACATGGACTGATTCTTGTAAAACCAGAGATATGTAAGCAACTCAAAAATTGGAGTCCGGCCTCTGTCTTTCAAAACATGTCGTCCAGTCAAAATTGGCCATTATTTCTTTACCCGAAAACTCTTTCATCCTTCTCAGGTAAAGAGAGGCAGCTGTTGATACCCAATTTTTTTCTATATATTTTAAATATGCATAAATACCTTCAAAATAGCATATATGTACATATATAAACATGCACAAGGTTTTTATAAATTTTTCCATAATTTTAGGGATTTAAATTGATTTATTTCCTTCCCTTTTATTCATAAATTCCCAATAATTATTTCCCAAATTATTTTTTATTGTAATTTATTCATTTAATTTCTATACTTATTCCAAAATATGGTTAATATATTTTTTATGCATTTTTATAATTGCATTTGGTATTTTTAAAGCTAAATTGCATATAATTGCAATATCAGCCCATTTAATGTATAATTATATTTTATATGCGTAAAATTGGTCCCCATATTTTTAAAGTGTTAAATATATATTTTAAATTATTTTGGTACATAAAATTATTTTCCAAAAATTATTTATTATTTTATTATAAATTATATAGGGGGAAAGTGGCTATTTAAAATATAGCCGGATTGACTTTCAATTGTAGCCCAAATCGAACACCAACCTCAGCCCAATTGCACACTAAACCACCCGACCCAAACCCTAAATCCGCCTACCCGACCCAAGACCTGTTAAATCCTGAGATCAATGACCCTCATAATTCCTTTCCTTTTTTAATTCTAACTACACCCTAACCCTACTTCATTTCAAATACCGCTGCCTATGTATCCTCTCTTATCTCAACCACCCAACCTAACCCTATCCCCTTTCCACTGCCGACCTTCTTCTCCGGTCTTCTCCGGTGACCACTCTTCAACCCCTAAGCCTCAAATGGCTCAGCTATTGCTATGCTGATCTCCTCTGAGGTCTTCAAGGGCCCTGGGCCACACTGACTTGCATCTAGGGTTTGCCATCCGGTCTGTTCTTGCCTACTTCAGTATGATTCCAAGTGAAATCTTGCTATACTTGTTACAATCCTTGAGATTTTGACAGGTTCTTTCATCTATCTAATTTTTGCTTAGATCTCTTAGATCTATACGACTTTTAAATGATTTAAGTCTTTTCCTTTGATGTTTTATATTGTGCTTGAATCTCTTTTACAAAAATCATCGATATCAAGTTATTTTCACCTTCTTCTAAAGTTAGGGCTTTTTGGAACTTCTTCCAAACTTTGTTAGACCGATTCTTTATGTTTAAAACTTCTATCTTTTGCATATTTCGATTGATTCTATGATTTTACTCCTTTTTCAGCTCGCCTATGTTGAAAACCCTAATTTTTTAGTTCTGGGTTTCTGAGTTTTGTTTTGATAATGTGTTCAGTTAATCTGTATGTTTCTATAATTCTGTGATTTTTGCCCTATGTTTGCTTAGGGTTCCTAACTATGGTTATCTCTGCCTATTGTGTGATTTTGCCCTATTTTGTTTGCCAATATTTCTGATTCTTTACTTCTCCTACCTGTGTCATGCTTAGCCTACTAATTCAGACCATGTTCTACATGAATCCCTATTTTATATATGATTATTGTCCTACTCGACCTCTTAGGGTTCTGGTTTTGCTTACCATGTGTTTGTTCTTATAAAGTGGTGCTAAATAAGTACTATCTTCTATTTTTGAATCCTTGAATCTTTGTGATTGATCCTTCACTGATTCCGCATGATATCTCTACTGATTTTTTACCTTGTAGAATATTTTCTGACCTTATTCTATGGTCAATGATGCTATTAATTGATTTCTTAAGTCTTTCCTTGATTGAAATATGCTGAACCTAGCCTCTATTAAATGTTGTGTACTTGTACTATGCAGAAAATATTTCCTTATTTGTCATGTTCGGCCTTATACGATTTCTTCCTTATTTGTCATATGTCTATTACTGTTTGAAGTTAACTCCTCAATTAAAGGGAGTACTTGCCTTGATTTCCTGACTGACTGATTCTGAGTTCCATAATTACTGACGGAATTTGATTTTTACCTTATTTTGCTACATGCTTTCAAACTATATATACACACTCTCTTATCAGCACAAACACACGAACACTCTTGGTTCAAAACTCTCTCTCACACTTAAAATTTTCTGCTATCTTTTGTGCTACTTGCTACTACTCTAAGTTAGCCAGCTGCAAGCCAAGGCTAACCATTGTGTTCTCCTGCTCTTTCACTTTGCTTACTGACCTATTTACTGGTATGTTCTAGTTTCAATTCAAAGTTCCAACAACAATATGATTCTTTTATTGTTTCAGTTCATCCTGTTTCTAGTTTGCTTCTATTTATGGTTTTATTATGAAACTTGTAGTTGATGTTTACATTATTATGTACTCCCCTTCCTTAAGATCAGTATATTACCCCTCTGTGTTGGTTCTGAACATGTCTGCACCAATTATCTCTATGTGTTTACCACCATGTGTTCCATGTATCCCCAAATCCCTATCACCCATTTATATGAATTTGTTCTTTGTGTCTGATTCTGTGACTATGTCTAGTCAGCTGTTTCTGATAATGTCTATACCAATTCCTAGATCTTTGCTTGATTATGTGTTCACAATCAAGTGTTCTATGTATCCCCAAATTCTTTGACCCCTGTTTTGACTACTGAACTTGCCTTGGTGCTGTGACTCCTGGCTATGTATGAATCTGTCTTAAAAGTGTTGTGTTTGGACTTTTGTTCATTACTCCAATCTCTTTTCAAACTGCCTCTGTGGTTTTACTAAATCATTTTCAAACAAACTTCCTTTTTAATACAATTTTTCATTAAAACCTTTCAACTTGTGTCAAGCACTTTCACTCTACTCCTAAGTCAATAAGTTCTTCCCCCTCTAGTATGTGTATTGCCTTGGGATCCTCTTGAGAACCCTCTAAACTCTGGCATACTGAGGCTGGCCCTTCCACGCTGTACTTATTCAATTTTGGTTACCAAGTCTAGGTATAAGCACTGCCCGGGATCCTTGAGATCCTTAGGGAACTTTGATGCATTTAGACTATGATTTTGTCTATGGGATGAGGCATTTGAGGCTATTGGATGCTTTTGGAAATCTGGGCCTAATTGAAGGCTCCCTATAGACTAGCTTCTTATTTTCTTATTTACTTATGTAATTCATTCATATGGTCTGTAATAACTTGTAAACAAATATTGAGGTAACTAGTGAAAGGGATGGGTAGCTACATATCTATGGGGTAATACGGGTAGAAATCATGCTCGTAGGACTTTACATTTAATCTGATTGCTTTAGAAATCATGCTTATAGGGCTTTACATTTTGTCATCTCACCATGCTAGAAACCATGCCTATAGGTTTCAAATAATTCCGTAATAAAATCATGTCTGCAATGTCTTAAAATCAGCTTAACAAATAGATATCATGCCTATAGGATGTAATTTAACCTAGTTTTTGTTATAACAAGTGTTTATGTATGTTTTCATGCCTGCAAGTCTTTAAAATCAGTATCAAACTTAGATATCATGCCTTTAGGGAACAATATCAAATCCTGCCAATGGGTCTCGCCTAAGTTTGGTTTAAATAACTCAATCCGGTTAACGTTTAGTTCACTTCTGAATTGGTTTAATTAAGTAGTTTATATTCCCTAAAACAAGTTCTTTTAAAAAACCCGCCTCAATCTATCATTAGACAGCATGCCCATAGGATTTTTAAAAGTCTATTTTAAAATCTGCCCTATCTTACTATACAATGCAGTCATCAGTATTTCGCGTATAGGCAAGCCTGTAGGGCGTTCTCAAAACTGTATTTCTGAAACAGTTTCTATGACTTAATGTTTTATTGATCCTAACAGGCTTTAAGAAACCAATAGGCAACTACTAGGGTCATTACTCTTGAGTTTATAAAAATAAATTGCTTGTCTTCTGCATATTCACCTAGATATCCTGCCTTAGGATGATGTTTAATAAAAGCCCTTAATTGTATTTGAGTCGTGCTGTTTATTTGCCTTGTTTGAGGAGGAAACTTTAAGCCTCTAACTGCTCCATTTTATCTTATGTGCTAAAAGTCTTAATTGTTTTGCCTCTCGCCATAGAATTTTCACCTTTAAAAGCTTAGGGGTCTATCCAGAACCACCTATAGGTAGAGGTCCTAAATCCCTCCGGGACAATTAAGAAGGGACGGGTAACAGCACGCAATAGAGATCGCTGACCAAACACTCGCTTTGCATGACCACTAAGGGGATGAGATGGGTAGATATGGGATATGATGACTACGCGCTAATTTTACGTGTAGCCCCTCATCGAGGAGTGTTTATCGGACATTGTGTGGGGTGATCCTATAGGCTGACCAACCTAGGACTCCTCCTTTACCAAAATTCCTTTTCCTATTTAAAACGTTTGTTTTACAATTTGTTCAAAATCTTTATCTTATTACTTGAGTTATCCAATTTGCCTTACTTGCAACCTATTTGATTCAACTGTTTATTTGTACTGGACTAATTTGTGAATATAAGTTCGGCCGGGACCCACAGTTGTGGACCAAGAGGGGTGCCTAACACCTTCCCCTCGAGGTTATTTCGAGCCCTTACCCTAATCTCTGGTAATGCAAACTAATTACATGAGTTAATTACTCTAGGTGCCCTAACGCACCTTAACTAGTTAGGTGACGACTCTTCAAATACCCAATTCCCAAAAAAGGAAATGAGTTATCACACCCCATGAACGTCGGAACCCAGACTTCTCTCCGCGGAGGAAAAAAAGGGGGCGCGACAATTAGTACTAATCCGTACTAGGCGGTTAGACAACTGTCCCAATAAGATTCTTTACTGTAAATAGAAATGTACCTTCTTTAGGGTTCCCTTCCAATATAAAGGGGACCCAATCATTTGTAAAGATCATTTACTCATTGGCAAAGAATATACTCTCTTACTTTTTCGCTCATTGTTCATCAGAATTGTCCTTTAACTTCATTATTATTGCTTTATTGTTCTTGGTCCTTCTCGAGGTCACTTTGGCTCGAGGTCGATACTGCCTAGTAACACTGGTTTGATTCACGCATTTCTTTCATTTATACGTTATACTTCTTGGTTATTAATTAGTATTGAACTAAATCACATAACTTTAAAATCACAAATCAAATTTAATTTTTACTCGTATTTTCGAGGTAAACAAAGTCAATATTCTCTTTTTTTATATATTATAATATAATACTATTATATTATATTTCTAATTTAGTAGTATTTCTATTTCTCATTCGACTCCACCTTCAAAACCCGAAGTCTTGAGTGCACCATCAATATTTAACTTAAACCATCATTTTGGTGAATTTTTTCATTTAACTATTATTTTCTGATTGTCCTAGTATCAAGTAACTTGAACTCTAAGGCATGATTTATGATATTCTTGGTGGAAATTGCAAGGCATTTACTGTTATGATTATTGAAATTTATATTATTCAAGATATTCCATATTACATATGAAAATAAACCAGACCAACCAAGATAATTATGAAGGAAGGGAATTTAAGCAAGTTTATATTAATCTAACAAGTGCAAGGTGTTGTCTGAAGGGGTTGAGTGTCAGCCAATTGAATCCCAAAATTGCTTAGCAACTGTACATTCCCAAAAGATATGCGCAGTAACAGCATAGAACTCTATCACGGACATTTCCAAAGGAATTTTTTTAATTTGTATCCAATTAAAATCTCTTGTGTTAGTATCGTGACCGTGGGGAGGTCAAAAGATCTTCTGCCTAAGTTCCATCTCTCCATGTGTCTAATGTCCTTGATTAAGTAGTACATATTCATGTGTGGAACGTTGAAAATCTTATTAGACAGTTGTTGAATACATTATCAGTGTTATTGCTTTCTGCACTACTATGCTCCCTCATTCCTTCTCCTTTCCCCATATTTTTGTAAATAGTTGAAGATATTATATTCTAGAGGTACGCCGAAGAAGTATTGGAGAAACGTGATTAGGCAAGACATAGCGATGTTTCAGCTTGCTGAGGACATGATCCTAAATAAGAAGGTGTGGAGTTTAAGAATTAAGGTAGAGGGTTAGGTAGCAGAGCGTTGTCTTTGCACGATGCAGTAGCTTTAGTGCATTACTCAGTGTTAGCCGTGCGTTTTATTATTCTTTAGATTTCAGTTATTACTTGTTGTTTCTTTCACTTGGGTTTCTACTTGCACCACTTAGTATTAGTCTTATATTTTCGATTAGTTTGCTTGTTCTCATGAGCTAAGGTTCTACCGAAAATAACTTATCTTCCTTCCTATAGGTAGGGTAAGGTCTGCATACACACTACCCTCCCCAGACCTCACTTGTGGGATTACACTAGGTTTGTTGTTGTTGTTTTACACAATATTTAGCCCCTTATTATATTGTCCATGCTTTAAATGTCTAATTTTTTAGGACGTGCGGGGGAGGTTGTTGAGTCCTACATTAGTCTCCTTGTATGGACTAAGACAATCCCCACCTCATAACCTAGCTTTTAGAGTTAAGTTAGACCCAACGTCCACTTCTTTATCATGGTATTAGAGTCAGACTTATTCCATTTCTTGGTTTACCTAATGTTGAGATCTCATATTATATTGTCCATGCTCTGGTTTCCTATATGGATCCATGCCTCATGAGCTAGCTTTTGAAATTGAGTTAGATTTAACATTCATTTCCTTAGTAATCCTTATACAATTCACTTATGACTGTAATTAGGTTACCTTTAATTATCCTTAGTAGCGATTATTCTTTGTTTATAATAGTAATATTTAGGTATTCAATTATCCGTTTATGTGACGTTACTCAAGAGGTTGACATGGAAGTGAGGTTGGATTCACAAGTCATCCCTAAGAAGGTAGGTTCGAGTATCTTGGGTTAGTAGTTTAAGGCAATGGAGAAATTGGCAATAATATCACACATCGTATTGGAGTAGATTTGATGAAATGGAGGCTAACACCGATATATTGTGAAATAAGAAAGTGCCACCAAGGCTTAGAGGTAATTTCTACAAAGTGATGGTTAGACTAACTATATTGTATGGGATGGAGTGTTGGCCAGTCAAGAACTCTCATGACCAAAGATAAAAATAAAAGAAATGAGGATGATAAGATGGATGTGTGGGCATACTAGAAGAGACATGGTCAAGAATGAAGATATTCAGGATAAGGTAGGTGTGACCTCCGTCGTGAACAAGATGTGAGAAGTGAGGTTGAGATAGTTCGAGCATGTGAAGAGGAGATGTCTGGATGTCCTAGTTGAGGAGGTGTGGGAGATTGATGATGGTGGGTTTGAGGAGAGAAAGAGGTTGGCCGAAAAAGTATTGGGAGGAGGTGATTAGGCAGGATATGGTGTAACTTTAGCTAACCGAGGACATGATCCTTGATAGGAAGGTGTCGAAAGCGAGGATTAGATAGAAGGCTAGAAGTAGTTGAGCGTCTTTTCTTTCATTCCAGCAGTAGTAGCGCTATTCTAATATTTTTATATTCTTAGAATTCTATTACTATTTGATATTGCTTGTGTTTTGGTTGCTCTACAACCTTGCTGTTATTATGCTTTCATAACTTTTACACAACTATATATCTTCTCTATAATATTGTGATTTTACATGTTTGCTTAGAGCCGAAGGTATATCGGAAACAACCTCTCTACCTGTATAAGGTAGGGCTAAGGTTGTAATTGTATACTCACTATCCTTCCCAGACCCTACTCGATGATGAAAATGATTAGGGCTCAAGGAGCAATCGTCCTATCAGTCTTACTCAAGGAGCAAAGGCACAAGTAACACTAGCTCCAAGTTGCTCATGCGGTTTTGATCAGATCATATTATGTAAATTCTATGTATTAGTGACCTATTGTTCCACGAGGTCGATATAACAGTTTAAGTTATTCCATAACAAAAAGAGAGGAATGCTTGGTAGTCTTATTTCAAAGTAATTGTAATTTACAAAAAGATCAACACAATAATAATTTGATGAATTTGAACTCAAACTAGTCAACATCTTACTTGTCCTAGCATAGTATTTCTAAATTCTGGAAGCTATACAAAACAAGTCAAATAAGACAAGACTAATAATAGGTAACATACCACAAGAATTCTTGTACAAAAAAACATACCACAAGAATTAATTACAACCATCACATTCAATATTAGGTCTTAACCACAAATCAATTTGAAAGCAACATGTCATCACCTTGTCATACAAACAAAACATTGTTCCCTCTAGAAAAAACCACATCACAGAACATAACAAAGAGGAAAAAAAATATTAATAAAAATGGATTCTTGATTTTCAAGAACTTGAATGGGAGAGTGACTTTCCATCTTCTCTCTTTCTCTCCCTATATCTATCTGCTTATATCTATTTCTATTTTTCTCTCTCTTGAGGAAGAAGAAAAGGGGTGGTTGGGTCTAATGGGTTCAAGCAGTAGCCGTTTGGGGTCACACCCAAGTCGCCCAAATCGCACCAAATGCACATTTTCATCCATTTTCATATGTGGGGCTTCATCCTCTCGCTCAGCAATTGAGGTATGCAATTTCAAGATTTGTTTTTTTATTGCTGCAAATAGAAGAAAAAAAGGCACCCCTTTTGATTATTTATTAAATGCAATTTCAAGATTTGATTTTTATTGCCTTTTGATATTTCTGAAGCATCATGTTTATGTGATTATTATGAATTTCTTGATAGACCCCAGAATTTGATTTTGTTTTTAGTTGCCTTATAATGCTTGATTTCATATTATGTGATTTAATTGATTTATAGGGCTTGTTTTGTTGCATTTCTATTCAGTTCCTCAAAGGTACATCATAGTCATATGTTTTGGTCCCTTTGAGAAAATCCCATAGAATTGGATGACATGCAGAAAAGGAAAATTGTTTAAAGAAATTGATAGATGTTTTGGATAATGAAATATTATTTTGAGAATTGGCATCCGAGGGTGTGGTTTAGCAGTCAATGAAGTGGGTGAAACCCTTGGAGACCATGTTCAAATTTCAGCTTCTAGTATTTGGCCTCATACTCTTTTGTCCATTGAAAGATGAATGTATTTATCACACAATGAACTGATATCTGGGGTTCTTGTATTTCTCATTTTGTTTAAAGCTGCACGACCGTTTGGGCCATGTGCTTAGATATCTTAAACGAGAAGTTTGACGTAGAGTTAGGTACTTTAGGTGTTTAAATTCAATTCATATTTTTTGTTAATCTGTAGATGGAAGATGATCCAGCTGAATTGCTGGTGGATGCTGCAGAACACGCTGACAAAGGAAAGCTCCAAAACTCTGGGAAGGACCCGTCGGCTGATTTTATTCCCTCCCGAGCTGAACGTGGAGCTTCATCTGCGAGCAATTTGGTAAATAGTGAAAAATCTACATCTGGAGATGCTAATGTTCAGGGAGGTAACCGAAGAGAAAACTCAACCAAAGACATGGAATTAGTCACTCGATATCGACCTGGAAGTACAGGTTGTGAAACTGCTAGTACATCTCGAGACGACAGACCATTTCCCTATCCACTTTCTTTAAACAAAAGGACAGAAAATGATGTTGTAAATAATGTTGATACTACAGCGAATGGAGATGTCTCTCAAATATTTGCCGGGTCCTCTCGTTCTAGCAGTCCATTGTATCACGGAAACGGAGAATCTTCATCAAGTGAAGATTTTGTTGTAAATCATACAAATGAAATCCTTATCTTCAATAATTCCGATTCTGGTTCTGTATCTGTTCTTTCGGATTCTTCACTTACGCCACATTTGGCAGGAGATGATTTGCGTCAGGATACACCATCTTCAGGTCTCGAGTTTCTGGTGTCAGAAAGGGAAGAGAGTTTAAGAGATGGAAGTATACTTCACGTTGATATGGCGAATGTCTCTCCCAATGTTTTCTCTAATAGTCCTGCTGAAATAACTAGTCGCGAAGCAAGACGGAATAGTAGAAGACTTTTTTGGGATTCTTTTTCAAGGAGAAGTCCTAGGAGGCGTGCTGATCCTCGGAGTTTTCGTTTTCCAAATGATTATTCAGACAATGTAGCATCTCATGACAGGTTACTGCTGGACTTTAGCGATAATTCCCTTCATGAGGGGGCTGGAGGTAATTTTCCATCAAATGGAAGTCGGACTAGTGGGAGTAATGAACGGCGACGGCATTCCAGATCTGAGGTGACGTGATGTACTTTATTTTTTGCTGCAGTGGAAAGTCTGATTGCTGCTCCACTAAGTTACGGCTGTTATCTCTTTGCAGATGTGGGAAAGACTTCCTGGTGGTCTTATTGCTGGTGATCATCGAAGTGCCACTTGTCCAACTGGGATTCACGCAGATGGCCCATGTTCATGTGAGACAATTTTGATGAGTCGAGAAACTGGCAGTCGTGCAAGTATATCACGAATAGTTATGCTTGCTGAGGCTTTGTTTGAGGTAATTTTTCATATTGCAACTTTTTGGTCTCTTTATGGCCTCTCCAGTATTGTTTAATATGTGGAGCAGTTTTCCCTATTAAATGCTCAGCAGTCCATTGTTTCCCCTCGTTATCAATAAAAGTTCATTTTACTTTTTAAGGAAAAGGCTGTTTCGGTTAAGATTGTCACCTACTTAGTAGGAATATACTTTCTACTACGTTTAAGGGTCATCACGCATTAGGACTGGTGCAAACAATTAGTACTACTGTTCTTTTCAGTTCGCCACGTTATACACTTCCATTTCATGTAATGCAATTTGACTAGGAGGGTGTTTGGATGGGCTTAAAAGCTGGTCAAACTAGCTTTTAAGCCCTTTTTAGCTTGTTTTTGTGTTTGGCAAGTTAAAATGCTTAAAAGTACTTTGCTTTTAAGTCAAAACAAGCTAAAGCCATAAGTTGGGGGGTGCCCGACTTATTGCCTTTTGGATTAATTTACTTTCCTATCCCTTATCTTTTATATAATTCCAAAATTAACCCTTCTTCCTTGTTCGTCGTCTTTCCTGTGTCATTTGTCCATCTCGTCTCTGTCTTCCTTCTATGTCTATCTTTCTGTTTCTTCTTTTATGTGGCTTATTCTTTCTTTCTTCTCTAGGATAATTTTTAAATTTGGTTATAGCATAACCAGGTACCTGTACGGAGTAATTATTAATGAGATTTGTCGGCATCGCTTCAGGGCTCCTTTCTTACAATCACCCAATAATATTATGCTCAAGAAAATTAGTGTGAAGAAACCTGCTGTAATTTCTATCGATTTGTGCCCTAGCATAGAGTTGGAATATATCTTTATTTTAATATGAGCTAAATGTCACATGGAATATATTTTGATGCAGTATGCAATTTTCATCCGAGAGGTTGTGAGTTCTGATGGTAAGCAACCCCCACTTCCAACCGAGAAGTTGTGAGTTCGAGTCTCCCCAAGAACAAGGTGGGAAGTTCTTGGAGGGAAGGATGCCGGGGGTCTATTTGGAAACAGTCTCTCTACCCAAGGGTAGGGGTAAGGTCTGCGTACACACTACCCTCTCCAGACCCCACTAAGTGGGATTATACTGGGTTGTTGTTGTTGTTGTTGTATGCAATTTTCATCAAAGAAACTCAAGTATTTAGTACTCTAATTCTTCATTTCAGTGGCTTCTACTGCATTTCGCTGGCTTCTATTCATTTAAAATGGAAGGAATATAAAGTTTAATCCCAGAAAATTGATTTGATAAAGATATGTAAGCAAAACAAATTTAAAATTTATCTAATCCATTTATATTGAAAATGGATTGAGATATAAATTAATTTATATTTGAATTAATTTAGAATTAAAAGTCTTTGTGGTAATCAGCTCATTTATAGAGTTAACAGTTTTAAGGATATTTCAGTTGTTTTAACCAAAAATATATTGATAAACACTTTTTACCAAACACTTCAACAACTTTTTTTCAGTTTCTGCACTTCTATTCAAACACGTAACTGCTTATTTGTAAAATCAACTCCAACACTTAAAAAATGCTTTTAAGCACTTGGTTCATTAAAAGCTACTTAAATTCAGCCAATCCAAACGGGCTCTAGGTACGAAGCTTAATAAGGTAATTTGACTCGTTGATTGAATTGGTAGAAGAGAACAAAAGACTAATGATCGAAAAGCTATGTGATGCGAAAACAACACGTTTTGTATAAATTTAATTGTTTAAATGAATTTGAGTTGTTGAAGAAATAAGAATTATATCTAATAATATAAGTATAAAACAATACCATGTGTAGGTTGAATTAAATTGGCATGTCTCACAATGGAAAGTGGGTCTTATAAATAGGGAGGGAGAGAATTTTTATATTGGAAGGACCGAAAGAAGTACATGTAGAAATGGGTCATTGGTAGTGAATCTTTGTAAATGAAGGTGAATCCAACTTAAAGAACTAAGCCAATATTGAGTATTTAAAAGGTTCTCATGAATGGTAAAATCTCATGAAAGGCCATAATAAGAACAACAAACCGAGTGGATTCCCACAAGTGAGGGCTGGGGAGAGTGTGATGTACGCAGCCTTACCCTACCTGGGAGGCAGAGAGGTTATTTCCGATAGACCCTTAGCTAAAGAAAAGATGAAAGAAGCAGTGGCAACACACAATAATAACACAAGATATATAGAAAACCGAAGCCAAGATAACAATTATGAAAGACCACAATGAATGATAAATTTTTTTGGTAAATGCTAGTATTGTAAGAAGCCCAACAGCCAGCTATTTCTAACTATGTTGCTCAGACTTCAAATATGCTGCTGCACCAGTGTTGTTCCTTCAAAATGCACCACTTTTAGAGGATCCAACACAAACCCGACAACATTCTTGAAGAGTCTGAGCAACATATTTGAACAGAGATAAGGGGAATGAGGTTGGAAGAGAGGAAGCTGTTGTAATGTTAGATAAATATCTACATAGGTCTGCTTAATCTGTTGCTATACGTAATACCCAATGCTTGGTATGTAGACCTGTTAAATACCCTTAATTTGCATGATTTAGAGATACATTATATTACATTTAAGTTTTCTCTTTCTTTGACAGATTCATCATGTTCTAGCAGTGGTTTTCCATTCATTAGTGGAAGCCATCAACTTTTTGACATTAATGGCAAATTGCAGGTACTGGATGAAATACATCGGCAACCGATGTCAGTGTCCTTATCTGTGTTATCACTTCCAGCTCCAGAGTCAGTTGTGGACTCGTTCCCGGTGAAGAGTTACTCAAAATCAGAGGAAGTAGATACCGGCAACAATGTCCCACAGTAAGTTTCTCTATCTTTATGTTTCACATTTTTGCTGCCTTGTTCTTGTAAAAGGAGAATTTATGTTGCTTTGTACAGAAAATTTTTGGTATTGTTAGACTACTTTTCTATTTTTTTATATTCCGTTCTCTGTACCTGTAAAAACTACCTGTATTGTGTCCCCCCCCCCCCCCCCCCAAAAAAATAAAAAAAAAATAACCCCAATCTCATTTAACCATTTGGCATTGTAGAGATGAAGAGATGAATGTTTGGATTAGTTACCGCATTGAGTTTGGTAGAAAGTGTTTACAAATAGGAGTCTGCTTTGAGAAAAAACAGAGATATTGTTTGAGAAGATGTCACCTGAATTATCAAGAGGTTCTTTTAAAAAAAAAAAAAGTTTAAGGAAAGAGGTTAATCTTTTTGGCACGAACATCCATTAAGAAAAAGCATTTCTTGAGACGAACTAAGTAAAGCAGGTGAATGAAAATGGGTTGGAAGGAGTAGCATTATATGAAGACGAGTTAAAACCAGTTACTATGTGCAATAAGGCGTTATGATTTGAAGCAAATTTTTTTCTGACAACTGATATGATGCAGTTATGTGGTAGTAATTTTATATGCCAGACTATCATGGTTTTTGATGGTTCTAATTTTGTAATTTATGATCATGCTATACAATTTGTAGGTGTCACATATGCTTAGCCGAGTATGAGGACGGAGATAAAATACGAGTTCTACCTTGTCACCATGAGTTCCATGTATCATGCGTGGATAAATGGCTCAAAGAGATACACGGGTAACATGAAACTGCACCTAACCGTTGATTTATGTTTCTATACATTAGTTCTATTCTCTCACCGCTTTACTAACATGGTGTTTTTCCATATGTTGCCTCTTCACAGTGTATGTCCACTTTGCAGAGGAGATGTCCGAAATGGGTTTGTTGAAGGTTCAGTTTCTAACTCAGCAGCACCTTCTCTTTGAGGTATCTCTAGTGTAATAGAGAGGGAAAGGGAGGGGAAGAGGGAAAAGGAACACATGCTAAAACCTGGCTCCATAATTTGTTATTTGGTAAATATAGCAAAGGAAAGACTGTTGTATCTCCAATGGAAGGATCGGATCATGGGTAGCTTCAGTTCCCCAAGTTTTCATCGTTCGCCTTATTCTCAACACAAGGTGAGAGAATAAGGGCCTCTTCCTTTTCTTCTTTCTGACTTTGCCCCATGCAATTTTGTGGAGAGCTTGTACAGATGTATATGGCAGATTTCACTCTGCATGCACCCTTGTTAAGAAGGCACATTTTAATGTTTATCGAACAGATAATATTACAATGCACGTGCCACTGTATGGAGGTGGAGGCTTAGGAAATAGGTGAATATATGTATTCTCATTAATGTATACAGATATGTCTCTAATAGGGGAAGTTCCATATCTATATATGATATTATAGTAGAGACTTTCATAGCCAAGATCTGGCTTGTCTTGTCTGCAATTTGAATCCTTGCTTGTTTTGTTTGATCATTTTGAGATGGGAAGTCAAATATTGATGCAGAAGTCTGTAAAGTAATGTCAGCAGACAATTTTCTGCATCCCCCCCACCCCCCCACCCCCCACCCCGCGCGCACCTCGCCCCGCCCTCGCCGTATGCTATATCGAGAGGGGCGACCCTGGCACCCGTGAAGTTTGGCAAAAGTTTCATGTATTATGTCTTTAGAAATAGTGATAAGTTTGGCAAAAGTTTCATGTATTATGTCTTTAGAAATAGTGATATATTAGTAGCGGACACCCTATATACAAAGCAGATTTTCGTTGAATCCAAAAGTGCACCTCCGATCTTCAAATCCTGGGTTCGCCTCTACCTCTCCCCTCCAACCCCAAACAAAAAAAGGGAAAAAGAAGAAGATAAGATTAGTTATGATCTTGATTCTTTAATTTTTTTGAAGTAGAATGTAGATGAGTCGCCGCACCCAAGGATGTCCAATAAAACGGGGTTAAGATAATGTGAGATAGCGTACAAATTGGTAGGTGGTTTCTTCAGTCTGCCTAAGCCTTGGGTGGAGTGTACTTGTGGCTAACATAGTACGAGACATGATTGAAAAGTTGTAGCTAAAGAAAGTTTTCTCAAATAGTATGAAGTATAGACAAGGAGGACAAAGATGTTATAATTTATGTTTTGGCACCATTCAATATGGTTGTCAATCACATTTACTATGTATGGCAACATGCCCAACATAAATAAATAGGAAAAAACCATCCAAAGATGATTTACATTAATGTTAATCACATATTTAAGGTTTGACTAAAGGAATAAATTAATAAACATATCTCTGGTAGAGCACACCATTTGGAGGCTACAGCTATAAGTAGAATCCATTACAAAGAAAGCTGATTAGTTCTCAGCTTTCTTTCATTGTCCAAATGACTTTACTTTTAAACATCAAAGAAAGGATTATATTTGAGGCCCTTATCAATGCTACTATTAACATAAACTTGACCACTCTTCAAAGGAGGAGTGAGTTTGGCTTGTTTAGAAGGGAATGTATGATGATCTTGTTGAGGTGCAAATAGATTTGGATGGCAATTTTCATCATCATCACTTTCATCAAATGTTGTCCATCTTTTTGAGTTGTTCTTCTTCTCCCTTGTAATAATACCACCACCTCCTCTTAAGTTTCCCATTTCCCCAACATGGTTCTTGAATTCCTTCCTTACAACATCCAAAACAACGTCTCCATATCGATCACACCATGTTCTGAAATCGTCAAAGAAATAAGTACAGAATAATTAGTGTGAAGTAATGTCTGATTTCGCGTAGAATTAGAACTCTACATGTTACACACAAAGTTGTACAAGTGTGCTTACTTAGGGAAGAATTTTTTCAAGTCAGCCTTGTCAACTGGAAGCCTAGTTGAAATGGCTTCAATCTGATCATCTCTGTTGTGTGATACCAATTAGTAAAAATCCAACTCTATTCAACAAGTCTAAAAACACTAGAAAGAGTAACATAAAGAAACAGATATTTGCTTACGTTAACGCAACACTTGAATTTTTGGCGCCAAGTTCTGTTTGAATTCTTGATAGCTCTTTCTTGATACTGTCTCCTAAAACCTGCAAATATGCAACAAAAACATGCAGCAGATTAGATCTCAAACAGGTTCATAGATAAGTACTTTGAGTCTACTTTTCTTCAATAAATGAATGTGTATGAGTGAGACCTTATCGACAAAGAAATCCGAGGGTGCACCATTAGGATGCAGCTTCCTTTTAATTTGCTTAGTATCAGGACCTTCTCCAACAGGTTCTGCAACAAGCTGACCTAAGTAAGTTCCACCATCCGATTTCTCATCAAGCGACAATGGAGCTGTTTCATCTTCACAGTCATTTTTCTTCCACTTCTTGAATCCATCAAATCCCCATTGTTTTTTCCCTGATTTCGTCTTTCCTTCAGATTCAGGCTCAGCACGTTGATGATCGTCGCTCTGCCCTTCGTTTTGTTCTCTTAAAAACAGACCTTTAAAAGGTTTCTTTCTTGATTTGTCACCTCCACTTTGCTTTTTTACCTTCATTGGCTCACTAGGTAAGCTCTCTACCATAAGAATAGACTTTGTTTCACTATCTTTTTCCTTCAAATGAGTATTCCAAAAGGGATTTTCTGTTGAAACTCCTAATTCATTTCTTTCATATTTAGAATCTTGCTTACAATTTTCACTAAGTATGCCCCTTTCTTCTTTGATCTTTCCATTTTTATTCGACGCTGCAAAGCCAAAAACTGAAGCAGCCCCTCCTTTGATTTGCTTGATAGCTGAGTTTTGCTTTTGCTTCGAACTCGAAATCTCTTTGCCAAGATAGGATTTTTCATCCTTTAAATCTATAACAGACCATTCATCATCTGTGCCTTCTTTCTTTGATCCAACAACTACATGTTTTGCCTCAATCTCAGCTCCTTGAACTGCTAGCCTTTGCAATAATGGTCTCTTTGATGTATGATACTCTTCCTCTGATATACATTTTGCATACAATAACTCCTTCATGAAGAAACACCATAAAAATTTAAGTTTTACAAGAAAAAACCAAAATTTATAAATATGTAAATTTAAAAAAAAACAACTCCCAAAAGCTGAAATTTCAGCTTCATTTGAAAATGAACTTAACAATAACCATAAAAATGATTACAGCTTTACAGGAAAAACAAAAAAATTACATTAAAGAAAGAAAAAAACCTGACTCTCAAAAGCTAAAATTTCAGTTCAATTTTGAAAACGTACTTGAAATTACAAGTAAATATAGCTATCTATGGTTCACATTAAATCATGATAAAAAATCAACAATCAATTCACCAAATGACACAAATTGCAAGAATTGAGACTAGATAAAAAGAAAAGTCCAATTTTTTTTATTAAAAGCTTACAACAAAAATAAAAAGAAAAATACCAACTCCCGAAAGCTCAAATTTCAGTTTAATTTGGAAAACGTACTTGACTAAATTCCTTCAAAAAGAACAGCTATTAAAAAAATTTGAGCTTAACAAGAAAAGCCAAAAATATATAATTATAAAAACAACCAAAAGAAAAAGGAGAACAACCCAACTCCCAAAAGCTGAAATTTCAGTTGAACTTGGAAAATGAACTTAAAAATACAAAATAATTGAGTTATCTATTTTTCCTCCCCATCAAATGACACAAATTGAAAAAATTGAGAGAAAGTGAAAAAGGGAAAAATTACCTGCAAGAAGATCAACTTATCCCTTAAGATAGAAGAATGTTCATGATCAGCAGGAGACGCGATAAGGGTATCGAGCAGATGTGATCTGAAAGCAGAAACTTCAGATTCAGCCAAGATTCCTTCTTTACAAAGACCCATCAAGTTAAGAATTTGGTGAAAAGATTCTTGCTGCCATTTAAGGTTGTCGGATTGCTGCTTCGACAACCTTTGCTCAGCAGCTGCAATCGCAGGTAATCGCCTTTTCTTGAAAGGAAATGGAAGAATGGTTTTACAAAGAGAAGTGATTGAATCATGAAGTGAGCTGTAGTATGTTGGTGTGTATGAATAAACCATTCTTGAATTCAAAAAAGAAGTCTTTTTTTTGTATTGTGAGGATTTGATTTGAGAATTTAAGGTATGATATTGGTCCTATTTGTATTTTGAATGTGAAAATTTTCTTGTATGTTTTGATGGTGAAAGGTTTTGTTGTAATGAACAGAGGTTCCAAACGGTCAGTGGAAAAACTAGCCGTTGAAGTTTTAAAACGTTGGGCTAGTATGAAAACGACGTCGTGTCATTTTCTAAAGTTTCAACTGTTTCTGACTTTATTGGATGCGTTTTGGGCCCTGTTTGGACAAGTTATAGGCCCAATCATGGCAAGCCCAGATACACTTTTGGGAAAATGACATTGTAAAATTGTACATATAGTCTCTCTCAAAATAATATCCGAATATATATATATATATATACACACACACACATTTTGTATGTTATATATAAAAATTATACACTTTTTCGGTTATCAAATATAAATAGTTTCTGGCGCGGGCTAAAAGTGAAAAAAGTCGAATGATTTACTTTGTCCACTTATAATTAAATTTTCATAAAGCACTACCTTTTAGTAGTAATTAACCATCTATAGATACCATTTGCTATATTACGGATTATAGATACATTTTCTGTGGTTGTAAGATGTATTTGATGTATTTAAGCTATTTTATTCATAAATACAGTAGCAAAAATAGGCGTGAATCAGGGAAGTCTCGCTAATCAGTTATTGTATTCGAGTGTATTCGACTGTATTCATAGAGTGAAACGTGGGATTACGGTTGGACAGATTATTGTATTCGACTGTATTTACGGCGTGAAATAGGGGATTACACTGTTTTTAAAACGGAAAGTGAATCAATTAACATAATAGACTCCTAATATAACTCAACAAACTCAATTATAACACACATATTTGTATTTTCAGTTATAAAAAAGATTCTCAACCGAAAAATACACCAAAAACATAGCAATCTTCAGAGAAATTATATAATACATCTGAATACATAAATTATATTAATTAAAAAAAACATATGAATACATTCATGGCATATAGAGAGACAGTGAATACAATGAAATACATAGAATACAACGGGATACATTGAAATACAATGAAAAAAAAGACAGTAAATTCAATGAGATACATGGAATACAACGAAATACATTGAATTACAATGGAAAAAAAGACAATGAATACAATGAAATACATGAAAATACAACATGATACGTTGAAAATACATTGAAATATATTAACAGAAAAACAAGTTGCTCAGCTCCAAAATCCGTCGTCTTTGTTCAAGAACAGACCCTAATTTCCGACGAATCTGCTGTCGAGCAAAAACCCTGAATCTCACTATTCCCACGCATCCTGTACATTGCTTTTGACACACCAATACCATCGTAGCTTTTGTACCACTCCTCGCAACTCCCAGGTACGAAGCCATGATCAAACTCACCAATCCAAGTTCAGATTTTCATCTGTATTTATCCAAGAATACCCAGGTACGAAGCCATGATCAAAATCTTGGATCAAACTCTCTTTATCTATATTTATCCAAGAATAACCAATCCAAGTTCAGATTTTCTTACTTTCCAGTAGCTACCTGCATACCCATTTTAGAGAACCAAAAAAAAAAATCCAAGATTTTCACATTAGGGCAACGAACCAGAAATTGGCTTTTTCAGCCACGTCGAGTCGAACCAGAAAAGAAATCTCTGCTATAACCACTAGGGCAACGAACAGAGGCAACGAACAGAGGCAACAATCATAGTTTTGTGGGAGAAGAGAATAAAGTGTATGCAAAAAGAGAGAGAACGTGGTTTGTGAAATTTACCGTGATTATGTGAGAGAAAATCTGAAAAAGAAGAGAGAAAAATATTAATTAGCGTATATGGCGCCTTAAGTGTAGGATATAACTATAATTAGATATTTTGCTATAAAAGATAAAAGGTAGCTATATAATATATTTTTTTTAAATGGTATTTATTTAAAATAAATAAGGTACTAAGCTTTTCTATAGGGTATAAAATTTCCTTATGCAAATGTCTCTTTTTATGTCAGTGTTTAGATTTTGTCCATATTTTAAAAGTCGGTACAAATATAACCCTTGAAAAATTCTCCCTTCTGGAAAACATTAAACATATGTCTAATTTGTTCATATTTCAGTTTACTTATAAAACATTAGACTATGGTGTAAGTTTGCAATAACTAAAAAAATTTTAGACTGATCTAATGTTTTCTCATTTTATAAGGTCCATTAGTTGCAAGAGAAATAAAAAGGAGGCCATTCGCTAAATAACTGACACAAAAAGAGACAAACGATGAAATTTTCTCGAAAAATACATATGATTACGGTAATGTAATTTCCCCCCTTCATTTTGTCATACGATTGGGTTATTAACAATAGTTGCACCATACCAACAATGCAAATTACCCTCTAGTAAAGGAGAATATGTATTTGTAGTATAATAAGAATATTAATCATTTTCATTAAGACCCAAGTATAGGCAAGACAGAAGGCTCATTTATAGCAACTGCTGGAAAAATAAGCTTATAGTTAACCTACCATTACTAAAAGTGATTGAGAAAAGAATTTAAAATCAGCTAATAGTGTCAACTCCTTCTATCCATATCATAGAAGAGGAGCCTAGACGTTACCGGTAAAATTGCTGCCATGTGATCAGGAAGTCACGGGTTCAAGCCGTGAAAACAACCTCTTACAGAAATGCAGGGTAAGGTTGCGGACAATAGACCCTTGTGGTCCGGCCATTCCCCGAACTCCGGACATAGCGGGAGCTTAGTACACCGGGCTGCCTTCTAAGCAATGAACAAACTTGGTCGTTTAAACTTTCAGCAGATACAACTACAAGAATTGCACAGCAAAAGCCAAGAAAAAGGCAAGATCACTGCTTGGTGCAAGAAGATTCACACTCCCCTTTTCAGTGTAGATTTCTGCATCTTCCTAGTGGAAACCTGCAGAAATCAAGATAGATGCTAGAGAAAGAATGATGAAATGCAATATTACCAAAACAACAGCAAACATTACTATATATAACACAAGGATTCAAATGACATAATTTCTAAATCTAGTATAATATGTTAATGAACCACTGAATCTCACTTCTCGACAAATCAACCGTTGACTTATTTAAAACACAAATGGTTGGACTACTTGATCCAATGATACAATCAATCCTCTTATTTAAAACTTCATCTGTACAAACTCATATCTTCATAAGGTAGCGGTAAGGTCTACATACACACTACCCTCCCAGACCCCACTTGTGGGTTACACGGAGTTTGTTGTTGTTATTATTAACTGTACAAACTCTACCCAACCAATTTTTCAAGTGGCAATCTCCATTCTGCAACAAGGGCAATAGGCATGATTCTCTAACCATGGAACCAAACAACATGAATGGAACTTGTGGTCACATTGTAAATGCATTAGGTTATCTCCAATCTTGAATTGGTCCAAGCAAATGGTGCATTCAACCTTTTCTGAATCCTTCCATTGTTTTACTACCCTGCTAAATGTCTTTATTCCGTTTTGCTTCAATCTAAACATCTCTGAATTCTTCTGCAAAGTATTTGATTCTAGTTGCCCGTTTTCGACATCATTAACTTTTTCTTCTTTACTTCTCCTGTTTTCAGTAACCACAATGAAAGTATAAACTCACCGACATCACATTAACATAGAATGCTTTAACTCCGCACCGAATATGGGGATTTAATATTGAGATGCATGCCTTAAGAAAAAACAATCACATGGTTGTTGGTATGGGAAAAACTTACTCACACCATGCGTTTGTACTAAATCAACCAATACATGACATGTACTTTTCACATAGTCCAATTTATCAAATAACCATGATAAAGAAATGTAGTTCGGGGTAAAACAATGAGTGTGAGTAGGTATTTTCCATTATTGCTATCCAATATGCGACGAAATCCTTTATCAACGAAATATTATAAATGCTTGAGTATCTGTAATTTCATTTTATAACAAAGCTAAAAGGAGTGAAACTTCGGTCAAGAATGTTCCTATAATTAGCATGACATGCAAGTTTTACTTCAATTTTTAGCCAAAATTATCCTTTACGTTTAAAGATAGGTCAAGATGGTCCTCCATTTATAATTCTGAGCATCCTTACCCTTTCAGTAAGAAACATTTGAGCGGATTTAACTAACAGACTACGCAAAGAAACAGCAGCTCACATTTGAAAACCACATGAGAGGCAAAAAGAACACCCAACTCTGTACTTCACCCCATCCCATACAACTGATGAAATCCAACAAACAAATACGTAACAGTGAACTGATGATAAATCTTCTCCGCCGCCCACCACCCCAGGTTCCTAGACGGCCCAGAGGTAAGTAGTAAAATAAAATTTATGACCTCATGACTAGGAGAAACAAATTACCAGAATGCAGAATGCAGATTTTGTACGTGGGAAGATGATCAAACAGAATCTTTATATATATTTCTTAAGCACAACATATTAAGTCAGTTAACAAAAGAGAAGTTCCTTTTAAGGGCAGTAGTCAGATGTGGAAAAAAGATCAAACCTCCACCAAAATCCTCATTTTTCACATTATCCCACCTTCCGTCATTGGATAACTTCCCAAGGCAAGCTCAAAACAAGATGCTTATCAAATCCTACAAGTTAGAATTCACTCGCATCAAGAGGCCAACTTACCCTCAGAAACGCATTTTAGGACTTTATATAAAGAAGATCAAACCAGTGATTTCCAACAGAGGATCACAACTGCACATAAGTTTTTAATACCCTTGCCATGTTACCAGAAAGTTGACGAGTAGGAGCGAAGAAATTCTAACATCATTTAAGTACATACAATCTCTATTCATTACAGAGGTAAAATAGCCCGAGCAAACTGACAACCTGAGTTACGTATAGATGCCTGTTATTGAAAATAACTATATCTATGAAAATTTAGAATAGACGAAACTTGCTATCGCCCTCTCATGGGCAAGTCACTTGCGGTTTGTCCATTAGTTTTAGCATCTCTTTAGTTCATTCAATTACTCGAACTAAATCCGCTCAAGCTTTGGAAAGTTAAAGGTTAAAAGGGGCACAAGGTTGTATATGGATGACGCCTTTTTACCTACCCAAACATAAGGGATAATTTTAGCTAAAAGCTTAGTTTTACTTTATCTTGAAGAAGTGAGAATGTTCTTTCTTTATATTAGAGTACGGAAAAATCTCTAGACTACAAGCAAAATATGGTCTCCTAATTAGACTTTGGAGTCTTGTAAGTTAACATTGAGTACAGAGCGTACCCTTTTTAGTGGACCATATGTGACGCATATATGGATTAGTCCAGCCAGTTGGTTCCGGATACCAAATGATTAACCAAAAATATGAAAATATAGTATGCAAAAATCTCAAGAAGGCAAGCAAAATAAGCTCTCCTAATTAGATTTTGGAGTCTTATGAGTTAACATTGACTAGAGGCCTATGACCTTCCCTAAACAACAACAAACCTTACCCATCATCCTCAGTGTAATCCCACAAGTGGAGTCTAGGGATGGTAGTGTGTACGCAGACCTTAACCCGATCTTCCCTAAAAATTACCCAAATAGAATTTCACGATTTTCTTGAGTTATAGAACGAAACACACAAAAAGAAAAGATTTTTTAAAAAAAAAAAAAAAAAAAAGAGCAGATACACATCCTCTTCTTAATACAGTAACATGATTAGCATAGCAATTAACTCTTGTGCAACATGTGAAATGAAAACTTTTACCTAAATTTATGTAGTAAACTAAAAGTAAGCAAACTGAGAAAAATTATTCACAGATCAGCTGAAATTACCTTCTTAGCTTGTGATCCAATCTTTGCTTGGCTTCTCTAGCTTTTTCACCTAGCTCCTCATTCTTGTATCCATGGCTTCCTACACTAATTCTTTGTTCTTTCTGCTCATTCAAATGCAAAAAGTAAGAAATATATGAATTTATTCTTTTAACTAAATTCACATCAAAAAATTTCACAAGATTTGAGTACACATACCTGGGAAGAAGCAGAAGAGGAAAGTGAATCGAATGATCGGAGCTGAAAACCCCTTTGTGTAATACACAGAATTCCAACAAATAAACCTGACATTTAATATGGTTCTGATCTTAATTGGAGAAATTGAGAAAAAAATATATGTCAATTTACAACTTTATAAGAACACGGTCTCTTGAATTTCTGTAGAAGGTTTGTCCTTTGGGAAGATATAAGACGCAGCGTACACACCCAATTTACTTAAGTTAACATAAACAACAAATTAAAGTTTATTAAGAGTCCTATTTTTAAATAATAAAATTTGTAAAGATGGAGTATATCTAATAAGCCACCGTGATAAAACTTAGGATTGCCGTCATATTTTTATCTTTTATTTCCCTCCGTTTTTCTTCTAACATTGGTTTTATTCTTCATAGTTGATTTAACAATAAGCTCAAATTTACTTTTTCAATGATGTAATTGCAAAATTAATGTACAATATTATGCCAAAAACCGAAATAAGATATATTGTGGGAGACAAGTTTTGCAAATGAGCATGTGTTACTTTTTGCTTAGGAGTAAGCAAAACTAAATTACAAATATAATTTTAATAAATGTGGAGTTATCTTTATGTTTTTTTTTTCATTAAATACATCAAAGTACCAGGAAAGAAATATAGTCGGCCTCCTTTTTTTTTCCTTATCAATAAATCCTAATAAGTCACATTTTTGTTTTGTCATATAATTTATTGAACAATTTTTTGACAAAAAAATGTCTAGCTAAAAAACTTGAGTTTTTCCTGGTTGGTTTCTTGTGTTTTCGGTAAATTGCCGCTGGTTCAAGTTTATGTTAACATTGTTAGAATATACTATAAGTCATGCGTATTGTTATAGTATTCTTTATGAATAATTATTTATTTACTTGTTTAAATTCAATAAAGTTTCATTTTAAATAGATCATGTGTTGGTTTGTGCGTCCATTGCTTACATAGTAGATGATTTAGTGTATAGAGTTTAGCTTATACACGGAAGATTAAATCATCGGTTCTTGTAAGACATAAAAGTTAATGTTCACAATCTAATGATGGAATTGGACAAATCATCGGAATGATTGTAGCACAAGATTAAATATAATTTATCTTAATTATGGGAATGGTTTAATTCCAACTTCTTGTGCTAGTACATTTTGTATGTATTGAACGGATCAAGTAGAGATGAGTATTTTATACTAACTTTATAAAATAATTTCTCTAGTCCATTTAATGTACTTATACTCTTAATCATGATATAATTATTATTAGCTGTGTATGTCACTTGTTGTTTTGATTTATTAAAAGGCGAGATTCTTTCGCGAGTCAATAAGCCTGGTAAATTGGATAACAATGATATACATTGGCGAAGTAATAATTAGTTGATGGAATCCATGTCTCAATTTTGAGATTGATGATACTCCTTTATGAAAGCTTATAAGTTTTCATGTGTAAACCCGGCCGGTGGATTTTGTATCCGACACATGAAATAAGTTAAGTGTAAGTCTAAAGGAAGTAATCAATAAATTAAATAGTCAGTAATTTAATTTGATTGATTAGTATCTGAATCTTAACATGGGGAGTTAAATAAGGTTTTATGGAAGAATTTCGAAATTGAACTAAGGAGTGCAATTACGAATTTTTAGTGGAATAATTCGTAATTTATTATGATGGAAATTAGTTTCAGAATTTCGAAATTAACATCATAATAGGAAGCCTTGTTAATTAAATTATGTGGTCCCTACTGTGCCTAAATAATAGAAAATAGTGGAAACTGTTACTTAGTGGGAAAGAAAACGTGGAAACCGTCCCTTAGTGGGAGAAGGAAATCTAACAGGTTTTGAAAACGGTTTTGACCTAAAAAAACGCAGCTATATATATGGATATAAGGGCTGGACGTTTTTTACATGATTCTGACTGAGGTTTCTACTAGAATTTTTCCCACCCAAAATTCTTTTTTTCGGTTATTGTTTGGGTAACACAGTAGAAGACTGTGGAAATCTGCTAGTGTGTTTTCAACTGAGGAACTGGAGAACGACCTAGATTTGTTGTGTTTATGCTTCAAGAGGTAATCCTAAAATCTCCATACATGCTAGTTGTTTAGATTACACGTGAATAAGATTCTGTTATTGCTTCCGCTGTGGTATATATTCCATCAATTGGTATCAGAGCTTACTCACGTCTAATTAAATAATTAGGATAAACCATAAGGATTAATATCATGTTCTATATGCAAGTTTTGAATTACATGCAAAGTTTGTTTTTCTGAAAACCTGCACTGTTTTTTTGGTGTGATTATCTGTTATGGGTTGTGTTGATTATTCTGGAAACTTGATGTATCCTTTTAATATTGGTGATGTTGAGTTAGAATAATCTGAAAATTGAATTTTATCATGTAAAACGGAAAAACACGTTCTGCTGAATTAGGGCAGAAAATCGGAGGTCAAAAAGTTGACGGACTCCGATTGACCTGAAACTTGGCAGGTCCATGCAAAACGGCCCAGTGAGCAATACTCATGGATTTCATGCATGACTGAAGTCGTTTTTTGGGCGTTCGGGGTCGTTTAGATGGTGTTTTTGCTGTTTTTCTAAAATTCTGAAATTTTTTTTAGTTGTTTTTAATTCCAGAAATTGTGGGGATCAATTCCCTTGGTCCCCGGGCTTAAAAAAATCAGTGATATAATGTTTTTACACGTTGACGTAGGTCTTCTTTCATATCGGATAAAAATATTATGAATAATCACTATGTTATACTAGTCATTGATTATTTGTATTTACTCTCCATCTGAGTATGCATGTTGGTTCAATGGGACTAATATATGTTGAATGTTGATATTCACTTGGCTTAAATTAACAGTTTACTCTCCATCTGAGTATGACATGTTTAAGTTTATGGAGTGAAAATATGTCATTATATATGTATATTGCAAGAATAGCTTCTTTCCCATCGAAATTTGTTGTTCAAGGTGCATAGATTGTATATATATAATGTGTTTTGAATTTTAATGTTCATAATACAAACTGATTTGATCTATTTAAATATTTAATGTCTCCCAGATTAACAATGACTGCTTTTAATCCCCTTACTGCCATTCTTACCCAAAACAAACTTGAGGGTCCAAATTATGTTGATTGAAAACGAAATTTGGATATTGTTCTAATTGCTGAAGAGTACAAATTTGTGCTCGATGAGGTGTGTCCAGAAAAACCTGGAGATGATGCCACAGATGATGAACAGAAGGCTTACCAGAAATGAATTAAGGCTGATGAGATGGCGCGGTGTTACATTTTGGCATCCATGTCGAATGTTCTGCAACATCAGCATCAGTCGATGGAGTCTGCTTATGACATTCTGGAAAATCTCAAAGAAATGTTCGGAGATCAGAATCGTGCGGCTAAGCAGACTGCCATGAAAGCCCTTCTGAATACCAAAATGGTTGAAGGTTCATCGGTCAGGGACCATGTTCTGAAGATGATGAGTCTTCTGAATGAACTGGAGGTCCTTGGAGCTAACATTGATAAGGACACGCAGGTTGAAATGATCCTGCAGACTTTGCCTGACAGTTTTCAGCAATTTCGCCTGAATTATAACATGAACAAAATGGATTTGTCCCTTGCGAAATTGTTGAATGAGCTGCAGTCGGCAGAGACTATTATCAAGTCCCAAGCTCCTCCCGTGGTATTGAATTTTGAGGCAGGTTCTTCTTCTAAGCCGAGAGGCGGGCAGAAAAAGAAAAAGGCTCAAAAACCCTCTGTTGGTGGCGCGACTGCTGGTGTGAAAAAGGCTAAGGGCAAGTGTTATCACTGCAAGCAGCCCGGGCATCATAAGAAGCAGTGTCCAACTTATCTGGCCAAGCTGAAAAATAAACCAGGTGATTTACATCTACTTGTCGTTGAAACATTTTTAGCGGCTGTTTCTACCATGTCATGGTGTATAGATTCGGGAGCCACTAATCATATCTGCACTTATTTGCAGGGGTTTCAGGTAACGCGGCGGCTAAGTAAAGGAGAAATCAATGTTTATCAAGCAGACGGTTCAGCAGCCCCAGCTTTAGCATTAGGAAATATTAGTATTTCGTTTGGTAGTGGTAGAGTTTTAGCTTTAAAAGACACATTATATGTACCTTCCGTTAGAAGGAATTTAATTTCGGTTTCTAGCGCTATGAGAGATGGTTATGATTTTAATTGTCATGACGTTGATAAATGTGTTATTACTCATAATAAGCGTTATCTCTCTTCGGCTACATTGATTAATGGTCTTTTTTTTGTTGACTCTATTCCTAAACCGTTACCACCTAAAGAACTGAATAGTGTTGATTTACCAAGCAAGAGAAAACGTTCTTCTAAATTGAGTGAAACATATTTATGGCACTTGCGTTTGGGTCATATAAATTTGAACAGAATTTCCAGGTTGGTCAAGGATGGACCTTTAAGTTCATTGAAAGTGGAGGCACTACCAACTTGTGAATCTTGTTTAGAAGGGAAAATGACAAAACGAAATTTCCCCTCAAAAGGAAATCGGGCAAGTGATAAATTAGAATTAATTCATTCTGATTTATGTGGTCCAATGAATGTCCAAGCAAGAGGTGGTTTTGAGTATTTTGTGACTTTCACAGATGATTACTCAAAATATGGATATATTTATTTGTTGCGTCGAAAGTCTGAATGTTTTGAAAAGTTCAAAGAATTCAAGATTGAGACTGAAAAGCGACATAATAAACATATCAAGACACTACGATCTGATCGTGGTGGGGAGTACCTCTCTACAGACTTTATTGGTTATTTATTAGAATGTGGAATTACATCTCAATTATCTGCACCTGGAACTCCACAACAAAATGGTGTAGCTGAAAGAAGAAATAGGACTCTTATGGAAATGGTTAGATCAATGATGAGTTATTCCGATTTGCCTTCGTCTTTTTGGGGACATGCCTTAGAAACGGCGAATTATGTTCTGAACTTAGTTCCTTCAAAGTCAGTACCCTTGACCCCTACAGAATTGTGGACTGGGCGCAAGCCTAGTCTGCGGCATATTCGAGTTTGGGGTTGTCCGGCACATGTGCTAAAGGGGAAAACGGATAAATTGGATTCAAGAATGGATGTATGCGTGTTTATAGGTTATCCAAAAGGGACGAAAGGTGGTTTATTCTATTGTCCTAAAGAGAAAAAGGTAATTGTTAGCACAAATGCCAAGTTTCTAGAAGAGGACTATTTGATGAACCATGTTCCTAGAAGTAAACTCGTTTTACAGGAACTCAACAAAGGAATGGAAACTCAGTCATCTGAAAATCAAAACGACCATATCCAAACCCCGGAAGTCGATTTTGACATACCATTGCACTTTAGTAGTGGGAGAAATGTCAATAGACTTAATGTACCACAAGAACAAGTGCCCGCAGTCATACTACCACAAAGTAGTGGGAGTCATGTTGAGCAGACTGCACAACAGGAAGAAGTCGTTGATATCCCTGTGGATAGCATGGAGACTCAGGTTCCTGATGATGTTGTGGTTCAACCACAAAATCAACGTGATGTAGTTGCAACTGATGTAGTGCGTAGTCGTAGTGGGAGAGAAATAAGACAGCCAGTTCGTTACACGCTTTTGGGAGAATCATATGATAGGATCCCTGAGGAGCCTACCTCCGAACCTGTCAATTACGACCAAGCACTACATGATAAGGATGCTGATAAGTGGGTTGCTGCTATGAAATCAGAGATGGAGTCTATGTACTCTAATCAGGTTTGGGATCTTGTAGAACCAACTGATGGGGTTAAACCCATTGGATGCAAATGGATCTATAAGAAAAAGAGAGGTGTAGACGGAAAAGTACAAACTTTTAAAGCAAGGCTTGTAGCGAAAGGGTTTACTCAGAAAGAAGGGATTGACTATGAGGAAACCTTCTCGCCCGTAGCCATGCTTAAGTCTATAAGGATTCTCTTATCCATTGCTGCTCATTATGATTATGAGATTTGGCAAATGGATGTCAAGACATCTTTCCTTAATGGAAGTCTTGATGAGTGCATCTATATGATGCAACCAGACGGTTTTATGGAAAGTGGCAAAGAGCACATGTTATGTAAGCTTAAAAGGTCCATTTATGGACTAAAACAGGCATCTAGGGCATGGAACACTTGTTTCGATAAGGCAATTAAAACTTTTGGTTTTGATCAGTGTCTTAATGAATCTTGTGTATACAAAAAGTGGGATGGGGACAAAGTGGCATTTTTGATCTTATATGTAGATGACATACTGCTCATAGGAAATAATGTGGGCATGTTGAATTCAGTTAAGCAGTGGTTGTCCACACATTTTGATATGAAAGATTTGGGAGAAGCGGCTCATATCCTTGGGATCAAACTCTTGCGAGATCGCAAGAAAAGGATATTAGGCTTGTCCCAAGGTCTTTATATTGATACAATACTCTCCAGGTTTAGCATGCATGATTCTAAGAAAGGATTCCTTCCTTTCAGACATGGAATTTCTCTATCTAAAGATCTGTCTCCTAAGACTGATGAAGAGATAGAAAAGATGAAGGCGGTCCCTTATGCATCAGCTGTGGGGAGCCTCATGTATGCTATGTTATGCACTAGGCCTGATATCTGCTTTGCCGTTGGCGTTGTTAGCAGATTTCAGTCTAATCCTGGGAAAGAGCATTGGACGGCGGTTAAACATATAATCAAGTACCTGAAAAGGACTAGGGATTACATGTTGATCTACCAATCGGATGACCTGGTACCTATTGGGTATACTGATTCGGATTTCCAATCAGACAGAGATTCTAGAAAGTCTACCTCAGGTAATGTGTTTACTCTTGGAGGTGGAGCCATAAGTTGGAGGAGTATCAGGCAAACTTGTGTTGCTGATTCCACCATGGAAGCCGAATATGTGGCAGCCTCTGAGGCAGCCAAAGAGGCAGTTTGGCTCGGTAACTTCCTGAGAGAGTTGGGTGTGGTTCCTTCGATTCAAGCACCAATTACGCTTTACTGTGATAATAGTGGTGCGGTTGCAAATTCAAAGGAGCCACGAAGCCATAAGAGGGCAAAGCACATTGAGCGTAAATATCATTTAATTCGTGATATAGTGCAGAGAGGGGATGTAGTGGTCACCAAGATTGCGTCAGAGAACAACTTGGCAGATCCGTTTACTAAGAGCTTACCACAGAAGACTTTTGATAAGCATGTAGAAGGAATGGGTGTCAAAATTGTAGACGCATGGTTATTAGTCTAAGTGGGAGATTGTTAGAATATACTATAAGCCATGCGTATTGTTATAGTATTCTTTATGAATAATTATTTATTTACTTGTTTAAATTCAATAAAGTTTCATTTTAAATAGATCATGTGTTGGTTTGTGCGTCCATTGCTTACATAGTAGATGATTTAGTGTATAGAGTTTAGCTTATACACGGAAGATTAAATCATCGGTTCTTGTAAGACATAAAAGTTAATGTTCACAATCTAATGATGGAATTGGACAAATCATCGGAATGATTGTAGCACAAGATTAAATATAATTTATCTTAATTATGGGAATGGTTTAATTCCAACTTCTTGTGCTAGTACATTTTGTATGTATTGAACGGATCAAGTAGAGATGAGTATTTTATACTGACTTTATAAAATAATTTCTCTAGTCCATTTAATGTACTTATACTCTTAATCCTGATATAATTATTATTAGTTGTGTATGTCACTTGTTGTTTTGATTTATTAAAAGGCGAGATTCTTTCGCGAGTCAATAAGCCTGGTAAATTGGATAACAATGATATACATTGGCGAAGTAATAATTAGTTGATGGAATCCATGTCTCGATTTTGAGATTGATGATACTCCTTTATGAAAGCTTATAAGTTTTCATGTGTAAACCCGGCCGGTGGATTTTGTATCCGACACATGAAATAAGTTAAGTATAAGTCTAAAGGAAGTAATCAATAAATTAAATAGTCAGTAATTTAATTTGATTGATTAGTATCTGAATATTAACATGGGGAGTTAAATAAGGTTTTATGGAAGAATTTCGAAATTGAACTAAGGAGTGCAATTACGAATTTTTAGTGGAATAATTCGTAATTTATTATGATGGAAATTAGTTTCAGAATTTCGAAATTAACATCATAATAGGAAGCCTTGTTAATTAAATTCTGTGGTCCCTACTATGCCTAAATAATAAAAAATAGTGGAAACTGTTACTTAGTGGGAAAGAAAACGTGGAAACCGTCCCTTAGTGGGAGAAGGAAACCTAACAGGTTTTGAAAACGGTTTTGACCTAAAAAACGCAGCTATATATATGGATATAAGGGCTGGACGTTTTTTACATGATTCTGACTGAGGTTTCTACTAGAATTTTGCCCACCCAAAATTCTTTTTTTCCGGTTATTGTTTGGGTAACACAGTAGAAGACTGTGGAAATCTGCTAGTGTGTTTTCAACTGAGGAACTGGAGAACGACCTAGATTTGTTGTGTTTACGCTTCAAGAGGTAATCCTAAAATCTCCATACATGCTAGTTGTTTAGATTACACGTGAATAAGATTCTGTTATTGCTTCCGCTGTGGTATATATTCCATCAATTGGTATCAGAGCTTACTCACGTCTAATTAAATAATTAGGATAAACCATAAGGATTAATATATGGTACTTAACTATGGTTATATATTAAGAAATGTGGTTAAATAAAATGAGATATGTCATTTATTTATAAGATGGGTGTAAACACACGGTGCAAGTAAGTATTTACCATATATATAGTAATAAGTAAGATAATCTTTTGACTTCTTCCCTTAAATTAGTCATCATTTTATGCTTGTTCAGAGTTAATTTGACTAATTTTCGAAGCTAAATCGGCTTAGTAACTTATTTGAATGGTTATTATATTCGTTTTATAATGGATTGTGTTGTATTGTATTGTATTATTATGGGAAAATTACGTTTGGATGAATAAAATTAAAAAAAGTAGGTATATAGTATAAAAAATAAACTTGTAATATAAAAAAAGTAGTGTATGAAGTAAAGTTATTATATAAAAAGGAATGGCAGAGGATAAAATATGATCATTTAATAATAAAAAAGGCAAAATAATTGGAAAAATAAGGTACCAATCAATCACATCAAATCGGTCGTTGCATAAATTGACACTTTTCGTCGTTATAAAATAACGAATTTACCGATACGATATAATAAAATTTAAATGATAATCAAAATAAACATTGTATTTAAAGTAACAATATAATACAATACAATAGATAATAATAATCACAAACTGTTAATCAACTATTTTAAAATTTAAATTTAAATATTCTCAAGAAACAAAAATATAATAACTAATTTGGTCGGAGTGATTAACAATTTGGTAATCGGAATAAATCACTGTTGGACTAATTCAGGTTTGCGTGCATACCAAAGCTTAACGTGCCTAAAAAGTTATTACTTGAGACTTGGACGTAAATTATATTTGAGACTTGGACGTAAATTGTTGGTTTATTGACTTACCAATTCAAGCTTTAGATAATAGCAAACAGCGGCGGAGACAAAATTTCCATTAAGAGCAGAAGTGGATTTAGAATTTCTAAAATATGTGTGTACCACTAAAAAAAAGAGAAAAAAAATTATAAAGTGAGAATCGATCCATATTCCTTTGAATAAATAACTTAGTATTTAATCAAGTGCACCATTCAGCCTTCTTGGAGCATGGGTGTCAGTCGATAATATTAGACAAATTTCAGAAAATACATACATAAAATGTGTAGTTTGGCAAAAAGACCATGAGTTCACGTGCCTCATAATCTAGCTTGTAAATGTGTCTCTAGCTAAGAGAGTTAAAAAAGTTAAAAGAGATTGTAGATTGTGGGAATTAAACCAATAACCTTAGTACCTTATAAAGGTTTTGAACCCCCTTGACCACTAAGCTATTCTTTTGAGTTGTGTCAAGGAGATTCAAAACATAATATATGAAAATAAAATACATATTTTACTTTATATATACAATATAATTTTTCGGCGAAAGGGATTCGAATGAACCCCTTCCGCTCCCTAAATACGCTAATGAGCACAAATGCTTATCTGAATCAGAACTGCTGCTACTATTTTTTATGGGATGCTATCTAATTAAGCGTCAAGTTTAAGATTTTCATTTGAAATTCAAATTTAACTCCCTATAAAAAATTTCTGTATTTTTAAGTTTGAACGCAAAATTTCTGAGCGCGAATATTATATTTCAACTAAACCAAAAGTTTTTTAAGGAAATTTTTATATTTTTAAATTTGAACTCGAAATCTCTAGCTGAAATCACAATTTGTCCCACCACATCTCATCCGACGAAGAAACATGATAAAGAAAACCAAACGTGGCTAAAAAGATTATATCTGAGATTTGGACATAAATTATTGGTTAGTGCCTTAGTGGTTTATTTACCTACCAAGTCAAGCTAGATAATGGCAAAGTCATGAGCACAAATGCTTAAATGAGTCAGAATTATTTTTTTATGAGATGATATTTAATTAAAACGAAGTATACGATATAAATTTGAATATTTATTATATAAATACGTCCAAAATATTTTTTTCTGCTTCAATTTACGAATGCTAACTCCTAATTCTTATTCGTTCCCAAAATATTTTTTTCTGCTTCAATATACGAAAGCTAACTCCTAATATTTTCTGGCTTATTTTGTTTATATATGGAAAAACATATAGTCGACATGATTTTCGAGAAATATAATGCTTTGAACTACCATCAAAAGATGTGGTGTAGTGAACGGGGTTGCTCCTCCCTTAAACAGAGATCTTGAGTTCTGTTTGACTCGAAAGATATTGGAACCTTTTTGAATAAATCAATCAAAGAAAATGAAGGGATAAATCTTAATCAGACATAATAAATTCCAGACCAAAGAGTTGATAATATAGATAATATATAGGATGAAAGAAATAAAATTGATCGTGTTGAAGTTCAACATTGTGACTCCCATCAATCGATGAGGGAGATAGCTTTACATGTTCTTCTGCGGATTATTTCTTTCCTATCAAGATTACAAGACAAGAGTTTGGGAAAGAGGAAGGGGGGGGGGCAGATCCCCCTTCATCGAAGGTTTTTCCCCTGCTATATAGTCAAGGCACCCTTGCCATTTATTTGGTCCGACGCTTTCTCGCATCTAGTGTGCCTTGGTCGTCCTTTTAGACATTGCTCTTTCTGACTCGACGGGTGTCGGGAATGGGAAGTAGAGTGGGCTAAGTTATCTTTTACTGCCTGGTCACTTAGGTGGGACGTTGATCAGCTCGGTCGTGACGGTCAGATTTTGACCAATACAGTTAGTCCCTCCGTCTGTCGGGGTCGTCCTCTGTCGGGCCCCGCAGACTGATCATGATTGCTACCAGTTTGAGCGAAATCTGACTTCTCGTTCCTTAGTTACATTACTTGGGGCGAGGTGGCGGCGTTCTCTCCATACCCATGAACCGTTGCGGCTGTTTCGGAACCAAAACATCGTTTGGCATCGAAGCGTTATTTCGTGGTTACCGCCATTATGACACACGTTCCTGGGGAACTAAAACGTTTCGTGCCCTATCAGGTTCAATTGGCGACTCTTGGGTTTCGTGCTCGGGGGATCTATGTCTCTTATAAATAGAAAGAACTTATCATTCGATTAACATACTTCTTTGCCTTTTACTCGAAAGAATTCTGCAGATATACTTTCTTCTTGACATTCCAAGTTTCTGTTTGCCCTTTTGTTAACTGAGGATTTTCATCCTTTCTTTCCGTTGTCTTTTTTTCCGTATCTTCTGGACAAAATGGCTAGTGATTCCTCTTGCACCGATCTCCCCGTCACGATTTCGTCACCGGAAAGTGCTGCGCAGGTCACTGGAGGAACAGATGTAGTGGAAGACGAGGAGGTTCCATCGATAGTTGAGATTTTGCCTCGCCCTGGGAGAGAATCGGCCGACTTCAGTAGTCGCGCCGGGGCGGAGCCGGAGCTTGTCCCTTCTGTTATGAGAGAAGAAGAGATTGTAGAGTTGAAAACCAGGTGGGGGATCCCTGGCTATGTTGACATGCGGCCGGCGGAAGGAAATGACATAGTTCACTTTGACCGTCCTGCATACTGTGTATTTTACGCTTACCCTTTCCTTATTGGATACACACTTCATCTCCCTCTCCTGGTGGTAGACTTCTGCTGTTTTTATGAGGTATGCCCCGCCCAACTTTCGTCGTACCTGTACAAGCTGTTCCTTATGTTGCTCAAGTTTGTGGAACTTGCCGGTCGTGAGATCACCTTGGACCACCTTCTTAGTATCTTCACCCCTCATCTTATCCGCGGCACGATGCTTCACAGGCGTCCTCAGAGGTCGAAGAGTCTGGTGGTGAAGATGGACGATAAAACTAACCGTCGTTTTTATGAGAAGTATTTCTATGTACGGACTGAACATATTGTGGCGGATCCGATGGGGTTCCCTGAGAAGTGGAACTTTGCACGTAAGTCTCATGCTTTTAGTCGGATATATATCTGACCATTTCCCGTTACAATAACAAACCCTGTTATGTTTTTGCAGCTGAGAAACTGCCCCCTCCACCTGTCGAAAATATACACGAGTGGGTGAGCGCTATTCTCCCTCATACGGCGGGGGTCCGTACGTGGGCAACTTTCTATGACAAGTATGGGCACATGCCTCTTTCTGGTAAGATGTCGTTTCTGTTCACCGTTTTTCTCTCTTTGTATTTAATTCCTCACGTGTTGTTCATCGGTGTCAGGGAGGGTACGGAGAGTGAGGGCTCCTCCGTTAGCTTTCCGGCAGCCAGCCTCATCTGCTCGCCCTATCGCGGTACCCATTGCCCTACCTTCATAGACTTCTACTTCAGTTGAGTCTGCGATCGTGGTTACTCATATGAGGGCTGCTTCTCAGGCTGATGTTCCGACCCGTGTCGTTCGCCCGACGGATGAATCTCCACTTACTGGGGAAGAAAAGGGGCCATCAAAAAGACAGCGAGTGGAGTTCGAGACAGTTCCCCCAATAGAGATTCATCTAGACGACACTCCTTCGATAGGATCTGAAGAGGGGGTTGTTGCGGCTCCCCCCGTAGGGACGGAACCGACCGTTACCTCGGCTCAATCAGAGATTCCCACCGTAGGGGGTTGTTGTCGGTGGTCAGCAACGTATCATGGTGTATGGTTAGATTTCTGGGGCCACCGTTGTAGTTTCGGACGTACCCTCATCCTCCGCAGTTGGCCGTGCTTCCTCTTCAGCTGCTGAAAGAGGAAAAGTCGTGGTGGTCGACAACTACGAATCCAAATCGGACCTCGACCCTGATGATGTCAGGATGTTTGAGGAGGGTCTTACTCACTCGGTGGTTCGTGCGGTAGGCTCGGCCCGTATTTTTGAGATCCCTTCGGATGTCAATCTCTTGGGGGACACGGAGGACCTGGTGCCGCAGTTCAGCATGCTATGCTTCGCAGCCGAGAATGCGGCCCTTCGGACCGTTCCCGATGTTGACTTGATGGACGAGGTGGCCGTTATGGGCTTAAGGGTATGTTACGCTTACTTTCGCTTTCCCCTCATCTTCTTTGATGATAGGATTCTAACCCGTCTTTTCATTTTTCAGACGAATATGGTGGAAGTGGAGAGCATTCGTAGTGCCAACATTCGGGCCAAGATTTTCTTGAAGATGTTGGAGAAATATCGTCGCTACCACAACAAGTGTCGCGAGATGCATGAGCGGCTGAAGGCAAACCCCGGTAGTCGGGCTCTTGGCGAGGAGTTGGAGAAATGGGACCAGGAATTAATGCAGGCTATCCGTAGCAAGAGTGTGCTTGAGGAGCAACTTCGAATAAAGGACGAGGAACTCGAGTTGGGAAAGGGAGTCACCGCAGAGGGCGAGCATCTGCAGCAGAAATTGAGGTCAATGCAGTTGGAGATGGATCAGAACTTGATTAGGGTCGAGGCGCTGAGCGCGGAATGGATGGGGAAATTGACTGGACTAGAGAACAAGGTTGCTGGGTTGGAGAGCATCGAGAGTGCCTGGTCCGCAGCTTCGGCAAGGGCGGCGGCCTTGGAGAACACCATCCGCATCATCCAATCCGAGAAAGAGACTACCACCCTTATGGAGGCAAGGCTTGAGGTGCACATTAGCGAGATTAACCAAGAGGCATCGGTTCTGGGAGATCGGGTCGCAACACTGGAGGCAGAAAATGAGTGATTGTTGGCTCATATTGAATCTTCTTCCACCGTCGTTCCCCGCCGCATGCACGAGCTTCGGGTTTACGCTGAAGCCCAGTGGGATATATGTAAGAGTTTGTGGGAGGCGGGTAATGTGACTGAAGCTGCATATGAAGAGGCGCGGGTGAAAGCGCGGGAGGCTCGCGTCGATTGCGGATATGACGCGGCGACACCAGAAGCTAATGGGGGCGCGGACACCGAAGGAGAACTTCCCGGAGTTGGCAGTGGAGAGGGTGGCGATGATGATGCAGAGTAGAGGGATAGTGATATTGATCTGTTTTTCGTTTGTTGTTTTCTTTCCTATTTTTCGTTCGTAGTCGATTGTTGTTGTTCCTTTCTTCTCCTTTTTTGTTTTTCTGTATTGTTGACTTGGGTCTTATGTAATCTGCGACCATTTGCGCGGAGGCTTTGTATAAAGAAGAATTTTTCGTTGTTATTTTTCTTGTATTCTACCCTTGTTTCCGTTTCGCGTGATTTCGGTGCGAGATAGATTCCCCCGCGACGAGTCCCAGTCTTTTTGCACTTTCTCTTTGGCGAAGGCCCTTGGAATTAAAGGGTGTAATTTAGAACTTATTGAAATAGTAACCCGTCGTCATTTGATCGAGGTCGAACTCTTCTTTTTGGCGAAGGCCTTTGGCCTAAAAAGGGTGTTATTTTGAACTTATCAAAATAGTAACCCGTCGCCGTTCAGTCGAGATCGAACTCTTCTTTTTCGCGAAGGCCCTTGGCCTTAGAGAGTGTTATTTCAAACTTATCGAAACAGTAACCCGTCCTCATTCGATCGAGGTCGAACTCTTCTTTTAGCGAAGGCCCTTGGCCTTAGAGGGTATTATTTCGAACTTATCGAAATAGTAACCCGTCCTCGTTCGATCGAGGTTGAACTCTTCTTTTTGGCGAGGGCCCTTGGCCTTAGAGGGTGTTATTTTGAACTTATCGAAATAGTAACCTATCGTCGTTCGGTCGAGGTTGAACTCTTCTTTTTGGCGAAGGCCCCTGGACTTAAAGGGTGTTATTTCGAACTTATCGAAATAGTAACCCGTCCTCGTTCGATCGAGGTCAAACTCTTCTTTTTGGCGAAGGCCCTTGGCCTTAGAGGGTGTTATTTCGAACTTATCTAAATAGTAACCCGCCGTCGTTCGATCGAGGTCGAACTCTTCTTTTTGGCGAAGACCCTTGGCCTTAGAGGGTGTTATTTTGAACTTATCAAAATAGTAACCCGTTCTCGTTCAATCAAGGTCGAACTCTTCTTTTTGGCGAAGGCCCTTGGCCTTAGAGGGTGTTATTCTGAACTTATCGAAATAGTAACCCGTCCTCGTTCGATCGAGGTCGAACTCTTCTTTTTGGCGAAGGCCCTTGGTCTTAGAGGGTGTTATTTCGAACTTATCGAAATAGTAACCCATCGTCGTTCGGTCGAGGTCGAACTCTTCTTTTTGGCAAAGGCCCTTGCCCTTAGAGGGTGTTATTTCGAACTTATCAAAATAGTAACCCGCCGTCATTCGGTCAAAGTCGAACTCCTCTTTTTGGAGAAGGCCCTTGGCCTCAAAAGGTGTTATTTCAAACTTATCGAAATAATAACCCGTCGTCAGTCCTAGTTTTTGGAGAATCAGACATTTTTTGGGGGAGTCCCAGTTCGTTTGACATTGCTTGCATCAGAGGGTGCAACGTCGGAAAATACGAGACGTCACTGTTTTGCTTAGGTTCGTTCTGCGCATACATTGTGGTTTCCTTGTCTGACTCCTGCCCTCCAGCTTGGAGGTGTCACCGGCGGGTAGTATTTTGGTTGTTCTGCAGTAGTTTTTCGTTCTTTAATTGAGATATTTCTTTACCCGCTCGCCCGCGCGGCCTTTGTGTTCCTGCTTGAGGAAAGAGCAGAGGGTGAGTTAGAATGATACTTTCCTTGCCTCTACCCGGTGGTCTGATGAAGGAGAACAGGTTGGTAGCGTTGTTCATCTCGTTTGGCATTTCGATGGTTGATGTGGCGAAGATTTCTAAATTTGGTGATTCTACTTGGCTCTCCTCCCCCTAGGTGTTGCGCTTTGGTCCCGCGTAGGTTGGGTTTTTCCTTCGCGCTCTTTTCGGTGGGTGATCGTATTTCTTGTCTTTGATCTGGGAGAGACTGGGAAATTTCACTAAGAAATCCCTACAGGCGGAGCCAAATTGTTTGACTCAAAAGATATTGGAACCTTTTTAACAAATCAATCAAAGAAAATGAAGGGGTAAATCTTAGTCCGACATAATAAATTCCACACCAAAGAGTTGATAATATAGATAATACATAGGATGAAAGACATAAAATTGATCTTGTTGAAGTTCAACATTGTGACTCCCATCAATCGATGAGGGAGATAGCTTTACATGTTATTCTGCGGATTATTTCTTTCCTATCAAGATTACAAGACAAGAGTTTGGGAGAGAGGAAGGGGGGCAGATCCCCCTTTCATCGAAGGTTTTTCCCCTGCTATATATAGTCAAGGCACCCTTGCCATTTATTTGGTCCGACGCTTTCTCGCATCTAGTGTGCCTTGGTCGTCCTTTTAGACATTGGTCCTTCTGACTCAACGGGTGTTGGGAATGGGAAGTAGAGTGGGCTACGTTATCTTTTACTGCCCGGTCACTTAGGCGGGACGTTGATCAGCTCGGCCGTGACGGTCAGATTTTGACCAATACAAGTTCGAGCCCTGAATATGAAAAAATTCTTGGTACGGAGCGCTACCCCCGGAATGGGGCCCTACCCTGCACGAATCCGAATATAATAGGACTCCAATACGGGTACCGGATACCTAATGGGAAACCAAAAAAAATGCTTTGAACTTCTTCCATCAACCGGATACAAAAAATAGCTAAGCAATATCCCCAAATATAAATGGGACGATAGTTTATTTTATCATCTTCACCATCGGCAAATTCTTTTTAGTTGGATCACATAATTAGTGCTAATTTAATTGTTACTATTCCATGCGTTACCTAACAATACCCTTTAAATGTTTGGCATACCAAGTGCTAATACCAACAATCCACCAAACAAGGATTATTGTTCGAGTTATAGTGTCACGACTCATGAATCACGAAAGTTTACATCAGTTATTAATTGAATCAAGAATCACAAGCTAATTAATTAATTAGTTCCTACTCGTACAAGTAAAGTCGCTAACGGTCTAATGTCAAATTAGATTTATTTTTTTGAATTGTGTATAAGTTTCCGTTCTTGAAGGAGAGTCTTAGAGCAACAGTAAAGTTGTTTTTGTGTACCTATAGGTCAGGGATTCGAGCAGTGAAATCTGATACTTACGTCAAGATAGGATGCCTACATCACATCCTCCTGGGATGCAGGGGCGGCCCGACCAATTTTGTGGCCTAAAGCCAAACTTTATGACGGACCTTAACTTTTTATTTTTTATTATTATTTATTTGAAATCTATTTTTTTAGCTTTTCTTAGATATAAAATTATAAATAATTTTCTTATAATCAATACCTCCTAATAAGTTTTTTTCAATTGACAATATAGCTAATCCATTTAACATTTCATGTGACATTGTTGTTCTTAGGTAAGATTTTATCAATTTTAATTTTGAAAATTTCTTTCTGCTGAAGCAACGGTAACATGAGTTATTAACATTATTCCACAAGCAATTTAGGCATTTGGAAAAGATTTAAATTTTTTTATTTGATTAAGTATATCAATTAAACTGTTAGTTTCTAATTGTACTATTTTTCTTAATATTTTTAATTCAGAAAATAAATCTAAACCATCAATATTGAATTGATTATTATGCTTTAAGGAACATTCAAAATTAAGGCAATATTTTTTCAACTTTCCAACATCTAGTGATCTTAGTTTATACTGCCAAATAGAAAACCAAAAATATTTTCATATGTTTCGAATTGTTCAAATCTATTTTGAAATGAAAAAATAGCCTTATTTATTATGTATAATAGTAATCAACTCTAAAGGACTCTTCGAAAGATACTGAAATTTCATTATCAATATTGCATCAAATTGTTACTTCCTATATATCACACGTTTCTTACGAAATTCGGGTTCGATATTCATTTTAAGTGCAATTTCCTTGGTAGAAATCATAGCAGTTGCAAATCCTTTTTCTCTATATTTGTTAAAGAAAAAAATCAAACTTTTTCACTTTACAGAACTCTTTTTTAAACTTATACATAGTCTATTAGGTGTAACAAAAAATGGGGCCCTCATAAATTTGGGGCCTAAAACGGTTGCTTTAGTTGCTTTACGGAAGGGCCGCCCCTGCTGGAATGTGGCCCTTTCCGTACGCTATACCTATAGGTCATGGCCGGGTTCGAGCAGTAGAATCAGTCATTGATGCTTGCATCGAAATAGACTACCTATATCACACACTCTTGAAGTGCGAGCCTTTCACAAATTCTACGTGAACGCCGAATACCTCGTGCATCGACTACCCATATATAAGTTTCAATTTGATTTGAGTTGGTGAATGTCACTTCGATTCATAATTCAAATAAATCAAGAAGTGAACAATATATATATATATATATATATCGTAGAAATAGTGGAGTTTCCCTGTTCATGTTTCATGCCAACTTACTAAAGAGTCATTATTATATAGGACCAGAAAAGACAGTGAAAACTAGTTGAATTATTGCAACTGATTTTTCATGGTGGGATTTAGAATGGGTCAGATAGTGATCTTTGGTTCGATTTAAATCACTTGTTTCAACTGCTACTCGACACCCATATGATAATTCATACGGAAATTTTCACAAAATTCAACAAATGTATTTTGTACTTTTTTATTCAGAAGTTTTTAAGACAAAACACTTCTTGAACTTTTTTTTAGCGAGAAAAATGTCCTTTTTAACATAAATTTTCAATATCGTGCGGATATACTACAGAGCTCATCTTATTTTAACATAAATTTGCCTGTAACGAGATAATAGATATTTAATGAAATAATTGAGATACATACAAATTGAGCAAACATCATCACTAAAAAAGGGAGAACTAAACAAACATAACCCCACCCTCCCACCCCTCACCCGTGGCTCTCCCAAATCCCAATCCACCAAGGCACCAACGCGTGGCGGAGCTAGGGAGCGCCAAAGTCTATTTGAACTCTCTTCGTCAGAAAATTATATCGTTTATATAAGATATACAAAATATTTATGTATGTATACATATGGGATTTGAATTTTCTTGGCTTCTCCGCATGTTTAAATGTTTACTTTATTTTTGAATCTCTTAGTGGAAATTCTGGCTTTGTCACTGCCGCCAACTATTACATTCCAGTGGAGGATAGGGGGAAGGCTGACTAAAAAGTTTGTGTTGGTAGTTGCTTGTGAATTTATGAACTAAAGTGATGTGTGGCCTTGGCAACTTCCTTGATTTTTTTCTCTCTATATTTTTGGCAAATGAACTAGTTTTCCTTTATTTGAAGAAATTACTTAGTAGGGATGGTACTCATGGTTGAGAATTTTAATCACAACTCACAATTTTTTATACGGAAACAATCTCATTACCTTTACAAGATAGGAGTAAACTTGTGTGTATAGTGTCCTGTCAAGACCTTGTGAGACCATAATGAGTATGTTGTTGTAATAATTTTTTCCCACATACATGATTTCTTGAAAAACCAAATAGTCTATAGGCTTAATTACAAGAAACCTATTGTCTATTTGTACATTTCTTGGGCACATATACAAGGTGAAAGAGACAGATGCAATTTCTCATTTCTCCAAATTATGGAGTAGTACTAGTCAAAATTGCCATTCTACAACATGGACAATGTGCATTAGACTCTAGCCATGGCACCAAACACTTAGAATGGAATTTGTGGGCACATTGCAATTGCATTAGGTTATCACCAATCTTAAATTGGTCCAAGCAAATAGCACATTCATCTTGTTCTGAAGATTTCCAAATCATCTTTGCCCAATTGAACTTCTTTGATCCACTCTTCTTTAGTCCAGAAAACACTTCTTGTTGCAATTTATCCACACCCAACTTTGGCCTATTCTCCACCATTCCATGCCTTTGGTTTTGTTGTCCATTATTGACACTCCTGAATTTAATAACACAGAAAGAAAAACACAATCAGTGAGATGAGAATAAAGTGTCAAACATATGGTTGGAATTGCAAGTTAGAACTAATATAGTTTTCCTAAAAGATTTAAGGTATATATACTGACAGAAATTTATTTTAAATTATTAGTGTAATTAATCTGTTATTTTGGTTTCGATCTTCTTTTTATCTTGTTATTCCTCCTACTTGTCGTTCCGTTACTTCTTTTTCATCCTTTCTTAAGCCAAGGGTCTACCAGAAACAACCTCTCTGTCTTTCTATGGTAGAGGTAAGACTGCGTACATCTTACCTTCCCCATACCTCACTTGTAGGAACTCACGAGGTTTGTTGCCGTGTAGTTTAATATGTGATGGCAGGTTAGTACATTTTTACCATGTTAGCCATTAATATTTATCACAGAGATATACTTGTAATTGCCTCATAAATAATCTAATTGCATAAACACTTTTTACACCTTCATATAACTTTAAAACTCTTTGTTAACATGAGCCTATATCAAGAAAGGAGAAGTGAGCTTTTCACCTCTTATTTTTTGATTTCCATTGGGCACTAAGCCTCTCATCCAACCTTTGCCTGGCTTCTCTGGCAGCTTCACCTAGTTTCTCATCTTGGTATGCTTGGCTTGTTGCGCCCCTTTGCTGTTAATTCAATTATGCAAAGAAAAAACACAAGAATTAGTGCCTATTATAGTAACAATTAAGCTTCAATCACTAGTAAATTTGAATTTATGAATCCTAATTGTCTGTGTCGCTTCATTTAAATTTATTCTACTCTTATATTAATATGTGGACTATCTACATCATACCTTTTAATTACGGACTTTTCTCCAATCCTGCATGAACGCGAGATGCTTCATATGACAGAACGTCCTTTTTTCACTCTTATATCATTATCATGTCATTACATCCAGAAAAAAATCCTAATAATGGTAGATGAAAATTTAAAGGGCAGCCCGATGTTAAGGAATATTGCGTTCACGCATGGTCTAGGGAATGGCCGCACCCCCAAAGGGTGTGATGGGTGCGATGTAGACAGCCTAACCTAATGCAAACATTAATGGTTGCTTCCGCGTTTCGAATATGTGACCTATAGGTCACACGAAGATAATTTTACTATTGCTCCAAAGTTCCTTCTGATCTAGAAAAAAATTTGCCTATGCAAAATTAATACACAAAACAAACGTGGAGGGAGTATTAGTATATACCTTAGAAGAGCTTGAGTTGAGAGGGTATTCATGGCTACTAGTGTAGAGACAAAAAGAAGACCTTCTTGTGGATGAAAAGCCAAAGGTATGAGAAGAATCTAACCATCCACTACTTTGATGAAACCTCCTTCTTCTAGCACATTCAACCCCAGGAAGCATGCCTGCCATTTGTATACACAAAACTCAAGAGGAAAGGGAGAAGGAAACAATTGTGAAAAACCAAAATCTACAACTATATAGTCCTAATTAATTAAGTAGTATATTCAATTTTTCAAGAAAAAATGAAGGAGAAAGAGGCAATCATTTATCTCCCCATAGATTCTGTATAAATTAGCAAGAGTTAGTTTCCTTCCTTATTAGTAACTTAAAAACTTGTGTCAATGTTATGTTTTTGTTGTTTTATAATGATAGAAAAGACCACTCCCGAATGCAGAAGTTTCTTTGAAAGTGAGACTTTTAATTTATTAATTTGAGTCTTCAAAAAAGTGGGCCAAAAATGAAAGTTTTGGACTAAAGTTATTAGGCATACGGAAGAGGGTCCCTACCAGTAATTTCATTCATTTTTTGATAAGCTCTCATTTTCAGCTTCACTTTCCTATTTTCATCTGTCTTTCGCTTAAACAGAAGGTGATCCTTGTACCCAAGGTTAAAGTTGTTTTCGTGTAATTTTTATGTCATGGCTTCGAACCGTGGAATCAGCCACTAATGCTTGCATTAGGGTAAACTGCCTACATCACACCTCTTGCGTTCGACCTTTAACCTGATCTTGCGTGAATGCTAGAGGCGGAGCCAAAATTTGAAACTTATGGGTTTAGTATTCTAATTATTTTAAGTTATTGGATTCTAAATTAATAATTTGTCCATAATTCAATAATTTTTTAAGACAAATATATAGTTTGGATAAAATTACTAGGTTCAGTCGAACCCGTATCCAAAAGGCTAATTCTACCTATAATGAAAGCGAGATACTTTCTGCACTATGCTGCACTTTTTTTACTTTAGGAAGGGCATGACCTTTTCTTTTTCTCTCTTTTTATAAAAAAAATTCCCCTTGCACTCTTCTTTTTCTTATAAATTTGACAAACAATCTAGATTATATTAGATAAAGGGTAAAAGAAAAAAAACATATAAATGTAACAATTCTATCATTAAACTATCCGTTGGAAATTGGGAGAGGATAAACACTCATGATAGCTAAGCATTTATAAGGGATTTTTCTAACTCAGGATAAGGAAGGGTAAGGCATCTAAGAATAAGGCAGGTAGACCCATACTCAGGCAAGAAAGAAAGTCTCTTACAGAAAAGGCAGGAAGAAGAGGCCCTCGCTCTACAGGAAACCTAATAGAATGGGCTACTTCTTAAGGTGGAATGGACCACTTATCATAGAAGAATCTTTCTTACATCGATTACTGACTATACGGACAAGGCAAGTCAAAGCAAAGCCGATGCACCTGATACGACTAAAAAAGCGTGGGCCACAGGTCGCACATAAGCCGCCGGGTCGCACGACAGAAGAACACCCAACATAAAGATGCACACTCCTCCATGTGAAATATTCATCTTCATAGGAGCTTTTTGATAGTAGTCGTGACCAACAGCCATCAGCTCTCGGCTTGTTGGTAAGGTGAGAGCTTCAAGCCCGATTTCAGGTGGCGCACCCTCCACACAAGCACCGCCCGACGAAGGGGGGACGGGGAAAGCTACAGGCCCAAAACCTTCGACCCTTCTTTTCCGATAGATCCTCGACTAGAGAACGATTGAAAAAGAAAAGATAATTACAACAAGTAAGAATAAAAGCAAGATGAAATAAGATTGAATCCAAGAATGCAGTCAAACTCTATATAGTAATAGCCATCTATGGATAAAATATATCATACTAACACTAATGCTAGTGAACTGAGTAAGACAAAGAAAAATGCTCGACTACCTACGAACCTTCTACCCTAATCTTTGACCTCCACACCCTTCTCCCTAGGGTCATGCCCTCGATCAGCTCCAGTTGCGCCATGTCCCGCCTAATAACCTCTCCCCAAGACTTCTTAGGCCTACCTCTATCCCTCCTGCTACCCACCGAGGCTAACCAATCGCACCTTCTAAATGGGGATTCTATACTTATCCTCTTAATATGCCAGAATCATCTCAACCTCGCCTCTCGCATCTTATCCTCCACAGGAGCCACTCCCATCTTTTCCCGAATAACTTCATTCCCAATCTTATCCAACCGGGTATTCCAACACATCCACCTCAACATCCTTATCTCAGCTACTTTTAGCTTCTGGGTATGAGAGTTCTTGACCGGCCAACACTCTGCTCCATACAACATAGTCGGTCTAACTACAACCTTGTAGAACTTACCTTTAAGTCTCAGCGGTACATTCTTATCACAGAAGACACCGGAAGCGAACCTCTGCTTCATCCATCCTGCTTTGATACAGTGGGTGACATCTTCATCAATCTCTCCATTACCTAGTCTTATAGATCCAAGATACTTGAAACTACCTCTCTTGGGGATGACTTGCGTATCAAGCCTCACATCCATATCCCTTTCTGGGTACCGTTGCTAAACTTGTACTCTAAGGATTTCGTCTTGGTCCTGCTTAACTTCAAACCCTTAAACTCTAGGGTCTGCCTCCAAACAGCCTCTCATTAACATCACCCCGTATCTAGTCAATTAAGAATATATTATCAACAAATAACATACACCATGACACCTTTGCTTGAATGTGTCTCGTCAATGCATCCATCACCAAGGAAAATAGGAATAGACTAAGAGCTGATCTCTGGTGCAACCCCATCATAACCGGATAGTGTTCTGAGTCTTCTCCCGCTGCCCTAGCCCGAGTCTTAGCTTCATCATACATGTCCTTAATCACCCTAATGTAGGCTACTGGGACCCTTTTAGCCTCCAAGCATCGCTAGAGCACCTCTCTCGGGACTTTGTCATATGCTTTCTCTAGGTCAATGAATACCATGTGCAAGTCCTTCTTCATCTCCCTATACCGCTCTACCAATCTCCTCACAATGTGAATGACCTCCATAGTCAAACGCCCCGGCATAAAACCGAACTGGTTCTCATAAATAGACACATTATTCCTCACCCTCACTTCAACCACCCTCTCCCAAACATTCATAGTATGGGCAGCTTAATCCCCCTATAATTATTGCAGCTTTGGATATCACCCACAAGTATTTCATCTGGCCCGATAGCTCTACCCCTGTGCATCTTACGCATAACCCCCTCGGCCTCTTGCCTGTATAGATTTTTGTCCCCTTCTTTGGCCCTAAGCTCTTTATACAAATGCACAGATGCCGCAGTCTTAGCCACAATAACTGCTAACTACGCCTCCTTCTTAGCCCTCTTAAACCCTTCCATGTTCATCCTCTTCGCCTCATCATCCATGCTCTCTATAAGTGTACGCCATTTCCTTGGTGTCCACTTTCTCTTGTACCTCCTCATCTACCACCAGTCACCTTTGTGGCCGCTAGAGAAACCTTTCGAGACCCCTAACACTTTTCTCACAGCTACTCTAATACACTCCGCTGTCGTGGTCCACATACAGCTTGCGTCCCCACTCCTCCTCCATGCTCCCATAGCCAACAACTCCCCCCCAACTCATGCGCTTTGTCACTAGTCAAAGCACCCCATATTATCCTGGGTTGACCACACACGAACCTCTTCCTCACGATCACTAAGTCCATCATCATTAATCTATGCTGATTCGTGAGGTTCTCGCTTGGTATAACCTTGCAATCCATGCACAGACTCCTATCGCACTTCTGGAGGAGTGGATAATCAATTTGAGTCTTGGCCAACGAACTCAGAAATGTAGCCAAGTGCTTCTCCCTTTTCGGAAAATACAAGTTGGCGATCACCAAATCAAGGGCTTTAGCACAGTCTAACAACGAAGTACCTCCTCCGTTCCTAACTCCAAAGCCAAAGCCGCCATGCACGTCGTCATACCCCTAGATATCGCCCCAATGTGACCATTGAAGTCCCCTCTTATGAGTAACTTCTCGGTGAGCGGAATGCCACGTACCTACCCGTCAAATTCTTCCCATAAGCACATCTTAATCTCCTCATCCAAACCCACTTGAGGAGCGTAAGAACTAATCACATTTAAAGTAGATCCTCCCACAACCAGCTTAATATCCATCAGCCTGTCGTTCACCCTCCTAACTTTTACCACTAGCTCCCTAAGATCCTTCCAACCAAGATACTTACCCCATTCTTACTCATCTCGCATGCTGATACCCACAATTTAAACCCATCAGCATCTCGAGCCTTCGAATCCACCCATCTAGTCTCCTGGACACAAGCTATGTTGATCTTCCTCTTCTGGAAGATCTTCGCTAACTCTATAGACTTTCTCATCTTTTATATGTATCATAATATAATTTTAGATTTTTATTGTACATTCCTACAATTATTTCTCCATTTATGAGTTAAGTAACTTCATGTACTCCAGATGAAATTGGTTATGTGTACACTATACTGTGATATTACTATATTTTATTTATAGACGATCTAATCTAATAATCATTTCAGGTGCGTTTGATGTGTTGTAAGTTATTTTCAAAAAAATCATTCTCCATTACTTCTCTAACTTATAGCCGTTTGGCCAAGCTTCTAAAATCAGCTTTTTTGAAAAATACTTTTCTCAAAAATACTTTAAAAAAAAGTGTTTTTGGTGAGAAGTAATTTGTGTTTGGCTAATTAATTAGAAAAACACTTTTGAGCAGTAATTAGTGTTTGACCAAGTTTTTGAAAACTGCTTCTAAGTGTATTTTTCTCAAAAGTGCTTCTCAGAAAAGTGCTTTTGGAGAGAAGCTACTTTTTTCTTCTTCTCCAAAACTGCTTCTACTTCTCCTCAAAAGCAGTTTTTTTCCTTCCAAAAGCTTGGTAAAACACCTCAATTTCTTGCCAAAAGTGCTTTTGCCTTGATATCATTCATTTTTAATCGTTCTTGTATTTTAATTATGTTTTTTTACCTATAAGCCATGTGTTCAAGCTGTGAAAACAGTCACTAATACTTATATTAGAATAGACTATCTAGATCACATTTTTTGAAGTGCGATCCTTTTCTATATCTTGCGTGAACGCGAGATACTTTGTACACTAGGTTGCATTTTTATGGGTTTTAGACTGAAAAATTACATCATCTTTTGTGTTTCCTTTCTTGTAGCTTAACAAACTTACCAGACAAGAAGTGGCTAGACAAAGCGAGACACTTGACTAACCTAACGACCAAACATTATCATCGACCAACTGTACACATGATGAATAGACATGTGTTGTGTCGTTGAGTAATTAAAATATGAACAAGGAAAAATATAACAAAGAAAATCTCATTAAAAAGTTTTTCAAATTAGACCCATTACTTTTAATGAATATTATGCGACATGAATTTGAATTAAAATAACCTCTCTATTCCAGGGTCGGGGTAAGGTCTGCGTACACACTACCCTCACCAGGCCTCACTAAATGAAATTATACTGGATTGTTGTTGTTTATAATATTCATTAAAAGAAAAATATTTCCTACTTAAAAGGTTTTTTGTTCTTAAATATCCGAGCTCTGATTATGTATTATGGATTCTATTTAAATTTGGTCAGTCATTTCATAGTAAACCACTTATTTTGTATGACCAAATTTTCGTATGAAAAATTGGTCAATGGTCATTTATTTACTTATAAACTTATAGTCTAGGCCAGTCTTCATTATTCTAATCGGTATGATCAAAGTTGAGATTACGTAATAAAAGATACTATATTTAAATAAAAGAGCTGCTCTGTCAAAATCTAATAAAATATAAAGGCTGTCAATTAAGAAAATAAAAATTGGAGAAAAGGATATGCTATAACCTTTTAGAAAGATTTAAAGTATATGAAACCTTTTCTCTTTAATAAAAAAAAAAAAAAAATTAACCAAAAAAAAAAAGCAAATTATTAAAGGGGTTAGGTAATTTAGGTGATGGTTTGCAGAAAAAATAGGTTGTTTTATTCTTTTGTAGGAAGGTGAGATTGGTTTTAACGATTGATTAGAAAGAAAAAGTTGGCAAAATTCCTAATTCAGTTTGTAATATTTCGTTTCTCATACTTAAATGGGATTTGAATTTTATCTCTCCTGTTTTTTCCCTATTACATTGGAGATTTTTTTTTTTAAAAAAAAAAAAAGAGTAAGGAGGAAAACTCAATTAAGAGCCCGTTTGGCTTAGCTGATTTAAGCAGCTGATAAACATTAGGTGCTGAAAAGCACTTTTAAGTGCTGAAGCTGATTTAAAAAATAAGCAGTTATGTGTTTGGATAAAAGTGCTGAAATTAATAATAAGCAGCTGAAGAACTGGGTATACGAAGAGTTTTGTTTAAAAAGAATTATTTTAGGGTTAGAATAGTAAATATTTTGGTCAAACCTAAAGTGCTTATAAGCTTAAATTTGATAAGTTGGGGGAGACCAACTTTATGGCTTTTGACTTATAAGCACTTTTAATTTTACCAAACGCGTAGATAAGCTAAAAAGTGCTTATAAGCCAGTTTGACCAGCTTATAAGCTTAGCCAAACACCCTCTAAGGATTGCGCGGAATATTCAATTTATGTCGAAGCATCTTTTACAAAACTTGAATTTCTAGCTGTGGCATGCACAACCTTCTTTTTGAAGTCGATTTACATATTAGCAAAAAAAAAAAGAAAAAAAAAAGTCGATTACCTTACGATAAATAAATTAGGACAAAAGAAAGAGGATTATGTGATTCTATAGAAAATAAATTCAACGGAAATAATTATTGACATACGGTTTGAGCAGTTTTTTTCTCATTTTTTTTCTTCTTACTCGTGTAGTTTATTATTCTGACAGATTTTGCTCTATAGTTAATGGCTGAGAAAATCAAAACTTACAAATTATTTCGAGACATTGTTCCCTAGTTAACTTACTTTATTTCTTTTAAAAAAAATATAATTAATTAATCTCCCTATAAGTTAGAATAATTGATTCTAAAGGACCTCAATAATTGTTGTTTATGCAATTGTGAGCTGTATATTCTTACAAATTTGATGTGGGGCTCATGAATATAATGGTGTCAAATCATAATGCAATTGACATAGATTTGTACACTCAAGATAATGAAAAGGCTAAAAGATATCGTCAGCTATATTTGTACTATTAGGAACTTGAAATAAGATTAATTAAATGGAAAATCTGTTCTTTTTACTTTTTTTTTTTATTTCATGATTTTCGTGACAAAGAATGAAAAAAAATGGAGTAGAGCTGGTATCAGACATTTTAGCGGTGGCGGATATATTATAGAGTTAATGAGTTCAACCGAACTCAATATTTTTGACATAATATATATATATATATATATAAGTGAAAAATTATTTAAAAAATATTAAATTTTGAACTTATAATTTCGAAAGTATGATTGATTCATTGGTACGAACATAAAGATCGAACACATCAAATTTGAATGATCTTACCATATTGTCCAATAACTATCGCACTTTAAAAATAGTACTATTTGAATATCATGCCCTTTTATAATTTACAATTAAGAATGATATTTTTAGATCTCTTATGTGTAAAAGATGAATCTCTTATATATAAAAATAAATTTCTCATATATATAAAAAAATAGAGATAGGGTCAAAATTAAAAACAAATTTCTAAAGTGTCACACCAATAAAAATAGTACTGTCGCAAATTAATGCGCTTGCATAAAGTGCATATCGCATTTTCAGTCCTTACGTTAACTATTATGATTTTCAGAAAAATTAACAAAATCTTTGCTTTTCTCTTTTTAATCTTCTTATCTTTACTTTTCTTTATCCATGAAAGTAGTGATATGGAAACATAAAGAGCTAGATGTAAAGTTCATCCATAAATAAATTAGGACAATAAGAAAAGAAGAAAAATCAATAAGAACATTAGTTCATCTTCATTATTTGTCATTCTGACGTACGAGAAAATTTATTGCATACACTAATTTATCAGCATCCGGTATTGTTCATACACCATTTATCACATATTATCAGGGGCGGACCCACATTGTTTCAAGCAGGTTCAATTGAACCCGCTTCGCTAAGAAATTACACTATGTATATTGCTAAATTATACTTGAAACAGTAAAACGTATAGAATTAAAAGTGAAATTCACTTTCTATTTCACTTTATTTTTATCTTGAAATCAATAAATATTATTCTACAATTTTACCTACTTCAAAACTTAATCTATCTACAAAGTGAATTTTGATTGTTTCGGTCTTAAATTTTGATAAAACATGAAGTATGTTTGTTTAAATTATTTAAGAAAAAAAAAGTGATCAAACCCTACGTGTTTTACCCGACTTTACTTATATGAATAGCCACCGCCATCTTTTAATGAACCCACTTATATAAAATTCCAGGTCTGTCGCTGCATGCCATACTTAAATGATATGTATTCTTACTTTATTTTTTACTGTTACACTTAAATTACTTAGCTTGGCATAAATATCTGGGGTAAGTATTTACCATGGTTGGTAGAACAGACTTTCAGAGCATAACTTTTTTCTTTCTGGCTGAAATTTCTCTTGTCCATTAAATCAACATGAAATTATAAGCTTTGCATAAGGTGAGAAGAATTAGTTGTTTCCTTTTTTCCCTGCAGGCAAGTAAAAAGCACATTACATAAAATTCTCCAGCCTAGAATCCCACATCGAAAGCTAACAAAAGCCAGAAAGGAGAGAACTAATATAAATGCTGACGGCCGTGCACGAGCTAAAGCATACCTTTCTCGGCCTTTTGGCTAAGATCAAGTGTAGTATCTGTTCTTATTAGTTTAATATCTGATATGTGAGTTATTGACTCACACGATATTAACTTAATTTTTTTAGGGGGAGGGTTCATTAAGGTAGCTTGCTACCTGGACACCTTCGTGTGTCGTTTTGGTGTTGCACTACAACCAAAGCCTGGCGCACCCCACCAAATCTAATCCAAATTTTGCACGACCCTTGCCTTATATTTGCGTAATTAGTGTATTTGACATTATATTTCGATGATCTGACTTTTTAATTATTACTTCTCCAGGCAATGTTGATTATCCATTTTTATTTTTATAATACGTGTGCATCGCTAAAAAAATGAGAAAAATAAAAAGTAGAAAAAAAGGTATTGTAAGTGATAATTGATGCATGGGTGTCAAAGATCAATTCTAATAGTAAAAAATATGTACATAATGTCACACCCCTTTTCTAGCCCTTCAAATAATAATAGTATGTGTATGGGTCAAAAAGACCCGCAAGACAAAGATGCTGCCATCGGACTTAGTTTTTCCTTGTAATAATCTAAGTCCTTTTCATTGTAATCATAGACTAGTTTTCATCATTTTCATTTCAGTGTGCTTCTACAGCTTTATTAGGACTAGTCTTGTAATGTTGGTTTATTTTTTTTAAGCATTATTAAGGGGGACCAAACAATCAAACATTTCAATCAGCATTTTCTGGTGTCTCTCCCCTCGACACCACATCATTGTAATCATCATTTTCAGTCATCAATAAAATCATCATCAGCATTCAAAACCCAATTCTCTCTCAGCTTCCGCAATTGCTCACGACATTGGTTTTCCCGCACGGCACTGACAATCTAGTCTAGCGTGCGGCGAGGACCTCATTGGCGAACAGCAACCGCACTGACATCGGTTGCTTAGCCTTACGTTGCCCTTCCAAAGATCATCAGGAAGGCGTTGCGTAACAGTTACTTAGAATTGATTTTTTCGGTGTTCCAAAGTCACCATTTATTTGGATCCCTAGTCAAAGAAAGGTTTGACTCTATTTTAATCGGTCCGCGAAAACAAAGTTCGGGTAAGGAATTCTGTTGACCGGGAAGAAGGTATAAGGCATTCCCCGAGTCCCGTGGTTCTAGCACGGTCGCTTTATTGACTTTAACTTGGCTTGAATTAATTTTGGACAAACTGTGATTTATATTATTTTCATGTTTTACCTATCCTCTTTTATCTCTTGATTATTAGAAAAAATTAAAGAATATTTTTGAATAATAAGATGTCATAACCACACTACGCAAGCGAATGCGTGATCAACGAAATTTATTATTTAGTCATAACGGCGCTACGCAAGCGAATCCGCAGTCATGACAGACGATTGTTAGCACGTCATTTACTTTTGAAAAATTACTGCAATTGTGTTGGAGGAAACATTAACCCTCTTTTTTTAGAAAATTTATTAAATATCACTACCACGCTACGCAAGCGAATCCGTGATTATGACAAAAGATTTATAAATTAATTAAAACTATTGAATATGACATGAAATTTGGTGAATTAACTTATTAAAAGTTAAGCGTCACGCTACACAAGTGAGTCCGTGAAGTTAAAGCGCGCCTACTATTTGCCTAACGTTTAAATTAATTAAAGGGAAACTAGTTAATTAAAATAGTAGAAAAATCTGATATTATTATTATTATTATTATTTCGAGCTTTATAGTTGGAAAAAATTATGCAAATAAATGTTGGACCAACTTTATCTATTTTAAAAGAAATGAGTCAACTTCTTGTTAAAAAAAAAATGGGCCAGCTTGTATGTAGCTTTTGGGCTGCTGGAATTTATTATTAAAATGGGCCAAGAAATGAATTTCAATTGGCCCAATACTATATAGAAGAAGGGATTTTTACCTATCTATACCATATATCAAATCTTATTACCAAAAATGTTCATAATTTGTTATTTACCCATGTAGTCCACACTTTTACTACAAATTATATACCAATCCAAAAATAGGTAGATTTTGCCATTAAAAAGGCCCTAAAATGAAGGCACCAGATCCGATGTGATTCTGTCAAGGATTTTATTCGAATTTTGAAACTGAAGGAGATCTCTCTTCCTGATGAAGACACCAGTTGCGTAATTCTCTCCTTCCTCAACAGAAAGAGATCTCTGTTGATATCAGCTACAACAAAAAACGCAATCAAATTGTACAATTACTGAAGAGAGACTATATCTGTTCTTCGTCTCAAATTGTACAAAATTGCTCTTCGTCGATATCAGTACTCAAATTGTAGAAACTATATCTGTTCTTCGTCTTTTTTCCTATCAACTACACGAAATCATGTCAAAAATCCCAATAATGCTGAAATCGAATGGTAATTGGGATAACTATGGCAGATTTAGAGATTTTGAAGTTGATGCCATTGTGGTAGATGATAATGCAAACTACGGAATTCTCAGTTCTACAATTGCAGAACAATTATCGATTGATACATCGGATAAAATTATAGAAATCAAATACATTGTGAACGAGAATTGTCCTCCAATGGAGATTAGGAATGATATGGGGGTTCGTGCTTACATGGAAACCAAAAAGGAGAATAAAAACTTAGGTTCGTATCCTTTATGTATAAGCGTAAGAGATTTCAATATGGAATTGGCAATCAACAATGAAAGTACCAGTGCAGGTATGTTTGATTCGACATTGCAGAGAGTTATGGTGTTACTATGTTATCTACAATATTACTACAATTACCTACAATTAAACTACAAAGCTCACATAGTACTGAAAAGGATAAAGCAATGTTGCTTTCAAAATTATCTACATAGAAACTACATTTATGAATTTATTGTTTGCAGGTTCGTCTGGATCCCTAAACTTACTTGAATTTCCATCCTCACCAGCTATAGAGGAATATCAAAGTAAAATAATAACTGAATCTACGCAAACATATATTGAAGAAGGACAAGTTTATCAGGACAAGTAAACAGTAGCTGCTGCAATGAAGAATTATTCAGTGATGCACAAGTTCCAGTTCAGAGTAAAAAGATCTAGTCATAGAAGGTATGCAGTTATTTGTGGATAATATATCAGCAAAATCAGTGTATGATTGAAGATAGGTGGGTTTTATAAATTGTAGTTAAATTGTAGTCAGTTTGTAGTTAATTGTAGTTTTTTCATAAATTTGTGTAAATATTGTATTTCTTTTGTAGCTACTGGCTTATATGTGTTGCTGAAAGCTATAAATGGCATTTCAAGGCAACGTCAATTAATGATTCGGCAATGTTCAAGATAAGAAGTTTCAGCCGTCAACACACATGCTGCCTAATGGACGAAACATTCATACAACGCAAACGTACTGCAGCAGTACTTGGTAGCATGGTCGTTCCAAAGTATTGTGATCCTAAGACTGTTTACACACCAAAGGACATACAAACTGACATGTTATCCGAACATGGACTGAACCTAAGCTACATGCAAGCATGGAGAGCAAAGGAAAAAGCTTTACAGTTTTTGAGAGGGAATCCGTGTGACTCCTACAACAAATTACCCAAATATTTTTATATTCTTGAGAAGAATTATCCTTGTTCTGTTGTTAAATTGAAGAAGGCAGCAGATGATTGCTTCTTATACGCATTTGTTGCTCTTTGTACATCAATAAATGGTTGGCAACATTGTAGGCCGGTAGTAGTGGTTGATGGGACATTCTTAAAGTCAGCCTACAGGGGGATTATGCTGACAGCAAGCACCATGGATGCAACAGGTAAATAATGGAATAATTTTGTACTTATTTTGTAGACAGTCTTTAAAATGCAGTTAAATTGTAGTTATGTTGTAGTTATTTTGTAGTTATATAAAAGAATGTAGTTAACATGTCTATATTTCTCAATATATATTGTAGTTGTTATTTAATCATATTTTATGTCTTAAAAATGTAGGTACTATTTTTCCCTTGGCATATGCTGTGGTTGATTCTGAAAACGACGCGTCTTGGAAGTGGTTCTTTGAGCAATTCAAGGAGGCATATGGTGAAAGACCTTCAATGTGTGTTGTTTCAGATAGGCATGAGAGTATACTGAAGGCAACATCAGTTGTCTATCCGGGATTGGCACACTACTCTTGCATGTGGCATATATGGACAAATATAAGGTCAAAATTCAAGAAGGGACATCTACAATTACATGAATTGTACTTTGCTACAGCACGATCATACACTATGGATGAATTTAATGAAAGGATGTTGAAGATTGAAGAGGTAGACCTGCGTGTAAAGTCTTACCTATATGATATTGGCTATCATAGATGGTCAAGAGTACATGCAACGGTGAATAGAACTTTTACTATGATGTCAAACATTGCCGAGTCGTTGAATGCTGTAACAAAAGATGCAAGAGAGCTTCCAATATTTGATCTATTTGAGTATATGAGGACTCTTCTTGAACGTTGGACAAAAGAAAAGTTATCGAAGGCAAAGGGTACTTTCACATACCTTGGTCACAAATACAACAAAGAATTGGAAGACAACAGTACATTATCTCAGAAACTAAGGGTAAGATATTTTTTTTTGGTGCAGTAGAATCAAAAAAGTACTAGCTGCAGTGTTTCCAGATTGTAGTTAAACTGTGTTCAAATTGTCGGTAATAATAGTTTGTAGATGAGTTGTAATATATTTGTTGCTGATTTGTAGGTAAATTGTTGATAATCCATTTTAATGATTGATGTATTATTATTTCTGTTTGGTCTTCAATTGTAGGTGAGGGCTTCAACAGATCATATACATACTGTGTTAGATGGTGTGAAGCGGTACATTGTGTGTCTAGAAAACAAGAAATGTAGTTGTGGACAATTCCAACTTGATGAACTTCCATGTGCGCATGCTTTGGCAGTATTAAGGCATAGGAATGAAACATACGAAAACTATTGCTCTCCGTATTACACAAGGAAGAGTCTTCTGCTTACCTATGAAATGCCAGTAAATCCTCTTCCTGATGAAGGCAAATGGGATGTGCCACAACATATTTTGGATGAGGTAGTAAAGCCACCGGCAGGAGATAAAAGGCAGCCAGGGAGACCTCACAAGGAAAGATATAAAACATTTGATGAAATAAAGTCAAAGAAATACAAGGTGTCATGTGGCAATTGTGGAGGTGAAGGGCATAACAAAAGAACTTGCAAGAATGTGCCGAAAAAGAAATGAATATCATGTAGTTAGAATAGTTATTCAAAATAAATGTTAGTGAGCTCAAACTATCGGATTTTCTTGTGTAATTGTTTAAGTTTTTGAAGATGAATAAGAAGTATAAACATCAATTTGTGTATCTGCACTATTTATGTTTTTATGTATTCTGTCAAGCATCTAAAGTTGTCTTTTTTTTATAGAATAGTTAAACTTTAATATTTACTGTATACAAAAAAACTGATATTAATAAAGAATGCATTCAACGTAAATTGTATCCAGATTGTAGTGAATATGTAGTTTAACTATGTTAGAACTGTAGTCATGTTATTCATATGTAGAGGAGTTGTAGTTAAAATGTAGTTTGACGTAGTTTAAATGTAGATAAATTGAATTTTTTTGATAAACCTTGTTGATAAAAGATGGCTAAATTATTTATATGATTCCTGTATTTATTTTATCTTTCTGCTGTGTAACAAATGACAGTTATGTACAAATATTACTTGGCACTTGAAGGTATTTATAAAAATAACTTGAAGATTAAAGTCAAATTGTAAGACAAAGTTGTTGCTGTAAAAATGTAATCAGAGTACTCGAGTATAATGTAATCAACAAAAAGTGTTGTAGAAAACCAAAATGACATATTTCCTACATTGTTTTCCAATTCAACTACCAAATTTCACAGACCAAACTAGGAACACAATAGTCTATTTCTTCTTTCGTTGCACTCTAGTCCTCTCGTTTTTTGCCGGAGCACCCTTCCTCCTTGCTAGCCTGCCAGTAACCTCACTCTCACTGATTGACCCATCTTCTTGCTTCTTTGTTGCATAGTCCCACAGTAGAGCTCCATAGTGTCTACGGTGTTGGTCAATATCAGAAAGATCTTCCTTTGGGATTGCCAAATCTCCAAGGCTAACATACTCCGCAAATGCAGCCACAAATACACCACAATCGCTGCATAAGATGAGAATTTTTCATTATATAACAAATGATTAAAATAAAAAAATTAAACATATAGAAAGGGAGATTATTTTTTTACATTGAGCCTTCCTTTTGTTGTGGAATCTCAGCAACCATCCATTGTATGTCGAGAGGGTCCGTAACTGGTTTCTCGATGTATGCCTTTGTGCTCTTGAAGTTAATGTCTTTACGTTTACCATAGAAACCAGTGCATGACAAATACAAAGGGATAATGATTGAAAACTTGTCAACCAATGTCTCAACTGTTTTATGACGGTTTGCTCTCACCATGGAATCATAAACATAAAGTTGTCTGTCCTTTATGTCAAAAACTAGCAACAACCAATGGAAGTTCTCTACAAGGTTCACAGGTATGAGCACATAGTCAACAATATCCCAGGCAACATTAGCAAGAATTCTGTGCCCAAGAATATATTCTCCAACATCATCCTCGGGTTTAACAACCGAATACCTTTGTTCCGGTGGAGAACTTATGAACTTGTCATAGATTCTTTCAATCTTTGTCTTGAACAAGCAATCCGTGGTTGTGAACCTAGTATTATTGTTGTGGCCATATTTGCCTCTTTTTCGCAGATAATACATAATAACATCAATGTGCTGCCAAAATAGAATAAACATATACAATAAGGTACGGTGTAACCACACTTGTCTACAAAACAGCTACAGATTAACTACAATTTGAATTTATTAAAAACTCTAACAGATTGCTGCAAATTAGCTACACTATAACTACAGAAATATAACAGTTAGTCCAAGTACCTCACAAAATGTAATTTAATTGTAGTTTGTATGAACCATAGTGAACAAGTACTATATGTACAATTGACCCATCAGACTACAAAACAACTACACATTAACTATATTTATGCACTGTCTACATTTTTTCACTATACAGAGGAACAAATGAAACATACCACCTAACTTAAGGTCCCAATAATCAGCAAGTTCAACCTACAGTTAATATTAATAGACACAATCACAAGCTCAACAATATTACTACAAGGTAACTACAGTTGTGGTACACGGAGATTCCAAGTCAGTCAAAAGTACCAAAATTCCAGTTTGTACATACAATCATCATCACATATGATACATAAGGTCCATAAAAAGCAAAATTTCACAGCTGAGACATAAATATAGTAACATATATATGTTGTCTACAATATTACTACAATTACACATCATAGCTGAAAAATAAACTACAATTACACTACACAAGCTGAAGACAAAACAAATATTGTGAATGATTATGTTCTTTATACTTACTGTGTTATTGATGACTTGTCCGGGGTGAGCAAGGTCATAAAACCAGTCCTTCTTATCAATCTTTTCACAACCAAAATCCAACCAAGGCTTGATTTGGTTATCCTTCTTGGAAAAGTAATATTTCCTCCTGTAATAACAAAAAAAGATGATCAAATACAAAAAATTGACAAAATGAATTACAATTTTAAAGTATAAAAATGGTGAACAGACAGTGTAAAATGAAGCATTCATACCTCCTAGATACTTTATCACTACGAATGTATAACCAGTTGGTGAACCTTTCTGTCAATTCAGGATCTACATTTTCACCTATGACACTTGTGAAGGGGTGCTTGAGGTAAAAAAATTTAGGTCCAACAGATGTGCTGCCTCCAGAACTATACAAAGATGTGAAAGGTGATCGTGCATGTTTTCCCGGTTGCCTGGTTCTACCGGGATGAACAGGGGTTGATTCATCTCGTATGGGCTCGCCATACATGACCAACTGTGATAAGTTTTCTGGCAGCTCAAAGTCATCCAATGTCAAACCTTTGTTTTCAATGCCTTCAGGAACAACTTTTTTATCAATGCCTTCAGGAACAACTTCAGTCACAGTCACACCGTGAATTGGCGAATGTGGAACTTCACCTTCTGTAGATAAGTGTAGATCTATGTAGATATGAACAGTATTATGGAGTTATAGAGAATATAGAGAATATATTACCTGCTTGTTGTGCCTCAGCTACTTCATCAATTACTGGTTCTTCCTCAATATTTCCTTGTAGATGTTCTGCTGAAACTTCAGCTTGAATGAATAATTGGGAATGAGAATTGTAGATATATGTAGGAATATGTAGTTAAGGTGTAAATTATTAAAATTTTGCATAAAAACCTTATTGTAATGAAGGAATGGTTCTGTACCTGCTTTATATGCCTCAGCTGCTTCTTGGAAGTCAGGATATAAGTCAACATGTGGTTGAAAATGTTCTGGAGAAATTGTAGCTGCAACACATAGTAAAAAAATGATTAGTATAATTAAATAATGCTGTCTTGAAATTAGTAGATATGTATGTAGGAATTTTGTAGATACCTGTATTGCTTGTGCTTCCATGCAGTTGATCACCAGCATTGAACTGGAATTGCTGGTTGTTCTCTCCTTGATGTTGGTAATTATTTTTTGTTGAACTACCAGCAAACTACAATTTTGGGGAATATTTGAGACTACTTTATTCATATGTCTTAATTAGTCTTAGTACAAAATTATATGTAAATTCTTACCTTTGACTCGTCCAAATCAAACCTCTTGTTTATCACATTCATAACACCCTTCAAAGATTGATCTATGAACTCTCGAAGGCTTGAGAGTTCCTCAAAAACAGCCTTCCTATAGGCATCTAACTTTCCATCAACCTAAAAATTAAATATATAATTAGTTGGTAATCTTATTCTAACTGTTACAGTTACACTACAATTCAACAAACTATAATTGCTATAGATTTATACCACAAATTAACTACAATGTATAACATACTATAATTGTTATGTAATGAAGTCAAAATGTAGCAAATTATGTCAATATATTGTAGTTATTCATAATACCTGCACAATCCCCTTTTCCAACTTCATGAGCTTGCTACTGACAGATTCAATGTCCTCTTGACAATCTGTATATTTGGGTTCAAATGATGGAGAAGCAGCAGTTGGAACATGTGATGGTTGAGCACCATGTTCATCTTCATATTGAATCTTGTCTGGCAGATTAAGCACTCCAAGCTCTTCTCCAGATTCAATCATGTTTGTGAACTGAATGATGAAAATAACAGTTAATTCAAGTGACAAAAAAATGTAGATTCAATGTAGTTATTATGAATGTAATTGTAGCATCATACAAAAGTGGAAAAAAATACCTTGATCCACTCAGGCTTGATCATCTTCTCTTCAATTGCAGTTAACCAAATCTGCCCCTTTGTAGCTGACCATCTTAAAATGCGAGGTATAGATTCAGAACATCTCGTAGCAAGCTCGGTGCTGACGGACGAGCAACACTCATATAGCCACACTTGCAAGGCTAATGAGCATCCCCGTATCAGATAAGAATGTACATGGGGATTAAGACGATGTCGGACAGATTCAATAACCTGCTTGAAGGATTTGATACCCCATGGGTATGACTCAAAATTACCAGACTCTATTAGAAAGAACATAAACTTGTCTATGAAAGTCACATGGTCTTTATCAGAAGGACAAACAAAAAATTCCAACATATAAAGAATGCACAACTTCACCGCATCCACATCGTTTGCCCATGCTTTATTAGTCACTACATTTTTCAAATGCCATTTCTCAACCCTTTCTTTGTTCGGAAAATATGTATTCATTAAAGGGCTAACATAGGTGGAAGTGTAACCATAGTCTGAAAACTTATTCACACAATTAAGACCAGTTATCAACCCAAATTCTCTCAAGGAAAAATTCAATTTTTCACCCTTAAATAGTACTGAAAAATATGAGTCAGTAGACTTTGTCAATTCATACTTCATCAGAAGATGAAGTGATTGGTTTTGCATACAGATTGTGGGGAGACCTAATAAGTAACCAAAACAAGTTTTTCTGAAAACCCTTAAAGCATTCGGAGAGAGTAAAGCTTGTATCTGGCTAGGTATGCTAGTATCACACAAACTGTGGAATCTAAGCACACCATAATCAACATTTTGTTGTGCAAAGTAAGGTCCATTCTGTAGAAAATATAAAATTAATGAACATTAGTAGTTTGCATAAAAAGGAAACAGTAATCTACATATAACTACATGACAAATACAAAATATAACTAGAAGAAGAATAGCTTACTCACACCTATAACTACAAAACAATAACAGAAGAACAATGCACGTGTAAACATTATCTACAGGATGTAACAATTACTTCAAGTATGTCACATAAATGTAGATTAACTGTAGTTAGAATGAAGTTAAATATATGAGCTATACAGGCTACAATAAAAGATAACATATCTACAATTTAACCATCAGACTACACATCAACTACAAATTAACTACATTTATACACTGTCTAAGAGTCACAGTTCCAATTAAACTACAAAATTGAGACAAAGAATCTACAAAACAGTTACTTCAAGTATCTCACATAAATGTAGATTAACTGTAGTTAGAATGAAGTTAAATATATGAGCTATACAGGCTACAATAAAAAATATCATATCTATAATTTAACCATCAGACTACACATCAACTACAAACTAACTACATTTATACACTGTCTAAGAGTCACAGTTCCAATTAAACTACAAAATTGAGACAAAGAATCTACAAAATTAGGACAACACCACATTTTACCAAAATACACTTGAACAATCAAAGAAGAACAATGCACGTGTAAACATTATCTACAGAATGTAACAGTTACTTCTGAAGGCTAACTAGAAGAAGAATAGCCTACCCACACCTATAACTACAAAACAATAACAGAAGAACAATGCACGTGTAAACATTATCTACAGGATGTAACAGTTACTTCAAGTATGTCACATAAATGTAGATTAACTGTAGTTAGAATGAAGTTAAATATATGAGCTATACAGGCTATAATAAAAAATAACATATCTACAATTTAACCATCAGACTACACATCAACTACAAACTAACTACATTTATACACTGTCTAAGAGTCACAGTTCCAATTAAACTACAAAATTGAGACAAAGAATCTACAAAACAGTTACTTCAAGTATCTCACATAAATGTAGATTAATTGTAGTTAGAATGAAGTTAAATATATGAGCTATACAGGCTACAATAAAAAATATCATATCTACAATTTAACCATCAGACTACACATCAACTACAAACTAACTACATTTATACACTGTCTAAGAGTCACAGTTCCAATTAAACTACAAAATTGAGACAAAGAATCTACAAAATTAGGACAACACCACATTTTACCAAAATACACTTGAACAATCAAAGAAGAACAATGCACGTGTAAACATTATCTATAGAATGTAACAGTTACTTCTGAAGGCTAACTAGAAGAAGAATAGCCTACCCACACCTATAACTACAAAACAATAACAGAAGAACAATGCACGTGTAAACATTATCTACAGGATGTAACAGTTACTTCAAGTATGTCACATAAATGTAGATTAACTGTAGTTAGAATGAAGTTAAATATATGAGCTATACAGGCTACAATAAAAAATAACATATCTACAATTTAACCATCAGACTACACATCAACTACAAACTAACTACATTTATACACTGTCTAAGAGTCACAGTTCCAATTAAACTACAAAATTGAGACAAAGAATCTACAAAATTAGGACAACACCACATTTTACCAAAATACACTTGAACAATCAAAGAAGAACAATGCACGTGTAAACATTATCTAAAGAATGTAACAGTTACTTCAAGTAACTCACAACATGTAGATTAATTGTATTTAGAATAAAGTTAAATGTAGCAGCAATACAGGTTGCAATGAAAAATACCATCTCTACAATTTAACGATCAGACTACAAATCAACTACAAACTAACTACAGTTATACACTGTCTAATAATCACAGTTCCATTAAACCTACAAAATTGCGAAAAATAATCTACAAAATTAGGACAATACCACATTTGGCCAAAAAATACTTGAACACTAAATTAACACTTGAACAACAGATTTTTACAACCAAAATCAAACTACAAAACAGTGAGGAAACATAAATAGTGTTTACCTTTATTGAAATTTTTTCCTTAACCAATTTTGGTACTTTTTTTTTAGGGTTTCTTCTTCTTTGGTTTTGATGAAAAAGGAGAGACCTTGTATTTTTTCACAGATGAAACTTTGGGAGAATCATCTACAAAATCGTCATCTACACTCAACTATTTCCCCTTGCATTTCAGTTGATTCTCGACTAGTTTATCAACTCCACCAACATCAACATCGTGCAAATGCTTGCTTCTCATTTCCGCACGGATTTGTCTAGGAGATGAAATACCAGTAGTTTGTTCACTTGCATGCGTCAATTGTGGGTTTTTTGGTGGTGATTTTGGTGTTAAAACACCCAAATCAAAGGTTGGAATATCAGCTAATATAGCTTTTGATGATTTTTTTGGGGAGTGTTGGTTTTTTTCATGATTTAGGAGTTGAAGACAAAGATGGAAGTGAATTCAAATCGTGGGGGATACTATCAACTGAAGGTAATTAAGTGGAGAAGAAAGTGATGGTAATTGTGGGTGAGAAGAGATTGTACGAGAATGGAGGAAAAACTGAAGGTAAATCGTGGGGGTGGGGAACTGAAGGTAAATCGTAGGGGGTGTGGGGGGTGGGAGGAGAGAGAGGCGGGTAAACCAAATAACGTGAAAATACAGTCCTAAAATCACGCCTAAAATAAATGAAGGAATAATTATACCCTTAATTTGAATTATGGTATATAAAAGGTAATTTGGTATGCTTAAATGTAATTAACACAATCCTTAAACAATGAAGGTAATAATGTTTGATATATGGTATAGATAGGTAAAAATCCCATAGAAGAAAAGGGGTAATTTTGTTGTTTAAAGGTAAATGGGCCAACTTTTATCTTTGATTCAATAAGGCCCAAAGTTGATACAATCTTAGCTCTTTACTTAGTTTGAGTTCATGACCATTAACTACATAGTCACAATTGTATAAACGCCCACTTTACAAAAATAGCCATTTTTGTAAATCCGGCAAAATGGCCAGATTCACAAAGATATTATCACAGCATTCCTAGAAGCATATGTTGGCAGTGAAATTTCAGCAACTAAAACGAACTCATGCTATGTGTTATACACCTAAAGTCATTCATAACATACTTAGCATTGTTAATCGGATATAATAGCTTGAAAACATGCTTAAAAAATTCATAAACGACTTACATATCACATTCAAAAACTTACAACCCAATATTCAAGTATTATGAAGGACTATATTCACATTATCACATGCTTGATACATAACAATAACATACAAGCTCTTTTGTTGTCAAACTATTCATCACATCAAACACATTTAAATGGTGCAGCATGTTCAAGTTGTTCCCATTGCTGAAAATACGTACATTACGAGTCTTAAAGGATTATCTGGTAGCAAAAGAATAAACAGTAGTTCAGCAACTAAAGCAACATAAAAACAGCAACAAAACAGCAGCAAAACCAGCAACAAATCCGTGTTAAAACAACCCGAAAACTTAGAGAGGGAACCTAGAAACGAACTCTAAAGAGGACTTATACTTTTTTAAAAGTTTGCACTCTAAGATTCACTCCCAAAGCTCACCATTTCAGCTTACTTTTCATGTGTTCAACTGCTGAATTATTTTTTGTTTTTATGACAAAACAATTATAAAAAATGCCTCCTGAAAGTGTGATGGAGTCCCCTCAAAGTGAGGAAAGGGCAACCCTTAAATAGGCAAATTTGGACAGATTTTGGTTCACCGAATGTCTGTCCGACAAAAACTGACTTTGTGTGCTAAACACTGTTCAAAATCTGTCCAAAGGTCAAAGGAAATCTACTATGTCAGAAACAAAGAGAAAAGAAAATCAAATATCATTTCAGCCACCCTAACTAGTAAAAGTAGGCTACTAGCACCCTATTTTGTGATAAAATAACATAAACTTCAGATTTTAACAACATCAATATCACCCTGTTGATTCAAAATAAACCAAGTATTAAAACATGTAATTAAACTTCACACATGTGTTATGAACAAATCGTAAGCAAACAAAAATTAACTATTAAAGCCAAACGAAACGCACGCTATCGCTGGAGCGATTTAATAAAACCAACTAGACAAACATAATCAAAAATGGATTAAATGAAAAAACAAGATAGAAACTAACTTTAACTAAAAAAATCAAAAAATTAATAATGGGGAGGATTACGATTTTACCATATACTCTCAAGCATTTCCTCACTATCTCACTTTAATCAACACAAAGCTATTTTACTACTTCAACAAGTGCAAAAACAGAAAATTTAACATTCCAAAACTTCAAAAACTAATGCTAAAATAATTAATAATAAAAAATAAAATCTGAAAAATAAAATAAAAATAAAAAATCAGCCATGAAAAAGAATAGGATTTTACCATTTTACAATTCAAGTGGCCGAAAAAATGGTGGTATGCCAAAAGAGGGTGTTCGGGGAGGTTGCCGGAATTTGGCCAGATTTTGGTCGCCGGATTTTCAGGGTGAAATTGGCATCAATAGCTAGGTCTTGAGGATCTCTATCCATTGATGTAGGTATTGTGGGGTGGTAGTGGTTGGACCTTCAATAATTTGGGCAAAAAAGTGACGGGAAAATTTCCTAGATCTAAAATTCAAGGAGTTTGAGGGATTTTTGAAGGATTTGGTTTGGAGATATGGAAAGAGGAAGTTGTGGAGATTACATGGTGTGAATTTGGAGGTGGTCCGCCGGCGGCGGCAATTTCCGACCGGCAGCGGTGGGGCGGCGACAGCGGCTTGGGGGGAGAGAGAAGAGAGAGTGGTGAGAGGGAAAGAAAAGAGAGGAAATAATGGAGAAATGGGGCAAATTTTTGGGGATTTTAGGCTTTAAATACCTAGGATGAAGATCAAACTAGGACCGTTGGATTAAATCAAGATGGGTGGATGAGATTGAATCTTGTCACTTAACCAAAACGACGTAGTTTTAAGACAAAACTACGTCGTTTTAAGCTCTTCTTGGCAGCCCCCTTTTGGACCGGGTTTATGCTCTTTGGGCTCAAATTTGGGCCAATTTTGGCACAATTTTAATTAAATTACACTAGCCCAAACCCTACCCCATTTATCAAACCATTACTCAACTCTTAAAACCTATATATACACAAATAAGAACAAACACACACACACACACACATACATATATTATATATATAAGGCAAAAATTAGGCATTTACAACTGCCCTCTTTGCTCGAGAACATGAAGAGTTTTCGTGCAAAGACAAATAAATGCCATGGATAATTTTTGCTCACATTCACTCTAATGGAAGCATTTTGAAAAAGGTGGTGATCGAACCTTACTTCTGAGGTTGCCTACATATCCTTGGCTATAAAGGAATCAGGTCAGTGTAGTTTTGGGAAAATTTGGTAGGTGGGACTACCAGACACTGGAGTTAAGACTGTTGTTGTTGCTGTTGTTGTTGTTACTCTTACCGTTACTGCTTCTTATATCAAAAGAAAAAGAGAAGAGCACTACATTTGTCTGCAAACTAAGAGTACAAAAATTCCTATCCACGTATCTTCTAGAGTCAAATCTTGATTCTTGACCTGCTCGCTTGTGTTGATCTTAGATTGGATCTTAATTCTTTTGAAGAAAAGATTATGACTCAATCTCGATGGCTTACTTTCTGGATCAGAATTTGAGAATATGAATCTTGAGAAGCTGGGATGCTGACATATTATCAAAGCTAAACTCCGACTATCTTGTGATCGAAGGATTTCTTTCTTCTGATGAGAAACTGAAACTGCAAGCTTTAATCGTCACTTGTACTATACGGCAGAGCCTGCAAAGCCATCAAAGACAAACAAAAACGAACAAAATTTTTCTGCCCCAGTCTGGCACTAGGAAAATTCTGTGAGATATTAGAGAAATCTGTAAATTATCTAATTTATTGAAAAGGCAGATAGAAACAGTAGTATAAACTAGCTGAAAGAGATAAAATTTGGTAACGAAGGGTAGTTTAACCAGGGATCGGTACCTTGTGCAACTGAAAGGAAATGTAATCATAGGCTGGTACCCTCTCTTACTGGAAGGAAATAGAATCGGGTGTTAGCACCATGTATTATCGATAAAGTGTTGAATCCCTCTAGGCGAGACGGTTCGATCTGAGTTAAACTGTATTTAAACAACCTGAGCGAAGATTACTTCTACCCGGAACTACGAACTAGATCCCCCCAGGCGAAATGGTTCTACCTGGGTTAAGCTACGTAAAACACCCTGAGCGAAGAGTACTTCTACCCGGAAACTATGATTTAGATCCCCCTAGGCGAAACGGTTCTACCTGGGTTAAGCTACATAAAACACCCTGAGTGAAGAGTACTTCTACCCGAAAACTATGAGCTAGATCCCCCTAGGCGAAACGGTTCTACTTGGGTTAAGCTACGTAAAACACCCTGAGCGAAGAGTACTTCTACCCGAAAACTATGAGCTGAATCCCCCTAGGCGAAACGGTTCTACCTGGGTTAAGCTACGTAAAACACCCTGAGCGAAGAGTACTTCTATCCGGAAACTATGAGCTAGATCCCCCTAGGCGAAACGGTTCTACCTGGGTTAAGCTACGTAAAACACCCTGAGCGAATAGTACTTCTACCTGGAAACTATGAGCTGAATCCCCATAGGAGAAATAGTTCTACCTGGGTTAAGCTACGTAAAACACCCTGAGTGAAGAATACTTCTACCCGGAAACTATGAGCTGGATCCCCCTAGGCGAAACAGTTCTACCTGAGTTAAGCTTCAGAAAACACCCTGAGTGAAGAGTACTTCTACCCAAAAACTATGAGCTGGATCCCCCTAGGCGAAACGGTTCTACCTGAGTTAAGATTCAGAAATAGGACGTGTGAACAATAGTGATGCATGCTGAAAATAAAAGAAAATGGAGATTTTAAGGATCTTACGTTTGGTGACATTCGTTCACTTAGGACCAACATTCTGCACTACTTTGTTTCTGCTTTAAACAAAGAAAAACTTGTGAGTTTTTAAAGTGGTTGTTGGTTTGTGGCCTTAATGCCCTGAGTAGCTTGATTCACGACCACTGCTATCGAAGAACCAATTCTGTTAGCGTGGTACCGAGATGTTATGCCGCTCTGTATCATTTTCTAGAGACCTTGGCTTCACAATATTGCCCCCAACTGCTTCATACCCAGATGTCCATGGTACCTCTACCCTTGTCTCTAAGGCAATTCATTTTTCTCTAAAATCAAACTCAGTTGTCTTACCCCAGTATCAGTTTGTGTCCGTAGTGCTCATCAACTTTTCTCATAAAGCAGGTCTTGCTTAGGAGACCTTTTCAGCTCTTTTTTTAGACACTTTGTTTGTCTTATCGAATGAGATCAGAGATGGATTCGTGCTTTCGTCAATGACATATATGCCCCAAATTGTGCTCGACATTACGGGGAAGCTGTAGCCAATTTTGCATCCCTTTCTTTGCTTCGATTTTGATACAGGATTAGACCGAAGGGGAATCAAAGAAAAATTATGGGTAAAAACAAAATAATAATTGGAAGCAAAAAAGAACTGTGCTTAAACAAAAGGTGTCCCTTTTGGGGAAAAGAATAGGGAGACTTATTTGGAGGTATGTGCTGACTTTAATGAATCATGACATGCATTTTGGACTGGATGCCTGATCTGTCTGAGCTATCTAATTCTCAAAATCTGCCGCAAATGTTCATCTTGAATTTGTCTTGGTTGTGCTCATGCCGGAGAATCAAAGACCCTTATTCGGCTAGTAGCGCCCATTGCAGGTTTTTGCTAACTAACCTCTCTCATTTCTCTACTAACTGTCACCTTATGGTGCCCATCTGGGTTTTCACCAATAAGACTCTCTCATTTCTCTTCTCACTATCGCCTTATAGTGCCCGTATGGGTTTTTTTCACTGATAAGACTCTCTCAATTTTTTTTCTTTTCTTTTTGACTAAGATACTGTATGAGGGAGGTTATCCAATGCCTTTGGCATGGGGACTTCAATCATTCTTAAAACACATCGATCAAAAGTTCTTGAAAGATAAAAAGGCGAAATGAACCTTGAACTGAATTACAACTTTTGGAATCATTTTTACAGAAAAAACTGTGAAATAAAACAAACTTTTGCCCCAGTTTTGGGGTACTGGGAATATAGATTTTTTGTTCTGATGGGACCGAACCCAGGGTTAGGCTGCCTACTTATCCTTTCGGAATCAGGTCGGGCGTAGTTCAATGACTCAGAGATTTGTTGTTATTGTTTTTTTTACAAGTACACAAGTTCCAAGAAGTGAGAAACAAGGAAGACAAATACGACTCAAAAGGATTAACAAAAAGGGTGACACCTATTTGGAATAGCGAGCAAATGATAGCCTTCGCCACTTCAATCTGAGAAAATCAATGCGTGAAAATTCTACAATGGGTATATATCAGACATAATATCTTTTGACTGCATCTGCGTTAATAGTCATGTCTGGTACCCGTCCTTCTTCATCTACCAAGTGCAAGGCCCCTTTTGGTAACACTTTCTTGATGATGTAGGGTCCTTGCCAGTTCGGGGAGAACTTTCCTTTAGCTCTCACCTGGTGCAGAAGGATGCATTTCAAAATCAACTGGCCTACCTCAAACTGCCTTAGGCGCACTTTCTTATTGTAAGCGCGTGCCATTTTTTGTTGGTATAACTGGCCGAAACACACTGGTGCTAGCCGTTTTTCATTGATCAACATCAGTTGTTCTAATCGGGTCTTAACCTACTCAGTGTCTTCAATCTCTGATTCCACAATAATTCGGAGAGAGGGAATTTCGACTTCAGCAGGTATTACAGCTTCAGTTTCGTATACAAGCAGATACGGAGTTGCGCCAACAGATGTACGAACAGTCGTACGGTATCCCAAAAGAGCAAAAGGCAACTTTTCATGCCATTGCCTGGAACCTTGGATCATCGTCCTAAGAATCTTCTTGATGTTCTTGTTTGCCGCTTCAACTGCTCCATTGGCTTTTGGCCGGTAAGGGGTAGAATGGCGATGCATGATTTTAAATTGTTCGCATACCTCCTTCATCAAATGACTATTTAGATTAGCCTCATTGTCCGTGATAATGGTCTTTGGGATACCAAAGCAATAGACGATGTTAGAATGAACAAAGTCTACCACTGCTTTCTCGGTGACTGCTTTGAAAGTGACAGCCTCCACCCACTTGGTGAAGTAATCAATTGCAACCAAAATGAATCTATGCCCATTTTAAGCCTTTGGATCGATCGGCCCAATAACATCCATTCCCCAAGCAATGAAAGGCTAAGGAGAGGACATGGGATGCAACTCCGAAGGAGGCGAGTGAATCAGGTCACCGTGAATCTGGCACTGGTGACATTTGCGAACAAATCTGAAGCAATCTCGCTCCATGGTAAGCCAGTATTACCCTACCCGTAGAATCTTCTTCGCCAAAACATATCCATTCATGTGAGGTCTGCATACCCCTGAATGTACTTCACTCATGATCCGCTCTGCTTCTGTAGCATCTATGCATCTCAACAAGTTTAAATCTGGGGTCCTCTTATACAGAATTTCCCCATTCAGGAAGAAACCACTGGCGAGTCACCTTATAGTTCTTTTTTGATCTCCTTTGGCATGCTCTGGATATTGTCTTGTTTTCAGGAATCATTTTATGTCATGATACCATGGTTCACCATCTGGTTCTGTCTCGATTGAATTACAATAACCGTGTTGATTCCGAACTTGGATTTCTAGTGGATCAATATGAGTGTTGCCTGGATAAGGGAGCATCGACGCTAGAGTAGCCAATGCATCGACTAGCTCGTTGTGAAACCAAGGAATGTACCTGAACTCGATAGATTTGAATCTTTTGCTCAAGTCTCGCACACATTGTCTGTACGGAATAAGTTTGATGTCTCGAGTCTCCCATTCGCCTTGGGCTTGCCTGACTAATAGTTCATGCACATCCAGATCGATGGCCATTTTCAAACCCATGATACAAGCTTCATATTATGCCGTATTATTAGTACAGAAGAACCGAAGTCTGGCCGTCGCAGGGTAATGGTGTCCAATAGGTGAGATGAGGATTGCCTCGATCCCAACTTCTTTGATATTGGCAGCCCCATCAAAATACATTTTCCATACAGAGTGATCGTTTGGAACCACTTCCTCTATCGAGTTGACCTTTCCGTCCGGGAAGTATATGCTAAGTGGCATGTACTCATTATCAACTGGATTCTCTGCCAAATGATCTGCCAAAGCCTGTGCTTTCATCGCGATGCGAGTGACATAGACGATGTCAAACTCTGTGAGCAGGATTTGCCATTTTGCGAGCCTGCCAGTGGGCATTGGCTTTTGGAAGATGTACTTCAAGGGATCCATTCTGGATATGAGGTAAGTAGTGTAGGCCAAAAGATAATGTCTCAACTTTTGAGCGACCCAAGTCAAGGCACAACATGTCCTTTCTAAAAGGGTGTACTTAACCTCATAATCGGTGAACTTCTTGCTCAAATAATATATTGCCTGTTCCTTTCTGCCTGTTGCATCATGTTGCCCCAGAACGCATCCAAAGGAATTATCCATCGCGGATAGATATAAAAACAAAGGCCTACTAGGTTCAGGTGGGACCAGTATAGGGGGTTTTGACAGATAATCTTTGATCTTGTCAAAAGCCTTTTGGCAATCGTCTGTCCATCTGACAGTGGCATCCTTTTTCAGCAACTTAAAGATGGGCTCGCACGTGGTTGTGAGCTGAGCAATGAACCTACTGATGTAGTTCAACCTCCCGAGAAAACTCATGACCTCTTTTTTGTTCTTTGGGGGTGGCAGATCTCGAATGGACTTTATCTTAGATGGATCCAATTCGATGCCTCTCCGGCTGACTATAAAACCGAGTAGTTTCCCATATGGGACCCCAAATGCACACTTGGCTGGATTAAGCTTAAAGTAATACCTACGAAGCCGTTCGAGGAACTTTTTCAAATCACACATGTGATCGGCTTGTGTCTTTGATTTTATGATGACATTGTTGACATGTACTTCAATCTCTTTGTGCATCATGTCATGAAAAATGGTGGTCATGGCCCTCATGTAAGTTGCCCCTACATTCTTTAAACCGAATGGCATGACCCTGTAACAATAAGTACCCCATGGCGTGGTGAAAGCGGTCTTTTCTACATCATCCTCATCCATTAGAATTTGGTGGTACCCAGCATAGCAATCCACAAATGATTGGATCTCATTCTTTGCGCAATTATCTACAAGAATGTGGATGTTTGGCAAAGGAAAATTATCCTTTGGACTTGCTTTGTTCAGGTCCCTATAGTCGACACAAACCTCTGGTTTTTCCATCCTTCTTTAGCACGGGCACAACATTTTCCACCCAGGTGGTGTATCGGACAGCTCTGACCATATTGGCGCTTAGTTGCTTCATTATTTCTTCTTTGATTTTGTCGCTCATGTCTGTTTTAAATTTTCGTTGCTTTTGTTGGACTGGTAGAAAACTAGGATATGTAGGAAGCTTATGAACCACCAAATCAGCACTTAAACCCGGCATATCATCGTAAGACCAAGCAAACACATCTCTGTATTCAAATAAAAGTTGAATCAAGATATCTCTGGTTTTTTGTTCAGTGTGAATGCTTATCTTCGTTTCTCTAACTTCTTCAGCACTTCCGATATTAATCATCTCAGTTTCATTAAGGTTTGGCTTAGGCTTGTTTTTAAATAGTTCCAACTCTTTTTTTATTTCCTCAACAATCTCATCCTCCTCATATTCAACCTCTTGATACGTTATTTTGATATTAGACAGCTTTTCAAGATCTGGGCATGAATTCCGCATGCATGTCATGTTATTAAAGCCGGTATTAACAAAACTGAAATGAAAATAAAATGACAGGAATTAGGAAAAGAAAAAGATAGGAAATTGAACTGCATTTTATTGAATTTGAAAGGATAGAAGGGTTAACATCAAAACAAAACAATCATCCTGAGATATTTGGATTACAACCCTGAAAGTAACCCAAAATACAAAAAAGAAGCTGCAAAAGTAGACTACCAAGACTCCTTCCTTATGGGGAGAGGAGTTGATTCCCAGTTGGTGAGCATGGTGTCTAGGTCAATTAGTTGCACATCGGCACGACTAGTGCCTTCACCAGCCTGGATCATATTCACTTCAGAAAACATCTCGCTGAGGCCATGGCAAATTTCATCAATGTTTGCATGCGCCGAGGAATTTTGACCCTCTCGGAGTTGTGGCTTGACAAAAGTGTAGAAAATATGAGGGATAGACTGTTGCAAGACCCATCCACTCTTTTTGCGGTGTTTGGATTTGTTTTTGTCTGCTTGTGTTGGCCTGAAGCCTAAGCCAAAAGTACCCCGGTTGCCTAACGGAGAAATAGGCTCTGAAATTCCTTGCAATGATGCCCCCAAACCTTTTCCTGGCTCATAACCTTGTCTCATCATAACCGTAGCCACCATTACAGATGTGGCGGAAAGACGAGGATGCAGAATGGGCTTTCCTTCCTCGACATAGTCCACAACAACCACTTCAAAAGCCTGATAGACAATGGACTCAGACCCTTCCTTGGCCTCAATACATGGGATTAATGGGTCTTTATAAACGGAAGACTCGTCTTCTCCGTGAACAATAATTTCTTGCCCGTCATGTTCGAATTTGAGCATCTGGTGCAAGGTGGATGGCACAGCTCGGGCTGTATGGATCTATGGCCTTCCAAGAAGAAAGTTATAAGAAGTGACCATGTCCACTACTTGGAAAACAATCTCAAAGTCCACCGGCCCTATCGTCATGGCGAGGTTGATTTGCCCCATGGTATCTCTCGCTGAGCCATCGAAAACCCGGATGCGAACATTGTTGGGTCGGATTCTGTCTGTATTGATCTTCATGCTTTGCAAAGTAGAGAGAGGGCATATATCTACACTTGAGCCTCCATCAACCATGACTCTCTTTACATAATGCCCCTCACATTTGACCATCAAGTTCAAAGCTCTATTGTGCCCGGCTCCTTCCTCGGAAAGTTCATCATCGGTATATGAGATTCTTTTTACCTCAAAAAATCTATTGGCCATCTTCTCCAACTGATTCACTGTGGTCTCCTCTGAGATATGTGCCTCGTTCAGGACCTTGATTAGTACACGGGCATGCTCTTTGGAATGTATGAGCAGAGATAGTAGAGAGATTTGGGCAGGAGTCTTTCTTAGCTGGTCAATGATTAAGTAATCCTGAGCTTTCATTTTCTTCAAAAACTCTTCTGCCTCTGCTTCAGCAACTGGCTTCTTTATTGGCAATTGGCCTCCTCTAATTTGCTTGGCCTTCATCAACTCTTCTGGAGAATAACACCTCCTCGATCGAGTCAAACCTCCATTTCCCCCACTTCCTCTATGATTTCCTTGCCTTTGTAGGTCATCACAGTTTTGTGTAGTTCCAAGGAACAGTTTTTGTGTTTGTCACATGGGGTTGCACGGAAGGTTTGATTATGATCGGCTCTGTTATGCCATTCGTACCGCCCCGATTCTGCCTTGTGACGGGGTGGCCTCCAAGGACATACAACCTTGGGCTTGGAACATTGGAGCGAACCTCTAACCTCAAGACCTTGGGCACAAATAAAGTTACCTTTTCTGAGTTCGGGGCACCTTTCACAATCAACGGCACATGTCGGCTTGGTCTTACTTCCAGACTTGTTCCTTCTTGAATTGCTCCCACTGTCATTTCTGTTTGGTCGACCGGCTTGTATTCCTGATCTTGGCCAATCATTCCCACGAATTGAACATCGTTGTGTTCCGGCAACAGGTTGTTTGTCACATTAGGAGGGTCCTCGCCATTCGTTACTACAATTAATTTTTCAGAAATGAGTCTTTCTATGGCTCCTTTCAGAGTCCAACAGTCATCGGTGCTATGCCCCGGGGCACCTGAATGATATTCACATCTAGCATTTGCTTGACATCCATGTGAATTCGGATGCATATGGTGGGGAGCGATGGGTCCAATCACGCCCATTTGCTTCAGCTTCTGGAATAGACTAGAGTATGATTCAGCCAATGGAGTGAATTTTTCTATCGGCCTCTGCTCTCGACCACAATCCTGCCTGGGACGAGCATTATAGGGTGCCCAAAAATTTTGTTGCTGAGGTCGGGGGCCCTTGGAGCTGGTGCCCGTACCTGCTGATTGGAAGGCCGAGCATATGATTGAGCATTGAACACTGTATATTGTGGTGGGCCCACAGAGTATTGAGGAATTGGCGGGGGATAGAAATGTTGAGGGTTGCTGGATCGCCCCTGCTGAACTTGCACATAAGGGTGCGATGCCCCTCTTTGAACTTCCCTAGATCCCGAGGTCATCATAGAACCTTCATCTCTCTTTTTCCTATTTGCAAAACTTCCCGACCCATTTTGGATCGCTTGGGTGGTGGCTTTGAGAGCAGCCTGACTTACAATTCTTCCAGTCTTTAGGCCATTTTCGACCATTTCCCCTATCTTGATTGCTTCAGCAAAAGGCCTACCCATTGCAGACATCATGTTTTGGAAATAATCAGGCTCTTGAGCCTCCAAAAAGACAGTGATCAACTCATGATTATCCATGGGCGGCTAACTCTGGCCGCTTGCTCCCTCCACTTGATGGCGTACTCCTTAAAGCTTTCCGTCGGCTTTTTCTTCATATTGGATAGGGAATTGCGATCTGGTGCAATATCAATGTTGTATTGGAATTTCTTGACGAAGGCCTGGGCCATGTCATCCCAAACATTCCAGTAAGAGATGTCTTGGTCAATGAACCATTCGGAAGCTACCCCCACAAGGCTTTCCCCAAAGTAAGTCATCGGCTACTCTTCCTTTCCTCCTGCACCCCTCAACTAGTTGCAGTACCTTTTCAAGTGGGCGATAGGGTCACCATGTCCATCATATTTCTCAAATTTTGGGGTTTTGAACCCTCGTGGCAAATGGATATGAGGGAACATGTATAGATCACTGAATGAAACACTTTTGTGACCACCTAGTCCTTGTATGTTCTTTATATTCTGTTCAAGACTTTTCATTTTCCTGGCCATCTCATCTGGCTCAATCGTCGTGGAAGGCATTTCATTTTCCACTGGTGATTCGTATCGAGGAGTCTGATTGTATGGAGCCGAGACCCCAAAAGCCATATTCGGAGAATAGTATTGTCCATCATAAGCATGAGATGGTGGCTCATTATTTGGCCTCGTCACAGGAGGTGGTGGCGGGATTGTATATACCGGTGCGCCAGACACGACGAGAGGGGTGTTCCTGACCGGTGCAACTTGAAGGTCGCATATTAGAGGTACTGGGGGCAGCATGGAGGCTGTAGTTCGGCACATACCCTGGTGGTAGAATGGGGTCGCTCGTTGCATGGAGCGGTGGTTGAGTAGCCTGGGGTATGGTGTAAGTTCCCTCTGAGGGACCCTGGGGTGGAGGTCGACCGGAAACCCAAGCCATCTGACAGTTGTTGTCTCAATTTTCTTATCTCCTCAGACTCTTGCTCAACTGACTGACCCTGCAGATTGTCATTGACCAACTCGATTTCATCATTGTTATCCATTACTACTGGTCCCTTAGATCTTGTGAAGTAATGATGTGCTGCCAGATTTACCACAAACCAACCATCTTAAACTTACTGGTTTAAGAGACAACAAACGTGTTAGGGTTAGGCATTTTATAGATATGAATTACACGTAATATGTCATGCTCCTAACATCGCCACCATTTCTAAAATGCTTTTGGAAGGCTTCAATGTTTCATTCCGGCCTATCAGCTTGTTGCTTATTGACACTGTTATTTCCTTCTTCTTCTTTTTTTCTTTTTTTTTTATTATTATTTTTTTTCACTCGCCTTATTTGATCCCTTACTTTAAATCCATTTTAAAATGAATCCTTGATCGAGTCTTTTTGTGGGTTGCCTACGTATTATGTCGCCGCATGAATCAGATCATTATGTAGTTCAGATATGCAAGACACTTGATTTTATATTTTTATTTTTTACAAAACAAACATCAAAAACTTTTTCATTGATTTTCGATATAATATTTTGATACAAGACTCAAAAATCAAGAGTTACATAAAGATAAACGAGACCAAACCTGACTCAAATAGTCTTTTTAGAATAAAAGTCAAAACAACACCAAAAGACTCTTATAGACTTAGAAACAACAAAAGCATAATGAAAAGGACTGATAACTAAAAGAAGACTTTGATCTCTGCAGTAGAATCCACCAGCATTACTGTAATCAAGGCTCTTGTTCCTGCGGCTGACCCCCAATATTGCGGTATATCCTCTCCAAGTCTGCAGATATATGACGAGCAACGTTCAATGATACTTCTACAAACCGCTCGGGCGTCATGCCCTGGCAACTCCTGCATGCTTTTGAGGTATATGTGGCTACCTCGAGAATCTTTCCCTTAATGTATTCCTGAGCCACGTGTAGCTCTTGATTCTGTCCACGCGGGTCTCAGCTAGATCCAGCGCATCACGCTCGCGGTCCAAGGCCATATCTTTCTGGCGCCGAACTTCTAGCGACTCCGTTTCTAATTGATTGATCACCTTTTGGTAGTGGTGTCTTTCTATTTCAAACTCTGCGATATGGCTCTCTTTGCTTGACTCAACTCCCCCTATCTGATCTCTCAGACCTTGGATTAATGGAGCGAAACCTCTACGTTCATGATCACGGACTACCCTGAACTGGGCTTCTTTCTCTTATTGCTGCTGAGCGATTGTGCCTATGTTCTTCTTTCGAATTTGGGCTTTGAGTGCTTGCTTCTCTCGTGCCCACTGAGCCTTTTCCCGCTCAAAATCAGCTTGTTGTACGTCAATAGCTGTCTCCAGAATGCCCTTATCTTCTTGTAAAGTGTCAATACGAGATTGGAACTCTTGCGCCACTTCCCTTCTGGTTTCTCTAACTCTGACCTCGATCTCTCTCTCCCAATCAACTGCATGTCGTATGGATATCTCTGTCCTTTGCTCGGGGATAGCCTGGTTGTGAAACCACTCAAGGTATGCGAGGCTTACCTCCCCACGTTCACGATCAGCTACCATCTCGTCTAAATTGGAAAATCGACTACCAAACCAAATCTTCTGTGCATATGACTCCCTTGGAGGTTCCTCTTCCTTGAATTCCCACATGAACGGGCACATGTCCTCAATCGGGGGCCTCTTTTGCTCTCTCCCTAACTGGCGCATGACGCGTAAAGGCGCGTAGGGTTGGAAACCCCTAAAACCCATGAGTATGAAGAATGGGCGATACGTCGACATATGCATGACCCTAGCAGAAGGGAACCAGTAATAGTTCCAAGTGATTCTATCAGCACTCAATGAACCAAGTAATGTCCGCCAAGCCCTCACCCCCTCTGGAAGATTACAACTCGCAGCTCTGTCTGGGTGACATCCAATGTAATTCAGCCAATCATCATTGAAATTTACTACTATTGGATGATGATAAAGGTGCTCTATGAACCACATCTACAGCAGAATGTTGCATCCCTCAAAGTAATCTTCACCTTCTTGACAATGGGTCAAAGCCCGAAAAATATCTCCCAAAATCATGGGAAGAATGGTATGATCCTCGCTACTTTGCAAATACGAGACTACCGCAACCAATTGAATTCTGATGCGCCCACCACGCTCCGAAAAGACCATGATCCCTAGAAATGATATCATGAACGCAAAGATTCTCAACTCCCTCCAAGCGTCGTAACTCAACTGGTTGACGAATTCTGTGCCCGAAAAGTTCTCAAACCCTTTCTCGTCTCCAAATCTGTCATAAAAATATTCTGACGGAACCCAACCTTCGTTTAAGCAAACCATTGGAATTCAACGAAGGCATAACTTCTTTAAAAAGTTGTTCACACCAACTTTTCTCAGAGCAGCAGGCCTTTTCCCACGAAGGTCTCTCCCCAATCCGGTGAACCCACCTAATTCTTCCAATGTGGGTGTCATTTCACAATCTTTGAACCTGAAGACATTGTTCGCGGGGTCCCAAAAACCTACTAGAGCCTCGATTAAATCTCTGTTAGGCTTAATTCCCATGAGATTGGTGAGGAACTTGAGGTGCTTAAATACTCGATTCTGTTCCCATGTAGCAAAACTAGACCACCAATTACAGAGACTACTCGGGGTCTTATCTCTGATTAAGAACATAGGAGGTGTCTCATCCCTTACCCTTTTCTGACTACTTCTTTGCGGAGAACTCATGATGATCCTAAGAATAAGATAAAAAGGGTTAGGACTTACCCAAACTATATGCAAATTATGATCATTCATAATTTTATTTTATTTTTTGGTCAATTTAGGACTCGATCTATTTTTTTAATTACAATATATATTTTGAAATTACCGGACACAAAAGTTGAGATGATAAAAGCGAAAAATATGGCTATTATTACAAAAACGACCCTTTAATATTTCCATAGAAGGCATAAAGGATGTCTCGGCAAAAACAGCCAAACACATGAACAAAACAATAAAAATAGACAAAATAATAAATAAATAAAAACTATTTTTACGAAAATGACCCTTTGCAATATGAGTATAACCAGATAAAAATATCTACTTTTTGCAAAAACAATCTTTCCGGAAAGGTTTAAAGTTGCTTCGACAAAAATGGCCAGACATAAGGGCAAAATGGTAAAAGGTGAATAAATATGGATAAAGTAACTATTTTTACAAAAATGACTCCCAGGAAGATTTTAAGGCTGTCTTGACAAAACATCTGGAACATGAGGGCCAGACAATAAAAGGTGACCAAAATAGGCCTTTTTTTTTGAAAATTTTATGCTCCCTTTTTTTTTGAAACATGTGGGCTGAACCCGATGGAGGTTGCCTACGTATCTCACATCCGGTGAGAATCAAACCCGCGTAGTTCAGTAAAATAGGGTACTCTCCCTTTTTGTTTTATTTAATGAAAATTAATCTTTACAACTCACACCAGACTACTACAAAATATATTTTTTTTTAAAAAAAGGTTTATTTGCACTAAACTAGGAGAATTATTCTCTTTTTTTTTCATTTTTAATAATTACACTAATTTTTTTTAAAATCGGTCGACAATGCAAGTAAGCCTTCCGAATGATGTATCAAGTAGCACATACGTGAACATGATGGTCTCAAAGAGGATACCTGTCTTTTACGCACCCGACCCCTGTGCCGAGTTTCGCTAAGTCAAATGCACGTGATGCAAATAAAGCGAACCTACTAGGGATATCCGGCATGAGGCTTGTTCTTCTAGTTTTAGATCCTATTGGAGAAAGTATCTACACTGGCTTACTCGAGCGGATAACTCGAGCCGAGGAGGGTCAGTGTACCGGTAGCATTGCTTTCCGGCTTAACTGGTGGTGCTCCCCGCCTAAAACAGGTGTGACTAAAATCCTTCACCGGGTGACGAACACCTCGGCTATCTCAAAGAAAGCGGGCTATGTCAAGAAAATGCCCAATTTTTAATTTCAAAAAGACTCAGAGGGGGTGCGTGAGAAAACAGTTTATATGTACAGTTCAACAATATCAAAATGATAAAAAGCGAATAGGTAGCACATTAGGCACAAATAAATCACAATATTTAAAAAATTAATAAAGCCAAATAAAAAGTCAACATGTACAAGCTCGATTTCTTATGTAATTCCCCAGCAGAGTCGCCAGAGCTGTCACACCCCTTTTCTACCCCTCCAAATAATAATAGTATGTGTATGGGCCAAAGAGTTTTTTCAATTAAAGTGACAAAATTTGAATACTGATTATTTTATTGTTCAGAGTCGCCACTTAGAATTGATTTTTTCGGTGTTCCAAGTCACCATTTATTTGGATCCCTAGTCAAAGGAAGGTTTGACTCTATTTTAATCGGTCCGCGAAAAAAAAGTTCGGGTAAGGAATGCTGTTGACCGGGGAGAAGGTATAAGGCATTCTCCGAGTCCCGTGGTTCTAGAACGGTCGCTTTATTAACTTAAATGGCTTGAATTAATTTTGGACAAACTGTGATTTATATTATTTTCATGTTTTACCTATCCTCTTTTATCTCTTGATTATTAGAAAAAATTAAAGAATATTTTTGAATAATAAGATGTCATAACCACACTACGCAAGCGAATGCGTGATCGACGAAATTTATTATTAAGTCATAACGGCGCTACGCAAGCGAATCCGCAGTCATGACAGACGATTGTTAACACGTCATTTACTTTTGAAAAATTGCTGCAATTGTGTTGGAGGAAACAATAACCCTCTTTTTTTCCAGAAAATTTATTAAATGTCACTACCACGCTACGCAAGCGAATCCGTGATTATGACAAAAGATTTATAAATTAATTAAAACTATTGAATATGACATGAAATTGATGAATTAACTTATTAAAAGTTAAGCGTCACACTACACAAGTGAGTCCGTGAAGTTAAAGCGCACCTACTATTTGCCTAACGTTTAAATTAATTAAAGGGAAACTAGTTAATTAAAATAGTAGAAAAATCTTATATTATTATTATTTTTTCGAGCTTTATAGTTGGGAAAAATTATGCAAATAAATGTTGGACCAACTTTATCTATTTTAAAAGAAATGAGCCAACTTATTGTTAGAAAAATGGGCCAGCTTGTATGGAGCTTTTGGGCTGCTGGAATTTATTATTAAAATGGGCCAAGAAATGAATTTCAATTGGCCCAATGCTATATAGAAGAAAAGGGGTAATTTTGTTGTTTAAAGGTAAATGGACCAACTTTTATCTTTGATTCAATAAGGCCCAAAGTTGATACAATTTTAGCTCTTTACTTAGTTTAAGTTCATGACCATTAACTAAATAGTCACAATTGTATAAACGTCCACTTTACAAAAATAGCCATTTTTGCAAATCCGGCAAAATGACCAGATTCACAAAGATATTATCACAACATTCCTAGAAGCATATGTTGGTAGTGAAATTTCAGCAACTAAAACGAACTCATGCTATGTGTTATACACCTAAAGTCATTCATGGCATACTTAGCATTGTTACTCGGATATAATAGCTTGAAAACATGCTTAAAAAATCCATAAACGACTTACATATCACATTCAAAAACTTACAACTCAATATTCAAGTATTATGAAGGACTATATTCACATTATCACATGTTTGATACATAACAATAACATACAAGCTCTTTTGTTGTCAAACTATTCATCACATCAAACACATTTAAATGGTGCAGCATGTTCAAGTTGTTCCCATTGCTGAAAATACGTACATTACGAGTCTTAAAGGATTACCTGGTAGCAAAAGAATAAACAGTAGTTCAGCAACTAAAGCAGCATAAAAACAGCAGCAAAACCAGCAGCAAATCCGTGTTAAAACAACCCGAAAACTTAGAGAGGGAACCCAGAAACGAACTCTAAAGAGGACTTATACTTTTTTAAAAGTTTGCACTCTAAGATTCACTCCCAAAGCTCACCATTTCAGCTTACTTTTCATGTGTTCAACTGCTGAATTTTTTTTGTTTTTGTGACAAAGCAATTATAAAAATGCCCCCTGGAAGTGTGATGGAGTCCCCTCAAAGTGAGGAAAGGGCAGCCCTTAAATAGGCAAATTTGGACAGATTTTGGTTCACCAAATGTCTGTCCGACAAAAACTGACATTGTGTGCTAAACACTGTTCAAAATCTGTCCAAAGGTCAAAGGAAATCTACTATGTCAGAAACAAAGAGAAAAGAAAAAAAAATATCATTTCAGCCACCCTAACTAGTAAAAATAGGCTACTAGCACCCTATTTTGTGATAAAATAACATAAACTTCAGATTTTACCAACATCAATATCATTCTGTTGATTCAAACTAAACCAAGTATTAAAACATGTAATTAAACTTCACACATGTGTTATGAACCAATCGTAAGCAAACAAAAATTAACTATTAAAGCCAAACGAAACACACGCTATCGCTGGAGCGATTTAATAAAACCAACAAGACAAACATAATCAAAAATGGATTAAATGAAGAAACAAGATAGAAACTAACTTTAACTAAAAAAATTAAAAAATTAATAACGGGGCAGGATTACGATTTTACCATATACTCTCAAGTATTTCCTCACTATCTCACTTTAATCAACACAAAGCTATTTTACTACTTCAACAAGTGCAAAAACAGAAAATTTAACATTCCAAAACTTCAAAAACTAATGCTAAAATAATTAATAATAAAAAATAAAATCTGAAAAATAAAAATAAAAATAAAAAATCAGCCATAAAAAAGAATAGGATTTTACCATTTTACAATTCAAGTGGCCGAAAAAATGGTGGTATGCCAAAAGAGGGTGTTCGGGGAGGTCGCCGAAATTTGGCCGGATTTTGGTTGCCGATATTTCAGGGTGAAATTGGCATCAATAGCTAGGTCTTGAGGAGCTTTATCCATTTATGTAGGTATTGTGGGGTGGTAGTGGTTGGAGCTTCAATAATTTGGGCAAAAAAGTGACAGGAAAGTGTCCTAGATCTAAGATTCAAAGAGTTTGAGGGATTTTTGAAGGATTTGGTTTGGAGATATGGAAAGAGGAAGTTGTGGAGATTACATGGTGTGAATTTGGAGGTGGTCCGCCGGTGGCGGCGATTTTCGGCCGGCGGCGGTGGGGCGGCGACAACGGCTTGGGGGGAGAGAGAAGAGAGAGTGATGAGAGGGAAAGAAGAGAGAGGAAATAATGGGGAAATGGGGAAAATATTTGGGGATTTTAGGCTTTAAATACCTAGGATGAAGATCAAACTAGGACCGTTGGATTAAATCAAGATGAGTGGATGAGATTGAATCTTGTCACTTAACCAAAACGACGTAGTTTCAAGACAAAACTACGTCGTTTTAAGCTCTTCTTGGCAGCCCCTTTTTGGACCGGGTTTGGGCTCTTTGGGCTTAAATTTGGGCCAATTTTGCACAATTTTAATTAAATTACACTAGTTCAAACCCTACCCCATTTATCAAACCATTACTCAACTCTTAAAACCTATACATACACAAATAAGAACAAACACACACACACATACATATTATATATATATATATATAAGGCAAAAATTAGGCATTTACACATAAAATATTCAGTTTGACGAAGAGATCAGTGTTTCATATATTGGGCTATAAATCCGCCACTGCCTTTCTAGCCATTTACAAGAATCCATAGTCAAAGTGAAGTTACAAAACTTGCTTCATCATTTCCATGGTGAAGAAGGAACATTGTTGGTGTAACAATATTTGCAAAAAATGTACAAGCTTACAGTAGATTGAAACTCAGGTTTCTAATGCAAATCTGCATCCTAAAATCAGTAAATGTTATGGTCTCCAGATCCTTTGCAGCTGACGAGGACATGGTGACCTCAATATGGGTGGAGTGGAAAGGGGCATCGGGCACATGTATCAACGGGTTCAACTTAACCATCATCTTTGACATAAAATATAGATATAAAACGCAAAGGGTTCTATTATAAAGACTTTTTTAAAATTAAATTGAATATATCAGTTTAAGTTCTGAAATCGTCTCTCGAAAGAAGCACATGGGAAAAGGTCAAGAGGGAGAAACTAGTAGTACATTGGAAAGGCTTGAGATATTATTTTTTTCTGTTTGCTCTGTTTTAGTTGAATGAATATGAAAGATATTTCGATGTAACTTGGTCAGTTTTCATTGTTTATATTGAAAATAAAATAGTGGAAAAATTACTTTAACGTTTTATTATAAATTAATTATGCCTTGATATGAGTTGCGTCATGTTTGGTCTGGAGTCTTTGTCTCAATAACTACAACATTTTAGGTATTTAACTACACCTGAAAAGCGTGGCTTTAACTATCAGATAGTGTGATATTTGACTAAAGGCCACACTTTCGGACCTAAGACACCGCTTTTTGAGGAGTGTCCTAAATGAGCGTAACCTTTGCCCTAAGACAACGCTTTTTAAGTGTTGCTTTAGAAGCCACATTTAAAAAACGTGGCTAAAAATTAATAAAGGTCACGTTTGTAGTGCCCTCTATGGTAACACCTTTCGGCACTACAACAACACATGAAAAATGTGGCCTTTGTTACTTTTTAGAACACGCTTGAAAGCATTGCTTTTGCTAGTATATAAGACACAAATTTTCCAATCCCTGTGGCCACACATTTGATGTGTGGCAATTGTATCTAAGCTATGAAGTAATTTATTTTCAATAAAATATATTTTCGTTTGTATCCCATAATCACGTACGAAGATCTCAAACACTCAATTATATAAAAAAATAACAAAAGAATAATTCCAATGCATATACTTGCAATGAACTTCAAAAAAAGATTAAATCTTGTGTAATACAATGAAGCAAATTATTTCAAGGTTCATGCTTGTAATTTTACAAAATCAAATGTAGTATCAGGAATTACAAAAATCGTAATTGTCCAAAGTCTTCATCGTTAAATTCCAATAGATCAAAGTCTTTTGGCACCATTTTTAATTGTCCACCAGAACTTTCCTACAAAATAAAATTATTAATTAGATAGAAATTCATAGTATGCAAGTGCAAACTCAGAGCAATGTGGTAGAGTTGGCCCCTTGGGGACTCAGGACAATACTATCACATATAAGTAAGAGATATACATATACACGACTTAAACAAATGACAGAGTAGAGGAAAATCTATATATGTTGTAGTGCTAAGATGAAAATGTAATCGAATGATTCGAGTAACAGAGCCTATGGACAAAAATCATGCTCAATTGGCCTTCCTCATTTGTTTTCTTAACATCCAGGCATCTAGTTATATTCTCTCTATAGTATGATTATGTTGCTTCCTTTTGTTTAATTCCTGTATACTGATGGAAAAACTAGATTAGTGGATTTCTTTTCCAAAATGAACATTAACTTAACATATAGCATATACTCAATCAGCTCACTTTCAATTAAGCTAAAAATAACTAGATACAAACACCTTACCCAAATCAAGGATGTTGTTAGCTAGAATTTGGTATGTCCAGTCTGCTATCTGATTAATAGTTTTTGAGATAGAAATGTAATCTACCAGTGAGTACCTCTTACAGGTGACTATAATCACTTAGCTATCATTGTATCTTAGAATCTTGCAAGAAATTAAAAGTGTAGGTACAACTTCTATTCCATTAACCCTCCAATCTGTATAGAGAGATACTAAAAAACTTTCATCAGACAATTTGCTAACTCAATTTTACCCTCAAGCAATATTGGTCTCAATATTTTAAATACCTATTATAATAAAGATAATCATGTAGATCTTTATTCACTTAAAAGCTGAGCTAAACAAAGGGAAGGGGGGGGGGGACATTTAAAATGTTTTGTGTGATTGAAAGTGAGTGAAAAAGATATACCTGTTGGGAAGTGGATACCTTCATTCACTTGGCATCCTCTTTAAATTCATAATTGTTGGAGTTACCAGAAAAAAATTCATTTCAAGATATCTGAAATTAATTCTCAAACAACAAGATTTGTATTTGTGTACTTCCCATTCTAGCAAACAAAAAATAAGATAGTAAGCCAAAGAAGACAAATCCAAATTTACCTCTTCAGTTGACTCAAAGGAAGATCTTAAGCTGAGATAATACACAATAGAGACTAAATCAACAATAGAAATATGCAAGTTTCATATATCAAGAGATAAAGAATGAAGGAGAAAGACGATAAATTGTGTATTATGCTCAACTAATCGATATACTGCAGAACATTTTCTTTCCAAAGATGGCACATCCAAAGTTTGATTACCTGGTCGATGTATATTTTCTATCAATTAATCCTCCTACAACAATTTTAAGGAGAGCAGGAAGTTAATAGCTAAAAAGTTAGTTTACCCAGTTTACTTACCAACTATGCCAATGAATAATGCCTTAACATACCTCTGAAGTACCCCTATCCTTTTTCTTTGCCTTCCTCACTTTTGCTCTACGTTGATCTTATTTGAGAACATGAAGAATCCTTTGTTCACTCCAATGTCCACATGTATAACCTATACTAAAGCAAGCAAGAACTGAATTGATGCAAAATACAATACTGTCACAAGTAGGACAATATCTTTAAAATTTGAGATTTCAACCACAAAGTTAAAATCTTAATAACATTAGAACTAAATATTGTGCTAGCATAAAAAAATAAATAGTATGCGTCAATTGATATGCCAAATTGATCTACCTAACTAACATATTGCCATGTTTATTCAATATCAAACTAGAGCCTTAGTCTTAGCTTCAGAAGCTATACAATTAATAATGAGAGAGAACAAGAATTAGCTACTAGACAATAGAATGTCAGAATAAGAATTTGTGCCCAGATTATATAATTGTAAAAAGTTATTCTCCTCCAAAATACAAGTAAAGGTCATCTCTCCCCCTTATGGGCTAGAGAACGTCATATAACTAAATCTCATTTACAATAGAGAAAACTAAATCCCATTGTAATTGAAGTATATCTTCATCACTATCTCATATTTTTATCATTAATTCATAAAGCTTCATGAAAAAAAGTACCATATCTTCTTGCACATCTTTTAATTATCAAACCATATAAATAACAAAATATTTTAGTTTCAACTACCAAGCCTCAATATATGCCATTAAGTCATAAGCATTTATACGTTTATGCTACAAAAACTTTATGTCAAACTTAAGTAGAAAACTTAGACTAACATTTTGAACTCCACAATTGGGAAGTAACACTATAATGCTTCAAATGCAAAACAAAAACATACAAAGCACTGAAGAAAGTAATTCGACAACAAAAGGACATAATAATAGTTGTACTATGAAAAGAAATACAGCTGCTGCAGAGTTGTATAAAATGACAGTAGCAGCAACAGTATACCATGTATGGAAAGAAAGGAATACTAGAATTTTTCAAGCAAAGGTGACAGGTTGGGAAGCAATGAGTAAGAAGATCATTCAAGAGATACATTACCGAAGTACCAAACATACAGCGGGGATACTACATAGACTAGATTGGTACCCAGTGTAATAGTTAGATATAAGTGTATATAACAGCATATGGGGAGGGGGTGAAGTATAGGAAAGAAGGTTATCTTGTAAGGTTTTTTTTTTTGACTTACTTGTAAATATTTTTCCCTGGTAATACAAAGTTTAATTACCAAAAAAAAATAGAAAATAGTTGTACTATGAAATGAAGCAAGATGTGGCAGACATGAAAATTGTGTCGCACATACAAACTAACAAGTTATTAAAATATATAAGCATATAAGAAAAGGCAAACCAAATAGGTCCAGAAATTTTCATCTCATAAAAATACCTTCTTAATGCTTCAGTTCCTTTTCAAACACTCATTATTGCTTTTTGTCAATCCATATTTGATACTAAATTTATGCTTCCTACTAATTCTTTCAAATTCTTACTATTTATCCAACAAATTTCACTTCATTAATTGACTTCAAAACCAAAATGATTTCAACGGTAAGGATAGGTCAGACAAACATTCCATCAAACAGGTAATATGCAATGGTCAATCCCAAAAGAAATTCTGCAAATAGGCAAAGCTAGTATAGAAATGTTTAAGATCTAAACACATGTACGTTTAAACTTAAGACTAGTACTATGAAACAAACACAAATGAAATCTGTATTTGAACTCTGTTGAAATTTTCTTTTTCCTGATTGAATTTCACTTAAGCAAATATTGGCATATATAAGAGTACATTTCAGAAAGAAAATGAGACATCGCTACAAATTTTAGGGTGGAGGCAAATTCGGCACAAGAGGTGATAGTGTCTATGCAGATTATGGCGGAGGTTGGCAAAACAGAAAACCTAATGAACTGATGTCATTAGGAGGGAAACTATTTGCACTTTCAAAATGGGGGGAAATGTTTCACGGGAAATTTTAATGGTAGGAGGAATTTTATTGAATTTCTTTAGCGCACACTAGTGAAGTGTTGCTTTTAGAATTATGAATACAACTCACTCTAAAAGCATCGCAATATAAATGAATAAGTGTTGCCAATTAATTTATGTTTGGCAGCACTTAAGTTGCGTTGTCTCAGTCTAAAAGATATGTTTCGCAAGCGTGGCCATAAAATGTGTTGCCAAAAGCTATCAACAAAGGCCATCCTTGAAAAGTATTCCCACATATAGTTTTGGAAATATTTTCTAAGCGTTGTTAAAAGTTAGTGTGTCATTAGGCCAAATTTATTGTAGTGCAACTTTGGACAAGTTGAGATGTTTGCACTCTTATTTAGCCCAAATTGTATCAGGAGTTTCTCCGTTACAAAGCTCAAATCTGAGACATCAAATAAAAGATGAAGAAATCTTGCTCATCCCACACATCCCTCAGTGATACAAATAATTTCGCATATACAATAGCAAAAGTTTATAGCTTAAAGAAGAAGATAAGTAACTTATTATGACCGCTTAAACTGCAATATAGGAGGAAATGCAATTAATAGGATGGTCATAACTTTAGAAAATCAACCTTTAACAAAGCAAAATCTGAAATTATTTTTTCTTTCTTATTTAGCTTTTTTTCCAAGACTATGGAAACATAAATAACTATATGCAAGTTAATGGATTAACAAAATAGGTCAATGAGAGAAAAGAGAAACCAATGACAAAAGTAGTGATCAAGAAAATAGTGGTGGTAGATATGTTGTCACGATCCGGAATTTTCACCGTCGGAACTGTAATGACGCCTAACACTTCACTTGCTCGGCAAGCCAACGTTAGAGGATTCTTAACGCCAACTTTAGCCAATTTCAATAACAAGAAGAATTAAGCTAGACAGAATCTAAAACTGATTTGCGGAATAGCATAAAACCCAAGCATCTGATACATTTAGGATCTGGAATAACAACTAACGAGCTACTATGATTTACTACGAGCAGAGTCTGAAAGAGAATACACTGTTCTGAAGGAAAAGAAACAGTAAAATAATAAGACTAGAAAGAGACTCCAGGGTCTGCGGACACCAGCAGATCTACCTTGGGTTTCATGTCAAGCAATCTAGCTGCTAACCTCACGATCAACTAGTGTCGGTACCAAAATCTGCACAAGAAGTGTAGAGTATAGTATGAGTACAACCGTCCCCATGTACTCGTAAGTGTCGAGCCTAACCTTGACGAAGTAGTGACAAGGCTATGACAAGACACCTGCATAATAAACATGTGCAGATAACAATATATGTACAAAGTAACAACAAATAAGAGCTAGACAAGTAATATAAGGAGGGGGGACATGCTGAGGGGGATACAAGATAAAAGAATCATTGTAGTAACGATAACTAGAACAACCAATAGGCCTTGAACAAACGAAAATAATTAAATACAATAAGGAAAAGTGCACGGCACCACCCTTCGTGCTTTTACTCTCAACATCACCATATAAATCAATAGAAACGGCACGACATTACCCTTCGTGCATTAACTCTCGTAACATGGCACGACATTACCCTTCGTGCATTAACACAAATAGTATGTCACGGCATTACCATTCGTGCATTAACACTCACAATTTGGCACGACATCACCCTTCATGCATTATACTCACAATGTGGCACGGCATCACCCTTCGTGCATTAACACTCTTCCTTACCATAAGTAATGAACAAATAACAACCGGGAGATCGAATAACAAGAACAAGCCTTCTTAAACTTTAGGTTCCCCAATATCAACCTCAACTTTGAAATCAATACTCAATTATCACCAAAAAATCCGTAAACATGATAAGAAAGATCAATTTAACAATACCAGTCTAAACATGGATAACATGATCAAAGAAAGCAAAACTTACAAGAAACCAAGTCTCAACCGCATGCTTTAACCCGACAACAACGCATAAGTACTCGTCACCTCACATATACGTTGTACCTAACATCTAAACATGTAACAAATAGACAAACAAGTCTTATTCCCTCAAGTCAAGGTTAACCACGACACTTACCTCGCTCCAAAGACCAAACTCAAAGCACAACCACGATTTTTTCTTTCAAACAGGCCTCCGAACCAATAGAATCTAGAAAATTACTAACCAAACGATTCAAATTAAACCTTAGGAACAACCCACGATTGTAAAGAATTCAATTTAGGTCATTATTGAAAAACTCAACACCCGGGCTCGCTTTGTCCAAACCCGAAATTCAGACTAAAATCCGATTATCCATTCACCCCGAGCTCGGTTATGTAATTTCTTTTGGAATTTGGCCTAAATTTGAGGTCTAAATCCCTAATTTACAAAATTCCTAATTCTACCAACCCCCCTCCCCCAATTTCTGCCATGAAAACTCTATATTTTAGATTGAAAACTTAGGAAAAGTGAAGAAAGATTGAAAGAAACTATTTTAGAATCACTTACCAATAATTTGGGGAAGAAATGTTCTTTGGAAGATCGCCCCTAGGGTACTTGAGTTTGAAAATTTGAAGAATGAACCAAAAATCCCGTCTAAGTCAAGTTTTGATCAGCTACAGATGTTGCATTTGCGACCTTCCCTGCAAATGCGAATCTTGCAAATGCGAAGAATCCATAGCAATTGCGAAGACCATCGCATCTCTACATCCATCGCATTTGCGATGTGAAGTCCGTAAATGTGAAAACTGTTTCTCCACAAATGCGACCAATTGATCGCATTTGCGATCACTGCCCCCACCTGACCCTCTTCGCAAATGCGAACATCATGTGGCCCAGCTACTCTTCGCAAATGCGATGAGTAGATCGCAAATGCGGACCCATCAGAGTTCGCAAATGCGAAGCCTGATCTCGAAAATGCGAGATCAGAGGCCTGCAACAAAATCTGAAGCACACCAGCAGGTTTTAAGTCCAAATTTCACTGCGTAGCCTATCCGAAACTCACTCGAGCCCTCGAGGCTAGAAACCAAAAGTGCACACAAGTCTAAAAATATCATATGAACTTGCTCTCGCGATAAAATCGCCAAAATAACACCTAGAACTACGAATTGAATACCAAATCAATAAAATTTTCAAGAAAACTTTGAAACTACTATTTTCACATTTGGACGTCCGAATCACGTCAAACCAACTCCGTTTCTCATCAAATTTCACAGACAAGTCATAAATATGGTATTGGACCTATAACAGATTCCAGAACAAAAATATAAACCTGATATCCAAAAAGTCAAACATTGGTCAAACATTTCAGTTTCATTAAGCCTTTAAGTTTCAAATTTCGACAAAGTTCGATAACCCAGGCTAGAGACTTCCGAATTTGATTCCTGGCATACGCCCAAGTCCCAAATTAAGATACGGACCCACCGAGACTGTCAAAACATGAATCTGGATCCATTTACTTGAAATATTGACCGAAGTCAACTCAAATGAAATTTTTAGGTAATATTTTAATCAATTTTTAACATAAAAGCTTTTCAAAAACACATCCGGACTGCGCACACAAATCGAGGAGGGATAAATGAGGTATTTAAAGATTAAAAGCGTAGAATTGGGTTCTAAAACATGAGATGACCTTTCGGGTCATCACATTCTCCACCTCTAAAATAATCGTTCGTTCTCGAACGGACATAGAAAAGTATCTGGATTGGTGAAAAAGTGGGGATATCTACTCCGCATGTCCGACTCAGACTCCCAGGTAGCTGCCTTGATGGGCTAACCTCTCCACTGCACTTGAACTGAAGGATAAATCTTCGATCTCAACTGACGAACCAGCCGGGCTAGAATAGTCACCGGCTCCTCCTCATAAGTCAAATCCTTGTCCAACTGGACAGTGCTGAAATCTAACACGTGGAACGGATCGCCGTGATACTTCTGGAGCATGGACACATGGAACACCAGATGAACTGTTGATAAACTAGGTGGCAACGCGAGCCTGTAGGCCACCTTTCCCACTCTCTCAAGAATCTCAAAAGGCCCGATATACTTAGGGCTCAACTTGCCCTTTTTTCGAACCTCATCACACCCTTCATGGGTGATACCCACAGCAACACTCTCTTCGACCATGAATGCAACATTATGAACTCTACGGTTGGCATAACTCTTATGCCTGGATTGAGCTGTGCGAAGTCGATTTTGGATAACCTTGACCTTATCTAAGGCATCCTGTACCAAATCTGTACCCAATAACCGAGCCTCCCTCGGCCCGAACCATCCAACTGGCGATCAACACTGCCTACCATATAATGTCTCATAGAGAGCCATCTGAATGCTCGACTGATAACTGTTGTTATAGGCAAACTCCGCAAGTGGCAAGAACTGATCCCACGAACCTCCGAAGTCTATAACACAAGCACGGAGCATATCCTCCAATATCTGAATAGTGCATTCGAATTGTCCGTCCGTCTGAGGATGAAATGTTATGCTCAACTCAACCTGCGTGCCCAACTCACACTGCACTGCCCTCCAAAAATGCAAGGTGAATTGTGTACCTGGATCAGAAATGATAGACACAATCATACCGTGAAAATGGATGATTTCGCGGATATAAATCTATGCCAACCGCTCTGAAGAGTAAGTAACTGCTACAGGAATGAAATGTGTTGACTTGGTCAGCATGTCCACAATGACCGAAACTGCATCGAACTTCCTCTGAGTCCGTGGGAGTTCAACAACGAAATCCATAGTGATACGCTCCCACTTCCACTCAGGTATCTCTAACTTCTGAAGCAAACCACCAGGTCTCAGTTGCTCACACTTTACCTGATGATAATTTAGACACCGAGACATATATGCGACTATATCTTTCTTTATTATCCTCTACCAATGATGCTGCCACAAGTCCTGATACATCTTGGTGGCGCCCGGATGAATAGAATACTGGGAACTGTGGCCCTTCTCATTGTAGTTCTTCCCGTGAACCTTCAACTTCCATGAAACGTATGCAATTACCTTGACATCCTACATCAATACCGCACCCAGTCCAATACGAGATGTATCATAATATACCATATAAGATCCAGAACCTGTGGGCAACACCAACATCGGAGTCGTAGTCAAAGCAGTCTTGAGCTTCTAAAAGCTCGCCTCGCACTCGTCTGACCATCTGAACGGGGCACCCTTCTAGGTCAACCTGGTCAATGGGGCAGCTATAGATGAGAACCCCTCTACAAACCAACGGTAATAACACGCCAAACCCAAGAAACTCCGGATCTTCGTGGCTGAAGTAAGTCTAGACCAGTTCTGAACTACCTCAATCTTCTTAAGGTATACCTGAATGCCCTCTACTGATACAACATGCCCCAAGAAGCGACCGAATACAACCAAAACTCACACTTTGAAAACTTAGCATATAACTGGCTATCTCTTAGAGTCTGAAGTAAGATCCGAAGATGCTACTCATGCTCCTCTCGACTGCTTCAGTAGATCAATATATCATCAATAAACACAATCACAAAAGAATCCAAATAAGGCTTGAACACCAGGTTCATCAAATCAATGAATGTTGCTGGGGAATTTGTCAGCCCAAATGACATCACCAGAAACTCATAATGCCATATCGAGTTCGAAACGCTGTCTTAGGGACATCAGATTCCCTAATCCTCAACTGATGGTAGGCAGACCTCAAGTCGATATTTGAAAATAACTTGGCACCCTGAAGCTGATCAAATAATTCATCAATCCTTGGACCCGAATATTTATTCTTGATGGTAACTTTATTCAACTGTCGATAGTCTATGCACATCCTCATCGATCCATCTTTCTTCTTCACAAACAACACAGAGTGCATCCCAGGGCGAGACAGTAGGTCTAATGAAGCCCTTATCAAGCATATCTTGCAACTGCTCTTTCAACTCTGGCGGGGCCATACGGTATGGCAGAATAGAAATGAGTCGAGTGCCCGAAACCAAGTCAATACAGAAGTCGTTGTCCCTGTCGGGTGGTATTCCCGGCAGGTCTACAGGAAATACCTATGGAAACTCTCGAACAACTGGTACAGAATCCATGAAAGGAACATCCACACTAGAATCGCGGACATAAGCCAAATAAGCTAGACACCCCTTCTCGACCATATGTCGAGCCTTCATATAAGAGATAAACCTGCTAGTAGAATGCCCATGAGTCCCTCTCCACTCTAAGCGAGGCAACCCCGGTAAGGCTAAGGTCACCGTCTTGGCGTGACAATCCAATATAGCGTGATAATGTGGCAGCCAATCCATACCCAAGATAAAATCAAAGTCTACCATGTCGAGAAGTAGGAGGTCTACACTAGTCTCAAGACTCCCAATGGTAACCACACACGAACGATAAATGCGGTCTACAACAATAGCATCTCCCATAGGTGTGGACACATACACAAGAGCACTCAAAGAATCACGAGGCACAACCAAATATGAAGCAAAATAGGATGATACATACGAATAAGTAGAACCCGGATAAAATAGAACTGAAGCATCTCTACTGCAAAATGAAGCAGTACCTGTGATAACGGCGTCAGAAGACTCAGCCTCAGGCCTGGCTGGAAAAGCATAGCATTGGGGTTGGGCCCCACCACTCTGAACTACATCTCTAGGACAGGCCCTAGTTGGCTCGCCTCCACCTTTAGCAGCCTGACCTCTACTTCTAATGTCCTGATCGCCACCTATGGCTGCATGACCCCTACCTCTAGCTGGCTGAGCGGGCGCTGAAGCACCCGATGCCCGGATCATGGCACGAGAACCCTGATGTTGAGAACTGCTCGATGCACGAAGGCAAAATCTAGCAATATGCCTTGGATCACCACAAGCATAATAGGACCTCGTTTGCTGCGACTGCTGACCCTGAAACTGACCCTGTCGACCGGAGTGTCAACCCTGAAAACTCTGGACTGGAGGTGCACTTATAGGAGCTGGTGGTGCACTATAGGCTAGCTGGTCGGAATAATGCATATAAGGGCCACGACCACCAGAAGCACCATGGGATGCCTGGAGTCCTGAATCAAATGGCCTGGAAAGATGGCCTATACCAAAATTACCCCGGCCTCCTGATGAGGCTCCACTGAATCCACCGGAGTGACGAGGCCTCTTGTCAGACCCCTGACCACTCCCCTGAGCTAGAACCATCTCGATTCACTTGGCAACATTAGCAACCATCTAAAAAGAAATCTCGCTCCCAGTCTCCTTGGCCATCTTCAACCTGATAGGCTGTGCAAGCCCCTAAATAAACCTCCTCGCCCTCTCTCTCTCTCTCTCGGTAGGAAGCAGAAGAATAGCATGACGGGCAAGATCTACAAAACATGTCTTATACTGAATGACGATCATAATGTCCTGCTGAAGATACTCAAACTGCCTGCAATAATCCTCTCACAGTGTGACGGGAAAGAACTTCTCAAGAAATATCTGAGAGAACTGGTCCTAAGTAAAAGCAGGCGACCCAGTTGATCTGGTCAATACAAAATCATTCCACCATCTCTTGGCAGAACCCTTCATCTAAAACACAACAAAATCGACCCTATTGGTCTCCATTATCCCCATGTTCCGCAACACCTCATGACATCGGTCAAGATAATCCTGTGGGTCCTCAAAGGTTGCACCACTATAGTGAACTAGAAAGAGCTTGGTGAACTTGTCCAGCCTCAATAAGCTCTCAGAAGACATCTCTGATCCACCACCGGCGGCCTGTGCCGCAACAACCAGCTGTACCACCCCAACTGGCTGAGCTGCTGGAGTATGATACTGGGGAGCCATCTGCTCCGAGGTGTGAGTAGCAGGAGTCTTTACTCCTCCTCCTGCCTGAGAGACGACTGGTGTCACGTGAAATGTGATAGTCTGGTCCACACTCTCCATAAGGCCCACCAAACGAACCAAAGCATCCTAAAGCACTAGGGTGGCGATGAACAACTCTGGGACCTGAGTTGGTCCTGCTGGAACAATATGGGCTGGAACCTCATCGCCGAACTCTACCTGAGGGTCCACTACTGATGTTGTTGCTCGAGCTCTGGGCTGAACCCTACCCCTGCCTCAGCATCTGCCACGACCTTGGCCTCGACCTCTGCCCCTCGTAGGAGCTGCCACTTAGGGCTCTATCTGTTGCTCAGCTAAGGATGCGGTATGTGTTCTCGCCATCTGCGAGAGAACAAGAGTAGAAGATTTCAATTAGTAATGAGAGAACAAAATCGCACGACAGAGAATAATAGAAGTGAAATTTGTTCCTAACTTTGTAGCCTCTGAAAGATAAGTATAAACGTCTCCGTACCGATCCTCCAGACTCTACTAAGCCTACTCATAAATTGTGAGACCTAGGCAACATAGTGCTCTAATATCAACATGTCACAACCCGGAAGTCCTACCGTCGGGACCGTGATGGTGCCTAATACTTCACTTGCTAGGCAAACCAACGTTAGAGTATTCTTAATGCCAATTTTAGCCAATTTCAATAACAAGAAGAATTAAGCTAGACAGAATCTAAAATTGGTTTGCTGAATAGCATAAAACCCGAACATCTGATACATTTAGGATCTGGAGTAACAACTCACGACCTACTATGATTTACTACGAGCAGAGTCTGAAAGAGAATACATTGTTCTGAAGGAAAAGAAATAGTAAAATAATAAGACTAGGAAGAGACTCCAGGGTCTCTGGACGCCAGCAGATCTATCTTGAGTCTCCTATCAAGCAATCCAGTTGCTAACCTCACGATCAGCTAGGGTCGGTACCAAAATCTGCACGAGAAGTACAGCGTGTAGTATGAGTACAACCGACCCTATGTACTCGTAAGTGTCGAGCCTAACCTCAACGAAGTAGTGACGAGGCTATGACAAGAAACCTACATAATAAACATGTGCAGATAACAATATATGTACAAAATAACAATAAGTAAGAGCTAGACAAGTAATATTGGGAGGGGGATACAAGATAAGAGAATCACTGCAGTAATGATAACTAGAACAACCAATATGCTTTGAACTAACGAAAACAATTAAACACAACAAGGAAAAGTGCACGGCATCACCCTTCGTGCTTTTACTCTCAACATCACCATATAAATCAATAGAAACGGCACGCCATCACCCTTCGTGCATTAACTCTGATAACATGGTACGGCATCACCCTTCGTGCATTAACACTCACAATATGGCATGGCATCACCCTTCGTGCATTAACACTCACAATTTGGCACGGCATCACCCTTCGTGCATTACACTCACAATATGGTACAACATCACCCTTCGTGCATTAACTCTCGTAACATGGCACGGCATCACCCTTCATGCATTAACACAAATAGTATGGCACGACATTACCATTCGTGCATTAACACTCACAATTTGGCACGACATCACCCTTCGTGCATTACACTCACAATGTGGCACGGCATCACGCTTCGTGCATTAACACTCTTCCTTACCATAAGCAATGAACAAATAACAACAGGGAGATAGAATAACAAGAACAAGCCTTCTTCAACTTTTGGTTCCATAATATCAACCTCAACTTTGAAATCAATACTCAATTATCACCAAAAAATCCGTAAACATGATAAGAACGATCAATTTGACAATATTAGTCTAAACATGGATAACATGATCAAAGAAAGCAATAATTACATAAAACCAAGTCTCACTCACATGCTTTAACCCGACAACAACGCATAAGTACTAGTCACCTCACATATACATTGTACCCCACATCTAAACATGTAGCAAATAGACAAACAAATCCTATTCCCTCAAGTCAAGGTTAACCACGACACTTACCTCGCTTCAAAAACCAAACTCAAAGCTCAACCACGGCTTTTCCTTTCAAATAGGCCTCCGAACTAATAGAATCTAGAAAATTACTAACCAAACGATTCAAGTTAAACCTTAAGAACTACCTACGATTGTAAAGAATTCAATTTAGGTCATTTTTAAAAAAGTCAACTTCCGGGCCCGCTTGGTCCAAACCCGAAATTCGGACCAAAACCCGTTACCCATTCACCCCCGAGCCCGGTTATGTAATTTATTTTGGAATCCGATCTCAATTTGAGGTCTAAATCCCCAATTTACAAAAATCCCTAATCCTACCTAAAAAAAACAATTTCCACCATGAAAACTCTAGATTTTAGGTTGAAATCTTAGGAAAAATAGTAAAATATTGAAAGAAACTAGTTTCGAATCACTTACCAATGATTTGGGGAAGAAAAGTTCTTTGGAAAATTGCCTCTAAGGTTCTTGAGTTTGAAAAATTGAAGAAAGAACCAAAAATCCCGTCTAAGTCAAGTTTTGATCAACTGCAGATGTCGCATTTGCAACCTGACCCGCAAATGCGAAGAATCCATCGCAATTGTGAAAACCATCGCATCTCTGCATCCACCACATTTGCGATGTGAAGTCCGCAAATGCGAACACTGTTTCTCCGCAAATACGACCAATTGATCGCATTTGCGATCATTGCCCCCACCTGACCCCCTTCGTAAATTTGAAGCATTGTTCGCAAATGCGAACATCATGTGACCCAGTTACTCTTCGCAAATGCGATGAGTAGCTCGCAAATGTGGACCCATCAGAGTTCGCAAATGTGAAGCCTGATCCTGATCTCGCAAATGCGAGATCAAAGGCCTGCAACAAAATCTGAAGCACACCAGCAGGTTCTAAGTTCAAATTTCATTCTGTAGCCTATCTGAAACTCACCCGAGCTCTCGGGGCTCAAAACCAAAAGTGCACACAAGTCTAAAAATATCATACGAACTTGCTCGCGTGATCTAATCGACAAAATAACACCTAAAACTACAAATTGAATACCAAATCAAAATGAAATTTTCAAGAAAACTTTTAAACTTCTATTTTCACAATCGGATGTCAGAATCACGTCAAAACAACTTTGTTTCTCACCAAATATGGTATTGGACTTATACCGAGTTCTGAAACCAAAATACGGACCCGATATCCAAAAAGTCAAATATTGGTCAAACATTTTAATTTCATTAAGCCTTTTACTTTCAAATTTCGACAAGTCCGATAATCAGGCTAGGGACTTTCGATTTCGAGCATACGCCCAAGTCCCAAATCACGATACGAACCCATCGGGAATGTCAAAATACGAATCCGGGCCCGTTTACTCAAAATGTTACCGAAGTCAACTCAAATGAAATTTTTAGGCAAAATTCTTATTTTTATCAATTTTTTAACATAAAAACTTTCTAGAAACATGTTCGTCCTGCGCACGCAAATCGAGGAGGGATAAAATAAGATGTTTAAAGCTCAAAAGCACAAAATTGAATTTTAAAACATGAGATGACCTTTCGGTTCACCACATATGCACGCCCAATTCTTGAAACATTATCTTTCCAAGAACTCGAAAAATTAAGTAGAAAAAATTGAATAGACAGACGTGTATGAAACTTCTAATAAAAGCCCAATATTTCCAAAGACCATATTTTAAAAGCTCATTAGCTAGTCAATCAGCTTGATTACAAGAAAGCATTTCTCAAAAACCCACAAGCTAGTCAATTTGCTTGATTACAAGAAAGCTTAGACTTTTCTCTCCACTGTCACAAATTAGGGTAGACCCTACTTATGAGATTACGCTGAGCTTTTTATTGTTGTTGTTGTTGTACAAGAAAGACTTTTATAATATAGAAATCTTGGGCACCCCTAAAGGGGAAAATATATATACACTCTAGTAATCAAAATTGCCATTGTGAATTAGTGCTAGCAAATGATACATTCATTTTTCATATCCTTTAGAAACAGTTTTCCTCAACTGCAACTTCTTTGATCCAAACATTTGTGTATCAGCAAATCACCCCCCTCCATTGTCCCAGCCTTTTCAATCCCTTAACACCCCTGAAATCAATTACACAAAAAAGAAAAACACAATCAGCACCATTAAGATAAAGGGTCAAAGACAAGCATGGGGGAGTAGTGGGGGTAGGTGGGGGGAGGGGGCGCAAGTTAGCAAGTAGTATGAGGTTCTGCTAAAGTGCGCCATCAAGAAATTTAGAACGATTTTCACCTCTTATCTTGTGATTTCCATTGGGCACTAAGCCTCTCATCTAGCCTTTGCTTGGCTTCTCTAGCAACTTCTCCTAGTTTCTCATCTTCATATTCTTGGCTTGTTGCACTTCTTTCCTATTCATTCAAATAACACAAGAATTTTTATTATCATGCCTTTACAAACACAAGATCTTTATTTGGGAAGGTACATAGAGGCGAATTCAAGATTTAGATACGGTGGATTTAATCAAGTATGATCTTATTATAAGTATATACTTTAAATATTTTTAGCGTATGTACATATAGTTCAAACAGAAAGAAATGGATTCAAGTACAAGATTCATCGTAGATTCGACTTTATATGTACATCCAATTCAATTAGACAAAAGAGACACAAATAGGAGAAAGAATTTGACCTATATATATAACAAATTACAATTTTTCTTCTTCGACGAAAAGTGTTCAACTAACCATCCTTCGACCACACAGTAGCTATTACTAGGGGATAGGAAAGGAATTAGTACCTTAGAAAAGCTTGAGCTAAGAATATGTTCGTGGCTGCTTGTGTAGAGACAAAGAAAAGACTTCCTTGTGGATGAAAAACCAGATGTATTATATGATGAATCTAATAAGCCACTGTTTTTATGAAACTTTCTTCTTCTAGCACATTCAACACCAGCAAGCATACCTGCCATTTTTTGAACTCAAAACTCAAAAAAGGAAATAAGAAAGAAGAAAAATTAATAGACCTAACTCTTGTCTATGTCTATAGTGTATTGTTTTCTTTCTCTTTCATTTGGTAGATGTAATAAAGTTGATTAAATAGAACTATGAAAGGAAGGTAGTAGGAAGGATGTAGGAAACTTCATAGGACTTTTAGTTCAATTTCTTTATTGCTTCTTCTTTTAAAATATATTGGTTTAATCATAGAGGTAGTATGCAATTTATTTTAAAATAATACCTTTTTCCATCATTAGTCTTCTTGTTTGATTTTTAAAAAATATTTTTTTGCATGTCTCATCATCATGAATATGGAAGAAAATTCCAATATAACTGAGCAGTGTCAATTTTTCATAGGTTTAGGAAAAACAATAAATAAAAGGGATTGTTAAACAAATAGCCGCCCAACTTTACTATTTATTTTTTTAGTTGGTATACATAAATTATATATTAACTGTACACAGTTATACACATATAATATATTTATTATACATATATTATATATTTGTTGGCTATTTTTAATTTAAAAATTAAATAGACGGCTATTTGTGTTAATTCTTCTAAATAAAAGAAAAGATGTGTGGACTGAGTTCTCTCGAAAGAGAATTTGGGCCAGATCTGCTGCAGTGAACCTTTGGGCTGCTTAAATGGTGAGAGAGAAATCTGAAATTGGCATAATGTTCCCATTTTTCACGGTCGTAGCAACATGTCCCTTTTTAACTTTAACATCATAGCTTTTCAATTTTAAAGGTTGAAATTCTTGTTTGGTGGTGGGAAATAAAAGTTAATGATTGATTATTTTAAAAATCGTTTGAATGTTGATAATTTGTGCTTGGCTTTTAGTTCAAACATTGATTTTGGTGATTTACCGTAAAAATCTCAATACTCTACAGTTGCACCATAGAAAATATTGAAAAAGACAAAGTAGGTCTTTTTTATTTGGTGTTATTCGACTAAATTGGTGATTGAGAATTGTTTCTGTTGGTACTTGGAAGCTCTGTTTCAAATTTGAGATCATTTTGGAGCAGATTTGGGATGATTTGATCGAAATTAAAGTTGCAAAGGTGAAGAACACTCTGTTAAAACAACTTAGAAAAAGTGTGTCAATCCGGTAGATTTCGATGAACAACTTAACAGATGAGTAGAAAAGATATAGCATCAACTCTACTAACCGATAAAGAAATACCTGAAGAGTAGAAGCATGACAATCCAGTAATCTTCTTAACGTACAGATAGAGTAATAATAGTGTCAACTCTACCAATTCGGTAGCGAAATCTTAAAGAGCAAAAGTATGACAATCCGATATACTTCGATGAACAATTTGATCCATTAGAGAAACTCCTGAAGAGTTGTGCGCGATTCCGAGGTCATTTTTTAAATACCGCCAATTTTAAGAAGATTTCTCTAAGACCTGCTCCAAAAAGTTCCTTTTGTATCAATCACCCAAGAGAAATTGGCCAAGCTGTTTGTTGGGCCAAAATATAGGGCCAACTGCTGTTTATCCAACTATGGATCTCTATCTCTCTCCATGAACACTTTGTATAACATGGTGGACGAAATTATATTTGGGCTACACATAAAGAGGTGAATGCTCGCCTATGCGGGCTTGCGTGTATAAACTAGGGGAGAAATTCAAAAATAGCCAGATTTATAACCGGTCGCTTAAAAATAGCCCAGTTTTAAAAGTGATTAAAATTTAGCCACTTTTCATGTAAAATAAATTTGAGCGAAAACACTGTTCAAAACCCGAAAAATACGCCACTATATTATACTGGAGTTCCAGCATAAGTATGCTTGAACTCCAGCATATTATACTGGAGTTCCAGGATAAGTATGCTGGAACTCCAGCATAATATGCTGGAGTTCATACACAGGTGCACCGAACTCCAGTACTTATGTTGGAGTTCCAGCATAGGTGCTCCAGTCTCCAGTATATTATACTGGAGCCAGCAAAGTATACCGGTCCAGCATAATATGCTGGAGTTCATACACAGGTGCACCGAACTCCAGTATATTATGCTGGACCGGTCTCTGTTGCTATTTTTCATTGACTTCGTAAACGCTGGCTATTTTTGAATGATTAGTCCGAAAACTGGCTATACCGTACTATTTTTACATAAACTAGGGATCATTATACAAAAAGCCGACTGGATTTACTATCTAGTTTATGTAGTCGGTATACATAGATTATATACTTATTATATATAGCTTATACATATATTATATATTCGTTGGCTATATTTAATTTAAACTGTTGGATGAACGACTATTTAGGTTAATTCTTCTGTAAAACTATAAATGTATTTCTGGCAAAACTCATTTTTTCTCTTCAACTTTGCTTAAAAATCAAATTTCCTTCTAAATGTGAATATAACAAATTTTCCCTCCTATGTTAAGCAATGTCTATGTTACCTAAAACATTTTCGACTCCGCTTTAGATGATCGTATTATTTCGCACAATTATTTACTTCATTAAAAAGTCATGTTTTTGGCTACACGAATCAAATTTTTTTTTATAAGAGTTACACTATAAATAACTATTATATATGAATATATTCTCTAAAGAGGCAGTTTAGTATATTAAATTCTCGCTATGTGTGGAATTCTTATAAGGACCAGACTGTAGTGGATTTTATGTGTGAAGTTTTAATTTACATTTTTGTAAGAGGTTATTTTCACGATTTAAACCAACAACCTCCTTATCACATAACAAATTTTCACATTTGCCAACATTAAACGGAAAATAAAAGATCAACGAAGTCAGCGAGGATGAGAAATAGGAAAAGAATTAGGTGCATTCAATATTTATATCAAATTAACATATACCAATTTACTATAATTATGTTTAAGTGATATGTAGAGCTAAAATATAGTCATTAATCATGATTAATTTATACAAACTTTTGCAAAGAGATAATACTGTATGTATATCTAGAAATTTTCTCCGCGGATGTATAGTGATAAAATGATCTCATATGTCTAGTTATAATTTGAATTGAAAAACAATGATGGATCTACTACTTTTATTACCAATATCTGGTTAAAAGAGCTACATAACTAAAAAAAAAACCATTTATAATGATAATCTTTTTGAACTAGTGATATTTTAGGCAAAAGAAATATATCTTATTCGATGTTTACGTCAAATCAATAAATATCAAATATGTGTAGTTAATATACATATTAAATGGAGTCCGGAACCAAAATGTAGTTCTTTTGGACTCAAAGAACTAAAATGTATAGAAAAAAAATATGGTGACCAATTTATATATAGCGTCTTTTTAAAAGACGCTATATATAATGTTCTTTAGTAAGACGCTATTTATATTATGTGGGACCACAAATAATTCTTCTGGGCTTAACTGACATAACAATAATTCAACTGGGTATAGCGCCTTAAGCTAATACGCTATACCTCAAATAATTGAACCCCCGGATTAGGTTTTACCTTATTTAAAGACGTTAAGTATTTTGTAAAATTCCATTCAGAAATATTCTCAAGTCTTGTAAAAATTTTCTTCGTCAAGTTGTTTTGCATTTTGTCATAATGTCTGAAGAGCAAAGAATTAGGATTTCATTATATTGGGGGGATGAGGTTGTGGTGGCGAATAACTCAGTAAGCTATAGTTTATCTCAACAGTGTCATGTTAAGTAGCCACTGACAATAGAGTACGATACATTGGTATCGTTGTTATGTAAAAAAATGAGTGTGAGCAAACATTTGGTGAATCTTAAAGTAACCGGAAGATATTTGTATTCTATGACTCCGCAAGGGGTTGCTTGTTATGCTGAGTTTAACATCGAAGACGATGAAACTCTGAGAGATTTTTTGAGGACTCCGGATGAATACCGAAAATTTATTGTGATAAAACTATTGGAAATGTATGTCAAGGTTGAAGGCGTTCGTAATAATGAGGTTGCGCAAAGTAGGGATATCCCTCAATCATATTTTGGAGCAGTTTTAGCCGAACAGGTTCCGGCTAAAAGAGTTTGGCCGGATCTAAACTTATCTCCACGGGCGAATGAGGAGCGGAAAATAATTTCTTCCCTAGGTTACATAATTCACAAGCCGAGTGGTTAACTTTAATTTTTCTTTGTGTTACGATGTATATTTTTATGTATTATATTTGTATTAACACTCATATATTCCACATGGCATACCGACCAGATATGAATTTTACAAGTTATGAACCAACGTCCAGTTGGAATATGCCAAATTTTGGTGTGTTTGATCATGATGATCCATCCGGGAGTCAGCATCAACAAGATAATGTGCATCATGGGATATCAACACATTATGATTTGTAAGTGAATATATAAAGTTATATGTATTGTTTGGACCAATTTGAGTAACTCGTTATTTCTTTAGTTGTACAGTGAAAATGAGCAACTTGATGGTCTTGTCCTTACTTAATTGCCCGAAGACGGCATATTTAATCGGGATCTGGTAGATGCGCAGAGTCAGGAAGAGAATAGTGATTATGACAACAATGTCGATAAGTCTGGAGATGACACACCCTTCCTTGACGAGGGTGATGATAAGGAGAAAGAGAATGTTGAACTTGATTTGATGAGAGAGCATGTTCCACCTCCCGTTAGACCAACAGTGTACGAGTCTCACATGCCGTTTCATTCAAGGCATATTCCCTACCTTGATCATTTGCCAAGTATACCGGATATGGATTCCCTAGCAAGGGATATTGATGAAATTCGGACAGTAATGTAGAATGAATCTAGACTAACGGTGCTTCCAAAAGACATGTTTTTTCCTTATAAAACGCGCCTAAGCAGGGCGGTAAAAATGTATAGCGTAAAAGAGTGTTGTGAGATGATGGTATGTGAGTCATCTCCGGATGTATACAAGCTTATTTGTTGTAGATGGTTTACGGGTTGTAATTGGATGCTGCATGCGAGGAAGAAGAAAACAAATATGTGGGTTGTGGATAAATACATTGGCACCCACAATTATGAAATGAACACATTCAGTGGGAATCACTTTCACTTGGATGTTGACTTGATTTCTCTTGTCTTGATTCCACACATTGAAGCCTCCATAAGGTACAAGATCAAAGAGTGCATTACATCTGTCCACCAGGAATATGGGTGTACCGTTACCAAAAGAAAGGCATTTCTCGGGCGCAAACGTGCGTTTGAAATTATTTATGGTAACTGGGATAAGTCATTTGCATCTCTACGCAGGTACATGACTGCATTGCAACACTTTAACCCTGAGAGTGTTGAGCGGAGTCCTGGAATACCAAAACATATATTCAGATATATGTTCTAGGCCTTCAAACCAGCAATTAATAGTTTTGTGCATTGTCGGCTGGTAATATCCATAGACTGTACTCGTGTCTATGGAAAGTATGGTATTAAGTTGTTGATCGTCGTTGCAGTAGATGGTAATGGAGGTATATTTCCCCTAGCTTTTGCTATTTGTTCCTATAAAAGCCAAGAGACTTGGACGCTATTTTTGAACCACTTGAAGGAGCACGTTGTCAGACAACGTTCAGGTATTTGTCTAATATCTGGATCGGCATGGCGGTATTTTAAGTTTTGTACAACATTTACCTGCATGGTAGGAACCGTATGCATGCCACTGTTACTATGTGAGGCACCTGAAGGCCAATTCCAGAAGGCATATCCCAACAAGGACTTGTATGATTTAATGTGGATGGCTGCAACTGATCACCAAGAGTGCAAATTTAGGAGGCACATAGAATTGATCAAGCAGGAATACGAAGGAGCCTATGGTTGGTTGATGCGACATGAGCTTGACAAGTGGACATTGCATACGGACGGTGACAGACGATGGGGAACCCTGACTACAAATGTGTTAGAGTCTTTCAACGGGTTATTGAAGTCTGCACGTAGATTGTTTGTCACTGCCATGGTGCAGATGTCATTCAAACAGATGGCAGAGAGGTTTGTTGAAAGGGCTAGAGGTGCATCACCATTGATGGAGAGGGGTGTTGAAGTTATGCCAATACCAGTGAAAAGATTTGAGAAATACAGGAGGCGAACACATTGGTATTCATTTTTATAGTATTGCAACGAGTAAAATATTTTTGAAGTTCGTACCGCTATCCATCAAAATTAGGTGAATAATACACACACCGTAAATGAAGCCAAAAGGTTGTGTTCTTGTGGGAAATGGTTCATCTACCACATGCCGTGCTCATATGCCATGAAGTGCTTTCAACATACAGGTTTCGCGGCAACCAGCTACGTTGATAAGTAATATAGTGTTGCTGCATACTTAAACACTTATAGTGGATAGTTGTAGCCTATGGGTGCTGAGCATTATTGGCCACCGAAACCATTTAAAATAGTGTGTAACAAGGAGTATTTGCATAAGCTACAAGTGCAAAAAAGACCGCATATACGGAACCAAATAGATATTGGTGATACAGTTTATGCGTGTAACTATGGCATATGCTCGCAAACAGGACACAACCATCGTAAATGTCCTTCAGCTGGTTTAGATGGCGATGGTAATCCAGCTCCTGGTGGAAGTTCATCTAATGTGCCCAACTATCAAGGATACGCGTGGTATTATGTTTTCATAATGTGGTTGTAATAAGTGTATGTACTTGTTTATCTTGCAGAATGTATGAAATAAAATTATGTTTCCATTCCTGTTAAATTTTATTGATATTTAACATTAATACTTCAGTACAACAATCTAACATAAACCCATTTAAAAAAAACAATTGTCATTCGCCATTATCGGCGCTGTTTGGCACTATTTTATTGTCATTGTCTTCAACTTCTTCGTCAACATTGTGTATGTACCCTTCGGTACCGAGGGCATCGTAATCTAGGCCCCGGTTGACACACATCTCTCGCATTTCATCGCTATCATCAAGAAAACCACTTTCCTGATTTCTACAACAATATGAGACACCTACGCCCAATGTCTGTGGTAGAAACTTAGGTAGTCCCTCCCGCTCGACAACTATTGGGAAAACAGGATAATCATTGTCTCTATGAAATTTATCATTTTCTAATAAATCTCAGTACTAATCCTCCATTCCTCTCAAGAAGTTAAGATCATCCATTGCATGATGAACACCAAGTGCCTTTTCCATCTCTAGAATCTCCTTCATTAGATACCTAATCACTTCTGGTTCATCTTTGTGTGTGTTTGTTTGGAAGGCTGCAGATAGTGCTTGTGGCACAACAAGCCCATGCTAGCGACATAATACTTCGTAATCACACCATTTTGAGTAAAAAGGAACCCATTGTAGTTTTCCCCCCTAAATTCGCATACCTTCGGGCTTTGTAGAATGCGTTTCACCTTCAATAATGTGCCCTGCGACTTTGAGATCAGTATGTATATTGATAGGCTGATTTTACAAGGTACGTAGAACACCATACCACTTGTCATCACTCAAGTAAGTGTAGCAACCCAGCATATTTTTTTCAAGGTAGAGATCAATAGTGTTAAGACGTGATCCATAGGGATCTGTTGAACTACCTTCACCCTTTTGCACCACTTGTTAAATGTTAGTGACATCTTTTTAATGGATGTTGTAATATTTATTCAAAAGGTCTTTGAAATACATGTGACTTGGTTCTGTTTAAGAAGCTTTCTTATACCCGAAATAATCATTATCACGCGAAGCATATGCGGTTAAATACTACGTTATGTGTATTGTCTTGTCGACCTGAAAAAGTTACCGTTCTAGAAAAGCTTTATTATACCGTAAAGAATCATTATCACGCGAAGCATAGCACGGTTACATACCACATTATGTGTATTGTCTTGTCAACCTGATAAAACTGTCGTTCTGGAAAATATGTCTTCTGGAAAAGTTGTATTGTACCGTAAAGAATTATTAGCACGTGAAACATAACGCAGTTAAATACCACGTTATGACTTTTTTTTCTTGCCTATAAATGACTAGTGCACTTTAGTTATTATCTGCGCTTAATCAAAATAAATAACAAAACTTTCCATAATTTTTTTCATTTTTCTTGCATTAACAAATATCTGGACACAATGATCAACCAAAGTGCTATTGTAGCAAATGTGCAATTTTGAAGGCATGTTGGTCCGATTGTAATGTTGGGCGCAGATACTGAATGTGTCAACAATTGTTTGGATGCAATGACGGAAATCATTGTATGTTTGAGGAATGGTATGATGAACCCATTAACCAGGAATACTACAAATTATGTTTGCAGTATGTTTGAAATATGAGCGGTGAATACCAGCGCCAGATCTCTGAAATGCAACGAGAAATTGTGGCACTGCATGAGAAATAAAAGAGGTGAAAGAAGAAGAAGAAAATAAAATGGAAGAGAAATTTAAGTGGTTGGAGCAGAGAATAATAGGCGGTAGTGACTAAACAAACACATATATGTGTTGAGTATAGTATTTTATCTTTATATTTTCTGTGTCATGTATTTTCATTAGTTGTACCGAATTTAAATTATGTTAAGTTGCTATATTTGTTTTGCCCAGTTGTATTATTAAAATAACAAAGAAACCGAGAAATAAAAACATAATGCACATATAATGTAAATTATAAATAAAGTTGCTATTATTTACTAATTGTTATATTTATATAAATAGAATAAAAATCATTGTGTCTCACAGCCTTTATGCTTTAAAGAAGCCGCTGGCCTCAGGCGCATCCCATCTCGCTCGGCTACACTATTAGGATCATCCTCATCACGTCGCCTCTTTATCAGAGGATGTCTGCAGCATGATCGTCAGTAAGGCTGGCAGGCTCGGTAGAATAGGTCGTCAGTCCAGCAATAACCTACAGAATAATAAGATATTTTAGTATATGAAATATATATTAGTAATGTACGTGTTAGCTAAAAATATAAATATAAATAATAATAATAATAATAATAATAATAATAATAATAATAATAATAATAATAATAATAATAATAATAATAATAATAATAATAACAATAATAATAATAATAATAATAATAATAATAATAATAATAATAATAATAATAATACAAACTAACCAAATCCTGTAAAAGATGCTCAGCATCCCTCGGTGATGATCCATAACTCAGTCGGCGCCCAATATCCACATCTCGTACCGGACGATCATCAGCAACCGTCGATGCCTCTGGAGGGTAAGGAAAATACGCATCCTAGCCATGTGAGGTAATGGTCGTGCCCGCGATCAACAATGGAGCTGACAGGGTCATCTGCGAAGTCCCTGGAGTAAGCCCCAGGCTAGATGACGGCATATCACTAGGAGCATGGTGTGGCTCAAGGTGGTCACCCGACTGATCAACTCCAATATCCTCAACAAGTGCCCCAACGCCCCGTTGCTAGGGACCACCTCCTCGTGGGATAACCCTACCTCGTGGGACACTCCTACCTCTCTCTGGGCAACCCTACCACACCGACCATGTTCAGGCTGCAGTGCTGGCCCACGATGGTGCTGTAAGCACGTGATTTTTGCCCTATATGAGCATTACTCCCCAAAAATCCAAAATAAAATAATTTTCCTTTGTGTGCAATTTTAGAATTTTTGTGGCATTTTTGATAATTATTTGTATTTCTGTCTGTGCATGTTTATTTGTTAAATTAATAAAAAATACAAAAATATGTCGCATTTTGCATGTAGGATTTAATTCTACAATTGTTAGTAATTAAGTTTGTTTTACAAAAATTGAAAATTACAAAAAATAGGCATCTTTTGCATTTTTAGCATTTAATGTCCAATTGTACAATTTTATGCTTAATTATTACTTAATTGTGAGTTAATTGTTATTGGGAGTTAATTTGTGCTTTTATAACTTAATTTAGTTCTTAATAATAATTTAAGGATTTTTAGAATTTAGTTTTAGAAAAATAAAAGAAGAAAAGAGAGCAAAAATACAAAAATCGGAATTGGGCCTCTTCTTCAATTTCAAACCACAAGCCCAAAAATTGTCCAACCTTCCCCACGACCCGGTCCATCTCAACACTGGTCGACCCATTCCATAACCCAAATACCCAACACCCCATCTCCCTATCTTGCATTTCAAAAAAAACAAAACAAAACACAAAAAAAAACCTAAAAAACCCTAAAGAGATCCACCCGCCCCCTCTCTTTCTTCTTCCTCTCCAAAAGCTTCACCAAGCTCCCCTCCCTAGCAGCCATGGCTGCTTCCTCGTTGTCGACCACCCTCCAGTCCATCGCCACCCTCACGTCCATAGCAGACCAAACACACCAGCTCCTCCATCAGTCACAACCCCGATAACGAAACCACTAGGATTAAGCTGCCTTCAGCTTCGTCCAACATCTGTTTCAGCTGCGTTGCTGTTGCGTCTTCTTCTCAACATCGATGCTGCTGCTTCTCTTCTTTCTACCATGGTTGCTGCTGTTTCTTCCACCCTCGTCGCTGCTGCTTCATCGTCGTTGCTGCTGCCCGCGTCCAGCTACGACGAGCAGCCATGGCTGCTCCAAGCAGTGTTGCTGCTTCTGTTTCCCAGCCTGCTTCAGCTTTGTCCGTCGCGACTCCTTCTAGGCTCCAGCTCCTCCGTGTTGCTGCTGCTGCTGCTCTGTCATGCTGCTACTGCTTCAGCTTTCTTCATCGAACATCACCCTCACCCCTCGTCCTCATTACAAGATACGAGATCGTCCAATGGTTCGTCCGTTCGAGCTCATGTCCAAGTTGCCAGTTTGAGTTCGGATCCGACGAGATCGCTCGTTCATTAGTTCCATTTGTGATTCAAAAATCGAGCTTTTCAATGGAGTTTCTTTGATGTTGAAAATGAAGAAGTTCTATTAAGAAGGTCATATTCTAACATTGCTCATCTTTCGATTTTCAGATCTTGCGTCGTGGGTATATGAGTTGTTTGGTTCGATTCCCTTCGTTCCAGTTTTATGACTCACGTGATACTGATATCTTGGCCTTTTTATTTGTGATGTTTGTTTGTTTAATTGCTTAATCACATAAGAAGTTTTACATAGTCGTTTGTCTCCATTAATTGTCATATTATCTCGTTTCCGTCAGTTGATTTGTATATTTGTATTGTTGTAGTTTGCTATTTGTTGAAATGGTGCCGGTTTGCTCTTTGTTGTTGATCACGTGGTTTGGTTCCCTGTTCGTTCAAGTTTTGTCTAAGTTAAATCACGATTTTATTCCCAATGCATTCAGTTTAGTCCCTTGCATCTGCGTGTCAATCGTAGTCTGAAATCTACCCGTAGTAGTTCAACATATTTTAGTTTGAATCATTCATCTTCATTATAATTTTGTTTGATTCAGTTTGAGTTCAATTAATTTTTGAGTTTAGTGATTTGATCTACTTGTTTGTTATTGTTGTTGAATCTGAAAGTAGGATTATTGTTAAAATTTGTTCAGTCAAAATAATTCCTGCTTTTTGTTGTTCATAGTATGATTTTCAGTTTGCATCATTTCCGTTAATCGTGATTCATGTTGTTTCAGATTATTTTGTTGTTGATATTGTTGTTTCCTTGCTCATCCAAATTAATGGTCTAAGTTAACCAGGATTGGTTCCCAATATGGTTAATTTATTCACATTAATTTGATGTTGTTAATCTGTGTTCATAGGATTTGTTGTTGAATTCGTTTAGAAATTGGTCATATTGGCTATATTTTGTTTGAGATTGATTAGGTGAATTGGTTATAGCTGATGGGGTAGTTTGGTAAATTGCAGTACGTTCAGGGGTAAAATGGTAATTGCAATAAGGTCGGAGGGGTAGTTTGGGAATTGAACATTTTGAATAATTCTTTATGTTAAGCATGAGGGGACAAAATGTAATGGGGTGTGGGTGATATAATTGTTTATGTTAGGCATGGGGGACAAGAGGTAATGGGTTGGGGTTTGATATATTTATTTAATGTAGTGGGGGACAAAACATTAGGTAGTGGGTTTAAAAGGGGGATGAGTGGGAAGATAATGGGTTTGGTAGGAGAAAGTGGTTGATTTATTAATTGATTAAAGGGTTTGGGATGGGATAAATAAGAAGGACTTGAATCAGATTTAAGAAACGGAATAGACAGAATACAGAAAAAGATTTTAACAGAATAAAAGAAGAAAGAGAACATTTTTGAGAGAGGAATACATTCTGAAAAATCTGAAGAGAGTGTGATAGAGTTTAAAAAGAGAAAACAAAAACAAAGTGAGAAACGAGTTTAGTTTCGGGTTTTAATACACGCGTGGGTTGTTGCTGTTTAGTTTGTTTACATACTTTTAGGTTTGTTCTATTGTGTTGTTCGGTTTTCTTCAAAGTTTTCTGGGCCTTGAACCTGGGTCGAATTGCTGTTGGGTTGCTGTTGTTGATGTGTATTTACACTACTGCTGCTTCTACTGATCTTCATCTTCTTTCCTTGCTTTCCAAATACCAGGTACACAAACTGATACACTGGTTCATCTTGTAAGCCACTCGAAGCATGAATGCAAAAATGAGAAAGATTTGAAGTTGTAGTTTAATGTAGTCTTTTCTTTCTTTTAATGTCTGTATGTAGAATATTCTATGCGCTGCCCATGCAAACTCTTTAAACGACTCACTTTCGAAACTTAACTATAATAACTCGAAAGTATGTAAATAAAGTAGGACCTTTTCTTCATTTATTTTAGAAAACGAAAAATAGAAAATGTAGTCATGCTAAGATTATCCTTTTAAAAATAATGAGACGAGCTTCGCCAAATAAAAAATACAAATTTGCGGGGCCCTCAGTAAATATTTGCTTTAAAATTGCTTAGACTTCGAGATGGACCGTTTAGCAAACTTTCACGGCCCTACCCAAAGTAAATATACGCTAGTCGCTTTAGGCGCGCCTTTAATAATTTAATCTTCTTAAACTCGGGCGCACATTTATGTGACCCAAATCCACATCTCAACGGAGTCAAAGTGTGTCGACGATCACGGGTACATTGATTGTGGCGCGGTTCGAAATACATTTTCACAACGTTGCAATTCCCTGTAAAATAATAATAATAATAATAATAATAATAATAATAATGAAAGCGGTAAAGAGTTAAAATCTGCACATAAGCTCATAATTGTATAAAAAATCAGATAAACAAGCCGAATATGACAGTTGAGCGACCGTGCTAGAACCACGGAACTCGGGAATGCCTAACACCTTCTCCCGGGTTAACAGAATTCCTTATCCGGATTTCTGGTTCGCGGACTGTAATACAGAGTCATTCTTTTCCTCGATTCGGGATTAAATTGGTGACTTGGGACACCCTAAAATCTCCCAAGTGGCGACTCTGAAATAAATAAACAAATCCCGTTTCGATTGTCCTTTAATTGGAAAAACTCCTTGTACCCTCGCGGGGGCGGAAAAGGAGGTGTGACAGCTCTGGCGACTCTGCTGAGGAATTATTAACCCAGAACCACTGGTTCAGGGTTAGAAATTCGAGCTTAGATAAATTGTTATATTTGGCTTTATCTGATTTTTACATGTTTGAGCCTAATGTGCTAAATGCTGCTTTTACCGCTTTGATATTATCTGAACTGTATATAAATTGTGCCGAAACCTTTCTCTTCTTACCTCCGGGGATGTGCTTACTGGTTGAGACTCCCTATTCTGTTAGTGTCATACCTTGAAATAAGAAGAGGCCGGACAAGTTACGAAGCCGGATGGCCTTTTGGTTCCCGGTAAGTTGCCCCCTCCTCGACTCGAGTTGTCCGCTCGGGTACAAAGTCTAGAACACTGACCCAGGTATTGAACATAGAATAACGTGACTTCATGCCGGATCCCTAGTAGGAACGCTTATTTGCATCACGTTGCATTTGACTTAGGGGACTCAACACAGGGGTTGGGTCCGTCTAGGACTAACAACCTGAAATGAAAAAACCATCCTGATGCATCCTATTTGTTTTCTGTGCATTTATTTGTCTCGGGCCCGCATGCTGACCGGTTTTTGAATATTGTGAAATTGAGGGGAAAAAATAAAGAGAAATAGCGGTTAGGGAGTTAATTGATTATTTTTGAAAAAACTCAATAACCAAGTACTGTCGAAACTCTGCAGAAATTTTGAGAAAATGAAAAAAAAGAAAAATAGGAACAAGAATCTTTTATTTTCGGAAAGTTGTTTGTTGAAAAAAGAAAAAAAAGTGTCTTTTATTTTTAGTTTGGAAAAATAGGTTGTTTATTGTTTGTTGAAAATGAAAAAGAAAAAAAGAGAGTCGTTATTTGGTCTTGTTTTCAAAATAGAAAAGGAAAAATAGTTTGTCGTGCCATGGAAAATGAAAAAGAAAAAAAAGTCTTGTTTCCAAAAATAGTTCGGTTAATTGCCCGAACTACGCGGGTTTGATTCTCACCGGATGTGAGATACGTAGGCAACCCTCATCGGGTCCAACCCCCCTTTTTTGCTAAAATAGCCAAAAACAAATAAATAAATAAAAAAAATATGTCAAAATTTTAATTTTGTCATGAATAAGTCGGGTGATGCTGTTTTGTCAAAAATAGCCGAATGTGCCCGAAAGGGATGCCGGAGGGCTGACTTTGCATAAACAACCACTTTTCGGGTCATGTTTCAGATTTGGTCTAGTGGACCCCCACAGCCTTAAAAATCTTCGTCCCCGAGGCGTTGAAAGGCCGTGTTTGCAATGTTGAGTTTTCTATTTTTGAAAAATGATAAAAAGAGTCATAAATAAGTCGGGTGATACTGTTTTTGTCAAAAATAGCCGAGTGTTCCCGAAAGGGACGCCAGAAGACTGACTTTGTATAAACAGCCATATTGGGTCATTTTTTTTTAGGGATTTTGGTCCAGTTGACCCACACAGCCTTAAAAATCTTCGTCTCCGAGGCGCTGAAGGGCCGTGTTTGCAACACCAGGTTTTTATTGTAATTTGAAAAGAAAAAAAAAACAAAAAGTCAGCGGTCAGACCGTTTGGGCTTTTGGTCAAAATAAGTCGAGCCAGCTTCGGCAGTGTCTTAAACCGTTCTTGCCGAAATAGCCTTAGAGTATCTTTCAATTGTCGAAAGGTTATTTTCGTAAAAGAATGGACAAGTTTGTAAAGTGTCATAAAATAATCCTCCCCGGCCTCAAAATTCATGTGAAATTTGGACGGGGCCACGTTTGCAAAAATAACCATTTGGTTGCATTTGTCAAACGGAGAAAGGAAGCTGGCCATTTGTTTTTGGCGTTTGTAAATCTTTTAATTATAATATGTGGGTTTGATTTTCGAGTTTGTAGGTCATCTTCAAACCTTTGAAACCCAGTTTATTTTAATATGAAAATTGAAAAAAAAATAATTAGTATTGTTTATATTTTATTGGGCCGAACTACGCAAGGTCTGATTCATGCGGGGTCATAATACGTAGGCAATCTCCATAAGATTCGACCACAACAAAAAAAAACGAAACAAAAAAAAACGAAACAAAAAAAATGAAAAAAAAAGAAACAAAAAAAAAGAAAGAAAAAAAAAGAGAAAAAAAAAGATGTTGTTAATAATGAGGACCGACTGAGTCCATTCTAACCTGTTTTGTTTTGAATCGCAAAGAAAGTTAAGGTGGTTGGTTTGTGGTAATCCAAGACAATGACACCGAGAACATCGCACAGAATCCCTTACCCGCACATAATGATGCACATTTTGCGGGGGTCAGGCCTGATAGCAGAAGCACTCAAATCCTATTGGGGACTTGCTGACTAAGGTTGATGATATTGAAGTTGGCAATGGTCTGGGCGATACTGATGCGAAGCTCAGTGGCTAAGATGCCAGTTTTGATGACAAGGTGGGAGGACGCTCCGTTCCTTGGTTAGCAAGAGAGAAGCTTGTGGTGGCTTATTTTGTTGTCATTTCTGTTGTCCGGATTATTCTTAAGGTTGTAATCCGAATATTGTCTTGTGTCAAACCTTCTTATCTTTCCATTTCGTCATAGCGGTCTATTTAAGTCTTGTCCAGTTTGTTTTAGGATTTTATTCTGGTTTGTTTTGTTTGTCTTGTTATTCAAACCATTTCACCGGTAATCTAATGCAAAATTCGGTCTTTTATTATTTCCATTTTTCTTTTGTTTAGTCCTTTTATCGTTTTTATTCAACGCCGATTCTAGTGACATGACATGCGCACACAGTTTGGGCCTAATCATAAAAGTTAATCATAAAACCCTGGGAAGGTGATCAAAGCATTTAAAGGAAGTAAGAAACATTTGAGATTATTTGGAGCCCGAGTCATGTGGAACTAGGGCGAGTAAAACACAAAGAAAACCGTTAAAAGCAAGATTCGCCCAATTGGCATGAGGGTCGTTCATGATAACGAGAGTGAGAGTGTCGCCCAACGGTGCTTTAGAAAGGACAAATGAAAAAGCAAATGTTGAATATAATTGTCAAGTCCAGCACCATCAGAAGAGGCTACAAATCTTTGTTTAAATTATGTTGTTTGCACTGGGCATGTTTTGAAGACTGGAATGATGAAGGCATTTCGTTCTGCTACCTAAACACTTTATCCTTCGTTACCCCTTTTGAGCCTTGTTTATTTTTTTCTTTCATACCCCTCTTTCGGAATTAGTAGCAAAGAGTAGAAACACAAACATAAAAGATAAGAAAAGAAAAAGAAAAAGAAAAATAAAACAAAAAGAAAAAAATTCAACAAAACGACAAAAGAAAAATGAAAGAAGAAACGAAAAATGATAAAAAAACAAAAAAAAACAAATGAAAGTCAGAAGAAAACAGAGGAATTGGGAACTACGTTTGACCTGATTCCTCAAAGAGGATACGTAGGCGCCTCACGGCTCGGTCATGGTGTAATAAAAATTAAATAAATAAATAATCCCCAAGCAAGAAATTGGGGCAAGGGTTGCGCTTGTTGTAAACAAATCTGGTTCCGAAGATTGTAATTTTGAACCCCAAATTGATTTGTTTTTAAGTCTTTAATACCCTTTCTTTCTAGCCCTATCCAAAAAACTCACATTACGGTCCAAAGAAAGACCTTCTGATCAGTCTTCAAAAGATTCCAAGTCAGACAAATGAGAGTCTTACCGGCGAACATAACATTCTGTTCCACAGCAGAAAGGACTCTAATCTCCAGCAGAGAGAGTCATACCGGCAACACTCCAAATCCCCAGCTGGAAAGTGATACAAATGAGAGAGTCTTATCGGTGAAAATCTTTATGCACACCATAAGGCGATGCGAGCTGAGAAAAAACCAAAATGAGAGAGGCTTGATAGTGAAAACCCTTCGGGCACTTCGAGTCGAATAAGATTGAGAATCAGATGGGGAATTGTCAAGGGAAGGTCTTGAAAGATGATTGACGGCGGAGGATAGGACACATATGCATGTCATGACCATTAGAGTCGGTATCTGCGTTTGATAGGTTTTTATTTATAGTTTCTTTTGTTAAAGAGTCATCTTTTTCCTTTGTCTTTTATTCTGTTCCTTTTTATCTTTCTCCTTTCATAGAAAAATTCCCTAGTAGAGTCTGTTTGGTCAGAACAAGTGAGAAATGACTTCAAAATCTGCCATCAGCTTTCTAATTATGCAAGACCGAATCCGATTAGAACATCCAAATGGTCTAAGTCAGTAAGGAACAAGGCCAAGGCCCGTGGACAAATCAAGAAGAGCAATGGGCATGATTTGGGAAATTCATGCGAGACTAAAAGGTCGGGAAATGCCAGTTTCCGAGCTATGCCACAAAAGAAGAGGGATATCCCCAGCAGAAAGGGATTATCCCCAGCAAATAATATCATCCCCAACGCAGAGCAAGGAAGGAGAAAGGGAAAAGCCATCCTAGTGGAGTATCACAACCAACCACCGCGCTTTAAACTAACAAATTTTGATTGATTTGAAACAGGTAAAGGAAATGGCATTGATGACAGAAATGCATGCCACAAGAAAGATTATCAAACTGGGGCAGAAAATTTTCCTTCCATTTAGAAAATTTTCTGGAAGTCAGGTACCCATTTGGGGAAGAATAAAGATAACACCAGCCTCAAGGGAAGTGGTCTTTGAACCAGTGTTGCCCCCAACATAATAAGTTTCAATGGAGGAAGTTGTTCCCCAGCAGACAGAACAAAGGGATGAAACTTGAGCTTAGAAAAAGCAGAAGGCCAGTATCATTCCCAACAGCCTTCCGAAGAGTGAAGCACTAGTTCTGAAGGAATCAGGATACCCCAGTAGTGTTATCCTCGACAGCGTTATCCCCAGCTGATAACATTTTATCCCCCAACAGGTAAGTAAATAATTCCCCAACAGTGTTATCCCCAGCAGTCTCGAGGAGTCCAATACAAGCTTGGTGAAAATCGGTATCCTCAGCGATTCCTTTCGGGGAAAGGCAAAACGAGTCTTAAGGGAAGTAGTCTTCGAAGGAAGAAGCTATGCAAAAAAAAAAAGGCAAGAAAGGGGGAAGTAGTTTGCAGAGGAATGAAACATCCTACTTAAAAGGAGGTAATTTTGGAAGGAGTAAGATAACATATTTACTCAGCAGAGTTATCCTCAGCAGTGTTATCCCTAACAGGGTTACTCAGCAGTTCGCAGGGTTATCCCCAGCGGATCATCGAGATGTAGAAGCATCCTCAACAGAGTTTCGACCAAGTTTCAAGAGGGTCGGACAACCCAGAGTGGGTAAGGAAGAAAAGGAAAATTCATCCCCAGCAAAATAATCCCCAGCAATTTCGAGGGAAGACAACACAGGTAAGTAAATAATTCAGGAAGAAGGAAATGGTTCACGCATAAGAGACGCACTTCCTAAGTTTAAAGTTTCACCCATAGGAGATGCATTTCCTCCTAAATTAGTTTTACCCATAGGAGAGGAATTTTCTCCTAAGTTTATTTTTACCCATAGGAGAGGCATTTCCTCCTAAGTTTGTTTTTTACCCATAGGAGATGCATTTCCTCCTAAGTTCATTTTACCCATAGGAGACACACTTCCTAAGTTTAGTTTTACCCATAGGAGAGGCATTTCCTCATAAGTTTGTTTTTACCCATAGGAGATGCATTTCCTCCTAAGTTTAGTTTTACCCATAGGAGAGGCATTTCCTCCTAAGTTTGTTTTTTACCCATAGGAGATGCACTTCCTAAGTTTAGTTTTACCAATAGGAGACGCACTTCCTAAGTTCATTTTACCCATAGGAGATGCATTTCCTCCTAAGTTTAGTTTTACCCATAGGAGAGGCATTTCCTCCTAAGTTTGTTTTTTACCCATAGGAGATGCATTTCCTCCTAAGTTTGTTTTTACCCATAGGAGACGCATTTCCTCCTAAGTTTGTTTTTACCCATAGGAGATGCATTTCCTCCTAAGTTTGTTTTTACCCATAGGAGATGCATTTCCTCCTAAGTTTATTTTTACCCATAGGAGAGGCATTTCCTCCTAAGTTTAGTTTTACCCATAGGAAAGGCATTTCCTCCTAAGTTTGAAATCAGGAGTCCGCCTGAAGAGAGGAATGCCGTTTATTTTTCAAAAGTTGTTGTTAAAGTCAGGAGCCCACTTGAAGAGAGGAATAGCGTTTTATTTTTAAAAAAAAAAGTTGTTGAAATCTCGCCAGCCTAAAGAAAGGAATGGCATTTTATTTTTAAAATTGTTGTTGAGGTCAGGAGCCCGCCTGAAGAGAGGAATGACGTTTATTTTAAAAGTTGTTTGTTTGAAGTCAGGAGCCCGCCTGAAGAGAGAAATGGCATTTTATTTTTAAAAGTTGTTGAAATCAGGAGCCCGCTTGAAGAGAGGAATGACGTTTTATTTTTAAAAGTTGTTGAAATTTCGCCCGCCTAAAGAAAGGAATGGCGCGTTTATTTTAAAAGTTGTTGAAGTCAGGAGCCCGCCTGAAGAGAGGAATGGCGTTTTTATTTTTCAAAATTGTTGTTGAGGTCAGGAGCCCGCCTGAAGAGAGGAATGACGTTTATTTTTAAAGTTGTTGTTGAAGTCAAGAGCCCGCCTGAAGAGAGGAATTTGCGTTTTATTTTTAAAGTTGTTGTTGAAATCAGGAGCCCGCCTGAAGAGAGGAATAGCGTTTTATTTTTAAAAGTTGTTGAAATTTCGCCAGCCTAAAGAAAGGAATGGCATTTTTATTTTAAAAGTTGTTGAAGTCAGGAGTCCGCCTGAAGAGAGGAATGGCGTTTTTATTTTTCAAAATTGTTGTTGAGGTCAGGAGCCCGCCTGAAGAGAGGAATGACGTTTATTTTTAAAGTTGTTGTTGAAGTCAAGAGCCCGCCTGAAGAGAGGAATTTGCGTTTTATTTTTAAAGTTGTTGTTGAAGTGAGGAGCCCGCCTGAAGAGAGGAATGGCGTTTTATTTTTACAAGTTGTTGAAATTTCGCCAGCCTAAAGAAAGGAATGGCATTTTTATTTTAAAGTTGTTTTTGAAATCAGGAGCCCGCCTGAAGAGAGGAAAGGCGTTTATTTTTAAAGTTGTTGTTGAAGTCAGGAGCCCGCCTGAAGAGAGGAATGGCGTTTATTTTTAAAGTTGTTGTTGAAGTCAGGAGCCCGCCTGAAGAGAGGAATGGCGTTTATTTTTCAAAATTGTTGTTGAAGTCAGGAGCCCGCCTGAAGAGAGGAATGGCGTTTATTTTTAAAGTTGTTGTTGAAGTCAGGAGCCCGCCTGAAGAGAGGAATGACGTTTTATTTTTAAAAGTTGTTGAAATCTCGCCAACCTAAAGAAAGGAATGGCATTTTATTTTTAAAAGTTGTTGTTGAAGTCAGGAGCCCGCCTGAAGAGAGGAATGACGTTTATTTTAAAAAGTTGTTTGTTTGAAGTCAGAAGCCCGCCTGAAGAGAGGAATGTCGTTTTTTCATTTCAAGTGTTGAAGTTGGGAGCCCGCCCATAGAACAGAGGAATACATTTCAGTCTTTTCATTTCAAGCGTTGAAGTTGGGAGCCCGCCCATAGAACAGAGGAATACATTTCAGTCTTTTCATTTCAAGTGTTGAAGTTGGGAGCCCGCCCATATAACAGAGGAATACATTTCAGTCTTTTCATTTCAAGTGTTGAAGTTGGGAGCCCGCCCATAGAACAGAGGAATACATTTCAGTATTATTTTTCAAGTATTGAAGTTGGGAGCCCGCCCATAATAACAGAGGAATACATTCAGTCTTTTCATTTCGAGTGTTGAAGTTGGGAGCCCGCCCATACAACAGAGGAATACATTTCAGTCTTTTCATTTCAAGTGTTGAAGTTGGGAGCCCGCCCATAAGAACAGAGGAATACATTTCAGTCTTTACTTTTCAAGTGTTGAAGTTGGGAGCCCGCCCATACAACAGAGGAATACATTTCAAGATCAAGTTAGAAGGCAGTAAAGCAGAAGGTTACAATAGGAATCCCCAGCAGGAAACAATAAAAATCCCCAGCACCGGGAAGAAGAAGGTTGCAAAAAAGGTCCCAGCACAAATTCAAGCGCCTGAGTCAAAAGGAAGAAAAGACGCGTCTTGAAAGAAGCGGCTTGTGAACATTAAATCATAGCCAGCATAACAAATCTGATGAAGAGAGATGTATCCCCAGGGGAACCACCGAAAAGCTTAATGAAGAAAGCCACGTCCCCAGCGGACCGAACAAAATGATGAAAACTGGTATTCAAAAAAGCAAAGGGCCAGAAGTCTCGGAAGAAAAGCACCGGAAGAAACACAAGCCGACAAGAAAGCAAGGCAACAAGAACAAATTGCAGTCTAGCCTAGCTTCTTGTTTTCTTTTAAGCACGGTGTAACAAAAAGATCGGTAAGCAGTGGTAATAGCATGCAACAGCAGCAACCTTGCAGTCCCAGGGTAGTCCCAACTACCAAAACTTCCCGAACTACATTGACTTGATTCCTGTTTAGCCCAAGATATGTAGGAAACCTCTGAAGCAAAGGTTCGGTCAAGTCTTTTTCAAAAAAAAAAATGCTTCACACGGAGTACTCGGATGGGCAAAAATCACTCACTTTATCTTTGCACGAAAACCCTTCGTGTCTTCGAGCAAAGAGGGGCAGCTGTAAGCACGTGATTTTTGCCCTATATGAGCATTACTCCCCAAAAATCCAAAATAAAACAATTTTCCTTTGTGTGCAATTTTAGAATTTTTGTGGCATTTTTGATAATTATTTGTATTTCTGTCTGTGCATGTTTATTTGTTAAATTAATAAAAAATATAAAAATATGTCACATTTTGCATGTAGGATTTAATTCTACAATTGTTAGTAATTAAGTTTGTTTTACAAAAATTGAAAATTACAAAAAATAAGCATCTTTTGCATTTTTAGTATTTAATGTCCAATTGTACAATTTTATGCTTAATTATTACTTAATTGTGCGTTAATTTTTATTGGGAGTTAATTTGCGCTTTTATAACTTAATTTAGTTCTTAATAATAATTTAAGGATTTTTAGAATTTGGTTTTAGAAAAATAAAAGAAGAAAAGAGAGCAAAAATACAAAAATCGGAATTGGGCCTCTTCTTCAATTTCAAACCACAAGCCCAAAAAATTGTCCAACCTTCCCCACGACCCGGTCCATCTCAACACGGGTCGACCCAGTCCATAACCCAAATACCCAACACCCCATCTCCCTATCTTGCATTTCAAAAAAACAAAACAAAACACAAAAAAAAAACCTAAAAAACACTAAAGAGATCCACCCGCCCCGAAGGATAAATGCGCGAGGGAGTTTTTCCAATTTAAGTGACAATATTCGAAATGGGATTATTTATTTAATTCAGAGTCGCCACTTGGGAAAGGTTTGGCTTTTGGTGTCCCAAGTCACCAGTTTATCTTGAATCCCAAATCGAGGAAAATATTCGACTTTCCAAATGAAGTTTGCGAACCAGAAATTCTAAGTAAGGAATTCTGTTGACCCGAGGGAAGGTGTTAGGCACCCTCGAATCCCGTGGTTCTAGCACGGTCGCTTAAATTGTTATAATGGCTAAATATCTGATTTAAATACATGTTATGACTTATGTGCTTTTATTAAGTTTAAACCGCTTTTATTATTATCATTTATTTTTATAGAATTGCAACGTCGTGAAAATGCATCTCGAACCACGTCACAATCAATGCACCCGTAGTTGTTAACACATTTCGACTCCGTTGAAATTTGAATTTGGGTCACATAAATGCGCACCCGAATTTGAGAAAGTAATATTATTAAAACGCGCCTAAAGAGACTATCACGTTATTATTTTTGAGGAGGGTCATGAAATTCGCTAAAGGACCCATCCCAGATTCTAAGTATTCAATATATACATTTATGAGGGCCCTGCAGTTTGTGCATCTCATTTGGCGAGGCTCGTCTCATTTTATGAAACGGGTAAACCTACAATGACTACATCTTTATTATGTTCGTCTCTAAGAAATGGAAGAAAGAAAATACATTCTAATTAAATTGCATGCTTGGCCAACTCCGGATTCTTGTTTGATTATCTGATTAGTTGTTTATGAGGCGGGAATTGTTTCGTGCCTTATTTCACGGGGGAACATGCTGTTAATTTGCTAAAGGAGATTGCAGGCAAGATTAATAAAAATACTAAACTTACACTAAATGTTCTTCAAGTTCGAATTTAAACTAACTTATTTGGGCTTGATTAATGGAATCAACTACTTATTAGAAGATGCTACTAATTGGATTCGAAACTTGTCCTATAAACTGCCTAAGCAGGATCCAATAAAGTTGAAACTCAAAAGATTAAAACTATATTGCATTTGGCAAGATTAAAGGCCACCTGCCCTACATATTCAAAACATAACTGGAGAGGGAGTTCAAATTAACAATTATACTAGCTAATTGTACATTCCATGAATTACATAGCTACATCGTGTATACTACTAAACAAACCATATATCGCAGTTTTAGACCAACTAAGTTTCAATTAAGTACGAGCTCACTAATGTGTTCTCTATTGAGCTACAAACTAAAGAATTACACAATTTTAACAACATTTATAAAGCTGTAAGTACAATAGCAACTGATTAAACTCCTTTGCATCTTTAATTTCATGCTTTTACTGTTACATCAGTATGAGATTCAAATGTGTACCTGGAAAGTGCTTACAATTGAAGAGGCAGAAAAGTCAGTAGAGCAGTAGTAGCATACATAAAGCAGCAGTATAGCAGGACTAGTAAAACCAGTAACGACAGCAGCAGAAATCTTCAGGAAAGAATAGAACCCAAAGAAAGAAGCCAGTAGCTTGAAAAGTAATGCTTGAAAATCAACAGACAACTAGGCTACCCGATAAATCCCAACAGTACAAGAAGATTGCTAAGATTGCAAGCAGAGACAATAAAACAGTAGTTTCTGGTTTTGAATTTCTGAGCAGAAGACAAACTGAAGTTCTTTGTTGTGAAACCTAAACTTTTAACACACTATTCTGCCTTCCTATTTTCAGAACTATATTTTCTGATTTTTCATAACTCTCCCCTCTCTAAACTCTCCACTGTCTGTTCTCCTTTTCAGAACTATCTTTTCTGATTTTTCAGAAATATATCTTTGAACTCTCCTACTGTTTTTGTTTTGCCTTTCAATTCTTTTTTTTAGAACCCCTTTTCTCCTCCCCCCTCTTCTCTTATATTTCCCCCACTCCCTTTAATGACAGGCTGCCCAGGCTAACAACTCTTAGTGGTTGTCATTTCCACTTAGCCTTGTCTAGGAATGGGTTTTCTATTTTAAAAATCTGCTGAAATTCAAAAGGCAGTGGACATCCTACTTTACAACAGGTTCCACCATTATTCTCATGTGCATCTTCAACCTTTTATTATTAAACTCATGCTATTACTGATTTCCAGCTATTAAAGGTGCTTAACATGTCATCAATCCCACTATTGGTCAATTAAATCCATTAGTTGAATTAATATTTTAGTACCTTACTGTCATCCCACTTGCCTTTAAGCATTTCAGAACTTTACAACCCCAAACTACCCCTGACTATTACTGTTTTATTCCAACTTCAACAAACTGAAATTCTGAAATTATGGGGGTTCAAATTCAACAACTATCCTAACTGAGTTCCAAGTATTGTACTGCAGCTAACAAACCATTCACAGATAGTTTCAAACAATCAGCTAAACGACAATGGTTCGATCAATCAATATGAAGCTTATCAGAATCAGGACATTTGAACATTCAGTCCTATAAAACTAATCGACGACGTTTATCTAATCGACTATACTAATTATAACGTAGAACAATCAGTCGATCAAACAAATAATACAAATAGGTCATCAAACTGTCTTTGACAATTTTGCACGACACAGGGAAACCAACAGGCATTATTGATTCGACGATGTTAATCAAATTGAAATATGTATATCACTATACGTATTCAACCATAAACAATCATAACAATCGATAGAATAAAAGGTCTTTATGGAGATGGGGAACAACTGACAGCAAATCCCAGAAATGAGCAAACAAACTAATTGATCATGCTGATAAACTATAACACACTAAGACAAACAACAAAAAGGAAAAGTGAAACTTACCCTGACAAGCTTAAAACACAGATGACCCAGGCCCGAGCTGGATTTGCCTATTTGAGGTCGAATAGATCTTAATTGAGGTGTTCTCGACCGAGAACATTTCGATTAGGGTCTATTAAACCCCAACCTTCCGTTTAAATCTAAACGGACTCCAATAGTTCTTGTGTTCTAGGGTTCGAACCTTCAGATTTGGGGTTTTGGGATTTGTGGGTAGATTCGGACCAAACCAAGCTTGGTTTACTCACGAGTGAGGCTAGGGTAAAGGCTGGTGTGAATTTGAGGTGGGTTGGTGTAGATCGGGGTTTTGCTCGAACCTTCAAACGAAGATTCGAGGCGATGGGGGATGATTCGAGGCAAGGGGATAACAGATCCATGTTCAGGGTGGTGAGGTGCATCAGGGGTGTAACTTTGGTGGTCACCGGCGTTGTTGCCGCCGGGTTTCTGAAATCAACGGTCCAAATTGAGGGTGACACAACGACGTCGTTTGGACGGTCGTGTGGCCCGCCTAATTGGACCGGATAAAAGGGTATTCGGACTAGGTTATTTTGGTTTGGGCCTGTTCTTATTTAATTCAAACTGGCCCAATCCGAAAATCCCTTTCTTCTTTCTTCTTTAATTTCTAAAAATCTCACCCAAATTGTAAAACAAAACTATTACAAATATTAAACAACTATCACACACATTAACATTTAAAATCACTCAAGGACAACAAATAGAATAACACCTGCATATTTTGTGGTTTTCCTTTTAATAACCGAATTATGGTTTAATTACAAACGACATATTTTTTTGTATTTTTGTTCGATAAGCCCAAATAAGAATGGACAAGACCAACAAATAACTACCAAAAATGCCACGTAAATTCCAAAAATTGTACAGCAAGACCATTTGTTATTATTTTTGATTTCTTTTGGAGTAATTATCGTGTAAACAAAAATCACGTGCTCACAATATTATCTCGTTTCCGTCAGTTGGTTTGTATATTTGTATTGTTGTAGTTTGCTATTTGTTGAAATGGTGCCAATTTGCTTTTTGTTGTTGATCATGTGGTTTGGTTCCCTGTTCGTTCAAGTTTTGTCTAAGTTAAATCACGATTTTATTCCCAATGCATTCAGTTTAGTCCCTTGCATCTGCATGTCAATCGTAGTCTGAAATCTACCTGTAGTAGTTCAATATATTTTAGTTTGAATCATTCATCTTCATTATAATTTTGTTTGATTCAGTTTGAGTTAAATTAATTTTTGAGTTTAGTGATTTGAATCTACTTGTTTGTTATTGTTGTTGAATCTGAAAGTAGGATTATTGTTAAAATTTGTTCAGTCAAAATAATTCCTGCTTTTTGTTGTTCATGGTATGATTTTCAGTTTGCATCATTTCTGTTAATCGTGATTCATGTTGTTTCAGATTATTTTGTTGTTGATATTGTTGTTTCCTTGCTCATCCAAATTAATGGTCTAAGTTTACCAGGATTGGTTCCCAATATGGTTAATTTATTCACATTAATTTGATATTGTTCATCTGTGTTCATAGGATTTGTTGTTGAATTCGTTTAATTGGTTCCTTAGGCCGTATTCGACGTCCCGGAAAAATATTAGGCGATCCGGGTCCGGGGTCTCGGGCACACGGCGGAAGGCGTAGGCTATAGCACACGAAAATTTGGGACTCGCGCGGAATTCCAGTTTTATGGCCGTAAAATGCCAAAAAATGTAATTTGGTCATGGCGAGACGGTGAATATGGTTCCTTAGGCCGTATTTGACATCCCGGAAAATTTTTAGGCAATCCGGATCCGGGGTCCCGGGCCCACGGCGGAAGGCGTGGGCTATAGCACACGAAAATTTGGGACTCGCGCGGATTTCCAGTTTTATGGCCGTAAACTGCCAAAAAACATAATTTGATCATGGCGGAGCGGTGAATATGGTTCCTTAGGCCGTATTCGATGTCCCGGAAAATTTTTAGGCTATCCGGGTCCGAGGTCCCGGGCCCACGACGGAAGGCGTGGGCTATAGCACACGAAAATTTGGGACTCGTGTGGAATTCCAATTTTATGGTCGTAAAATGCCAGGGGTAAAAAATTGGTCATATTGGCTATATTTTGTTTGAGATTGATTAAGTGAATTGGTTATAGCTGATGGGGTAGTTTGGTAAATTGCATTACGTTCAGGGGTAAAATGGTAATTGCAATAAGGTCGGAGGGGTAGTTTGGGAATTGAACATTTTGAATAATTCTTTATGTTAAGCATGGGGGACAAAATGTAATGGGGTGTGGGTGATATAATTATTTATGTTAGGCATGGGGGACAAGAGGTAATGGGTTGGGGTTTGATATATTTATTTAATGTAGTGGAGGACAAAACATTAGGTAGTGGGTTTAAAAGGGGGATGAGTGGGAAGATAATGGGTTTGGTAGGAGAAAGTGGTTGATTTATTAATTGATTAAAGGGTTTGGGATGTGATAAATAAGAAGGACTTGAATCAGATTTAAGAAACAGAATAGACAGAATACAGAAAAAGATTTTAACAGAATAAAAGAAGAAAGAGAACATTTTTGAGAGAGGAATACATTCTGAAAAATCTGAAGAGAGTGTGATAGAGTTTAAAAGGAGAAAACAAAAACAAAGTGAGAAACGAGTTTAGTTTCGGGTTTTAATATACGCGTGGGTTGTTGTTGTTTATTTTGTTTACATACTTTTGGGTTTGTTCTATTGTGTTGTTCGGTTTTCTTCAAAGTTTTCTGGGCCTTGAACCTGAGTCGAATTGCTGCTGGGTTGTTGTTGTTGATGTGTATTTACACTACTGCTGCTTCTACTGATCTTCATATTCTTTCATTGCTTTCCAAATACCAGGTACACAAACTGATACACTGGTTCATCTTATAAGCCACTCGAAGCATGAATGCAAAAATGAGAAAGATTTGAAGTTATAGTTTAATGTAGTTTTTTCTTTCTTTTACTGTCTGTATGTAGAATATTCTATGCGCTACCCATGTAAACTCTTTAAACGACTCACTTTCGAAACATTACTATAATAACTCGAAAGTATATAAATAAAGTAGGACCTTTTCTTCATTTATTTTAGAAAACGAAAAATAGAAAATGTAGTCATGCTAAGATTATCCTTTTAAAAATAATGAGACGAGCTTCGCCAAATAAAAAATACAAATTTGCGGGGCCCTCAGTAAATATTTGCTTTAAAATTGCTTAGAGTTCGAGATGGACCGTTTAGCAAAATTTCACGGCCCTACCCAAAGTAAATAATACGCTAGTCGCTTTAGGCGCGCCTTTAATAATTTAATCTTCTTAAACTCGGGCGCACATTTATGTGACCCAAATCCACATCTCAACGGAGTCAAAGTGTGTCGACGATCACGGGTACATTGATTGTGGCGCGGTTCGAAATACATTTTCACAACGTTGCAATTCCCTGTAAAATAATAATAATAATAATAATAATAATAATAATAATAATAATAATAATAATAATGAAAGCGGTAAAGAGTTAAAATCTGCACATAAGCTCATAATTGTATAAAAATCAGATAAACAAGCCGAATATGACAGTTGAGTGACCGTGCTAGAACCACGGAACTCGGGAATGCCTAACACCTTCTCCCGGGTTAACAAAATTTCTTATCCGGATTTCTGGTTCGCGGACTGTAATACAGAGTCATTCTTTTCCTCGATTCGGGATTAAATTGGTGACTTGGGACACCCTAAAATCTCCCAAGTGGAAACTCTGAAATAAATAAACAAATCTCGTTTCGATTGTCCTTTAATTGGAAAAACTCCTTGTACCCTCGTGGGGGCGGAAAAAAGAGGTGTGACAGGTACTGCTCTGGCACCATATAATTAGCTTCGTGTCCTAAGCGCTCATCATCTCGGGCTTATTGCAATGTCTGGGCAGCCAAATCTATAACTTGTCGGTCATACTCATGCAAAGCAGCCGCTCCCTCACCGGTATGTTGCTGCATCTGCAGTCCCAACTGGTGGAACAGATGTAGGCCAATAACCTGCACAACATGTAAAATATTAATTACGGAACGGTAAGGTTAACGTTATAACTAAGTATACCAAATAACATACCGGCACCTCATGCCTCCCGGCGTATGGAACGAACCGACCTCCAGCTCGATGAACGGGATTCTTGATGATAAGTTGCGTAATAATGCGGTACCAGCCGATATACTCAAGCTTGCCATCCATATGCTCTAGTGGAGAGGGTGGTGGAATTAGGTCATGTCGCTGGTCCCAACTCTCGATCTGCAACTCTAGCCATGCCTCATATGCCTGGTCAACCCTCAAACGATCATCCCGCTGGTAATGTGTCTTAAGCCAAGCCGGCGGTGGAGGTACAAGCTGCGGTCGACCAAACTGGCGAAGGACTCGTTCAGTGGCATGATGCTCGACAATATCGAGACACACCAACGGGATGGAAGAGCTCTACAAAGTCGTCCGGTCGAGCAATAATCGGGCAAACCAACTATTATCTCGTCACTATATGGCCTCAAATGAACTATTACGTAAAAACGGGAATTGTGAGTATACGCAACACATATAAATCCAGGCCAAGTAAACTTAAGTATAGAATTACCTGCGCGGCCTCCAGCAAATCCAACAAATCCCTGCAATAGGGAAATTATGTCGAGCCTTGTACTCACGTCTGTATCCTCGCCTATCAACCCACCTCCTAGCTAAAGGGAGAAACAGTGGAGGTGGTGCATCCTGAGCTATGGGTGGTAGAGGTGAATGGAACTGCAGGAACCGCTCTCAGGCTCAAACCTAATATACAATTTGGACGTAAAATTTAAGGTATATTTTAATGATGTATCTTATAATGAAGAGAGTATTTGACTATGTTTTTACCTGTAATAGCGACATAAATCTTGCAACGTCTCGTTGGGTGCCCATGCATGCCCAGCACATCTGCCTGTACAAGTACCAAGAACAGCAGCATCCCAGCTGTAATCATGTAAATCATCTAGCCGCTCAAGATGATGAAGAAATCTCAAGTTGACTAGGTTTCCCGAAGTGTTCGGGAACAATACCCTTCCAAACATAAGCAGCAGCAACAACCTCGTGTACCAGTTAATATGAAGATCCGGTGTATCATCCGTAATGTCAGCATGCATTGCCTCCAAATGCAGTCACACGGGCGTCAATGCAAGATGACTAGCCCCAACTAATGCACCCTCATCCGCTGGCCGAAAATCGGTGAGCTGCTGCAATGTCTCTAGGTACTAATCTCTCGTATACTCTCTCATGGCATGCGGCAAAGCAATAGGAAGTCCATCAACCGGCAGCCCATACAGAACTTCCACGTCATGCAGCGTGATAGTAGCATCGCCAATGAGCAAATGGAATGTCTGCGTCTATGGTCTCCACCACTCTATCAAAGTCGTGATCAGCGACCAATTTAGCTGCAACCATCCAATCTCAATAATCCTATAGAAACTCGTATCCTGCAGGCGTCTGACTATACAGGGACTGAGATGGCGAGTCTTAAGAAAGTCCCATATATCGTCTACTCTTCTAGCACGGAATGTCTGGGCCGATAACTGCCACTCCCATATGTAGGAAGACCTATGCTCGGCCTGTAGCAATAGTAGCTCTAGCGAGGCAGGTCCGGGATGCGAAGGCGCAACCTCCATGACGATTACTGTAAATTGAACAAAATTAATTATATTATTTTTCTTTTTCACTGCTTAAATATATTGCAATACCTTTAATATTAAATTTTTTTCGATATTTTTACTATATTGTTAATTAGATTGATACATTTTCAATATTATAATTTCATATTTTATATCTTACTTTAACATGTTAGTTTTATTATTTTATATATTACTTTTATTATTTTATATGTTGTTTGTTATTCACCTATTTCTAACTATAATAAAATTAAATAATTAATTTTCATAACTATACAAGATTTAATTATTAAATATTCACATTTTGATTTCGGACACAATATTTGAGGCCCAGTAACAGCAAGGTATCCTGAATTTTTATATTTATGATGAGAAAATTTTTCCGATTTATCACTCAACCGGTCTGTTATTTTATATGTTAATTTATTATTGTATATGTTAGTTTATTATTTTATATGTTTGTTTATCACTGACTTATTTTTTACTATAATAAAATTAAATAATTATTTTTCATAACTATACACGATTTAATTATTTAATATTCATATAACAATACTTAATTTAACAAATATTGTTGTTTCCTCGTGTTATTTTCTTACGTTTGTTGACTACAATTGGAGATAGTTTGTGTTTGAACTATCAATTTTTTGACGTATTTTTGGGTATAAGAGATACTTAAATGATTAATTTCTATAACTACAAGAATACTATGCTAAAGGCCACTACGTTTTACTACACTAAAAGGGCACTACATTACAATACGAGCACTACACTAGGCCACAAGATACCACTATAGGGAACTAAAGTAATAATTTATCTAGTTTACTAGTCATTTAGCAAATAAATAATCTAAACCGGATAAAAATAACAAACCAATTTAATCACAAAACAATCATGAAAATACATATATCACTGTAAAAAGTAACTAATTAACATTTTTTAACAACTAATAACAATTTCTCTATTTTACTATTTTTTTAGCACACTAATAATATAATCCGGATAAAAAATAATAAATTAGTTAAATCGCAAAACAATCACCAAATAATATAGAGAACGTAAAAAACAACTAATATGCATTTTTTATACGAGTTTTAACAAAAACTAAGTCGGAATACCTCGATTTAAAGTTTTTAGAAATTTGAAAATTTGATGATTTGGAGCCGAAACAAGCAACACACTCAGAGATAACGCCCTAACTAGCACGTGGGACCGAGAATCTACACTTTCTGTGGGACCGGTGGGCTCCACTCGAGATTTTTTTGATTAAAAATGAGGAGGGGAGGGGTTGTGATTTTAAAATTGGGGGGGGGGGGGGGAGGTGACGATTCTATTGATTCTGTGGGGAAGAAGACATTTATATATGTATAGCGTCTTTTATTAAGACTTTATACATATAGCGTCTTAATAAAGAACGCTATCATTTCCCGCTTTATTAAATTCAAATATAACGTCTTTTTAAAAGACGCTATACATAAATTGGTTACCATATTTTTTTCTAGACATTTTGATTCTTTGAGTCAAAAGAATCACATTTTGGTTTCGGATCCCATTAAGTGACATATATTATTACTTTAAGATTAAATTATTCTCTCTATCAGTTGGAGTAATAATATCACCAAAATTAGCCCATATTCTAGCTTCTTACCCAATTTAACTCATTTTGTATATGATTTGAAATTCTTTTTTTCTCACTTAACCTAACATTAAAGACCTATTTCCAATGTTCTTTTTTTTTTCTTTCTTCTTTTCCTCCATATAAATAACAAACTTTAATGCATCGTTCATCAATTGCTGACCTTATAATCATGCAAACATTGTAGCCTCAATTACCCAATCATATTTGAAAATCGAAATGATACAGAAAAATATGGGTATGTCGTTATAGTATTAACACTAGACACTACCATATTTATATGTTATGGCTATCTCTATAATCATCTTTTCAATTAAATCGAGCAAAGTTCTAAATCATTGTCTATGAATAGTACATTTAACTTATGAATAATTAAGTTGTTGTTACACTAATAACATTCTATGTTTGTCATGATTGGTGAGAAATCCCGCCATCGGCCACACACTTGTTGTTAAAATTTTTGAAAATGGTTTTAATGTTTTACTTCTTTTTTTTTCCGGTGTTTTTATTTGGTGTTGTCTAATAGATTGAAAAAATCAAGAGCAGTTTAAAACTTAAATTTGAAGTGATTTGGAGTAGATTTGAACTAAGTTTGAGTTAGATTACAAAAGGGAATCAAGGAAGAAAATGACGTAAGTTTTTGTATAATAATGTATAATGTTTTACCACAGTATATATGGGTCTATAAACACATCTTATACGCTATTATACACTGTTATACACCTCTATACAAGCCGTTGTAAACGAATTTTTTCACGGTTTTCAGTTGCAATTTTTGTTCAAAACCAGTACAAATATCTATAAAACGACTTTAAATTTTGTATACGACTTCCTCATACTTTAACAAGTCTAGGCAACACCCACTCTAAATTTTTCAACAAACCATATTCGAAATTTAAGCTTGTTCAACACTGGTGAATTACCTTAAAAATCTAATTTTCACCACCATTTATTAGTTCGTTGAACTAGTGTTTGAGTCACAATTACTGATTTAAAGATTGGATTAAAAGTTAGAGTATTTTTTTTAAAAAAAAATTGAATGATGATTAGAGAACTTATTTGAAATTGGATGTTCAATCTTAACCTATTATTTTTGGACTATAACTTTGCAGAATTGAATATAGGCTAGCTAATTAGAATGTATGTGTGTGAATTGTATTTATGTGTAATTGCAACTCACTTTAATTTGGTTGTTAGTCTAAAGAACTATTGTATTTCCGAAATAAGAGGGTACAAATTTGGGAAAGGGAATATAGTGAAAATAAATCCCCATAGAAATAAATCAAACTGAAGCCCTATACAATACTCCGCACCCTTTTCCTCACAAATCACAAGTTCTACACTCTCTACTATTCCAATGGAGGACGACGAATTCACAAAATCACCACTCTCTTTCAAACAAAAACTCAAAAACTCTCTCTGTTTCTCGTGCTGTTTCCCCCACCACCACCGTAATAACACCACTACCCCCACCACCAAACTCTACTCCCTCGACTACCGTCCGCCTCCTCCGCCCTCCTCCGATGAAAACCCGTCGCTAATTTGGATCAAGAACGACTTCCCTGATATCAAAGACAAGTGCCGTACAATCTTCAATTTCATCGGTAATGGTAACGGGAACCGACACAAACGGCACTCTTCCGCTGAGTTCCGTTACGACCCGTTAAGTTACGCGTTGAATTTTGAAGATGGGTATGAGGATGATGAAGCCCCTTTGAGGAATTTCTCTTCTAGACTCCCTCCGCCGCCGCCTTCTCCGCCGTTGCCGTCGGTGAAGGCTTTGTCTCTCACGGCGGCGAGCGTGTGAGTAATGGTGGTGGTTACTGGTGAGAGTTTTTTTTTTTGTTTGGGAAGTATTTTAGCTCTATATTTTCTTTTTCTTTTTTTTTTATATTTCTGGAAATATATATTATAATAGGGATAAAATTACAGTTTCTGAGCTTTGGTAATTTGTACATTATAAGTCAATAAATATACGTTTTATTTTGTACATACTTAGACAAAGTTAAATATCTTTTTGGTACTTCAGTGAGTTTAGTGTAATAAAATAAAAGTTGAGTGAGTGACTGTGCATAAATTTTAATTAGTTCATAGTATAAATATCCAAACATTAACTTTATCCCCCACTTTTCGTGTGTCCATAATATAATATTCCTTTTAATTGTAATTTTGAATCATCAAAACTATAAAGAGATAACCTTTTTTATAAGAAAATCTACCAATATTTTTAATTATTATTATGTGTTATAGTTATTAACATTTATGACAGTATATATATATATTATGAAATTATGAGTTCTAGTTATTAACTTAAAATTTTCTATATAAGAATTTAATTAATATACTCCCTCCGTTTCAATTTATGTGAACCTATTTGACTGGGCACGGAATTTAAAAAAAGAGATAAGACTTTTGAACTTGTGGTGTAAAATAAGGCACATATATTTTGTGTGAATATAAATCATTGCATAAAAGTAAATTGTTTCCAAATAAGGAAGGAGGTCATTTTTTTTGGCACAAACCAAAAAGGAAATAAGTTCACATAAATTGAAACGGAAGGAGTATATAATTTTACTCTATCACTTGGAATTTTTATAGGAATATTCCTTTAGACTTTTTATTTATTATGATTTCTGTTATGTCTATATCACAATATATGTATGATTTTTCTCATCATAATTTAATTATAAGTTTTATATTTTTAATATTATCCATGAAATTTATATTTTATTCTCTTTTTTTTGTTCTTTGATTATCTAATTATATTATTCCTTACTTACTATTATTAAATTGTCATATGAATATTTAGTAACTTACCAGTTTAATATAATACAATGAATATAGTTTTCTATTAATTACTACTGAAATTTAACTTAAATTTATCTTGTATGACTATTCCTCTAAATTATTTCATTGTTTAAATTTATTTATTAATTTTATTTTATCTTTTAAAGCAATTTAACGTATAAATTCTCTCACACTATAACCATCCCCGTCTTTCTATATTATTTTCCCCTATTATGAATTCTTATATACTTATTTCATCTAATATTTAATCCAATAATAGGTATTAAAAAAATATGCATATGCTCATACTTTACACTCCATCGAAATCTCAAGGCTCTTTTTTTTTCGTATTTGGAGTTTTCTTTTTAAATTTAAAAACTTGAATAAGATTTGATCTATTTATTTTTTTCATTCAAAAGTTTGGATAAGTTTAGAGTTGATTTGATTTAACAAAAGAATATATAAGTGGTACTTTAAGCTGGTTGTGCCACTATCTTCGTGCTTGAACTTAATATATACAATGCAAAAAAGCAACAAAATTAAGTGGTACTTTCATTATCTTATTGGCTCCAGAAAAAATAATGTATTATCCGTGAGCATATGTTTGCAGAATCAAAGGAATAAGCAGAGATCATCTCCTTCTCTTTTATAGTATTGATCTTGCTGTTATTTTAATTGTATGATGCTGTCCTTTCTTGACTCTGCCAGTATAAAGCAGAAAAGATTTAGAAGAAAAACTTAAATGTCAATTTTATCAAGTAAAGCATCTAAATAAATTATGAAAACTTTGCATAGTGCAAGCAATGAACTTGTATATTTTTATAAACCAAAAAAGTTAACCTCTACCATAGAGATATTTTAAAAATCCCCAAGCATTCTTGTACAGTAACTCTTGAATATGCATTTACGTTGTAAGTATTCTCACTGCATAAACTCCAGAAAATAAATTGAGCAGTATAACATAAATATCTTCTCATCCTACAGTATCATCTCCAATTAAAATGGATTATGTCTTTTTGCGATCTGGAACCATCCATAATCACACGACACGAACCTTTACATTCCATAGCATCTTTGTATCGGATATATCATTGATGAGGTTAGTTTTCGTATAATTTTTTTGAAGGAGTAATGGCTTCAACCTAGTTTTTTGTATATGATGTATACTTTAAAGGTTGAAGTTGTAATGTATTATAGGATTATATTCCAATAATAATATAGTATTCTTGGTAGTATTTATAAAGTAGCAGACATTATTAGTGTTTAGAGTCTATCGTTAAGGGTGTCTTCAATCATTAATGACCTTTCCTTTGGCAGAAATTTTTTGAATAAATTCAAAGCTTGATTGTTTTTTATTTTGGAACGACTCTTGGTCACAATATTTTTTTCCAAATATGATTCGTGATTATTGTATGATTATTCATTTTCCAAAAATATTTCTTAATCAGCCCTGTCATGCATCCTTGATTTCCTCACTTTAAAGGAAATTATGCATATTTTGTGTCATATAATTTTATTCCTGTCAAGATATTACTTATATTCACAAAACTCCAAAACTCATGATTATTCTAATACTAAATTTAAGTTCTCCCTTTCTAAACCAAAACTGACTCCTTTTTTTCCTTACATATAACCCAATTATTATTAATGTAGCATTTAATGAGGATATCATATGGGTCATTACTTTTCTTTTAGTAAACCAAAAATAAATTATTATTTCCTTACATAATAACTCAAACGTGCATAATCTTAGAAACTAAATTCAAATGATATCTAGTCAAAGACAAATCCAATAACCATGTAAATTAAATTTGATCAAATTTAGTTTATCTTAATCCTTATTAAATTTGTCTCAAATCTATTTCGATTTTGTTAGAAGTGCCAAGTGGCTTTTTTTTAGTATGCCACTTGACTTAATCCCATGTTTCACTGTCCTCCTTTTAATATAATATAGATTAGCTTTTTATTATTGATATTAGTAGTAATACTTATTGCTGCAATGAAATTTTGATAGATATTTCTACTTATGAATTAACTGAACAGAAAAATTTATGGATTACTACAGTGGAATTTAGCTGACTAATAGTTTGTAGTTATTTTAATATGAGTCTCCACTTTACCCCCTTTAACCTTTAGGGTTGGGAAACAATACCTTCTTCCCATTTTGAATGGGAAAGAGAACCCTTATGCAATAATTTTCCGGTGAAATAATTTTTTTAATAATGTTTTTTACTTGTTTGAATAGATAATTTTTAGAATAATCAAGTTCTTTCATTATAGCCAAAATCTCAATATATGAAAAATAATTAGGATCTATATAATTTATAGAGTTCCCCTTTAGCCTTCTTCTTGTATAGTTTAAGATATGATGTAATGAAAAACATAAAAATGCCTCCATAATGAATTTTTAAATGTGACATTATCAATTATAATTTTAGTTCAATTAAGATATTTTCAAAATAAGTAAAGTTTAATAATTGATTTAGTATAATAATTTTAATATACAAAGAAAATACATAAATAAATTAATATTCATAGCACCAATTCTTTCATCTAATATGTATGTCAGAGAATTAACTATTTCAATGTATTTTTTCCCTTCAAATTGAAATGCTAAAGTAACCATGGTGAATGTGCGTTCATCATATTTCTTGAATTTTGTATGCAAGATTTTTTTCTTTATTTGCAAAACTTTTAACAACGGCCTCAATATAATAGAAAAATATCTTAAATTTTACAAGCAATAAAGACAAAATTCAAGTATTGATTTAGATGAAAATTATTATACTTCACCTTGGAAAGGATAGAGAGAGAGAGAAAAAATATTTTAAATAAAAAAATCCAACCAAAAAAATATTGCATAAGGAGGTTCCCTTTCCCATTTATATTGTGAGGGGTATTGTTTCCCAACCCTTAAAGGTAAAGGAGTAAAGTAGATTTTACCCTTTTAATATTCTTTGCTCTAACCCCATGTGCATAGTTATTTAGCAAATATTTAGTAATTTACTACTCCCTCCGGTCTAAAATAAGTTACTATTTTATTTTTGGCATACTCATTAAAGAAATACGAACTCCTAGAAAAAAATATATGTATTCACTATATTAACCTTAATTAATTGTTACCTTGACACATTAAAATATGTAAATAAAGATAAATTTTGAAAAAATAAAATAAATTCTTTTTAATTACGTAAATGAACACTTATTTTGGATCAAAATAAAAAAATAAAATAATCACTTATTATAAACCGGAAGGAGTAACTATTTTCAGAATTGAAATATTTTTCCATGGTTGTTGGTTGTTACATTTGGTAAAAAACAATTATTTGGGAATTTCAAGATTTTTTTGGTGCTGCCAAAATGATAACAGACATGATGAATCGTAAAGTAACAAACTATGGTTATATTTATGATTTATGATTTATGTGAAAGATTCTTTTATTCCGACCCTAGTCTCATAGCTAGAAGGTTTCATAGATCTCACAAATCTGGAAGCTTTTTTGATGAGATATTTTTCAACACAGATGAAAATACAAATAACTCAATATTGGAGAGGTGGTAATTAGAGGTGGATTTTAGGTTTCTAGAACATCGGTGCACCAAAAAAAGGGAGAAAAATAATATTAATTCTTTCGGTCCACTTTAATTATTTTTTTGGTCTCTTTTTTATGGTTCATAATATTTGATCTCTTCAGATATCAAGAAGAAATTAACTTCTTTTTCTAGGAGTATTTGTTATATTTCCAATGAACAAATTAAGATTAATATAGTCAATTTTATTGTTAATTAATATTAAAGATGGATTCCTTAATACGTGTGAAAACATCCAAAAAATCAACTAAAATGGACAAGAGGGAGTAACAGCTTGTTTGGATGGTTGTTACCGGTTGTATTGTATCGCATTGTTACTTTAAATACAATATTTATTTTGATTGTTACTTAAATTTTATTGTATCGTATCGTTAAATTTGTCGTTACATAACAATGAAAAATGTCACTTTATGGACGACTAATTTGGTGCGGTCGCGTCGTTACCTTTTTTTTTTCTCATCTTACCTTTTTTATTAAACTAGTTTTAGTGTACGTACGTTGCACGTGTTTTATGTTTATTAATAAAAAGTGTATAAATTTAGAATAAGAATATATGAATTATGTGTAATAATAATTGACATCTAGATAAATGTAATATTTATTTAAATTAAAAAATAAATATTACATTGATGAAATAGCTGAATGCAGAGTTATTGGTTATCCTTTGAACTTGAAACGATTAAGAATTTAGGTAGGTTATTTATATATATATTTTTTTATGAAAATAAGCATGATATATTATGTTTTTGTATCTGACCTAATATCTTTTATAGACGATAATCTTGGTGTAAGAAATACAATTTCAAGTATTAAGTATTATATATACCATATAGTAGGGGTGACAAACGAGCGAGTTGGGTCGGATATTGACGGGTTGAAAACAAGTAATGTAAAAACGGATAAATTATCCGACCCCACCCATATTTAATATGGATAGAAAATGGATTAACTGGCGGATAATATGGATATTTATATTATCCATTGCTTCTTGAATATAATCACTTTTGGGAGAATTCCTAGTCTCTTAAACTTAAGGAACCTGCAATTTGAGTCTTCACAAATGTAAAAGTTAAACTCATTAGTTATCCGTTAGTTATCTATTTTCTAAGTGGATAATATGGTTCTTATTTATATTTGACCCGTTTTAGAAAAGTTGATTATTTAACCCATTTTTGGTGGATAATATGAGAGGATAGCTATTTTTTTTTATCTATTTTGTCGCCACTACCATATAGTATGTATGATTATCCTTACTAAAATATTCCAAAATATAGTTTTTTCTGGATTTGGTTAAGGTTGTTTGAAAGAATAAATAAATTTTGATGAAATTTTCTTCTCTCTTTTATTAATTAGTACTTTTATCTCCCTCTTCAGGTTTGTTTTTCCCTCCTCTACTATATTTATTTTATTTTTATGCTTCCAGTAATTTAACTTTTCAATGCCAATCTATTTTTTTTCTTCTAAATTTTTCTTGTCTCTTTTGATTGATCTACAAATGGAAAAGCAACTCATTTTAAATTGTCACATTAGTACATGAATTTTATGAAATAGTTCTAAGGCCTTGCATTATAGTTTGACTTTAGACCACTAATTTTATTAAGTCGCCCTTACAATTAGCTATGAAATTCTATTTATTTAATTTTGTATTTACTTAAGGATGCTTGGGTAATTTTTATTTTCTCAATCTTAGTGATTACTCTTCTTATAAGTCGAGTCAGTCTAACAAGCTGACATTTAATATTCTCTAATTATCCATCGTATTATTCGAAGTTTTGACCATCAAAGAACACACGTTTATATTTCAAGGCATGTTTAATGAATATTGTTTTATTCTTTTTTTCTTCACCTGCTAGGTTCCTTAAGTTTTCAGATCTTAATAAAACTTAGTGGCTTAGAATTGAAGATACTCTTTAGACATATACATCGACATATATTGAATTTTTTTCAACTGAAATTATTTAATAATTTACTCGCAAAATGTGATCAGTGATACATATAAATTGCCGGGTTAATTTTTCAAATTTTATATATATATATATATATATATATATATATATGTGGTGTATTCAGAACCTACTGCTCCAATTAATCACCGCTATATGATGTAATACGTCTAAAATATGATTTAAGATCAAAGACTATCATATTTGTTAGAGTACTTCTTTTCATAGTTAATTTTATACTTGATGGAGTAATTTATCTCTCTTTAAAATTACTTATTTTCATTAAATAAATAATATATTACTATAAGGTACATATTCACATATTTATTTAGTCATTCGCCTACGAATCAATGAGTCTATGAAAATCATGGGAAACCAAAAAAAAAACCTTTCTTAAATTTTGGTACATAATTTCAATAGAAAGAATGTTTGACTAAAGGGTAATGGACTTACTATTATACATACACAAATGGATCAAAATATATTTTTCAAAAAAAGGTCTTTCTCTATTTTTATTTTTGGTAAAATAATTAAATCATATAAAATAAATTGGTGTTAATTTTATGACCGGTTATAAACTTATAATTAAGAGTAAGGAAAATTTCTCAATTTTTTTCTAAGATACTAAAATTATATACAATGAAGATATTAGTTCATTGAAAATTTAGAGAATCAATTGTAATATCTAACATATAAAATATTAATGGCAGTTATCATTATATCTAACATGGAAATGGAATATATATTTATGTTGATATATATTTACTTTTCATAATTGTATAAATATTTACCACTAATAAATTTATTCTAATATAATTTAAATGATTAATTATTTTTAAGCAAAAAAATAAAAAGAAGGACATATCTAACGTGTGTTGTGTACATATGGCGAAGTTTACCATAAATTAATATAATGACATTATTCTTTTATTATGGAAGATTCATAAAATTTAGGAAAGGTTAATGACTTCTTACCTAATTCAAATAAGGTTTGATTTAGTAAACAAAATTTGACTTGATTTTAAGGTCCTAAATATTAGAAAAGTAATTTAAATCAATATTTTATTCAATATAGAATTAATTTTTAAAGGGTAAAAAAGGCGAACGATATTTCGTTAAGCCCTTCGTGCTTTTAATATAGTATAGATAATCATATTTTAGCATTTACCTGCCGTTTTATATAATAATATTACCTCGTACCTTACTTTTTCTTTATAATGTTATAAGTTTATTCTTTATATTGTTGGTGCATCACATTATGAAATGATGGCAAACAATACAATCCATCCGAAGATTGTATACATCAAAACGATATAATAAAATGCACTACTACACGATACATTATGAAATTATATATAACAACTATTCAAACAAGCTGTAAGTAGGGATCAATATCTGTTCCTTGGGTAAATACCTTAGTATCCAACCAAGTGCCTTTTTGAAACATGGAGGCCAACAATAATATTAGATCGATTCAAATAGATACATACATGAAATATTTATTTTGGCTGAAAGGCTATGGGTTCATTTGCCCCATAATCTAGGTTATAAATCGGCCTCTGGTGGTAATACTTTGAAAAACTTTAAAATCTGGAATTAAAAATTAAAACTCACAAACGACCAAGTTTTAGATAAACTTTTGAAGCTGTTGAGGTCTATGTTGCTCGAATCCTCTAAAAATATCATCACATTTATGTCAAATTTTAAAGATACATCAATTTTTGAGGAGTCGGGTTGGGGGCGTATGAGGCATTTTTGGAATATCCTATCAATATTGGTTGAGGCCTTAGCTTTGGTACTCTTATCATATTGTATTTTTTTAATTTATTTATTTCCCTTCTCTTTGATTTTCTTTTGTTGAAGCTATTGTTCTTTTGATAACTCGAACTTTAATTCTGAAGTTGTAATCGGGAGTGCTGGCCCTCTAAGCAAGCCCTCTTATCAATCATAATGCATTGGGGATTTTGTTTAAAGGGCTAATGTCCTAGTTCAAGTTGGTCTCTAGTCAATATCAAAGCATATTTATGCTTTCGTGTTGAACTTTGCTATCCTTGACTATTACTAGAAAACAAACAAACAAACAAAAGTTTGCCAGAGTATTGAGTATTATTATGATGTAGCTTTGAGTATAGGTGAGATTTTTCTGTCACTTTCACTATGGTCTTTTCCTGCCCCAGTATAGATAATATGGCATAAGATTGACATAATTCTTTCCCAAAAATGTATTCCTTTGTAATATCTCAATACCAAATTTGCATGGTGTAAAATATCTATGCGTTTTCAGTAGAAATTATTTTCATTTTTGCAGCTACTACAGCCCATTTTAGTATCCTTTTCCTTTTTTATCTTGTTATACTTTGGTCACTAAGTGGTGGTTTAAGGTAATGTAGATTAATCCTGTTTGTTTCTCACCTAAAAAGAAGGCAGAAGACAAAATGTAATATATCAATGGTAATTTTCATATTTGAATAAGATTATCATAGGAAGATTTAATGTAGCTATTCCAAAAAAAAAAAAAAATGATGAATCTACAACTCACACTTGTTAGTGTTAGTAAACTGTATTTGTAAAACAATTCTGGAAATATAAATGAACATAAACAGAAATAAACATAAACAGAAGTGAACAACGAAATAACAGAAAACCAATTCGAGCCCACTGAATTCACAGTGTTGCCTTAAGGAATTTAATCCCCTCCTAGTACCCAAGGTTATGGATTATTTCCTCCCAGGATAGAACGAATTACACACTGGTTATGAGCATATCATCCACATATAAGCAAACAATGACTATGTGATTTGGAACATTTTTAATGTACACACATTTATCACATTCATTTATCTAAAATCTATTTGACAACATTGTTTGGTCAAATTTCACATGTCATTGTTTGGGTGCTTGTTTTAATCCGTAAAGGGACTTAACAAGTCTACAGACCTTCTTTTCTTTACCTGGAACCACAAACTCTTCAGGTTGTTCCATGTAGATTTCTTCCTCCAACTCTCCATTAAGAAGGTCGTCTTTACATCCATTTGATGAATTTCAAGACCATAAACTACAGCTAACGCTAGTAACTTTCGTATGGACATAATTCTTGTAACTGGAGAGTATGTATCAAAATAGTCAAGACCTTCTCGTTGTCTATACCCTTTGACCACAAGTCTTGCCTTATATTTGTCAATAGTGCCATCATCTTTCATTTTTCTCTTAAAGATCCATTTAGAACCCAACGGTTTATTTCTAGGAGGAAGATCAACCAATTCCCATGTATGGTTGTTCAATATGGATTCTATTTCACTATTGACTGCCTCTTTCCATAACAATGATTCCGAAGAAGACATAGCTTCTTTAAATATTTGAGGCTCATTTTCCAATAAGAAAGTCACAAAATCTGGTCTAAATGAAGTAGACGTTCTTTGACGTTTACTACGTCTTGGATCCTCCTGGTTACATGTACTTTCTTTTGTTTCTTCCCGAGGTCGTTTAGATCCTTCACCAAACGACTCACATTCCTTTTTATACGGATATATATTTTCAAAGAACTCAGCATTATCTGATTCTATAACCGTATTATTATGAATGTCGGGATTTTCTGATTTATGAACCAGAAATCGATATGCTTTACTATTTGTCGCATATCCTATGAAAACACAATCAACGGTTTTCGGTCCTATTTTTACCCTTTTGGGTTTGTGAACTTGCACTTTTGTCAAACATCCCCACACTTTAAAATAATTCAAGTTGGACTTCCTTCCTTTCCATTTTTCATATGGAATGGATTGTGTTTTGTTATGGGGTACTTGATTTAGTATTCGTCTAGCCGTAGGAACAACTTCCCCCCACAAGTTCTGTGGCAAACTAGAACTTATCAATAATACGTTCATCATCTCCTTTAATGAACGATTCTTTCTTTCTGCAATCCCATTGGATTGGGGCGTGTAAGAGGCCGTTGTTTGATGAATAATTCCATATTCTAAACATATTTGTTCAAAAGGAGATTCATATTCACTACCCCTATCACTTCTTATCATTTTGATTTTCTTGTTAAGTTGCATTTCAACTTCATTTTTGTATTGCTTGAATGCGCCTATTGCTTCATCTTTATTATTAAGTAAGTAAACATAGAAATATCGAGTACTATCGTCAATAAGAGTTATGAAATACTTCTTTCCACCGCGAGATGGTATTGACTTCATGTCACAAATATCTGTGTGAATTAAGTCTAAAGGATTTGAATTCCTTTCAACTGACTCATAAGGATGCTTAACATACGTAGATTCCACACATACTTGACATTTTGATTTGTCATATTCAAACTTAGGCAATACTTCCAAATTAATCATTTTTCGCAAAGTTTTATAATTAATATGACCCAAACGTATATTCATAATTCATTTGACTCAAGTAAGTTAGACGAAGCTAAAATTTTATATTATTTTCAACAACCATTACATTCAGCTTGAAAAGGCCCTCAGTGAGGTAACCTTTTCCTACACACATTTAATTCTTACTTATTACAACCTTATCGGAAACAAAAACACATTTAAAACCATTCTTAACAAGAAGTTCAGTAGAGACTAAATTCTTCCTAATCTCGGGAACATGAAGGACGTTGTTCAAAGTCACCACTTTGCCGGAAGTCATTTTGAGAAATATCTTCCCACATCCTTCAATCTTGGCCTTTGCAGCATTTCCCATAGAAATTGTCTCATCGGGTCCAACAGGAGCATAAGTAGCACAAACATGGCGAGTGACTCCAGAATCAATCCACCACTCGGAAAGCATGGTACATAAGTCATCAACATCATCATGCTTTTCAACCATGTTTGCTTGACCCTTCTTCTTGTCTTTTTTCAGAGCACGACACTCCGTAGATTTGTGTTCGATTTTTCCATAGTTGTAGCAATTTCCACTGAACCGCTTCTTGCTTGGGTTGTATTTCGGTCCAGAAGCCTTCTTCCTCTTTTTGTTCTCTTCAACAATATTTGCTCCCATTATTGTTGAGTTTCCACGGCCTCTCTTTTCAGCAGATTTGTTGTCCTCTTCGATTCTCAACCGAACAATGAGATCTTCAAGGGACATCTCCTTGCGTTTGTGTTTCAAGTAGTTTTTGAAGTCCTTCCACAAAGGAGACAACTTCTCAATCATCGCTGCTACTTGGAATGCTTATTAATGATAAGACCTTCAATAAAATTTCTGTTAGTAAAAATACTAAGATTACTATTTTCAACATCAATATTAATTTGATTTATACCTTCAGCAAGGAGATCGAGAATAATCACTTGCAATTTCTGGACTTGGGTAATAACACACTTGCTATCTACCATTTTGTAGTCCAAAAACTTTTTCAACCCGGCATCTTCAGTTTTATATTTCTTTTCAAGTGCAATCCACAGTTTTTTTGATGTTTCCACGCCACTGTAGACGTTATACAAAGCATCCTCCAGCCCTCTTAGAATATAATTATTGCACAAAAAATCTGAATTCTTCCACGCCTCAATCATGAGAAAGCGGTCATCTTCCTTGATGAACTTCTGGAGACTTAGAGTAGTCAAATAGAAAACATCTTTTGCTGCCAGCGGTTGAAATCAATCCCGAAAATTTTTTCGGGTTTCTCCGCCGGTGCCAATAATGTCGGTGTTGTTCGGCTCGTTGAGGCATTGGCAGTCACCATCGGAACAGCTTGGTTTCCGTTATCATTAGTCATTTCTATAAAAGAATGACACAAACTTTAAAACCACGTAGATTTTAATCTCCAATAGAGTACAAATCCACAAAGGTTTTACTCTCTAGAAATAGTAAGTACAAATACAGAAAATAGTTAAATTCCTTAAGCTTGTTAGTAAACTGTATTTGTAAAATAATTCGGGAAATATAAATGAACATAAATAGAAATGAACATAAACAGAAGTGAACAATGAAATAACAGAAAACCAATTCGAGCCCACTGAATTTACAGTGTTTTCTTAAGGAATTTAATCCCCTCCTAGTACCCAAGGTTATGGATTATTTCCTCCCAGGATAGAATGAATTACACACTGGTGTAGTGGTATATCAAACCCCGGTGTTTCAGCGAACACAAATTTTGGTAGCAAATCACACTTACTATTGCTTTGTTTGATGCTAAAAGTATGCAGAAGAAGGAGGAGAAACTCAGAAAATCGTAGTGAAATTCTGAGCAGAATAGTGATGTATTTATAGCCAAAGTTGGGCTGAAATCTGAAGAGGTGCAACTCTTCAGAATGGTTGTTTCTGCAAAACGGCCACAACATAAATACCATTACAAAAATGGCTATTTACTCAACAATAAAGAGGGAAAATAAAGAGGAAAATTGAAGAGGGTAGTTAATTTTCTGTTACCAAAATAGAAAAATGAATTGGATTTAATATTAATATTATGTTATTAAAACAAATATTTAATAATATTTCTGTTAATATTTCACTATTAACAAATAAATTTGGTCCAAAAAGTTAATCAATCAATTATTTGACCAAATCCAAATCCGAATCCGAAGCCGAAGCCTAAGAAAGAGGGAAAATTGAAGAGGGTAGTTAATTTTCTGTTACCAAAACAGAAAAACGGATTGGATTTAATATTAATATTCTGTTATTAAAACAAATATTTAATAACATTTCTGTTAATATTTTACTATTAACAAATAAATTTGGTCCAAAAAGTTAATCAATCAATCATTTGACCGAAGCCGAGCGACGACGGCGCCGCGAGGCTTGCCTTCTTCTCAACTCTTTAAGAGCTAGAAGAAGAGCAATTGCTTATATACCCATAAAAAACCTCTTCCTCTTCCAATATGAGACAATATCCATTTACCGGGGGGGGGGAACTTAAAATTTCACTCAAAAAATTCATTTCCCTCCATTTCTCATTCACCCTCTTTTAAGTATTTAATATATTAATTAAATACATAAAAAACCCAGCAGTTAGTTCGAGTCTCCTGTAAAAGCGCTAGATATATAAAGTATGATATAAAATTTAAATTTGATGAGTTCGGTTTTTAAAATTCTTGATATTACAGGAATTATTGAAATTATGTATTTAAATATAATATTTACTAAAGTTTTATATTTAATACTAAATTTGGTTGAACCACGTATGTAATAAGCTACATCGAACACTTGGAGATACTAGTTTGGCTTTGGTTGGATAAGAAAAAGGAAAAAGAAAGATGGAAATAAAAATTAAAGAGTAGATGACAAAAAAAAATGTTCACAAAAATAGCTTTAGTGATGATGTGGGGGGCTTGAGTCAGCATCTATAAAGAATTCTTAAACCTAATCAGTGACTTCATCATCATTTTTCCGCATTAACAAGCAAGGTTTTGACCAAAGAATTTATGTTCAATGTACTAACAGTCAGTGGCCGGTCCAGAATGTTCGTCAAGTGGTGTCAAAATATAAATAATTAAATTAATCGAAAAATTAAAAAGAATCAACGTATAATAAATATACATAAAATAAAAAATATTATCTAGCAAAATAAAGTAATTTTTCAATAAAAGGGTATCGCTTGACACCCCTTGCTTCACTGTGGCTCCACCACTACTAATAGTGGATAAATAATATTTATATATCAAGTAAAATTGAAAACGATAATAAAAATATATCAATGTATAATATGATAATTTAGAAACATATAACTTTTCACTCATACCACCAAAAATTGCAGCGGGATGGATGAGATCCATAGATCTTAACTAGAGTTTTCGATATAGAGATATGAGAATGAAATTTTTCGGTAAGAAATGTTTTTTCTTTAATAAGTTTTACATAACGCGAAATCAAATTATAGCTTGTTTGGTCAAGCTTATAAAATCAACTTATTTTGAGAAGTGCTTTTCTCAAAAATACTTTTAAAAAAAGTTTTTGGTGAGAAGTAGTTTGTGTTTGGCTAATCAATTAGAAAAGCACTTTGGAGCAATAATTCGTGTTTGGCCATGCTTTTGAAAACTGCTTCTAAGTATATTTTTCTTAAAAGTGCTTCTCAGAAAAGTGCTTTTGCAGAAAAGCTACTTTTTTCTGCTTCTCCAAAACTGCTTCTGCTTCTCCTCAAAAGCACTTTTTTTCCTTCCAAAATCTTGGCCAAACACCTCAATTTTTAACCAAAAGTGCTTTTGGCCCAAAAAAGCTTGGCCAAACAGGCTATTAGTTGGAACGGATCCATTATGAATACGTAGCATAAAATTCAGCAATTGCTCATGTGCTTCAAATCACCTGTAGCTTGTCTAGTCCTTGTCTCTGCAGTTTTCGTGGGTCCATTTTGTTAGGACCGAAAAAACAGGTGTCATGCGAAAACTAGCAAAGTAAACCTTGAACGATGATAAAGTAGATAACAGAAGAGAAATATAGCAAAAGAGACACAAAGATTTAACGTGGTTCGTTCAACTGACATACGTCCACGACGGAGATGAGCAATCCACTATAATAAAAGAAAGTATAAAATATCGAGAGAACAACCTCATGAAAAAGGCAAACACAAGTGACACACTAACACTTGTCCCGCAAAGTTCTCCCACTAAACACGACTCTCAAACCCCATATGGCTACATTGTGGATGCTACTGAATGAGAAGGACGGGTCTTTAATTTATAGAACTCCAAACTTTTTCCTACAAGAAAAGGGACTAGCCAAATATGAGAGATTTATAATTTCCTTCTACAAGAAGGAAAACCCAATTATGGTAAACATGTTGCCCTTTCTTTCAAAAGATAGGAAAACCAATTATGGTAAAAAAATCTGGACAAATACCTAACACATTCTCCCTCCTAGAGACTCTACCAAAAATTTGAGATAAAAGAAAAATGAACAATTACTCAGATTTGATTCTTTGCTTGGTATTCTGTATTAAGTGTTGAGTAGTTCGAATTCGTGTCGCGTAAAGCTCATTAAAACGGAAGCGACCTCCTATTCAGGGCTTGCATCGGAAACTCTAATTCAAGATGAAGGAATCATATTCATTCCTACTTTATTATAAATAGTTTCTTTTAGCATGTGATATGTGTATTTTGTATTGACAAACACGAGAAAGACTGTTTTAGTGTTTTATTTAGTTGTCCTTGTGGATTAGTTTGATATGCTATTTTTAACCATCCGATATTCACAACTCTTAGCTCACTAATATGAATGTATGAGTGTATGAATGTTACTTGTTTGTACTTATTTTTAGTAGAATGTTGATAATTCTGGAAAAGGGAAAGAAGAAACGAAAGGGGAATTATGAGTAGAAATTGACCAATACCTAGAAAATAAGAAGAAAAAAAAATAGGGAGGAAGTGTGAGATTTCAATTAATTAGTAGTACAAATTGAATAATGGTTTGAACTAACGCACTTTATTTGTCCTATTGCGTGTATATAGGCCATATATCCTATATACACTTATGTCTCGTTGCTATTACGGTGTAATACTTCTAATTTTTAATTTATGTGATCGAGAATTTGAATTAGTTTAAAGATGTTGCATCATAGAGCAACGGGGAGAGCAAAGGGTTAATAACCAAGTTTACGCAATACGAATCTGAATATTAAAATTTTGAATATAAATATCAAACACCAAACGAAAAAAAAAAATCCATTCAGTGCTAAAGGGCTTTTCTATTCCCTCAGAGTAGGGGTAAGGTCTGCATATACACTACCCTTCCTAGATCCCACTAGTGAAATTTCGCTACATCGTTGTTTTGTTAGTGCTAAAGGGGCCATTGCTCCACTCCCACATGATGCTCCACCACGACCTACTCATGTGGATAAGATGGATGACACCATTTCTATTTGCAATCTAAAACATAGTTCTTTAATTAAGAAAATCTATCGTATTAATCTATTATGATTAAGTAATAGATTAAGATAATTTATTGATTGATTAGGGTTTGTGATTTAAATATATATAAAAATATATATCATGTATTTATTAGCTTAGTGTAAATATCATACGTGAGTTTAGGGGGCAAGCTAAGCTGCATTCTATTCTTTTATATTCCATTCCGTCACTAAATATTTGTCTAACGTGATATGAAATACTGCGAAAAAACACTTTGGAAAGATTTGAGATGTTATTCCTCCGACTAGAAGATTTTGAGATGCTACTCGGTGCTCATATTCGCTTTAAGGTTTGATTAATTCAAATTGATAAGAAATCTTAATTTGTAAGGGTAAAGTATTCTTTATTAAAGGCGATTTTATCTTTAAAACTCGAACCCATCTAATAAGAAATAAAAAAATATTTACCACACTACTACAGTTCTTCGTATAATAATCTTGAATGTTTTATAATTTCAGTGCACATAAGTTAACTCCTAAAATCAATAAGTAACTTCATCGTTGTCTTCCAACATAATTAACAAGCAAACTTTGACAGAATTTAATGACTCTACACATACACAAAAACAAAAAGTAAGTAATAAAGAATACCTCTACACTTGCTAGTCAACTATCCCTATGACTTTTAGATGTCATCTTAGTCAGGCTAGGACAAAATTCGGTGCTTGCCTTTTCTCTCATTGGGACTATAACAATAAGGTCTTATTTTAATTCTACCATATCCAGACACCAAAAGCAATTAAGGATGACATCGTATCGCCCTTACCATTTTTTTTTTCAAAATTCCTACATCAGGGAGAGGCGGGAAAAAGGAAATGGACTGATACGTTATTGATGGGTTTGAATTAGCAAATTTTATCGGGAGAAATTCAAAAGAGATTTTTACATTCCTATGTCACATAGGAAGCCTTTTTACCCTCAATATTTAAGGTTTGACTTAATTACACTTAGTATGCCAAATTACCATTTTTATACCATAATTAATTAAGGGTATAATTAATGAGATGTTTTTTACTCCTTAATTAAAGGATTTTCGTTTAATTTCAGTATCTCCACTCATCCCTTATTTTCTCTCTCCTAACCCCTCAGCCCCGTACCCACGCTCTTTTTACCCATACCCACGTTCTTTTTACCATTTTCCGTCTTCTGAAACCACCCAATCTCCCTCTAAAATCACAGAAAATTGAAGAAACTCTTCAAACAAATTGGTTCCCCATTTTACTCCAATTGAAGTTCATCAATGAAGAACAACAAAGCTTCGAAAAAGAGTCCTAAAAAATCAGCAGTAGCTGATATACCCTCCTTTGATTTGGGTGTTTTATCCCCAAAATCATCCAAAAAGCAAGGCAAATCTCCACATGCAATTGCAGAGATTACTCATAGTTCCTCTCCCCGACAAATCAGAGCCGAGATGAGAACCAAACAAAAACACGATGTAGATGCTGGAGAAACTTCTACACCAGTCAAACAAGTCAAACGAAAAGGAAAAGAGATTTCTGTAGACGACGACTTTGTGAAACATTAAATTTTGGATTGCGTGAGTTTGCATTAATTACTGGTCTAAGATGTGTTACTCAGGTTACTGATTTTGGTTATATTCCCACTTATGTTAGCAAAATAATGAGTAGTTATTTTCCTAACAAATTAAGAGTGGAGAAGTCTTATTTGAAACAGATAGTAACCACTAGATCCTGGGTAAACGATGAGGATGCGGTGAAGTTGTGCATCCTTTATCTTTTAGAATTTTTCATTTGTCTTTCGGACAAAAATCATGTTTCTTTTGTAGATCACTTTAGGTTCTATTTGGTAGAATCTGGGCAGTATGAGTCATACTCATGGGGTATTAAATCTGTTACCCAGATGATGGAATCTGTTAGGCACAGACTAAATCCGTATGTACATTCTTATCCCATACGGGGATGCTCACTAGCATTGCAAGTATGGCTTTGTGAGTGTTGCTCTACTGTCAGCACTGATCTAGCTACAAGGTGTTCTAACTCAATACCCCGCATACTAAGATGGTCAACTACTAAAGGGCATATTTGGTTAGCAGCCTTTGAAGAGAAGATTATAAAGCCTGAGTGGATAAAGGTATAGTTTCTTTTATTACGATTATACATTTACCTTCAACATATCTACAAGTATTCTACATTTTCTGCCTTGATCAAACTAATTTATTTTTCCTCATTCAGTTTACCAACATAGTTGAATCTGGAGAAGAGATTGCAGTGCTGATTTTGCCCGACAAAATTGAGTACAAAGTTCAAGAAGGTGGATAAACATCTGAAGTTCCCAATGCTGATCCTCCTATGTTGGAACCCAAACAAACAGATGGAGAAGAGGACAAGGAGTATTGCTGAAAATATCAGTAAATTAGAAAAAGGAATTGAGCAGGTAATACATATAAACTACAATATATCTACATTTTATCTACAATATATCTACATTTCATAAACTGTCTACCAAATATCTACAAATTTGTAAATTCTGATATATATCTTTATATAATTGCATATGTTTTTGCATTGTATGTTAGGACATATTATGAAGTTAACAACTTACTATATTGTAACTTGTAGGTTGATAGAAAGCTTGAAGATTTTAGAAAAGCTGTCTTTGTAGAACTCGATAGCCTTCGAGTATTTATAAATGATTCTGTGCAATCTGTTTTGCAAATGATAAACATTAGAAATGTGCAAGATGATGCAAAGGTAAGATCTAACTTTTATTTTTATAGCAAAACAGTTTAGACAATAAAAAATATATACAAACTAACATAAAACATTCAGTTTGCTCGCAGTTCAACAAAAAACAATGACCAACAAAAAAACTTGAACAATCAACATTTTCAGTTCAATATTGGGGAACAAGTGCAGGAAAGCACCAGCAAAACATGTATCTATAAAATACCTACAAAATATCTACAATTTGTGTCAGTGTATAATTAACATATCTATACTTATCCACAAAATATCTACAATTTTGCTACACATATGCTACACCTTTCAAGCCACCATTATCCAGTGTTATTTACCATTTTTAATTATAAAACAGAGCATGTTGAAGGTGCAGTTGGTTAAGAAAATCTTCCAGCACATGGTGATTTATATACACATTTTCAAGTTGCAGTTGATGAAGACAAAACAGGTATCATACTGTCACTCGGAGATATTTTCTTGTTATTTTTAAATTTTAACATTCTTGTTAAAATTGATATGAATTGTGTTACAGTTACGGAAGATATCAATGCACAGTCCCCAATTCACGGAGTGACAGTAGTAGCTCAGTCAGAACAGGTCATTGAGTAGCATGACAATGAAGGTGCAGATGCACAGTATGTGGATTCAGAAGGATTAGGAGTTGAGAAGAATGGGGTCACACTAGATGATTTTGAGTTGCCCGATAACTTATCCCAGTTGGTTATGTTTGGCGAGCCCATACAAGATGATGCAACACCTATGCATCCGGGGAGAACAAGGCATTCGGGAAAGCATGCCCGATCACCATTTATCCCTCTATACAGTTCTGGGGGCAGCAGCTCGGTTGGACCTAAAATTTTCTACCTCAATCACCCTTTTACTACTATTATTGGTAAAAATGTAGATCCGAATATTTTAAAAAACTTCAACAAGTGGTTATACCAGTCTAGCGACAAAGGTTCAAAGAGGTATGAATACATAATTTGACACTTTCATTTCAGCATTTATTTTTTACATATCTAATTCAATCTATAATTTTTTTTGTCATTTATTTGTTGTTACAGGAGGAAGGCTCCATTTTCCATAAAGGATAACCAAATTAAGCCTTGGTTAGACCTTGGAGTGGAAAAAGTTGATAAGAAGGAATGGTTCTTTTTGCTGGCTCACCCCGGACAAGTCCTCAATGACTCGGTAAGTATCAAGGAGTCTATTTCCAAGATATAATTTGTAGATATTTTGTCTTCTGTTTTGTAGATAATATATGAACATGACTTGTAATATAAAGTGTATATATGATGTAGATATGATTGTAAATGCTGTCTTTCTTGTATGTAGAGTAATTAATATTTAGGTTTCATGTTATGTATCATATTTGAAGATTATTTATAGTATAAATTCTATATGTATTTTGTAGACAGAATAGTTTAATTGTTGTATTTACTGCTTGTAGTGTAATTGTAGTTATTTTGTAGTTTATGTAGAACATTACAAGATTAATTGTAGTATAAAATGTTGATATAATATAAACATGATTGTAGATGCTGAGTTACGTGTTTGCCCAGTAACTGTAGGTAAATTGTAGTTATTTTTAGATTATGTACTTAAACTGTAGGTAAATTTGTTTAAATTGTAGAGTTGTTTTTAGACATCATTGTAGATATTTTTTGTTTCTATTTTTGTAGTTAATTGTAGTTATAATGTAGGTTTCATGTAGATTATTTGAAGTTGAGTTGCTGTTTATATGCCAACTATTTTTGGGTGCAGCATATTAATGTAATAATGTATTACTTGAGGAAAAGAAGTATGGCCCCAATAACAAGACCAGGTTTACTACAACGGATTGTGTGTTCAAGACCAGGATAGAACAAATTTATGAAAAGTTCATAAATTCACCTCCACAAGAGAAGTATTCGGTTGTTAAACCCCAAGATGTTGTTGCAGAATATATTTTAGGGTATAGACTACTTGCCAATGTTGCATGGGATGAAGTTGACTATGTCATCATGCCCGTCAATATTAAAGAAAAATTCCATTGGGTGTTGGTTGTTTTCGACATTGCAGACATGCAACTTTATGCGTATGATTCCATGGTCTCTTCACACAACCATCATGCTGTTAATCCTGTATCGAAAAGTTCTCTGTTATTATCCCTTTGTATTTGTCATGCACTGGTTTCTATGGGAAGCGTAAGGACATTAACTTCATGAATACAAAGGCATACATCGAGAAACATGTTACCGACCCTCTTAACATTCAGTGGATGGTTGCAGAGATTCCACAGCAAAAAGAAGGGTCACTGTAAAAGATCTACTCTCTCTTTCTATGCATTTAATTCTTTTTTTTATTTCTAATTATTTGGTAAATATTTAAAAAAAATTGTGTTTCTGCAGCGATTGTGGTGTATTTGTTGCTGCATTTGTGGAGTATGTTAGCCTTGGAGATTTATCAATTCCCGCAGAAGACCTTTCTGATATTGACAAACATCGTAGACGCTTTGGAGCGCTCCTATGGGACTATGCTACAAAGAAGTAGGAAGATGGGTCAATCAGTGAAAGTGAGGTTACAGGCATACTAGCAAGGAGGAAGGGTGTACCTGCATTGAATGAGAAAACAAGAGTCCAGAGAAAGAAGAAGTAGTTTCATGTCTATGTAATTTAGTTGATGCTAGTTTGTAGGAGAAGTATAGTACACAACTTTCTGAACATTTCTTTTGTGTTTTTATTATAGCATACCTTTTGTTTTCTTAATTTCTATTCAGTTTAGTAGTTCACTTGAAAATAACTTGGTGGTTTTATCTCCAGTTGTTTAATATTTACAGCACTTGTTCTTCATTATCTTAAAAGTAGTTATTATGTTGTTAGAATACAAATTATCTACAAAAAAATTCAAATTATCCACAATCTGGAAACACTGAATGTTGAGATTGTATATAATTTTATAGTTGAATATGTATATAATTTGTAGGGAATACCTCCAATTGTATTTACTTTCTGTATGTAACTACCAGTTCAAGTTACATTAATTTTTTTAACTTGTAGTTATATTGTAGATAATAAATATTAACTGCTATGTATAGAATGTAAAAAATGGAGGTAGATGATTGACACAATACAGAAAAACATGTTAACAAACACAGAAACAAATTGAAGTTAACTACATTATGATTTTTCAAAACTTAAACGATTACACACAAAATTCTGTTAACTTGAACACACTAACAATTATTTTGAAATGCTATTCTAACTAAACGATATATTTTTTTGGGGTGCATTCTTGCAAGATCTTTTGTTATGCCCTTCACCTCCACAGTTTCCACATGACATCTTGTACTTCTTTGACTTTAGTTCATCATATGTTTTGAATCTTTCCTTTTGAAGTCTTCCTGGCCGCTTTTTCTCTCCCGTTGGTGCTACTTCATCAAATATATGTTGTGGCATATTCCATTTGCTTTCATCAGGAAGGGGATTTACTGGTATTTCACATGTACGCAACAAGCTCTCCCTTGTGTAATACAGAGAGCAATAGTTTTCATAAGTTTCATTCCTGTGCCTTAGAGCTGCCAAAGCATGCGGACATGGAAGTTCATCAAGTTGGAACTGGCCACAACTACATTTCTTGCTTTCAAGACACACAATGTACCGCTTTACACCATCTATCACAATATGGATATGATCTGTTGAAGTCCTCACCTACAATTACATAACAAATAGAAAGAAAAATATTTACAATTATAAAAATAGATTATCTACAATTTATCTACAATGTATCTACAATTATACCTACAAATTATCTACAATCTACAAATTAACTACAATTTGTCTACAATTTATCTACAATCCGGAAACAATGTATATTAATGAATTAATTTTCTGCACCAAATAAACAGATCTTACCCTAAGTTTCTAAGATAATGTACTGTTTTTCTCCAATTCTTTGTTGAATTTGTACCCAAGGTATGTGAAAGTACCCTTTACCTTCAATAACTTCTCTTCCATCCAACGTTCAAGAAGTGTCCTCATATACTCTAATAGGTCAAATATTGGCAGCTCTCTTGCCTCTTTTGTTACAACATTCAAGGACTCGATAATGTTTGATGTCATAGTCCAAGTTCTATTCACTGTTGCATGTACTCTTGACCATCTATGATAGTCAATATCATAGATGTATGATTTAACACGCGGGTCTATTTCTTCAAACTTCGACATCCTTTCATTAAATTCATCCAGAGTGTATGACCCTGCTGTAGCAAAGTACAATTCATTTAATTGTAGATGACCCTTCTTGAACTTTGCCCTTATATTTGTCCAAATATGCCACACACAAGAGTAGTGTGGCACGCCCGGATAGACAATTGATGTTGCCTTCAGGATACTCTCATTCCTATCTGAAACAACACACATTGAAGTTCTTTCACCATATGCTTATTTGAATTGCTCAAAAAACCACTTCCACGATGCGTCGTTTTCCAAATCAACCACAGCATATGCCAAAGGCAATATTGTACCTACATTATTAGTAAAAAAATAATTAACTAGCATATTTGAAAATGCATATGAAAACACAAATACATATAAACTACAATATATATATACAAAATATCTACAATGTATCTACAATTTATAAACCGCCTACAAAATAACTACAATTTTACCTGCTGCATCCATTGTGCTTGCTGTTAGCATAATCCCCCTGTAGGTTGTCTTTAAGAATGTCCCATCAACCACTACTATTGGTCTACAATATTCCAAATCACTTATTGATGTACAAAGAGCAATAAATGCATACAAGAAGCATTCATCTGTTGTCTTCTTCAATTTAACAACTGAACTAGGATACGTCTTCTCAAGAATAAAAATATTTTGATAATTTATTGTAGGAGTCAGCCAGATGACCTCTCAATAACTGTAAAGCTTTTTCCTTTGCCCTTCATGCTTGCATGTAGCTTAGGTTCACTCCGTGTTGGGACAATATGTCAGTTTGTATGTCCTTTGGTGTGTAAACTGTCTTAGGATCACAATACTTTGGCATGGCCATGCTACTAACTACAACTGCAGTACGTTTGCGTTGTATGAATGTATCGTGTATTAAGGTGCATGTGCGTTGTCGGTTGAAACTCCTGATCTTGAACATTGTAGAATCATTAATTGATGTTGCCTTGAAGTGCCAATTACAGTTTTCTGCAACGCATATGAGCCAGTAGCTACAAAAAAATACATTGATAATACAGGTTATCAATGTACATTTAACAAAATGACTGTTTTAACATAAAGTAACACACTATACAATATTAACTACTTTTCATCTACATATCACAAGGAAAATACTGTTTATAAAGGTCTTTTCACAATTAATATCTTCATACCTTCTGTGGCTAGATCTTTTAACCCTGAATTAGAACTTGTGCATGACAGAACAGTGCCTCATTGCAGTTGCAATTGTTTGCTTGTCTTGATACACTTGTCCTTCTTCGATAACACTTTGTGTACCTTCAATTATTATTTCACTTTGATATTCCTTTATGACGGGAGGCTGGCATATCAAGTAACTGTATTGTCCTAGACGAACCTGCATGAAAATAAAGATAAACAATGTCATATACAATTTTGTAGAATCTTTGTAGTTAAATTGTAGATGAATAGAAAATTTTGTAGTCAATTTTTTTCAACATGGATTGTAGCTTAATTGTAGTATAAATGTAGTAATTTTGTTGATAAGCATGAAAACAATATTGCTTTATACATCCAAAAACTGATTTGTCGTTTATTTGTAGATAAATGAAGGAATTTTGTAGATATTATCGTAAAATCAGACTTCCATAGAATTTGAAACATAACAAACCTGCACTTGTGTTCTCATTTGTAATAGCCAATTCCATATTGAAATCTCGTACACTTATGAGTAACGGATACGATCCTAAGTTTTTATTCTCCTTTTCTGTCTCCATATACACACTAACCCCCATATTGTTCCTAATCTCCATTTGAGGACAATTCTGGTTCACAATGTTTTTGATTTCTACAATTTTTTCCGAAGTATCAATCATTAATTGCTCTGTAATTGTAGAAATCAACATACTGTAACTTGTATCCTCATCAAGCACAATGCCATCAACTTGAAAATTTCTAAATCTGTCATAGCTATCCCAATTGCCATTAAAATGTAGCATGATTGGGATTTTGGACATGATTGCGTGTCGTTGCTGAGGTATTGTTCAATATTTTTTCGCTTTTTTTGATTTTTTGGATTAAGAAAAAAAGACGAAGAACAGAGAATCGGCAGAATTGATTTCTATAATTTGACTTGAATTTGTTGAATATTTTATCGCTTTTTTGATTAGTGGATTGAGGAAAAAAGTCGACAAACTGAGATTTGCAGAACTGATTTCTACAATTTGAAATTGAGCTTCTGATTTCGACGAACTGAGATTTTGATTTGTAACGATTGTGAGAATATCGAAGAACCGAATTTGATTATAAATTGAAGATAAAGGATTTCCATGATATGATTTGATCTGATTTACGCCAATCTTTTTAGAAGATTCTGTTCCTGAATTTTAGCTCGACAAATTAGGAAGATTCAGCTACTATTAATTAGTATTTAATGATTGGTATAATAACTGTAGAAAAAATGTGGACATAGCGGGTAAATTAGAAACTATGCACATTTTTGGTATAAGGTTTTATATATGGTATAGGAAAGAAAAAATCTCAATTCAAAAATAGCCAGATTTACAACTGGTCGTTCAAAAATAGCTCAGTTCTAAAAGTAATCAAAATTTAGCCATTTTCATGTAAAGATAAATCTGAGCGAAAACACTGTTCAAAACCCAAACAATACGTCAGTATATTATACTGGAGTTCCAGCATAAGTATGCTTGAACTCCAGCATATTATATTGGAGTTCTAGGATAAGTATGCTGGAACTTCAGCATAATATGATGGAGTTCCAACATAAGTATACTAGAACTCCAGCATAATATACTGGAGTTCCAGCAAGTATAATTGTCCAGTATAATATACTGGAGTTTGGAGCACCGGTGCTCCAGTCTCCAATATATTATACTGGAGTCAGCAAAGTATATCGGTCCAGCATAATATGTTGGAGTTCATACACAGGTGCACCAAACTCCAGTATATTTGTCACGACCCGGATTTTCCACCATCGGGTGTCGTGATGGCGCCTACTATCGGAGCTAGGCAAGCCAAATATTCAAAACACCTTTCCTGCTTTCTTTCAAACAATATAATAAACGAGACAAAATCTAAGCGGAAGACTTTAAATCTAAAGCAACTGAAAACCAAAAGTGCGGAAGTTTGAACCAAAATGCTACCCAGAGTCTGGTGTCACTAGCTCACGGACTACTACAGAATACTACAATCAATGTCTGAAGGGAAAATACATCATGTTTGTCTGATACAAGATAAACAAACATGGAAAGGGACTTCGGCCTGCGAACGCCAGCTAGGCTACCTCGAGAGTCCCTGGACTGAAGATAGCTCCCAGAAGTCCTACTGTTGCGGTCCGTAAGCTGCTCCCTGATCTGTGCACTAAAAATGCACAGAGTGTAGCATCAGCACAATCGACCTCATGTGCTGGAAAGTGCCTGGCCTAACCCCGACGAAGTAGTGACGAGGCTAGACAGTACCTACCACAGTTAACCTGTACAGATATATATACAACAAGTGCAAGGAAACAATAATAAGATAATACGAAGTAAAACTGGGAGGGGACATGCTATCGGGGAGTAACAGAAAAAATGAAATATCGGAAATAAATAGAAGAAACTTCGGTTTCCATGATATATATATATATATATATATATATATATATATATATATATATATATATATATATATATATATAGTGGACGGCGTGCCACACGATCCCATAATATCATATATAAGTGGACGGCGTGCCACACGATCCCATAATATCATATGTAAGTGGACGGCGTGCCACACGATCCCATAATATCATATATAAGTGGACGGCGTGCCACACGATCCCATAATATCATATATAAGTGGACGGCGTGCCACACGATCCCATAATATCATATATAAGTGGACGGCGTGCCACACGATCCCATAATATCATATATAAGTGGACGGCGTGCCACACGATCCCATAATATCATATATAAGTGGACGGCGTGCCACACGATCCCATAATATCATATATAAGTGGACGGCGTGCCACACGATCCCATAATATCATATATAAGTGGACGGCGTGCCACACGATCCCATAATATAGTTCATAATATCTGACTTCATATAGTAGACCCCTTCAGGGGAGAATAACAACTCAATACCTTTAACCCGACAAGGGTACAGCTAACAGCCCAAAATATCCCGACAAGGGAGAATATATATATCAGTCTACACATCCCGGCAAGGGAGTATTCACAACACATTCTCCTTTTAAATCATTCTTCCTCAACCGTTCACATTATATGAAACTTATCAAATAAACAAGGAGCTTGTGTCACATTATTCGAATTAAAAGCAATCAAGACTCACGGTCATACTAGACTCCGGTGCATAGATAACCATCACCATACCTATACACCATACTCCACATTAGCAAGTAGCAAATATCATCCTAATCCTATTCCCTCAAGCCAAAGTTAGAACAAACACTTACCTCGAATGCTCCAAACTCAACTCACGCTTCTAGTATAGCTTTACCTCTTGATTCCACCACCAATCTGCTCGGATCTAGTCATAAGTTACTTAATCACATTAATAATTACTAAATGAATCATCCCCAATGCATGAAAATAGATTTTTCAAGGTTTTCCCAAAAAGGTCAAAAATAACCCCGGACCCACGTGGTCGAAACTCGAGGTTCGGACCAAAACCCGGTTACCCATTTCCCCACGAATCCAAATATATGATTTGTTTTTAAATCGGACCCCAAATTGAGGTACAACTTCTCAATTTGTAGAAAACCTAGATTCTACCCAAAACACCCAATTTTCCCCATGAAAATCTTTGATTTGAAGTTGAAATTATATTAAAAGATGTTAAGGGATAAAGAAATTAAGTTAGAAATCACTTACCAATCGTTTTGGAGAAGAAAAGTTGTTTGGAAAATCGCCTCTTAGGTTTTGGGTTTTTTTTTTTTGAAAATTGAAAAATGATTGAGATTTCCGAACTTGTATACCTTTCTGAGGACCTGGCGCGGACCACACAAAAATATGTTGCGGCCGCGCCGAGTGGGAGAAAAGTGGGGCTTCTCTGAACCCTTCCAGCGCGGACCGCACTATTTTGGTGCGCGGCCGCGCTGGCTAACCTGAAACCCTAGCCCTCAAACTCAGCCACGCGGACCGCACAAAAATGCATCGCGGCCGCGCGGCTCCAGCGCGGACCGCGCGGAAATGACCGCGGCCGCGCTGGTGTCTGCAACACCTGAACCTGCATTTTCTTAAGTCCAAGACCTCCCGGGCCCCATTCAAAACTCACCCGAGCCCTCGGGGCTCCAAACCAAACATGCACACAACCTTAAAAACATCTTACGGACTTACTCGTGCGATCAAATCGCCAAAATAACATTATATACATAGGATCAAGCCTCAAACACATGATTTTCTTTTCTTCAACTTTCATAACTCAAATTCTCCATTTTTAGTCCGAAACACGTCATATAACGTCCGTTTTTTGCCAAACTTTATAGATAGTGCTTAACACATATTTAAGACTTGTACCGGCCGTCGGAACCAAAATACGAGCCCGATACCTATATTTTCTAACTCCTTTTCATTTCAAATTTTCTTATCAAATTTCAGAAAAATAATTTCTTTCAAAAATTTATTTCTCAGGCTTGGGACCTCAGAATTTGATTCCGGGCACACGCCCAAGTCCCATATTTTTCTACGAACCCTCCGGGACCATCGAATCACAGGTCCGGGTCCGTTTACCCAAAATGTTGACCGAAGTCAACATTATGCATATTAATACCAAAATTCATCAAATGTTTCACATAATTCACATATTCTAACATAAAAACTTTCCGGCTACGCGCCCGAACTGCGCACGCCAATTGAGGCAACTAAAAGCGAGGTTTTCAATGCCTCAGAAGCACGGAACAAGGAAGAATTACGGTGATGACCCCTTGGGTCGTCACATTCTCCACCTCTAAAACAACCGTTCGTCCTCAAACGGACAAAGAAAGAAGTACCTGTGTCGGGAAATGAATGAGGATAACGGCTCTGCATATCGGACTCGGACTCCCAGGTCGATGCCTCAGGAGGCTGACCTCTCCACTGAACATGCACCGAAGGAAAACTCTTCGACCTCAACTGTCGAACCTTCCGGTCTAGAATAGCCACCGGCTCCTCCTCATATGACAGATCCTTGTCCAATTGGACAGTGCTGAAATCTAACACGTGCGATGGATCTCTGCGATACTTCCGGAGCATAGACACATGAAACACGGGATGCATAGCTGACAAGCTAGGTGGCAAGGCAAGTCTATAAGCCACCTCTCCCACACGATCAAGAATCTCAAATGGACCGATGAACCTAGGGCTGAGCTTGCCCTTCTTCCCAAATCTCATCACGCCCTTCATAGGCGATACACGGAGCAATACCCGCTCACCAACCATGAAGGCAACATCTCTGAACTTGCGGTCTGCGTAACTCTTCTGTCTGGACTGAGCTGTACGAAGTCTATCCTGAATAATCCTGACCTTGTCCAAGGCTTCCTGAACCAGATCCGTACCCAATAATCGAGCCTCTCCCGGCTCAAACCATCCAACTGGAGACCGACATCGCCTACCATACAACGCCTCGTACGGAGCCATCTGAATGCTGGACTGGTAGCTGTTGTTGTAGGCAAACTCTGCTAAAGGCAAAAACTGGTCCCACGAGCCTCCAAAATCAATGACACAGGCTCGGAGCATGTCCTCAAGAACCTGAATAGTCCTCTCGGACTGACCGTCCGTCTGGGGATGGAATGTTGTACTCAACTCAACCTGGGTGCCCAACTCTCGCTGAACCGCTCTCCAAAAATGCGAGGTAAACTGCGTACCCCGATCCGAAATGATAGATAGCGGCACCCCATGAAGGCGAACAATCCCCCTGATATAAATCTCGGCTAACCTTTCGGACGAATAAGTGGTTGCAACAGGAACAAAATGCGCTGACTTGGTCAGCCTATCAACAATGACCCAAACTGCATCAAACTTTTTCCGAGTCATCGGAAGTCTAGTAACGAAATCCATCGTAATCCTCTCCCACTTCCACTCGGGAAGTGCAATCCTCTGAGATAGACCACCAGGTCTTTGATGCTCGTACTTAACCTGATGACAATTCAAACATCGAGCCACGTGCGCAACGATGTCTTTCTTCATCTTACGCCACCAATAGTGCTGCCTCAGATCCTGATACATCTTCGCGGTGCCCGGGTGAATAGAATACCGAGAACTGTGGGCCTCCGCTAAGATCAACTCTCGAATCCCATCAATATTGGGCACACAAACTCGCCCCTGCAATCTCAATACACCATCATCATCTAAGGTTACTTTCTTGGCACCTCCACGCTGCATTGTGTCTCTCAAGACACACAAATGGGGATCCTCAAACTGCCGCTCGCGGATACGCTCTAATAGTGAGGAACGAGCAACCGTGCAAGCTAACACTTTGCTAGGCTCAGAAATATCCAACCTCACAAGACGATTGGCCAAGGCCTGAACATCCAAAGCAAGCGATCTCTGGCTGACTGGAATATAAGCAAGACTACCCATGCTGGCGGACTTCCTGCTCAATGCATCGGCCACCACATTGGCCTTCCCCGGGTGGTATAAGATAGTAACATCATAATTCTTTAGCAACTCTAACCACCTCCTCTGCCTCAAATTCAACTCTTTCTGCTTGAATAGATACTGAAGACTCTTGTGATCAGTGTAAACCTCACACGTCACGCCATATAAGTAATGCCTCCAGATCTTCAAGGCATGAACAATGGCTGCCAACTCGAGATCATGAACCGGATAATTCTTCTCGTGGATCTTCAACTGCCTCGAAGCATAAGCAATGACGTTTCCTTCCTGCATCAACACTGCACCAAGCCCAATACGAGACGCATCACAATAGACCGTATATGGCCATGAACCTGTGGGCAAAACCAATACTGGTGCCGTAGTCAGAGCCGTCTTGAGCTTCTAAAAGCTCGCCTCACACTCGTCCGACCACCTGAACTGGACACCCTTCTGGGTCAATCTGGTCATAGGGGCTGCAATGGATGAAAACCCCTCCACGAACCGACGGTAGTAACCTGCTAACCCCAGGAAACTCCGAATATCCGTAGCTGAAGCTGGTCGAGGCCAGTTCTTGACTGCCTCTATCTTCTTCGGGTCTACCTGAATACCTGCTGCTGATACGACATGACCCAGGAATGCGACCGAACTCAACCAAAACTCGCACTTTGAGAACTTAGCATACAACTGACTATCCTTTAGGGTCTGAAGGACCACTCTGAGGTGCTGCTCATGCTCCTCCTGACTGCGGGAGTATATAAGAATATCGTCAATGAAGACTATCACGAACAAGTCCAAATAAGGTCTGAACACTCGGTTCATCAACTCCATAAACGCTGCTGGGGCATTAGTCAATCCAAATGACATGACCAAAAACTCATAGTGCCCATACCGAGTGCGAAATGCTGTCTTAGGGACATCAGACGCCCTAATCCTCAGCTGGTAGTAGCCAGATCTCAAGTCTATCTTTGAAAACACCCTCGCACCCTGAAGCTGGTCGAATAAATTGTCGATCCTCGGCAGTGGATACTTATTCTTAATTGTAACCTTGTTCAATTGCCGGTAATCGATGCACATTCTCATCGAACCATCCTTTTTCTTAACAAACAACACCGGCGCACCCCAAGGCGAAACACTAGGTCTAATGAAACCTGTCTCAAGCAAGTCCTGCAGTTGTTCCTTTAACTCTTTCAACTCCGGCGGGGCCATACGATATGGCGGGATAGAAATGGGCTGAGTGCCCGGGGCCAAATAAATACAAAAGTCGATATCCCTGTCGGGCGGCATACCCGGCAAGTCTGAAGGGAAAACCTCAGGAAACTCCCGAACAACGGGCACAGAATCAATAGAAGGGGCCTCCGCGCTAGAATCGCGAACATACGCCAAGTAGGCCAAACATCCCTTCTCGACTATACGCCGAGCTTTCACATACGAGATAACACTGTGGGTACAATGACCAGAAGTCCCTCTCCACTCTAAACGGGGTAAATCCGGTAAGGCTAAGGTCACGGTCTTTGCATGGCAATCCAAGATAGCATGGTACGGGGATAACCAATCCATCCCCAATATAACATCAAAGTCGACCATGTCCAAAAGCAACAAATCAACACGGGTCTCAAGACCCCCAAACACTACGATACAAGAACGATGAACTTGGTCGACCACAATAGAATCACCCACCGGTGTTGACACATAAACAAAAATACTCAACGAGTCACTAGGCATAACCAAATAGGGTGCAAAATAGGACGACACATATGAATACGTAGATCCGGGATCAAATAGCACAGAAGAATCCCTATCACAGACCAGAATAGTACCTGTAATCACAACATCTGATGACTCAGCCTCTGGACTGGCTGGCAAAGCATAACAACGGGGATGGGCCCCACCTCCCTGAATCATATCCCTGGGACGATCTGCTTCTGGTTGACCCCTACCTCTAGCGGTCTGAGCTCCACCTCTAAAACCTCTACCTCCACCTCTATGTCCTCTACCCCCGCCTCTAGCTGGCTGGGCAGGCTGTGGGGCAACTGGTGCCTGGATCATCGTGCGAGAACCCTGCTGTTGCGAGCTGCTGGAAACTCGAGGGCAATATCTGGTAATATGACTCACATCGCCGCAAGTATAACAAGCCCTCGGCTGCTGAGAATAACGAAGTGGTGGTGCACTGATAGGTGCTGATGGTGAACTGAAGAGCTGCTGGTCAGAATACTGCGGCTGAGAACCACGACCACCTGGTGTACCATGAGAAGCCTGGAGAGCTGACTGAAAGGGCCTCGAAGGATGGCCTCTACCATAAGAATCCCTACCTCCAGACGAGGTACCACTGAATCTACCAGAATGACGGGGCCTCTTATCAGACCCATGACCACCTCCCTGAGCAAGTGCCATCTCTATCCGGCGGGCACCATCTGCCGCCTCCTGAAATGAAATCTCACTACCGGCACTCATGGCCATCTGAACACGGATCGGTTGGGCCAACCCATCAATAAACCTCCGCACCCTCTCTCTATCGGCGGGGAGTATCACAATGGCATGACGAGCAAGATCAATGAACCGGATCTCATACTGGTTGATCGTCATAGGACCCTGCTGGAGACGCTCAAACTGCCTGCGAAGAGCATCTCGCTGAGTAACTGGAAGAAACTTCCCCAGAAATAACTCTGAAAACTGATCCCAGGTCAATGATGGCGACCCTACTAGCCTGGCTAAACAAAAATCCCTCCACCAAGTCTTGGCGGATCCTGCCAGGCGAAAAGTGGCAAAGTCAACCTCATTGGTCTCTACAATGCCTATAGTCCGTAGAACCTCATGACAGCTGAATATGAAATCCTAAGCATCCTCTGTGGGAGTGCCACTATACGTAGTAGTGAAGAGCTTGGTGAAACGATCAAGCCTCCACAAAGCATCCGCGGACATAGCCGCACCATCACTGGACTGAGTCGCAATACCTGGCTGGGCTGCCACAGCTGGCTGAACTGCTGGAACCTGAGCCTGAGGAGCTACCAGCTCTGGAGTACGAGTATCGGGAGTCTGAACTCCTCCCCCAGCCTGAGATATGGCTGGAGCTGCGGGAAGCAAACCCGCTCTAGAAATGCCCTCCATAAAGCCTACCAGTCGGACCAAAGTGTCCTGAAGCACTGGAGTGACTATGAAACCCTCTGGGACCTGAGCTGGGCCCACTGGAACAGCTGGGGCCGGAACCTCCTCCTCAAAATCGACCTGAGGCTCCGTCGCTGGAAATGCTGCTCGGGGCTGAGCCCTGCCCCGACCTCGACCTTGCCTTCTGCCCCTAATAGGGGCTGCTGCTGGGGGATCAGGCTGTTGCGCGGTAGAAGAGGAAGCACGTGTCCTCGCCATCTGCGAAAGAACAGAGTGGAAAGACAATCAGTACTTGAGAAACAGAATCGCACGACAAGAATGAACAAGGTGAAGTTTTCCTAACTCGGTAGCCTCTGCGGGATAAATACAGACGTCTCCGTACCGATCCCTCAGACTCTACTGAGCTTGTCCGTGAGTTGTGAGACCTAAGTAACCTAGAGCTCTGATACCAACTTGTCACGACCCGGATTTCCCACCATCGGGTGTCGTGATGGCGCCTACTATCGGAGCTAGGCAAGCCAAATATTCAAAACACCTTTCCTGCTTTCTTTCAAACAATATAATAAACGAGACAAAATCTAAGCGGAAGACTTAAAATCTAAAGCAACTGAAAACCAAAAGTGCGGAAGTTTGAACCAAAATGCTACCCAGAGTCTGGTGTCACTAGCTCACGGACTACTACAGAATACTACAATCAATGTTTGAAGGGAAAATACATCATGTTTGTCTGATACAAGATAAACAAACATGGAAAGGGACTTCGGCCTGCGAACGCCAGCTAGGCTACCTCGAGAGTCCCTGGACTGAAGATAGCTCCCAGAAGTCCTACTGCTACGGTCCGTAAGCTGCTCCCTGATCTGTGCACCAAAAATGCACAGAGTGTAGCATCAGCACAATCGACCCTATGTGCTGGTAAGTGCATGGCCTAACCCCGACGAAGTAGTGACGAGGCTAGACAGTACCTACCACAGTTAACCTGTACAGATATATATACAACAAGTGCAAGGAAACAATAACAAGATAATACGAAGTAAAACTGGGAGGGGACATGTTATCGTGGAGTAACAGATAAAAATGAAATATCGGAAATAAATAGAAGAAACTCCGGTTTCCATGATATATACAGAAGAGACTCGGGTTCCCATGATATATATATATATAAGTGGACGGCGTGCCACACGATCCCATAATATCATATATAAGTGGACGGCGTGCCACACGATCCCATAATATCATATATAAGTGGACGGCGTGCCACACGATCCCATAATATCATATATAAGTGGACGGCGTGCCACACGATCCCATAATATCATATATAAGTGGACGGCGTGCCACACGATCCCATAATATCATATATAAGTGGACGGCGTGCCACACGATCCCATAATATCATATATAAGTGGACGGCGTGCCACACGATCCCATAATATCATATATAAGTGGACGGCGTGCCACACGATCCCATAATATCATATATAAGTGGACGGCGTGCCACACGATCCCATAATATCATATATAAGTGGACGGCGTGCCACACGATCCCATAATATCATATATAAGTGGACGGCGTGCCACACGATCCCAATTATAGTTCATAATATCTGACTTCATATAGTAGACCCCTTCAGGGGAGAATAACAACTCAATACCTTTAACCCGGCAAGGGTACAGCTAACAACCCAAAATATCCCGACAAGGGAGAATATATATATCAGTCTACACATCCCGGCAAAGGAGTATTCACAACACATTCTCCTTTTAAATCATTCTTCCTCAACCGTTCACATTATATGAAACTTATCAAATAAACAAGGAGCTTGTGTCACATTATTCGAATTAAAAGCAATCAAGACTCACGGTCATGCTAGACTCCGGTGCATAGATAACCGTCACCATGCCTATACACCGTACTACACATTAGCAAGTAGCAAATATCATCCTAATCCTATTCCCTCAAGCCAAAGTTAGAACAGACACTTACCTCGAATGCTCCAAACTCAACTCACGCTTCTAGTATAGCTTTACCTCTTGATTCCACCACCAATCCGCTCGGATCTAGTCATAAGTTACTTAATCACATTAATAATTACTAAATGAATCATCCCCAATGCATGAAAATAGATTTTTCAAGGTTTTTCCCAAAAAGGTAAAAAATACCCCCGGACCCACGTGGTCGAAACTCGAGGTTCGGACCAAAACCCGGTTACCCATTCCCCCACGAATCCAAATATATGATTTGTTTTTAAATCGGACCCCAAATTGAGGTCCAACTTCTCAATTTGTAGAAAACCTAGATTCTACCCAAACACCCAATTTTCCCCATGAAAATCTTTGATTTGAAGTTGAAATTATATTAAAAGATGTTAAGGGATAAAGAAATTAAGTTAGAAATCACTTACCAATCGTTTTGGAGAAGAAAAGTTGTTTGGAAAATCGCCTCTTAGGTTTTGGTTTTTTTTTTTGAAAATTGAAAAATGACTGAGATTTCCGAACTTGTATACCTTTCTGAGGACCTGGCGCGGACCGCACAAAAATGTGTTGCGGCCGCGCCGAGTGGGAGAAAAGTGGGGCTTCTCTGAACCCTTCCAGCGGGGACCGCACTATTTTGGTGCGCGGCCGCGCTGGCTAACCTGAAACCCTAGCCCTCAGACTCAGCCACGCGGACCGCGCGGAAATGACCGCGGCCGCGCTGGTGTCTGCAACACCTGAACCTGCATTTTCTTAAGTCCAAGACCTCCCGGGCCCCGTTCAAAACTCACCCGAGCCCTCGGGGCTCCAAACCGAACATGCACACAACCTTAAAAACATCTTACGAACTTACTCGTGCGATCAAATCGCCAAAATAACATTATATACATAGGATCAAGCCTCAAACAGATGATTTTCTTTTCTTCAACTTTCATAACTCAAATTCTCCATTTTTAGTCCGGAACACGTCATATGACGTCCGTTTTTTGCCAAACTTTACAGATAGTGCTTAACACATATTTAAGACTTGTACCGGGCTTCGAAACCAAAATAAGAGCCCGATACCTATATTTTCTAACTCCTTTTCATTTCAAATTTTCTTATCAAATTTCAGAAAAACAATTTCTTTCAAAAATTCATTTCTCGGGCTTGGGACCTCAGAATTTGATTTCGGGCACACGCCCAAGTCCCATATTTTTCTACGAACCCTCCGGGACCGTCGAATCACAGGTCCGAGTCCGTTTACCCAAAATGTTGACCGAAGTCAACATTATGCATATTAATACCAAAATTCATCAAATGTTTCACATAATTCACATATTCTAACATAAGAACTTTCCGGCTACGCGCCCGAACTGCGCACGCCAATCGAGGCAACTAAAAGCGAAGTTTTCAAGGCCTCGGGAGCACGGAACAAGGAAGAATTACGGTGATGACCCCTTGGGTCATCACAATATTATGCTGGAGTGGTCTCTGTTGCAGCAAAATAGTAGATATTTTTCATTTACTTCGTAAACGCTGGCTATTTTTGAATGACCATTCCGAAAACAGGCTTCATCGTGCTATTATCTCCTATAGCAAAGGTATACGCCCTATTTATTATAAGCCAAAATTATTTTAAAATATTATTTTCTATAGCTACCTTTTATATTTTATAGCAAAATAAATATTTATGGTATATACTACCATTGAGGCATGAAATACGCTATTTATGCTTTTTCTCGCTCTTAGACAGCTGGACATACATATTTTTAAGGTGATTGTCGTTACTGTATTCATGAATACAGCATCGCGAATACATGTGAATACATGCGCGTATAGCTGGACTGCCCTGATTTTAGGAGCTTTTTACTGCTGTATTCATGAATACAACAGTGCGAATACATGTGAATACATGCACTTGCAACTTGACTACCCTGATTTTAAGTGCTTTTAGCTATTGTATATTCATGAAGACATAGCCCGAATACATGTGCATACATGCGTGTACAGCTGGACTACCTGATTTTAGGCGCTTTTTACTGTTGTATCCATGAATACAGCATCGCGAATACATATGAATACATGTGTGTATAGCTGGACTGCGCTAATTTTAGCCGCTTTTTGCTGCTATATTCATGAATACATGGCACGAATATATGTGAATACATGCGCATACAGCTGGACTGCCCTAATTTTTAGGCATTTTTTGTTGTTGTATTCATGAATACAATAGCGGGAATATATGTGAATACATGCGCGTACAACTGGACTATCTGATTTTAGGCCTTTTTTGCTATTGTATTCATGAATACATGGCGCGACTACATGTGCATACATGTGCATACACCTGGACTGCCTTGATTTTTAGGAACTTTTTGCTACTGTATTTGTAGACATCGAAATTTTAATGGATCAAGCTAAATCCTAAATTCAAGATACTATAAGACTCTTGAAATCCTAGGAGTCTATCAGGATTTTTTGGAGGTTACTCTACTTTAAACCCTAACGTACACCTATATAAAGGAATACATATTCCTTTGAAGAGGCATATCAGCAATTCCATAAACTCTCGGAATATGCACAAAGAGATCAAATATAAGATCTCCGAAATTTCATGAAACTCTTAGAATATTCATTAAGAAATCAAAGGTATGTCAAATATGTCTCGAGGGAAGAATTAAGGGATGAACAGAGTTTTAACCTACAATGTTTATCAACAAAATCCTTTTTCCTTTATAGTTATTTGTGATTGCAATTTTATTTTTCTCCGCATAAATTTATTGCAAACAAATTGGCACGCCAATTGGAAGCAGTTCTACCCTTCATCTCTTCCTCCTGTAAATTGAAAACTCCAAGTTTCAAAAGCAGTGATTTTATGGTCGAGTATTTCAAGTCTTGTCTTCAAGTTTCGGCAAGCCTACACCCCGACAAACCTTTAAGTAGAGGGCATTTGTAGATATCAAAATTTTAATGGATCAAGCTAAATCCTAAATTCAAGAAACTAAAAGACTCTTGAAATCCCAGTAGTCTATCAGAGTTTCTTGGAGGTTACTCTACTCTAAATCCTAACACACATCTATATAAAGGAATACATATTCCTTTGAAGAGACATCTCAGCAATTCCATAAACTCTCGGAATATGCACAAAGAGATCAAATATGAGATCTTTGAAATTCCATGAAACTCTTGGAATATTCATTAAGAGAACAAAGACATGTCAAATATGTCCTGAGGGAAGAATCAAGGGATAACCAGAGTTGTAACCTACAATGTTTATCAATAAAATTCTTTTTCTTTATAGTTATTTGTGATTGTAATTTTATTTTTCTCTGTATAAATTTGTTGCAGCGAATATACTATCGTAACAACTAAATAGTAGTTATAGAAAGTAATTATATATATGGTTGCTATAGGAAGTTAATAGCCACTAAATAATAGAGATTTCTGAAATCTTTTTGAACTATCCACCTCAACTGTAAAAGACCAAAAAAAATTTATAAAATAAATATATAAATGTAAATTCGTTGTGTAGCAGTATGAAATACAGACCATATGGACATAGGTGATGCAATGTAATTTCAACATGTTTAATAAAACTCAATATTTTTCATGCGAAGCATATATGTGTGTAACATATTACTAAAATTTTAATAAATATTGAACACATAATTGCAAAAATACAACAAATGTCACAGACTTTGGATGAACGCAAATTGAAGAGACAAAAGCTCATGGCATTTGCTTTGGCCAAGAATATACAGAGCATCAAATTCAGCAACTGCTGAATGCTATATTTTTTGTCAAATCTTTGTCTGTGCTTCTTTCACGGGTCCATTGCCTTGTCTTCATCCTTCACCACAAGGTCCACAATGTAGTCATTTTTAGTGGTAGCGAGCAATGGCGGAGTCAACATTTTTATTAACGGAATTAAAATATAAAGAAATAAATTTACGAAGAAAGCAAAGGATATCAATATGTAGCATATATGCCTATTTAAAAAATATTTACCTAACTAGTCAATATAATTTTTCGACTAAGTGAGTACATGTGGCTCTGCTACTGGTAGTGGGTACTTACTCCTTTCTTATTCTAATCAAACTTTGTTTTATAAAAATCCTCAAGCGTCATTCATCTCCGGGAATAATGAGAAAAAAGTGTTTCACTAACTAAAATTATAGGGGTTGTATTAGTGAGATCCAACGGTGAACAACCCCTCAAAAAGAAAAAGCGCCAGGAGTCCAACAACCTACAGTACTACTCTCTATCCCAAATTAATATCCAGAGGCGGATCTGCCCTTTGGGATATATATATATATATAACAGGTATTATATTTTGATTGGCATCCTAAGATTCAAATTTTTGGCAGCTGCACTGATCGATTTGTGGGGCAAAACTTAACTTTTAATGCACTGCCTAAGTTTGACTATTACTCCAGCATTTACTCAAATTTTTATTCAAACAGTGATGATCTAGCTACTTTTAAATCCCGAGTCAGCCTCTACGAAATAACCTTCACAAAGCATGACACCGAGAGTATATGTGTTACCACTAATTAGCTGAAGGAGACTACAGTAGTCAATCATTAATCATTCTGCTATTGCGTGATATTTCATAATATATTGATTAACAAAAATGACACCGAGATTATATAAGTGTTAGTATACAATTATGAGGTTATGTTAAAGATAAAGAGACCCTACCATCAGCACTTGAGTCCAAATGGGACATCAGGTTGTCCCTCGGTGTTGTGTTCTTTTAAGCTATGAATTAGAAAAACGAATCCTAATTGAATGGAAAATAAGTTACACGTTCCATTGATGTTGATTTTGCCTTTTGAAGCTATTATAAAGTTTGCAATTAGAATAAGGCCTGTTCAACTGGCGGATGGAAAGTTTTACAAACTCAGTTCAACCGAGTTATCGAACCTAGTATTTTTTAATATTGATCATGTATATATCTAAGGGTGTCAAACGGGGCCGGGTTGACCCATTTCTAGACCGGTCCAGACCATGTTAAAGCCCGGACTGGCCCGGACCGATAGTTAGGGGCCGGGTGGGCTGGGTTAGGGGCGTTGGTCCATTCACCTAAATAGATCCGGTTAACCGGTCCGGTCAAACCCGGTCAACCAAAATTCCTGTTGAAACGGTTAACCGGCCCGGACTGTTTAACGGCTAAATTCCTTTTTTTAAAAAATGTTTTAGACCGTTGGCAACGGTCAACTGGCTTATGGTCGTTGCCCAACGGTTGGATTGCACAAATAGCCCTTTTTGGGCAATTTTTTTTAAAAAAATACTCCCTCCGTTCCAATTTATGTGAACCTGTTTGACTGGGCACGGAGTTTAAGTAAAAAATGAAGACTTTTGGAATTTGTGGTCCTAAACAAGTCCAAATGGGGCCCAGAGTATTTGTGTGGTTATAAAAGCTTCTCATTAAGGGTGAAATTGTAACTTTAAGCTAAATTGTTACCAAATTTAGAAAGGGTTCATTTTTTTTGGAACGGACCAAAAAGGAAATAAGTTCACATAAACTGGAACAGAGGGAGTAACACGTTTCGTAATTACTAATTTAGCCTTTTGAAAAACTAAAAATACACCCCCCACCCTCTTTATTTCTTCACTCATCTCTCATTTCTCAAACTCATATTCTCAATTATCACTCTCTCATTCTTCACCTAAAGTGCAATCAACTATTTGACTCTCATTTTTTTTTGGAATTTAATATATCGTATTATTTATTATTTGAATTTTGAACAATTGAACTTCAAACTTTGAACAATTGACGTTTCTTCGTGGTAACATTGGAGTTGCGAAATCATCAAGTGTTCAATTTACTGCTGAATTTGGTGCACTCCCTCCAACTCTTTCTCTTTGTTACTATTTTATTTGCATATTTAATTTTTGCTAGTAGTTAAATTTTCACAATATGTTTAATGCTGCAAAAAGAGTTTGTAATAAGGTTACTAATTAGGGTAATCGGGGAAATAGAAAAAGAGGTACTATTTCAACATCTGGTAGTAATTTAAATGACTCTACACATTTTTCTGAATTATGAACAATTACAAAAAGATTTCGGTATAGAAAATAATGAATTAGAAATTGAAGATGATACACCACTTAAGCCTAGTAGTGCTGGAGTTGGTAGCAGAGATGGTGGTCGTGGTGCTAGTAGTAGACCACATGTGGCCCCGACTACTAATTGGAGAAAAAGAAGTAAGGTTTGAATTTTTTTTGACGAAATAATATGTACTGATAGAGTTAAATGCAGACTTTGTAATGATGATTTTAAACATAAGAGTGGATGACAATTAGGGGAGACTGGGATACTTAGTAGACATATGAGAATTGAGCATTCTGTAGAATAGGGCTCTGATTTAGATAAAAATCAAGAAACTCTAAACACTACTACTCGAGGGCTTATGAAATATGATAAAATGAAGGATTATGAAGAGTTAACAAAAATGATTGCTTTGGGTCGTCTACCTTTTTCTTTTGCTTCTTCATCATATCTTATTATATATATTCAAAGGATTTATAATCCTTTATTTAAAGGTATCTCTAGAAGTACTTGTAGATATGGTATCTTTAGACTTCATGGACAATATCAAACATACATACGTTATTTGTTTGACCACCTTCCTTGTAGAGTTTCTCTAACTTCTGATATTGGCCATGCTGTTAATAGAAATGATTATTTAACAAATACATGTCATTGGATAGATGATAATTATTGTATGCAAAAACGTATTATCGTTTTTAAATATGATGAAGATCAGAGTCATACTGCTGTGTTTATAAGTATTACTATTTGTAAAGTTATTGAATTTTATAATCTCAAGAAAAAATATTGTGTATGTCTTTTGATAATGCTTCTAACAATAATGCCGCAATTTCAATATTAAAACTGCATTTGCAACCACCACTTGACGAATTTTTTTATATTAGGTGCGCATGTCATGTTTATAATTTAATTGTTAAAAGTGGCTTAGATTTATTTTCAACTGAGATTACTCATGTTAGAAGAGCAATTGGTGTTATTCAAGGAAATAATAGACAATCTAGAATTAGAGAATTTAAGAATAAGTGTACCGAGCATAACCTTAAGCCCAGATTCATGCCAGACGAAATTTCTACTAGATGAAATTATACATACTTATTTTTAAAATGTTGCTACAAATATAGATTGCCAATAACTGAAGTTGCTAATGCGTATTTTACTGATCCAAACCGTATGTTAACAACTACTACTTCGTAGGCAATAAATGATGTTGTTAAATTTTTACATAAATTTTATACAGCTACTATTGAGTTTTTTGGAGCATATTACCCTACTGTTACTATGGCTTTAGTACTTATAGCTAAATATTTTTTCTACTCTCTGAATTAAGAAGAAAGAAAAAATAAGGATGCTATTGAAAAAATGCAAGCAAAATTCAAAAAATATTTCTTTCCAATTCTTCCGATTTACTTAATTGGTTCTGTTTTAAATCCTTCTATTAAGATGTCTGATTATCACCAATTAATCAATGCTTTATATACTTATATGGAGATTGGATCAACTGAAACCCCATATATATATTGTTGTATGAACAAGCTAAATGATTATTTACAATAATTATATAATTATTGTGCAAATATATTTGATGATGATGCTCTTAATGTAGGCAATGTTAATCCCACTATGCATTGTATCACTTCTACTACTATGGATGATGATGAAGGCCTTGGTAGTTTTAATATTTTTTCTTCATTTTCTAACACTCAAACCAGTAGCAGGAATGTGACGATCCGACCAGTCGTCTCATGAGTTACCGCTCCGTTTTCTTCATTTCTGCTTCATTATGCTTCGTTATCTGTGTTTCATGTTCGAATTGAGTAATTTGTGTTCGGGGTGGATTTGGTAAGAAATGAGACACTTAATCTCTTTTAAGAAGGTTTAAGTTGAAAAAATCAACCAGATGTTGGCTTATGAGTTAGAGTGCTCGGAAGTGAGTTCCGATGGTTCAGTTAGCTTCAGGAGGTGATTTGTGACTTAGGAGCGTGATCGGAATGGGTTTTAGAGTTGTAGAGAAGATTTAGGCTTAAATTGGCGAAGTTGATATTTTGGCAATTCCGGTTGATAGGCGAGATTTTGATATAGGGGTCGAAATGGAATTTCGAGAGTAACAGTAGCTTTGTTGTATCATTTGAGATGTATGTGCAAAATTTTAGGTCATTCGGACGAGAGTTGATAGACTTTTTGATCGAAAGCATAATTTAAGAGTTCTTAGGCTTGAATCCTATGTTAAATTGGTGATTGATGTTGTTGTGAGCATTTTGGAGTTTTGAATAAGTTTGAACGGTGTCATGGGATGTGTTAGTACAATTGGTTTGAAGTTCCGGGAGTTCCAGGTAGGTTCTGGGATGTTTTAGGCCGAAAATCATAGTTGTAGCAGGTCCAGAAGGGTTGCAGGCCTCGGAACCCACCCACGCGGTCCACACAAAAAGGAGTGCAGCCGCGGTATGTGTTGTGCAAACCACACAAGGAAGTGCGGCCGCGGTAGGTGTTGTGCGGACCGCACAAAATGCTGTGCGGCCGCGGTGGGAAATATTTCACTGGTCCTACTTCGGAAGCTCATATATTTTGATCTACAAGAAATTGTGAGATGATTTAAAAACAAAAGTTGTAGCCCTTCGTGTCTAGTTTCTAAAAAGATAAATATATCGCAATTTTGACAACTATAGCAAAAGTTATGGCCAAAATACTAAAGCCTGTCACTGTAGAGGAAAGTCTGTACGGCCGCGGTCGTTTTTGTGCGGACCGCACTGGCTTTGTGCGGACCGCGGTCGATTTTGTGTGGTCTACGGAGGTGGAGATCTGTGAGTTACTCTATAAATATGAGGTTTTGGGTTTTATTTGATATGTTGACCTACAGAGCTCGGATTTTGGCGATTTTTCGAAGGTTTTTCAAGAAATTCATCGGGGTAAGTGATTCTAACTCAGATTTAGCTAGAGTACATGAATGTATCATTGGATTCATCATTTAATTCGTGATTTGGGATGGAATTTGGGAAGAAAATTGTGAAATCTTTCAAAAATATAAAATGATGATTTGAAGGACCAAATGATATCGGAATTGGATAATTTTCATATGGTTAGACTCGTGAGAGTATAAGGATTCTAGTGTTGTGAATTTTATCAAATTCCGAGATGTGGGCCCAGGGGTCGGGTTTGACCAAATTCTGGAATTTTGTGGTAATTCGATTATTTTCGCTTGGGCTTTGTTCCTTTAGCACATTGTGTCACGACCCGGAATTCCCATCATCGGGAGTCGTGATGGCGCCTACTCGTAGAAGTTAGGCAAGCCATGAACTTAGAAATCATTAACTCCTTTATTTTAAAACTTCTTACCAATTATATTAATAAGGAAATAAACAGTTAAACAACAGCAAAATACGAGATTTAAGCGGAAGTCTTAAATAAATATAAAACCATAATATTTCGAAAGTCAATACATGCCTCTACCCAGAACCTGGTGTCACAACATCCACGGACTACTAAGAGTACTAAATACAACCGTTTAAAAGAAATATAACATTGTTTGTCTCGATTGCTTAAGATACCAAAATATTTACTAAGATAGAGGAGACGTCAGGCCTGCGGACACCTGCAAGGCCGCCTCGGTGTCTCGGTGGACTGAAGGCTGGCTCCCGAGCTACTACTGCTGATCAAGGGCCGCTCTGGTATCTGCATAGAGTGCAGAGTGTAGTATCAGCACAACCGACCCCATGTGCTGGTAAGTGTCTGGCCTAACCCCGGCAAGGTAGTGACGAGGCTAGGACCATACTCCAGATAAACCTGTGCAGTTATATAATATAACAGAAATATAAACAGATAATAACAGTTTTAAAGAGAGGGGGAAACATGCTTCGGGGAAACATATCAATTATATCAGAAACTTAATAAAGCATGGAGAAACACTCGATGTCTACAATCAATACAATAACAATACTATTGCGGCGCGCAACCCGATCCCTTATCATTCAACATTGTTGTGGCGTGCAACCCGACCCACATATATAACTGTTGTTGTTGTGGCGTGAAACCCGATCCAATATAATATCTATTGCGGCGTGCAACCCGATCCACATATATAACTGTTGCGACGTGCAGCCCGATCCAATAAAATATCTGTTGCGGCGTGCAACCCGATCCACATATATAACTGTTGCGGCGTGCAACCCGATCCATATATATAACTGTTACGACATGCAACCCGATCCAATATAATATCTAATAATGTTGCGGCGCGCAACCCGTTCCAAATATACAGTCAACAATAATTATAATTAACCGTCCCGACAAGGGATCAACAATAGACTACACTATCCCGGCAAGGGAACTCAACAGTACAAGTATATACGTCCCGGCAAGGGAGAAACCGCCATAACTAAACTATAACTCAACTAGTTTCAACATCTAACTACCTCAGCTATAACTAAACTTGTTACAACACCTAACTACCCAGCTATAACCAAATTTGTTACAACACCTAACACGAAGAATCATTATCCTAAATGTCTGTAATATCTATTAAGAACAAAATGCCAGGGAACCTCAACCCAACAATAGCCCGGCAAGGGGTAACATAATGGTCTCTTCTCTTTCTCACTTTTACTTCACAATTCACTTCACAACTCGAGCCAATGCTCCAGAGTTTCGATTATCACTTATACTTTCACAATTCGTTATACAATTGGAGCCCACGCTCCTCAATGTTCATAGGTCACAACTATTTCCACAACAAATAGAAATCGTCACCAAGGCATGAATAATACAACGAGATCATGAAAATCACAAGATAAAACTCACGGTCATGCTTGACACCAATGCATAGATACTCGTCACCATGCTTATACATCGTACTCGACAAGAAACAAATAGCAAATAGGACACAACTCCTAATCCCTCAAGTTAGGGTTAGACCAAACACTTATCTCAATGCCTCGAACACAACTCAAGCTTCAATTATAGTTTTACCCCATGATTCCTCCGCCAATTTGCTTGTATCTAGACACCAATTACTTAATTACATCAATAAATGCTAAATTAATCAACCCCAATGCATGAAAATGAGTTTTTCAAAGTTTTACCCAAAACGTCAAAATCGTCCCCGGGCCCACATGGTCAAAACCCGATTACCCATTCCCCCACAAATCCAAATATATAATTTATTTTGAAATCGGACCTCAAATTGAGGTCCAAATCCCCAATTTTAGAATAATCTAGGTTTTACCCAAAATACCCAATTTCCCCCATGAAAATCTTTGATTTGAAGTTGAAATCATGTTAAAAGATGTTAAGGAGTGAAGAAAGTGAGTTAAAAATCACTTACCAACGTTTTGGAGAAGAAAGGTTGTTTGAAAAATCGCCTCTTATGTTTTTGGGGTTTTGAAAAGTGAAAAATAACTGAAATTTCCGTTTATTTATACCCCTCTCAGACCCTCTGTGCGGACCGCATCAAATGGACCACGGCCGCACAGGCCTCCCTGAAGACCTGCAGTTCAGAACTTTGTGCGGACCGCACAAAGGCGACTGCGGCCGCACAGCTTCCACCGCGGCCCGCACAAAGGCGACCGCGGCCGCGCTGGCCCCTCCGCGGTCGCACGCGATTTCTCGCGGGCCGCATTAGAGGGTTCAGGGACCTGCAACTTCCTGAACCTGCAACATCTGACTTTCTAAGCCTAAGGCATCCCAGAACCTAATCGAAACTCACTCGAGCCCTCGGGGCTCCTAACCAAACATACATACTAACTCAACAACATCATACGAACTTATCCGTGCGATCAAATCGCCAAAATAACCTCAATAACAATGGATCAAACCTCAAAATCAAGAACTTTTTCTCAAACTTCATCAAGTATCAAATTTAGCAATTTAGGTCTGAATCACGTCAAACGACGTCCGTTTTCAACCAAACTTTACAGAAATGACTTAAACCATATATAAGACCTATACCGGGCACCAGAACCAAAATACGGCCTCGATACTATCATGTTCTAATCAAATTTCATTTCAAATTTCTTTAAACAATTTTAAAAAAATAATTTTCTTTGAAAATTCATTTGTCGGGCTCGTTACCTCGGAATTCGATTTCGGGCATACGCCCAAGTCCCATATTTTCCTACGGACCCTCTGGGACTGTCAAATTACGGGTCCAGGTCCGTTTACCAAAAACGTTGACCGAAGTCATTTAACTCATTTATAATAAAAACTTATCATGTTTCACAGATTATCATATTTAAGCTTTCCGGCTACGCGCCTGAACTGTGCACGCAAATTGAGGTGACTCTAAATAAGTTTTCAAGGCCTCAGAACATGAAGTTTCGTTTTAAAACAAGTGAAGACCATATTGTGACGTATTTGTTCTAATTTTTGATAGATTCGACGCGCATGGAGATCGATTCGAGGGGCAAAGGCGTCGCGAGTTAGAGATTTAGCCAGTTCGAGGTAAGTAATGATTGTAAATGATGCTTTGAGGGTTTGAAACCTCGTATTGCACGTCGTAGTGCTATATTGAGGTGAGGCACACACTTGATGACGAGCGTGGGGTCGTGTACTATTTGGGATTGTGACTTGGTCCGTCCCGATTGATATTTTACCGCGTATTTGACTGAAAGTTATTTGTTATCATCATGATTTGGGCTGATTGCCATATTTGGGCTTCGTGACAACTATTTGAACCCTTCGGGGATTTGTATCACTGTTTTGACTTATTATTTGAACTCAGTCCTGTTGATATCTACTATTTTATAAACTCAGTCACTTTTACTCAGATTTGAAAACTTAAATGATATTTCTAAATGATGTTTGGACTGAGAACTAATGTTTTACTAATGCCCGAGGGGCTTGTGATGATTTTCGGACTGAGTGTGGCCGAGGGCCATATAAGAGGATATGCTGAGTGATATGAGGTCGAGGGCCTGAGATACTTTATATGCCACGAGGTGGCTTGAGTGATGTGAGGCCGAGTGCCGAGTGATGTGAGGCCGAGTGCCGAGAGATGATGCCACGAGGTGGCTTGATATAGCGCTTGGGCCGTAAAGGGCCCCTCCGGAGTCTGCACACCCATAGTGAGTGCGGGTACCCATCATGATCTGAGAGTGAGCCCGAGGGGATGATATTGTATTGAGAGTGAGCCAAGGGGCTGATATTGTACTGAGAGTGAGCCCGAGGGGCTGATATTGTACTGAGAGTGAGTCCGAGGGGCTGATACTGTTCTGAGTGATTGATACTGTGCCCGAAGGGCGAATTTCTACTTGTTATTTACCTGCCAAACTACCTGTTTCACTTGTTTAAAAAGGGATTTAACTTGATTTCTTCACAAATTTACTGTTTTAAGTGATTTTACTGCTTTGATATAGAATTGCCTTGTGCCTTTACGTGTTTTCATGCTTTCAGCCATTATTTATAATTATTACTCACGGGGTAGGAGTACTCACATTTCTCTCTGCACCGTGTGTGCAGATCCAGGCATCACAGAATCCGCTCCTGAGTGCTGACCCTCCTAGTCCAGGCAGTGATTCGGAGACTACGAGGTAGCTGTTGGCGTCCGCAGCCCCCGTGCCTCCCTTATCTTATCATTTTCATGTTCTTAGAACTATTGTATAGGATTTAGTGTTCAGTAGACTTGTATCTGGGATTTCTTAGTTGCTCATGACTTGTGACACCCCAGTTAGGGCTGTGTTGGGTTGAAAATTCCGCTTTGTTATCTCTATTTCTGCTAATTGTGTTGTTAAATCATGTTTGAACTGTTCTTATGCTATTTAACTTCCTAAAAAGACGAAATGTGTTAAACTGGCTGGCCTTGTCTTCACGAGAGGCGTCATCACGACCGGGTTCGGGGTTAGGGTCGTGACAAGGAACATTGATGAACCTCAATTCTATTTGAAAAGCAAAAAGAGTCTCGCACAAAGGAATTTTTACTGTTGGGATGGTGGCATGAGAATGAAAACAATTTAATGTTTTTTCCGCTATGGCTCGGGACGTGCTGAATGTGCCAATTTCAACTGTTGCATCAGAGAGTGCATTTAGTCAAGCAAGACAACAACTTGGAAACAACCGTCACTCATTGGGAAGCAATGCTTTGGAAGTTTTAGTATGTTTCAGAGATTGGATTAGATCCGAACGAAAAAATCAGGGACGTGAAGATATTGATAGCGCAGAAGACGAGAAACTTGGAGATATATTAACACATGATAACTCGTCTGAATTTAACACTTTAGAAGATGGCCAAGAAGTTCATATTGATTATGAAGAACTTACTAAGCAATGCAAAACCTTTGAATTTACTCTTTTTTCGTTAATTTACTTGTTGTTAAATGTAAACTTCAATTTGTAAGTTTGAATTTGAAATAAAAAAGCACTTGCAATTTATAAGTGCAATTTTTTTCCATCTTCATTGTATTCTTTATATTTTTACTTTATATTATTATAAATTACAATAGTTATATAAAATTAAAAAAAATAACACTAATCCGGCCCGGCCCGGCCCCTTGAACCCTTAACCCTTACGGTTCATTTTTTATCCGGATGGGCCTGGACCCATTAAGCCCGGTTTAGACTAACTCGTAACCGGCCCGGATTGGAAACCGGCCGGTTTTCTTTTTTCCAACCTGGCTCGGCCCGGCCCACCCGTTAAACATATATATATATACCTAAAAATTATTAAAATGTAAGTATTATATTCTGAATTTATGATAGCAAAATTGCAATAGGCTAGGTCATAAAACTTAAGGGTTCAAACCATCAAATTTGAATCGTAAAATGTGCGGATCCAAATTAAGCAGGACAATACATTTAAAATATCGAATATAATTTAAAAAACAAAATATGCAAGACACCATTTCTTTTTGCAGTCTGAAACAAATTCTCGATCCTGAATCGAGAATTTTCGCATGGAGGTTAATGGTTAGCTGATCTAGTGGCATCCTATTAAAAGTTTTCTTTACTTTTTTAGCCATTCTTTTTTAATTTAAAAGTAATGAATAAAATGTTATATTTTACAAATAAATGTCTTTTATAGTGACTATATGTCAGATTTTGCGCTCTTTATTAAGTTTTGATATTTATTGGACATATCAGAATATGTGATCTTTCATTTTTTTATGACCAAGAAATTATCCTCTAGTTTTTTTTTTTTTTAGGGAATGCAGAATGGGCCATAAGCCCATACAAAATTGGGTCAAATATATGGGCCACCTCAATACAACATTTGGGCTTGTCTACAACAATATCCAGTAGCTGTAAGTGTGGTAAAAATTGCACGGGGCACCCTATTTGGTCACCCCCATTTAACCTATACCCATTTTTTAAAAATTTTTTAACTTGTACCCACTTTTTAAATAATTTCAGCCCCTTTTTTCCTCCTCCTTCTAACTTTTACCTTTTATGTAGTACGTATTTATTTTTGGTGCTCAACACACATTGAAACAATTTATGTTTGCTTTAAATGTACATATGTATTCTGTAATATAATACCTTTGAAATTGTTGTTCTACTCATAATAAGAATTTATGCTGAATACACTTGTATATTGATAGTTCTTTATCTTTATCAAGTAGGTTTAGAAGGGAACTTGTTTAAAATAAAATTTGAATTCAAGAGTATTAATAATTGTGTAAGCAAGAAATAATTGGAGTTTAAAATTACAAACGAAAGACAAAGAATACACACATTAAGAAGAAGAAAAACAAACACACAAGCACTAGAAAGAAAAGAGAACTAAATAACTTCAGCTCTAGAGCTGAAGTTCGACAGTTACAAAACAAAAACTTCAGCTCTAGAGCTGAAGTTATTTAGTTCTCTTTTCTTTCTAGTTGATCAACCGTGAAACACCAAAAAAAAAGTAGTGATTGCCTCAGACTTCAGCTCTAGAGCTGAAGTTTCCCATTTACAATACAAAAATTTCAGTTCTAGAGCTGAAGTTTTCCAGTTACAACACAAAAATTTCAGCTCTAGAGCTGAAGTTTCCCAGTGACAACACAAAAACTTCAGCTCTAGAGCTGAAGCTTAAAAACAAAAACTTCAACTCTAGAGCTGAAGCTTACAAACAAAAACTTCAGCTCTAGAGCTGAAGTTCGATAGTTACAAAACAAAAACTTCAGCTCTAAAGCTGAACTTCAGGCCCGGCTACTAGAATGCTGAAGTTTTGCGTGATTGCCTTTGCTACTTCAGCCCCGTATGCTAAAGTTATGCGAAAAAGCGGGTACGCTTGCAATTGTTTTTGCAAAGCGAACACAAGTTAAAATATGACACAAAAAGCGGGTATAGATGCAAATACCCCGTAAGTGTGTGGTTCAATGCAGCCAATGCCAAAACATATTGGGTCACCACTATTTGAGTAGTTCAGTCCACATGCATCATTAATAATAGCATTTCAGTCAAGTTGCCTCCGATAATTAGTTTGTAATCATATTTCTGTACCCAATGCCAAACACTAAATGGCATTTCCTAAGTTGTCGCCCGGGGTATCAAATGTGCAGGTTGGGTCGATTTGGAGGGTTAAAATGAGCCAAATCAATCACCTAAAAGTTATTTGGACTGAGATTAGTTGGGTAAGATGGGCTAAAATTTAGATCATATCCCAACACGGCCAATTCTTACCAAGATTTAATTAATATGTGTTATTTCTTATGAATTGTATAATTACTAAATAAAACTTTTTTTCTTTTGTGTGATCACATATAATATATCAAACAAAAAAGAATTATTGCTAAGATATTCTGGCAAAGTTACTCATGGATTAATTTGGGCTAAAAATCAGCCCAATTTTAGATGGATTAAGATGGGTTGAGTCAAGATGACCCGAGTCAACAAATGATCGGGTCAATAAGTAGCCCAAATCTTGGGTTGGTTGCGCGGGTCATTTGGGCTTGGGCCAAATTTGACAACCCTAATTGTCGCCATTCACTCTTTTTAGAGTTTTAAGTTTAATACGACGAAGACAATAGGTATTTCTCCGACTTTTTCATCAGGTACCTGCTAATTTAGTATATTGAATTCAACGGCATTCGAGATTGTTGTTCCTCACCTTTCTTACCTTATTTTTGGGCTTGAAATTTTTGGACTCATAAATCCTCCATATCTAAAGATGACTAAATAATCGAGATGAAATTAGGCCTAAATATAATGTTATATGTTATTTTTGAGACGATAGTCTATCGGTACTAGTTTCTCTACCTTCACAAGGTAAAGCTAAATTCCTCCAAACTCCACTTATAAAATCACACTGAATTTATTGTTGTTATTGTTATTGTATAATGGAGTTTCAATTGACGTGAATAAAAATGAACCTCTCAAGATATGAAAGTGACTTGAAGTCAAGTCTAACAAGATCTCTTTACCTGAATTTAATGTTACTAAAAAGATTTCTTTTTCCGGTTAAGGAATATCAAGATATCATGGGTCCCCTTTGAAAAATGCTTTTCATAGAGTTTGAAAAAATCTTAGAAAATGAAAAATAGAAAACAAATTCAAACAGGAATTTATGAACAATCTCTTTCAAAAATCAAAATCGTGGTGTTAGGTGTTTGAATGCGAAAATGACAACTTGTACGTGTAGAGCTTCACCTTACTATTATCACTTAATCACTAAGAATCCCAACAACCTGACAAAAATAGGGTCCATTTTAATAATAAAAATTTTTAAACAAAGAAAGAGACTTGATGATGAAAATAAAATATTAAATAGGGTCCATCTATAATTCCAGTAGTCAAACCTACAATTTCTTAAATATCATTTTTGTTTCTTGCTCGATGTTCAGTACTTGTTTTAAAATCTCGATTAATTCAAATTCACGTTACGTAACGTCCATTAAAAGAAGAAGAATCCCCATTTAGACACCAAAGAATCTAACAATTTTGGATTAATTATTTTTGTATTGTTTTTATGCGGATTAACTTGTCCCAAACTCATAATTTTTAGAAGACACTTCATTTAATCTTGAGGGATCGTTTGGTTGGGAAACAAGTTATCTCATGATTAATTATCTCGAAATTCGTTATCCTACCCTCCCATAGGAAAAAAAATACTACAATCTCGGGATTAGTTATACCACGATTTTATCCCAACAAAACATGGGATAAACTCATCTCAAATTTAATTTCGAGATTAATTATCTCTTATACCCCGTACCAAACTAGTCCTTAGGAGTTGTTTGGTATAATGGTGAGATATCTCATGGGATTAGCTGTCCCACCACCTTCTATATTGGATAATCCCACCATTTTAATATAAAATTATCCTGGAATTTGCTAATATTTCAAACCAAATATGGAATAAAGCTAATGTCAAATTTATCCCGAAATTATTATCTTTATTCTATAAACACCTGGTATTAATAAAGCCTGCTATAGTAAGTTCATTATGAAAGTGAACTTTCTATAATATTAGACATACTAGAGTAGGTTAGAGCTTAAGTGGAAATTAATTTTTTAGATTTTAATTTGAGGATGTACCAAATAATTCAATTTTAAAAAAATACTTTTGTTTGAAGGGAAGTTCTTCAATTATATGAAATGTATGAGAATAAAGGAAGACTCTTTATACGAGTTCGAGAAGTATACCCCTTATAGAGATTTTTACCTTTCTATACTACGGCTCAATACAAAAAAAGAAAAAAGACAAGTCGAGCAAGATTAGGAAAATGAAATAAATAAATTGACGAGGAAAGTAACATATTGTCAAAGTAAAATGGAGTAAAATCTGGACTAATATTCAAGATTTCGAAATAGGATTAGATAAAATACAATTCTAATGTCAAAGTTCTTGAGCCTAACCTTAATTATAACTAACGAAAGCAACATCACTAGCCTAATTAACTATTGCCAATGAAAGCAGAGGTATTAAATTTCCATAAAACGACCACATAACAAATATATTTACGCCACAAAACAGATATTAAAGTTCTTTTATCATCTAGTAAAAACCAACATCTGAAATTGCACCAATAAAAGTTATAGTGGGATGGATAAACCTTTATATTAGAATATAGATTTCAAGTTTGAGCCTGTAAATAAATAAAAAAACTTATAAAAAGTGTTTGCTCCTTCATTAAATCTTATTCTATGCGAGTTCAACTTAGTCCCAATAAAGATAACAAACACTTAATAAGAAACCAAAATATACATATGAAATTGCATAATCAACCTGTCTAAATTTCACTGAACGATACATACCAATGCGTTAGCTTTATCGACCAACTGCCCATCCTGCCTCTTCTATGTTCTAATTGGCAACCTATTTTTTGTGTAAATAGAGTCTTTTAGTGGCACATTCTGGTCATCTTCTCCATCACATAGAAAAAATGAGCTACTGATTTAGGTACAAGATAATTTTATTACTGCTTGGACACACAAGTAGGGTGGCAAAATGGTTAAAAAAAACAGTTAATCACCCATATTATCCACTAAAAAATGGGTTGGATAATGAAATTTTTAAAAATGGGTCAAATATGGATAAGAACCATTTTATCCATTTAAAAAATGGATAATCAATGGGTAACCAATAGATAACCAATGAGTCTAACTTTTACATTTGTAAAGCCTCAAATTGGAGGTTTCCCAAGTTAGGGAGACTAAGAATTTTTCCAAAAGTGATCATATGCAAGAAGTTATGGACAATATGGTTACCCATATTATCCGCCAGTTAACACGTTTTTTTTATTCGTATTAAATATGGGTCGGGTCGGATAATTTATCCATTTTTTCATTACCCGTTTTCAACCTAATCATATCCGACCTGGCCTACCCATTTGCCACTCCTACACACAAGGAATGACACGGTGGGAAGGAAGCATCCTAGCCTCTGTCCGGATGATCATTCTGCCGGCTTCTTACATTCACGTCTCCATTTAACTACCGCTCGAGAATATAGTTATAAATAGGTTAGTCATAGTGGATCATTAGCTCCACCCGTTATCTCCTTCTACGACCTCAATTAAATAAATCCCAAAATCAAAACACAATATACTGCTACTACTTGGAAAAGATAAAGACAATAATCTTTATTGTTGTGGGGGGGGGGGGGGTGGTTTGAAGCTTCCTGAGATCTAGATGATTTTGTTTTCTCGAGTTTTGACCAAATTGATTAACTGACAAATACCTCCGAAAGGGCGATTTTGTCTGAAATTTTCAGCTGTGTATTAATAGACTTCTTTCACAAAATTAGGTCAAGTTTTGAATATCTGAAAATCTGTGGCCGTTTTTCTTTACTGCTTTAGGTAACTTTAGCTTAGTTTAGTGATTAAACATTAGATTTTTGTCTTCTAATCTTTGAATATGAGTTTAATTATCATTTCTTCTATTCCAAGCATGAGTAGCTAAATTTCTAACTACCAACCCTAGTATGTAAACTTAATGGGTGTTTAATTTATGGGTTGTTTATAGTTTGGGTGTTGATTATTTAGCCTTATTCTTGCTTTTTATTATAGAATTAATGGTTGCAAACGTTAGTTCATGCCTATTTGACTTGGTCTCTACTTGAGAAAGAGAGACTTAGGGAAAACTTGGCTAACAAGAATATGAGATGAAATCAAGGGATTGATAGTCCCAATTATAGGTTTGAACCTAGAGATAGTAAAACCGGACTTGAGCAATTTATGAATTGATCTATTTAATACCTATTTGGACTTGAGAAAGCTAAATTAGGCAAAATCACTATCTTACCGAGAGGTATTGACTGGGTAATTGAGAGTTGATAGCTATAATACATCTCGGCCAACGAAACAAGTCTTAAAATTCACAACCCGTTAGGTAAACACCTAGGCGAAGGTCATAGCCCTAGGTCTTTTTACAACATTTGAAAACCAACGAAAAAAATATTTCCTAGTTTCATATTTTTAGAATTGCAATCTTTAGCATTGTTTTAGAAGTAAAACACAACCATATTTGTGGAAGGGAAAATTTCACATTAGAACAACTGAGCTCCATACTTTTCAATTTTATAGCCCATATTTCAATTTACAACCAACTAACCCAAAAATAATAGACTAAGATTCAACATCCAACTCAAATAGGTTCTCAAAATTACTATTTAATTTTTAAAAAATATTCCTCAAGCTTTTAAATTAATTTTCAAATCAGTAACTGTGACTCAAATATTAATTCAACAAACCAAATTCATTTGGGTGGTGAAAATTAGATTTTTAACAAGTTTAAATATATGGGTTTAAATTCCGAATTTGATTTTGTGAGAAATTTGGAGTAGGTGTTATTTAGACTTGTTAGAAATAGTATAAGGAGGTTGTATATAAAATTTAAAATCATTTAATGGAGATTTGGACTAATTTTGGACGAGAATTGCAACTGAAAATCGTGGAAGAAGTTCGTCTACAGACGCTTGTATAAAGGTGTATAATATTGTATAAGGTGTGTTTCTACACTCATATACACTATTATATAAGATTATACATAATTATACAAAAAACTGACTTCGTCTTCTTCCTTGCGTCTTTTCTGAAATTTAACTCAAATCTTGCTCAAATCTACTCCAAATCACTTCAAATTTAAATTTTGAACTTCTTTTGATATTTTCAATCATTGTAACAACACCCAATCCAAACAACTAACAAATTAAAAAAAAAACATTTTCAAAAGCAACGCTTTAAATGGTCCTTAATGTTGGACTTCTACTCTTCAATTTTCTTACATTGCAAGCAGGTGACACAAGAGGAGAAGCAGAAAATACACGACCCTTGAAGCATATGTAGAAGATGTGAGAAGAAGAGAGAGTGAAAGCAATGGTTGTGAGAACAAAGAATTAACTCCATAGCTTTTAGAAGCAATGGTTATAAGAACACAGATTTTGAATTTGCAAGTGCTTTCAAAATATGTACAATGTGGGCTAGGTGGGGTAAAACTTAAAAACATAGGCCATTTTTTGTTATGGTGTGAAGTCATATGTATTTTATTGTAATTCTTTCTTTGTGGAAGTCCAATTTAGATACCTCACGTGCTTAGTCCAAATATACACCACTAATTCCATTCTCATAGCTCCTTGCGGAATTCGACCCCGACTCTATTGGGTATTACTATTGCATCGACCGTTTTACCACCTCGAATAGAGGGTGTGACTTGGACGAGATCAATTTTTGGCGTCGTTGCCGGGGAGCTAAAAACGAATTTAGCTATATATTTTGTTTGGTGTGTGAATTGTCTTCTTTTCCTTCCGAGTTACTAATCTTTTTGTGAAACAATTACAGGTGAACAATGGCTCTCAACAACAATGATCCTCTTGGAAACATGCCTATAGGGGATGTGGACGTGGAAGATGATCAAGTTGAAGAGGTTCCTCTTGAACGTCAAGCAAATAGACGAGGCCGATTGCCTCAAGACAATGTTCCCGTTCCACCCTCACCTCCACAAAGAGCGGCTCCATACTAGGTGTTGCCGAATGAAGGATGCGCAAGTGCCATAGTCCCGCCCTGTATTACGATGGACAACTTTCAAATCACAAATGTTTTGCTTACACTGTTGGAACAACGGGGATTCTTCACCGGGCTCCGAATCAAAATACGTACAAGCACTTGAAAGGGTTTGTGAACACTTGCTGGGGAAGTAAACAAAAAAACGTCTTCGAGGATGCTTTACGGTTGAGACTATTTTCTTTCACTCTAAGGGGGAAAGACGTGGATTGGTTAGAGAGGTTGCCAAATTATTCTATCCATACATGGGATGAATTGGCCGAGAAATTTACTTCCAAGTTCTTTTCTCCCGGGCATATGACAACTCTTAGGGATGAGATTCTAGCTTTCAAATAAGAACCGAATGAGCCTTTGCATGAGATATGGGAGAGGTACCAAACAATGGTCAAAGAGTGCCCCAATAATGACATGACAGAGGCTATGATTCAACAAACTTTTTATAGGGGGATCAACACTACCAATCAATGCGTGATCAACCAACTTGCCAGTGAAAATTTCATGACAATGCCATATGCTGAAGCTTGTGAGATCTTAGATGAAATGCCGGATACTTCATCGGCATGGCAAAGTAGAGCAAACGTTCCTCAAGGTGATCAAAATGTGATTCACTTGCATAAAGAATTACATGATCGTGGGCAAGCAATTGCCAAGTTGACCACCACAATGAATCAACTAGCCAAAGCTCAACTTCAACAAGTGTAAGGTGTAGACATGTAATTTTTGACCCACGCATTAGAACCACCTCTAATAGTCCTAGTATTTTTAGGATATTTATTTGGGTTTATTTCTATAGGATTTTACTTTATTACTAATTTTAATTCTATTTTAAGGCACAAAAATTGAAAAAATACAAAAATAGTTTCACTTTCTATTTAATTCAGTATTGGGTATTTTTAGAAAGATATATTACTTTTAACCTATATTTTAATCCTAATATAATCCTTGAAAATACCAAAAAAAGTTCCAACTTTAATTTTTAGTTTTATTTTTTTATACTAATAGTTTATCAAAATTAATTTAGAGTTTTTATAGGTATTTAATTTGAATTTTCAGTCCTTCTTGGCCGAATTTCGCACATTTTGGAAGCCCAAATCAGCAACCCAACACCCCTGACCCATTTTCAACCCACGCCTACCCACGACCCGCCCCACTTTCCACACTCAATCTCAGTTATTTATCCTTACTAGATCCAACAACCACAATCCCTTCCCCAGCCCATATAAAACCTAATTATAACACAAAGGAAAAACCCTAAACCTAATCCCCCATCTCCCAAAAACGGCGCCCCCTCTTCACCTATGCCCGTCGCCGCCACCACCCCAACCCGCCGGAAAATTCCTCCAATCATTACATGGTCCCCCATCGCTGGTCCCCTCCTTCCACGTCACCTTTATCACGCGTTTTCTCTTCATTTTCTTTGTTCGAATTTGTCTCTTTTAGGCGAGAATAGAAAAATGGGGTGTGTAGGATTGAGTTACACTCGATCTACTCCCTCCATTTTTCTTATCTCGTCCATTGAAGGAAATTTCGAAGTTTTGGAAAAATATTTTTCGGATTGGAGGAGGGTCCACACATATTTTTGGTTTTCTTGGAGAGGAAGGAAGGAGAAGCTTCTAGGCTTCCTATATATTTGGGGTTTTGGGGCAAAAGAGGGGGGAGAAATTTCGAGAGGAAGAACAGAGGGTTTTAGGTTTCAGAAATTCGTCTTCTGACATTCCGAAAAATCCGGCTGAAATTTTTTCGTTTCTTTCTGTTTTCTTAGTGATATTTCGAAAAAAAATTCAAAAAAAGAAATACCAGAATTAGTTCATCTTTTTTTTTCTTTGAATATTTGCTGAAAATGGAGTTCTAACTCTAGAAGCTGCTTTGATTTCATCAACTTCATTTCTTCACTCGGCATATTTCCACTGTATTTGATCCTAATTCCAGTTGTTTGCATTTTCAATTATCAATCTCAATGCCATTTCCCTTAATTGTTTTTTTTCATACTGTGGGTACCATATTTCCTTAAATATTATTGTTAGAGGGATCAATTTCTCCCAAAATTGTTATCTCTTCCCCGATTCCTCCCCTTTGAGGAAGCTGCCGCTGACTTCTTCTTCTCATCCCCTCATTAGAACCTGACAGATCTGGAATAAAAATCCAAATTTGAAATTTTAGAAAGGGCTGAAAAAGAATAAACAAGAAAAAACCAGAAATAAGAGAAGATTTTCGATTTTGTTTCTTTGCAATTTTCGATTTCTGATTTTAGCTTAATAATTTCTGGGAATTTGGCGGATTGAATCGCTGTCTATTGCTATTGAGTTGCACTCGTTTGGTCACCGGTTTGTTGCTGTTATGTTGCCAGATCTCCTCGCCTATTTCAGAAGCTTGCTTGTTGTTTTTCTTCAGTTAATTTCGGCTGCTAGTTACTTTCGGTGCTACACCGGTGGTAGCGGTGACAGCCCTTTTTGGTTTTTGGGTCGTGGTATTTTCTGTGTTTTCAGGGAAATTCTTAAAGTTGTTGGAGACAAGTTGGGCGCATGAGCACTAGCAAATGAGAGAAACCTGGACGAGCGTCAGCAAAGGGCGGTGGGAAGCGGTGCGTGAGCTTGCAAGTACATCGAGGGATGCAAATCAACACAAGTTTGGTTCTCGGGAATTGGTACCTCCCGTTCTACTGTTTTCCTTTTGGTGTTAGTTAAATTGATGTTACTTTAGTTCACAATAATTAAATCATTCAATAGGTGTACCGGTAGTCACTTGTTTCCTTCTAGTTTGATTCGTTGTCCGTTGTGCACTAGCGAGTCTTCTGTAGATTTGTTGTAGGTGTAGTGGCAGCAGTCTGGGATGATAGATTAAAGGCATGTCCTCAGGTGGGGCAGAGTGTGGGGCAACGAGTGGGGCCGGGGTCAGGGGGTGGGTCGGGAGGCAGGGGAGGTAGAGGGGGCAAGGGAGCCTATAGGTTGAGAATCGGGTCATGGAACATAGGTTCCCTAACGAGTAAGTCTATAGAGTTGGTGAAGATCCTTCAGAAGAGGAAGATTAATATAGCGTGTGTCCAGGAGACTAGGTGGTTCGGATCGAGGGCGAGAAACGCGGATGGGTATAAGTTGTGGTACTCTGGAGTCGTGAGGGGTAAGAATGGAGTAAGTATCCTGGTAGATAGCCATCTTAGGGAGTCGGTGGTAGAGGTCAGGCGTGTGAATGATAGACTAATGACTATTAAATTGGTGGTGGGTGAGTGTACTTTAAACGTCGTTAGCGCGTACGCACCGCAAATAGGTTGTGATGAGGAGATTAAAAGGTGCTTTTGGGAAGGGTTGGATGACATTGTTCTTAGTATTCCGCCTTCCGAGAGGTTATTCATAGGAGGGGATTTCAATGGTCATATTGGGTCGTCTGCAGGTGGTTATACTGAGGTGCATGGTGGCTTTGGTTTCGGGGAATGGAACGGAGGGGGCACCTCACTGCTGGATTTTGCCAAGGCATTCGATCTAGTGATTGCAAACTCGAGTTTTCTGAAGCGGGAGGAGCATTTGGTTACTTACCAAAGTTCGGTGGCGAAGACTCAAATTGACTATCTCCTCCTCAGGAGATGCGACAGAAGGTTGTGCGAGGATTGCAAAGTTATCCCAGGTGAGACCCTTGCAACGCAACATAGGCTTTTGGTGATGGACATTAGTATTATGATAAGAAGGAAGCAGAGGTCAGTACGAGGCCGCCCGAGGATTAGGTGGGGCGCCTTGACTAAGGTTAAAGCCCAGGAGTTGGAAGGAAGGTTGTCGGCAATGGGAGCTTGGAGAAGTAGTGGGGACGCAAACACTATGTGGTCGATGACGGCGGACTATATAAGGAAGGCGGCGAGAGAGGTGTTAGGGGTATCTTCAGGCCACACCGGTGGCCACAAAGGAGACTGGTGGTGGAATGCAGTTGTAAAAGGTAAAGTGGAAGCGAAGAAGGTGGCTTACCTGCGGTTAGTGGGGAGCACTGGTGAGGAGGAGAAGAGAGAGAACATTGCGAGATATAAGGTAGCTAGGAAGGAGGCAAAGATGGCAGTGATGGAGGCTAAGACGGCAGCTTTTGCTCATTTGTATGAGGAACTAGGGAACAAAGGCGGGGAGCAAAAGTTACTCCGACTCGCTAAGGTGAGAGAGAGGACGGCTCGGGATCTGCACCAAGTAAGGTGCATAAAAGATGATGACGGCAAAGTTTTGATGGAGGATGACCAGATTAAGAGGAGATGGCAGACCTACTTTTATAAACTTCTAAATGAGGAAGGGGGCCAGGATATTGTACTAGGTGAATTGAGGAATGCCGACAGCCCCCATGAACTAAGTGATTGTAGGGACATTGAGGTCGATGAGGTCATGGAGGCAATGCGTAAGATGAGAAGGGGCAGAGCTACCGGACCAGATGAAATTCCAGTTGAGCTTTGGAGGTGTGTGGGTAGAGCAGGCTTGGAATGGCTTACTAAGTTGCTTAATGTTTTATTCAAGACTAATAGGATGCCCGAAGAGTGGAGGTGGAGTACAATGGTCCCGTTGTATAAGAACAAAGGCGATATCCAGATCTGTAACAACTATAGGGGTATTAAATTACTAAGTCATACCATGAAAGTCTGGGAGAGAGTGGTAGAAATGAGAGTGCGAAGGACGGTGTCTATTTCAGACAACCAGTTCGGGTTCATGCCGGGGCGATCTACCACAGAAGCTATCCACCTTATTAGGAGGATGGTGGAACAATACAGGGATAAGAAGAAGGATCTCCACATGGTGTTTATCGATCTAGAGAAAGCGTACGACAGGGTTCCTAGGGAGGTCTTATGGAGATGCTTAGAGGCTAAAGGGGTCCCGGTTGCCTACATTAGGGCGATTAAGGACATGTATGATGGAGCTAAGACTCGGGTTAGGACAACAGAAGGCGATTCCGATTATTTTCCGGTTATTACGGGGTTGCACCAAGGGTCTGCGTTCAGCCCTTTCCTATTTGCCCTGGTGATGGATGTTATAACGCATCATATTCAAGGGGAGGTGCCATGGTGCATGCTATTTGCTGATGACATAGTCCTAATCGACGAGACACGACGCAGCGTCAGCGAGAGGTTAGAGGTTTGGAGACATGCCCTTGAGTCCAAAGGTTTCAGGTTGAGCAGGACAAAGACGGAATACCTTGAGTGCAAATTTGGGGCAGAGCCGACGGAAGCGGGAGTGGAAGTGAGGCTTGATTCTTAAGTCATCACTAAGAGGGGTAGTTTCAAGTACCTGGGGTCGTTTATTCAGGGGACCGGGGAGATCGACGAGGATGTCACACACCGTATAGGGGTGGGGTGGATGAAATGGAGGTTAGCGACGTGAGTCCTGTGTGACAAGAAAGTGCCACAGTTACTGAAAGGTAAATTTTAAAGGGCAGTGGTTAGGCCTGCTATGTTGTATGGGACCGAGTGTTGGCCGGTGAAGATCTCACACATCCAGAGGATGAAAGTTGCAGAGATGAGGATGTTGAGGTGTATGTGCGGGCATACAAGGAAGGATAAGATTAGAAATGAAGATATTCGAGAGAAGGTGGGTGTGGCCCCCATGGAGGACAAGATGTGGGAAGCAAGACTCAGATGGTTCGGGCACATTCAGAGGAGGAACACTGATGCACCGGTGAGGAGGTGTGAGCGACTGGCTATGGTGGGTACGAGGAGAGGTAGAGGGAGACCTAAGAAGTATTGGGGAGAGGTGATCAGGCAGGATATGGCGCGACTTAGGGTTACTGAGGATATGGCCCTAAACAGGGAATTATGGAGATCGAGCATTAAGGTTGTAGGTTAGGGTAAATTGTGATTTTTTTTCCTACAGCGCACTAGAGTGAGACTAGCCAGTTAGGAATTAGTCTTAGGATGCTATTGATCAGCTACTGATGATGGGCTTTATCTGCTGTTTATTAGTATACCTTACATCTTTCTCGTATTTCTTATATCTCTTATATTGCTATTATTTTGGTATTTTATGGTATTTATGTTATGTTATGGATTTTATGGTATTTTATATTATTTTATTATGAGTCTATTGATACTACTAATATAGTGTCTCTTGTTGCCTTCTTGAGCTGAGGGTCTCCTGGAAACAGCCTCTCTGCCCCTCGGGTTAGAGGTAAGGTCTGCGTACATATTACCTCCCCAGACCCCACTTGTGGGATTACACTGGGTTGTTGTTGTTGTTGTTGTGGAGTTCGATTGAGCGGAGTTGGTTTCGAGCTCGTCGTCGTTGCTGTTCGTCGTAGATTCCGGCCGAGGTTTCCTGTTTCTCTTTGGCGATTCCGGTTGAAATTCCCTGTTGCGGATTCATTAGATTTGGCTTTGAGTCATTTGCTGTAATTGCCGATTTTTTATTAGTTGGAAGGCTAGTTTCAGGAATTTCTAATCTCTCTTGTTTTGTTTGGATGTAAATATGATTTGAACCTTGGTTAACTAGTATTCGGCAATATATAGCTAATTTGGTTCTTAGTTGAATGTTGAGGGGTATAAATTTCCTTAGTTAAATCATGCTCATGGAATTTGAGTTTGTGCTAAGGTCACTTGATTTCTTGTTCTGCATTTAACTGGGTCATGTGAAGATGTTTGAGTTTTCTATAATTTCATAATCAATTGAATCGTGAAGTATATTTCTGCCGATTGTTCAACTAGGATGGAACCATATTAAGATGCTAAAATATTTAGTGATGGGGTCATATATATGATCTCATTTTATAATTTGAATCAAGTTATTTGGTTTCTAGGAGAGTTTTCCTCGTTACTGCCTTATTATTATTATTATTATTCAAAATTTTAAAGGATTTGTTCGTCTCGTTTTGGTCAGTGTGGTTTAAGATTCATGAGAAATACTTTTTTTTGTGAACTTGGAACTACTATTGTTCATGAACATTCCACCATTATTTAATCAATCACCTTTTGTCTTTATGTTAAGGAGATTCTTTAAATGAGATGCGTGTGAAAATCCCGTTTTAGGAGTCTTAATCAAGGAAATTACTAATGACAACTATAAGGGTAAGATAATGGGGTTTTAATTTGCTCTTACTATATTTCAGTTCACTTTTGCTTTATTTTCCCTTCTGCTTGTTATAACTTGAAACGTTATGTTTATGATGAACTTGCTTGGAAATGTCTGTGGGGTCGTGGAGGAGTGGTAGAAAGGCCGAAGTCCATTAGCAAATAATTTGTTCCATGCTTTAGGTATCGGGCTCGGTCCAATAAAAATGAAAAGTTTACAATGAGAATGAGCATGAAATTAATTTATTTTCTTTAGTTTTATTTGTTTCGCTTCAACGCTAGGAGTATGTTTATGCCGACCACATTTGGGTAGGCAAGCCTTAGGACTTCTATTAATTTTGGGGCGACAGGTCGCCCCCTTAGTTAAATTATCTGGGGAATGCCCCGAAGGACTTGTATATATTTTATTCCGGGAAATGCCCCGTAGTATTTGTATTTGGAGGCCGAAAGTAGAGCTTGCAGTATTTTATTTTTATTTTATTAGGTGGGGACGACCTCAAGCCCTTTTGCGTGTTTATTTTTCTGTGTTCGTTTTACCTCAATTCGAATATTCTAAAAGCCGATTAGATCAAGTATGCAACTGTACTAGTTACGGAACTTGGGGAGTGTCTAACACCTTCTCCCCGAGTCAAATGAACCCCCTTACCCGAATCTCTAGTGCAGACTTAGTTTTGCACTCTCAAGATTTTTGAAAGAAAAAATTATTTTTAGAAAACAACGGTGACCTGGCACACCGAAACCAATATCAGGTGGCGACTCTGAGTTATTTCCTTTTGAACACATATTTTTGTCACTTTCTAATTGAAAACCTTTTTGAGCTTCACAAATCTCTTTTATTATTTTTAAGAGGGTTAGTGAGGTTTGTTAAAAAAAAGCGGTGTGACATCTCTGGCGACTCCACTGGGGACTTGCAGGTTCGAGCTAGTACTTGATCTTGTTGGCTTTTTAGGATATTCGGTTGAGGTTTTTATGTTTTTGTTTGCTTTATTTGATTTTTATTTTTTTTATGTCGTTTTATTATTTGCTAGATGCTTATTTGTTTACAGTTTTCTTTTTATGTAGTTATTGCTTTATAACTGTCATCATTTTCATAACCCCGGGTCTTCTTTCTGCAATAAGTCTTCCAGAGTATGTTTGAGCGTACACGGCCTTTTTGTGAGTCACCCGTGTCTTTAGGGGGGTGGCGTGGGAGCATGGAGTGGGCAGACAGCTAGAGCAGCCGCCATCGACCACGTGCCACCCCGAATTGCCCTATTAGTGAAGCCCAAACTTAGGTCAGCCTTTAGGTCATTTTTGTTTGCATCATGTCATTTACCCCTAGTAGGGCTCGGTCCCAGGCACCGTGTCCCGTCGTAGGAGGCCTATCTAAATTTTGTCAAAATGGGCTTATGGCCCAAAAAGACATTTAATCATTCTTATGTGCTACATGCTACATTTCTTTAGGGGTAAAAGGGTCATTTGGCGGACCAACGATATTTGAGGGCAAAGTATAAAATGAAGCAAGTAGTGGCCACTCACATTTTTCTTTCATAGTTTTTCGAAAATCAAAAAAAATGAAAAAAAGAAAATCCAAAAAGATTTTACACTTTTCCATTATTTCCCAAAAATTCAAAAAAAAGGAGAAAACGAAAAATCCAAAAAAGATTTTACATTTTCCATAATTTTCCAAAAATCCAAAAAAAAAAGAGAAAAAGAAAATCCAAAGAGATTTTACATTTTCCATCAGTTTCCAAAAAGACAAAAAATAGTTTTTTCAAACTAGTTGCATTTCATTTTAAAGCTTTCTTCCATGTCCGATCTTCCCGAACTACGCATACCTGATTCTCGTATTTTGGGGCAAGATATATAGGCAACCCACATAGGGTCCGGTCTTCCTAGTGAGTCTTAGGTTCTTGGCTTTGCGGGGTCTTAGCCATATCTTGCATGTCTAGCCACTTTTGGCCACATCGACCATTCTTGCAAAATGGGGTCATTTTCGCAAAAGTGGTTCAATTACCCATGTCTTCGAATCTTGAGTTCACAACTAGGTGTCATATTACTTTAAAGTCCGTCCTTTTCAAGTTTGCATCTTTAGCCACTTTTGGCCATATCGGTCGTTCATGCAAAATGGGTCATTTATGCAAATTAATTTTGGGCCATGATTATTGGGAGTTTGAACCCATATAAGCTTTAGTGAGATATTTTCATGTCTTTGAGATCACCCTTTGTTGAGTTTGCACTTTTAGTCGCTTTCGGCCCAGGCGCAAAAATAACCCAACCATCACCTAGGAAATGTTGTGGTGTCACATAATATCTTGAGTCATTAACCATGTTTTCCCCATTCAGGTATGGATCCACTTACCAACGCTAGAGTATCAATGGTGGTCAAAGTCCCTAGAAGGCTAGTAAAATGGTGAAACATGTTCACATTACTTGAGTAGCGTGATCTGATGGGTAAATTAGGGACTCTTATTTCTTTGATGGACATCACTCCCCGTCCCGACCTTATAGAAGCAATGTTGACATTTTGGGACCCACAGGGAATGATATTCAAGTTTGGGGATCTTGAGATGACACCCACCTTAGCTGAGATAGCCAGGTTAACTCGCCTGCCATACCTAGACAAGGATTTGATTTACACAAGGGCTCATTCAAGCACTAAGTTCCTTAAGATCATAGGGATTGATTTAGAAAATCACATGGGATGTTTAGATCAATCTTGGGTACCTTTGGACTTTTTATTCGAGAGATTTGCTCGTCCTACTGGGTATGAGTCTTTCATAGATGAATTTTCCATATCATACGATTCTTGGGAGAAGAGGCGTCTTATGGTCTTCGCTATTGCATTGTTGGGTCTCCTGGTATTTCCTTTGGAGGGTAGACATATTAGCACGCGTCTGGGGTCAATAGCCTTTGCACTTTTCCATGATAAACACAGTAGTAAAGTCACCTTGGTTCCGACAATTTTGGCAGAGATCTATCGTGCTTTGACCAGGATTCAAGAAAATGGGAGGTTCTTTGAGGGAAGCAATTTGTTGCTACAGCTGTGGATGATGGAACACTTACATCCCGCCGCCATATTTGAGAAAGATGTGATTGACCGTTGTCTGAGATATCGAGTGAAATGCATCGAGCATAGAATGACGTTCGATAAGTTTGCCTTACCACTCGGTGTTCAGGCTTGGGTTGATTATTTAGGATCCTTAACTGAAGGGAAGATTTTGTGGTCATACTTATGGATTGATTTGGACGTGATCTTAGCAGGATCTCGCGTGCAAGACTTCTTGGTACTGATTGGACTTTGGTGTACTAGACCATATACCCCTGCTAGAGTGATGCGTCAGTTAGGGAGGCGACAAGAAGTCCTCTACATTCCTGATTCTCGTGACTTCACTAGGAAATTTGACATTATGCCTCACAGGGAGGTCGACATCCAGACCTATTGGCGTCATGCAATGAAGATGGGTAGAGATACTTTAACAGCTGACCCGTATTCACCTGGGTATACCCATGAGTACTCCATAGGGCTATAGTCTACTCACTGGGGGGTTAGCAGGCCATTGCCCCGACGTGTTAGAGGAGTATTTGACGAGGAGGCCACCTCACGGATATTACTTAGACAGTTGGTGGATCGATTGATCCAGGCAGAGGAGGCCCATGCAGCAGAAAGGGTTGGGGTTCGAGCTATACTTTAGTCGTTGAGATCACAGTTAGCAGGGTTGGTAGAAAACATGGGACAACACTGTGAGTACCTTACTAGAGTCAGCCTTCCAGATGTAGGCGCGCATTCTAGGATTCTCATTCCCAGCTTCGAGGTATCCTTGCAGGGTATAATACAGAGCTTAGATTCGACAAGATTGACAGGGTCATCCGGACCTTCATCAGACCCGTCCTAGCCAGGACCGTCGCATTCAGGAGCAGCTTGAAGAGTCATTCTATTTAGATGTTTTGGGATTGTCTTATGTTTGTCTTTTACTTTCGTGTCTTTTCTAGGAGTACTGAGTCCTTTAGGTAGTGTCTGAGTCTGTCGTATTATAGTTGAGTCTGTCAGGCCTTTCATTATCGTACTTCTCATTGTATTTTAATATCAAAAAGTTTTTAAATGAAAATCCCAAAAAGATTTTATTTTTAGTTTATTTTTCATCACTTTTCTAGAACTACGCTTGGTTTTATTCATGAGGGACATGATACGTAGGCAACTACATCGGGTTCGATCAAACCATTTTTGGTTCCAAAAAAAAGAGAAAGAAAAGAAGAGAGTGATAAGCTAAAAGAAAAGAGTGGGAAGAAAATGATGTGCAAGAAACGAAAGAGAAGGAAGGATTGAAATGAGCAAATTGGGATGATGCCATATGACCTTGCGACCCTCAAAGCCATTTTAGAACCGTTAATTGTTGCTAGGTGCATTGCACATAACGTGATATTATTATTTGATAAATACCCTAACGCTAACATGGTGGTTTTATGTTGTTGTCCCCTGTTATTTTTATTCAGTTTTCAGGAAGGTGGTTAGTTTGTTGGCATCCTGGCAAGTCATCCATACAATACCCGATCAAAGCGTTAAACAGTCATGGCTAGCAAGGAAACAAACACTAGAGCTGTAGACCCACCAAGGGAGATTTTTGAGTCGGATTCGGAACTGCAAGAGGAGGTCCGAAGGTTGAAATATCAGATGGCGGAAATGTATCAGGCCTAGATTAAGGGACAACCTCCACCCTCGTTCCCTACCAACTACACAGAAAACTCTGCTTCCATTCCACCACCCTCTCAATCTCATATGCCTAATACTATTGATCTTTCCCCACAACACGCACTGGGCTTTACCCCTTACCACAACTACCCCAGCACTTCGGCCCAAACTCTTCATGCTCCACTAGCCAAAACAACCTCGTACCATGCTCCGAAATCTGCTCCTATTTTTGAACTCCCTCTACAAGCTACCCTCCACCGATCCTATAGTGAGCCCGCATTCCCCGCTCCAGATGCCCATTGCTATGCACCGGAGCCCACCTTCAAAGTCCCAGATCCTTACTCTTACACTCCCCAATTTGAGCCTCATGTTGAAACTGACAAACCACCTAAGAACGCAGAGCAAGAGGAGATGTTCAGAAAGGTAAAGAGTCTGGAGCAATCATTGAGAAATATGCAAGGGTTGGGAAACCAGGTGAGTGTGGCCTATAAGGATTTGTGTTTGTTCCCCGATGTCCAACTGCCTGCCGGGTTCAAGATGCCCAAGTTTGACTTGTATGACAGACATGGGGATCTTGTAGCTCATCTGAGGGGTTATTGCAGTAAAATGAGAGGTGCCGGGCGAAAAGACGAATTTCTAATGGCATACTTCAGCCAGAGTTTGAGTGGGGTAACTTTAGAATGGTACACCCGCCAGGACGCCAGCAGATGGTACACATGGGATGATATGGCTCAGGCCTTTGCACGGGACGTTCAATACAATATAGACATTGTCCCAGACCGTCTATCTTTGACCAAGGTGGAAAAGAAACCCAGTGAAAGCTTTAGAGAATATGGGTTCCGATGGAGGGAGCAAGCTGCATGAGTCAATCCTCCGATGGAAGAAGTTGAGATGGTTGAATACTTTCTTCAAGCCCTGGAGCCCACTTACTATGGTCACTTGATCTCAGACATTGGTAAATCTTTCAATGATGTGGTAAAGATGGAAGAAATGGTGGAAGAGGGTCTCAAGTCGAGCAAGATCATGAGCTATTCTGCTATAAAAGCAACCACCCAGGCAGTCCAGAGTGGTACCAAAAGTTTGCTAGGCAAGAAAGAGAAGGACGATGTCGCCATGGTTGTCTCTGGACCATGGCATGGCCAGAGGGGTTCACCTCATCAGTACACCCATCCTCGACCCCGACCTCAAACCTACGCCCAAGCTCTATATAATCCATCTCAACATTACTTTTCCCTGCAAAACCCTCAATACTCAGCTAGGCCATCCCAATACCTTGTTCATCATGCACAGTCATATGCTCAACCCCCTCCTTACCCACAATGGCGTGCCCTAGCCCCACAAAATACCTATCTAGCTCCACAAAATACCTATCCACCTCCACAACCCTACCAAAACCCCAATGGCTCAAATTTTCGATCAAGGCCGGAGTATAGAAGAGAGAGGCAGCAGCAGAAACAAACCTTTACCCTGCTTGGAGAGTCCTATGCTAGTCTGTTTCAAAGGTTAAGGCAATTGGACATCTTGAGGACGATTGAGTCAAAGATACCAAATCCCCCTCCCAAGAACCTCGATTATTCCCTAAGATGCGCCTATTGTTTTGATGCTCCAGGGCATGATAAAGAGAAGTGTTGGCATTTGAAAAGGGCAATCTAAGAGCTCATTGATACAAACCAAATTGTAGTCCAAAGCCCAGACACGCTGAATGTCAACCAAAACCCTTTGCCAGCCAATGCAGAGACGCATATGATTGAAATAGTTCATAAGGATAAGGAGCCCAAGAAGTCTTCTAAGTCCGTCATGATGATTCGGGCTAGTGAAAGTAATTTGGTTAAAGCTCTAGACTCTACCAAAGCAAAGCCCTTGACAGTTGAAGGGGCGACAGAAAAGCCAAACTCGCTCAATTTGAAGCCACTGGTGTTGGTCGTGAAAGGGCCTTCGAAAGATATTGGGGCAAGTCCGAAAAGCTCAAAAGTGGTAGTGTTAGGGATTCCAAGTAAGCCTGTCATAGTTGTGAAAGGGGCTTCTATTACCTCTATCATCATTAAACCAGTAACCCAGCTGCTAGTGGTTGATGCCAAGGTTGTTCCGTGGAATTACAAACAAGTGATAGTGACATACAAAGGAAAAGAAATAGAGGAAGAAGTTAATGAAACTGGAGGATTGACTCGTTCTGGGAGATGTTTCACCCCAGAAGAATTAAGGAAAGCCAAACCATTCAAGGATAGCCAAATGTCAGTAAAGAAATCTATCACCGAGGAAGAGGCTGAGAAGTTCTTGAAAAAGATGAAAGTGCAGGATTATTCCATTGTAGAGCAGTTAAGGAAAACACCAGCTCATATTCCTCTTTTGTCTTTGCTGATATATTCAGATGAACATTGTAGGGTCTTGATGAAAATTTTGAATGAGGCATATGTTCCTGATAAGATCACAGTAAATCACTTGGAAAAAATAGCTAGTAAGATCTTCGAAGTAAACATGATCACTTTCTCAGATGATGAACTTCCTATGGAGGGTACAGAACACAACCGAGCTCTTTATCTCACGGTGAAGTGCGAAGATTCTGTTGTCTCAAGGGTTTTGGTTGACAATGGCTCTAGTGAAAATATTTGTCCCCTATCTACTCTGCAAAAATTAAAGATTGGCACCGAAAGAATCCACTTGAACAGTGTGTGTGTTCGAGGCTTTGATGGGGGAGGTAAAGATTCTGTCGGAGATATAATGCTCGAATTGTCGATAGGGCCAATTGAGTTCACCATGGAATTCCAAGTATTAGATGTGGTTGTATCCTACAATATGTTGTTGGGCAGGCCCTGGATACATGCTGCTAAGGCGGTTCCGTCTTCTCTCCACCAAATGGTGAAGTTCGAATGGGACAGGCAGGAAATAGTTGTGCACGGTGATAAGGACCTGTCAGCTTGTAATGACACAATTGTTTTGTTTATCGAAGCTGAAGAAGATAAGGGACCTTGGGTCTATCAAACTTTCAAAACAGTGTCTGTTGAGAAAATTCCTGAAGGAAAATGCATTACGGGTCCTAAGCTATCCTCCGTGTCTGTCATGGTAGCGAATGAAATGTTGAAGAATGGTTTTGTGCCGGGCAAGGGTCTAAGCTCATCTTTGCAGGGTATTGTGCATCCAGTGCGCCCCAGTAGGAATCCGGGTACATTTGGTCTGGGGTTCATGCCCACAGAGAAGGACGCAAAAATAGTTAAAAATCTGAAACAGAAGGTATGGTCACTCCCCAAGCCTGTCCCGCACATCTCTAAGTCTTTTGTCAAGCCAGGGGCCAAAAAACCTCCAACCTCCTCAATCCCAAAACTTGTGGTCGATGTTGATGAAGAGTTGATTAAGAGGTTCCAAAGTCTGTTCGATGAGGTCAATATGGTAGAAGTTGGTGAAGGCTCTAGTAAAGCAGATGTGCAGCTCGTTGGCCCAAATGTGAAGCTTAGCAATTGGGAAGCTACTCCTCTCCCAACCAGGAAGGAGTTTTGGTAGTTTGCTTTGTTTTCCTTCTGTTATCTGGGTTATTCCAGGGTTGTAATCCAGATTTTTAGTTTTTGCTTGTTTTGATGTTCAAACTCTTCTATCCTTTTATTTTCAATGAAATGCAATTTCCCATTTTCCGTTATTCCTAATAGTGTTTTATTTTGTTCTTTTTTCTTTTATACAGTTCTTTTTATGCTGGTTGCAATGAATTGACATGCATGAAGAATTTCCAGCCGAGTCTTAAAAGCCAATCTAATTCTGAAATAATAATCCAAGAAGTAGAATATGATGATGAAATAGAATATGATGAAGAAGCAACATTTGAGAAAATCAGTAAAGAGCTAAAACAATTTGAAGAAAAACAAAAGCCTAATTTGAGTGAAACTGAAGCAATCAATTTAGGGGACCAGGATAATGTTAGGGAAATCAAGATAAGTGTGCATTTAGAGCCGCAAGTTAAGGAGGAAATAATCAAGACATTGTTTGAGTACAAAGATGTCTTTGCATGGTCATATGACGATATGCCAGGCCTGAGCACTGATTTGGTAGTTCATAAATTGCCAAATGATCCAGCATTCTCTCCTGTCAAGCAAAAGTTGCGAAAGTTCAAGACTGATATGAGTGTGAAGATCAAAGAAGAAATCACAAAGCAGCTTACTGCAAAGGTCATTCGGGTCACGCGATATCCCATTTGGTTAGCTAATGTTGTGCCAGTACCAAAGAAGGATGGTTATATCGGGGTATGTGTTGACTACCGTAATCTTAACAAAACGAGCCCAAAGGATGATTTTCCATTGCCGAACATTCACATTCTGATCGATAATTGTGCCAAGCATGAGATTGGGTCTTTTGTGGATTGTTATGCGGGATATCACCAGATCTTGATGGATAAGGAAGATGCAGAAAAGACAGCGTTCATCATGCCATGGGGAACATATTGCTACTGGGTAATGCTATTTGGTCTGAAGAATGCTGGGGAAACTTACATGAGGGCGATGACCACCATATTTCATGACATGATACATATGGAGATCGAGGTTTATGTAGATGATGTGATCATAAAGTCAAAGAAGCAGTCTGTCCATGTCAAGGATTTGAGGAAGTTTTTCCAAAGACTCCGCAAGTATAACCTCAAGCTCAATCCAGTGAAATGTGCATTTGGTGTCCCGTCTGGGAAACTGTTGGGATTCGTGGTTAGTAGACGCGACATTGAGTTAGATCCATCAAAGATCAAAGACATCCAAGAGTTACCGCCGCTAAAGAACAAAATAGAGGTGATGAACCTACTTGGAAGGTTAAATTACATCAGTAGGTTTATTGCTCAGCTCACGACAACTTGTGAGCCTATCTTTAAGCTGCTGAAGAAGAATGTTGCAGTCAAGTGGACTGACGAGTGTCAAGAAGAATTTGATAAAATTAAGAGGTACCTGTCGAATCCACCTGTGCTGGTCCCAACAAAGCCTGGAAGACCTTTAATTCTCTATTTGACAGTCTTGGATAATTCTTTTGGCTATGTATTGGGTCAACATGACATCACGGGAAAGAAGGAGCAAGCAATCTATTATCTCAGTAAGAAGTTCACTCCCTACGAGGTTAAGACACTCTGCTTGAGAGGACATATTGCGCCCTGACTTAGGTGGCACAAAAGTTGAAGCATTATCTGTCGTCCTACACTACTTACCTCATTTCTCGCATGGATCCTCTAAAGTATATCTTTCAGAAGCCTATGCCCACGGGAAGACTGGAAAAGTGGCAGATTTTACTTATAGAGTTTGACATCATCTATGTAACTCAGACCGCGATGAAAGCCCAAGACTTGGCTGATCACTTGGCTGAGAATCTGGTGGATGATGAATATGAGCCACTGAAGACTTATTTTCCTGATGAAGAGGTTATGTATGTTGACGAGGTTGACCGTGATGAAAATCCAGGTTGGAAACTCTTCTTTGATGGAGTTGCTAACATGAAGGGTGTCGGAATAGGGGTTGTACTTATATCTGAAATAGGGCAACACTACCCTGTAAAAGCCCAACTTCGATTTCATTGCACCAACAATATGGCCGAGTACGAAGCATGCATTCTGGGTTTGAGGTTAGCTGCAGACATGAGACTCCACGAAATACTGGTTCTGGGAGATTCAGATTTGTTGGTTCATCAGATTCAAGGAGAATGGGAGACTCAAGATTTGAAGCTTATACCATGCCGACAGTGTCTGCATGATCTTTGTCAACGATTCAGGTCGGTTGAATTTAGACATATTCCCAGGATTCATAATGAGATTGTTGATGCCTTGGCTACTCTGGCGTCAATGTTACATTATCCGAACAAGGCTTATGTCGACCCCATGTATATCCAAATTCGTGATCAACATGCTTATTGTAATATGGTGGAAGAGGAAATCGATAGTGAACCTTGGTTCCATGATATCAAGGAATACATCAAGTCGGGGGTATATCCAGTACATGCTACAGGTGACCAAAAGAGAACCATTCGACGTCTGGCTAGTGGATTTTTCTTAAGTGGAGGAATTTTGTACAAGAGGACTCCAGATTTAGGACTACTGAGGTGCATAGATGCTAAAGAAGCTTCAACTATCATGGCCGAAGTGCATTCTGGAGTTTGCGGGCCGCATATGAATGGGTATGTCTTGGCAAAGAAGATACTTCGAGTAGGTTATTATTGGCTCACCATGGAACGAGATTGCATCAGCTTTGTTCGCAAATGTCATCAATGCCAAGTACACGGTGATTTGATTCATTCTCCCCCGTCTGAGTTACACACAATGTCTGCACCTTGGCCTTTTGTTGCTTAGGGCATGGATGTCATTGAACCAATTGAGCCAACAACGTCAAACGGGCATAGGTTTATCCTGGTGGCCATTGATTACTTTACCAAGTGGGTCGAAGCTATAACTTTCAAGTCCGTGACTAAGAAGGCAGTGGTGGATTTTGTTCATTTAAATATCATTCGTCGGTTCAGAATTCCTAAGGTGATTATCACAGACAATGCTGCTAATATCAACAGTCATTTGATGAAAGAGGTATGCCAACAGTTCACAATCATGCATCGTAACTCCACTCTGTATCGCCCCAAGGCAAATGGAGCTGTTGAGGCTGATAACAAGAACATAAAGAAGATACTTCATAAGATGGTTCAAGGTTCTAGACAGTGGCATAAAAGTTGCCTTTTGCCTTACTGGGTTATCGCACTTCAGTAGGTGCAACTCTTTACTTGCTGGTATATAGAACTGAGGCAGTTATACCTGCAGAAGTTGAGATTCCATCCCTTTGGATCGTTGTAGAAGCTGAAATTGATGATGATGAGTGGGTTAAAACCCGGCTCGAGTAGTTGAGTTTGATTGATGAGAAAAGATTGGATGCAGTATGTCATGGTCAATTGTATCAGAAGAGAATGGCAAGAGCATACAACAAAAAGGTGTGTCCTCGGAAATTCGAAGTGGGCTAGATGGTATTGAAACGTATCCTTCCTCATCAGGTGGAAGCTAAAGGCAAGTTCTCCCCAAACTGGCAGGGGCCATTCGTTGTGACAAGAGTGTTGCCCCATGGTGCTTTGTATTTAACAGACGTAGAAGGCAAATGTGTAGATATGGATATCAATTTTGATGCAGTTAAGAGGTACTATGTATGGTTTTTTTGCTTACCTTCAGTTGTATTTTGTACTTGGCATGCTCAAAGTTGAAATGACGAAGATATTTTGTTACGCTACCTAAACACTTTCATCCTTTGCTACCCTTTTTGAGCCTTGTTTATTTTCTTTCACACCCCTCTTTTGGAACCAGTAGCAGAAGTGGAGAATGAAAAAAAAATGATGATGAATGAGTGAAAATAAGAAAAATGGAAAAAGAAGGAAAAAGAAAAGAAAAAATAAGAAAAAAAAAGAAAAAAAGAAAAACAAAAAAAAAGAGAAGAAAAGAAAAGCAACAAAAACAAACAACTTTCTTTTGAACTACGTTCGACCTGATTCCTTTTAAGGATACGTAGGCAGCCTTACGGTTCGGTCCCATCAAAATAAAAATTAAAATTCCCCAGATCCAAAGAAACTGGGGCAGAAGCTTTGCTTTTGAAAAGATCTGATTCCAAAAGTTGTAATTTAGACCCTTTTTTAAAATTAGTTTGAGCCTTCATGCCACCCTTTCTTTCTGACCCTGTCCAAAAGCCTACATTACGGTCTAAAGAAAGACTTTACGATCAATCTTTGAGGATGCCAGGTCAAGGAGATAGAGGTATGATTTACATCATGGGTAACACTTTGTTCATGGGCACAAGAGAGAAAATTTAAAATAAGAGAGTCTTATTGGTGAAAACCCTCGCGGACACCGTAGGGCAATGGTGAGTTGAGAGATGAAAAAATGAGAGAGGCTTGTTGGTGAAAACCCTTTGGGGCACTACAAGTCGAATGAGGTTCATGGGTTTACAGAGAAATTGGATCAGTGAAAGCCCGGTTTTTGAAGTATGAAGACATGACATAAACTGAAACTATGATTGGTTGGGCGGATTAGGCTGATCAGTCCGAAATGCATGTCATGATCATTGGAGCTGGCTGCTTCCCTCAGATAAGTCTTCTTTTTCTCATTCTTCTTCACATAGTCATCTGTGTTCAAATTTTCCTTTGTTCCTTTTGTCAAAAATCATTTCACTTTGCTCTTTGAGTCTATCTTTAAGAGTCTCTTTCGAGTTAGCCTTGTTGAACAAGCAGGAAAGGATTTCAAAGCCTACTACCAGCTTCTAAATTGTACAAAGCGGAGTTCGGCCAGGCACATCACAATTGACTTGATTTAGAATAAGCAGTATGGTGCTAACTGAGGTTCAGGCAATCATTTAAATCTTGAATTTTGAGAAAATACAAGGATTCAACAACTTTCAGAATGAAAACTCAATGCAACAAGTACGTGTAAGAGATTCAGATCATTCAGAGGTTTTGTGGTCCAGTTCCAATCAAAAGGTCAAAAAACTCCTTGTTGGCTCGAAGCAGCTGATCAGAATGAAGCATGGCAGTGGCAGAAGCAGACGCTCAGCAATGATGCCACAAACTAACCACCACGTTTTCCAACTAACAAGATTTTATTTGTCTGAAATAGGGACAAGAAAATTTGTTAATCCACAGGGACCCTCCCATGAAGAAGGCATGGTTCAGGGGCTAGAAATTCAGAATCCTCCAAGACGATAGCATGGCTCAGGTAAGTTCATTCTCGACTTTCAAGACCCTCCTGGATAATGGGATTTAATTTTAATTCTTCAGGACCCTCCTGGATAATGGGATTTAGGTTTTTGAGCCTTCAGGACCCTCCAGGATAATGAGATTTAATTTAAATTTTCAGGACCCTCCTGGATAACGGGATTTAGTTTTCATGTTTTCAGAATCCTCCTAGATAATGAGATTTAATTTAAAATTTTCAGGGCCCTCCTGGATAATGGGATTTAATTTTAAAAGTTCTCAAGACCTTCTGGATAATAAGACCTAGTTAAATTTCAAGACCTTCATAGATAACAAGATTTAGTGTAAGTTCTACCTTTAGGAAATATAATTTAGCTTTAAAGTTGTCACTCTTAAGATGAGATTTAATTTGAAGTTTTCAGGGTCCTTCTGGATAATGGGATTTAGCTTTTAAATTCTTAGATCTCTTTTAGGTAACATGATTCGATTAACACTCATAGATGTGCCCAGATACCAAACTGGGGCAGAAAAATTTCTTTTGTTTTGTCTGTTTTGTTGTAATGGCAGGCGCCCACCTTGGAGAACAAGGGAATACAATTCAAGTTTTGGAAATCAGGCACCCACCTGGATAACGAGGGAATACAATTCAAGTTTTTGGTAATCAGGCGCCCACCTGGATAACGAGGGAATACAATTCAAGTTTTAGCAATCAGGCACCCACCTGAATAACGAGGGAAGATAATTCAAGTTTTTGGTAATTAGGCGCCCACTTGGATAACGAGGGAATACAATTCAAGTTTTTGGTAATCAGGCGCCCACCTGGATAACGAGGGAATACAATTCGAGTTTTTGGTAATCAGGCGCCCACCTGGATAATGAGGGAATACAATTCGAGTTTTTGGTAATCAGGCGCCCACCTTGATAACGAGGGAATACAATTCGAGTTTTGGAAATCAGGAATCCACCTGGATAATGAGGGAATACAATTCAAGTTGTTGGTAATCAGGCACCCACCTGGATAACGAGGGAATACAATTCAAGTTGTTGGTAATCAGGCGCCCACCTGGATAATAAGGGAATATGATTCAAGTTGTTGGCAATCAAGCACCCACCTGGATAACGAGGGAATACAATTCAAATTGTTGGTAATCAGGCACCCACTTGGAGAATGAGGGAAGTTATTTCAAGTTCAAGTCATTGGTAGGAACCTACCTGGACAATGAGGGAATTCATTTCGAGTTCAAGTCGTTGGCAGGCAACCACCTGGAGAATGAGGGAATTCATTTCAAGTTTTAAGTTGGTCGCAGGTGCCCACCTGGAGAACGAGGGAACTCATTTTAGAATCCATACCAAAGTCAAGTTATTGAAAGGCGCTGTCACACCTCCTTTTTACTACACCCGCAAGGGCGTAAAGGCAGTTTTTCCATTTAAAGGACAATCGGAGCGGGATTTAATTATTAATTATTCAGAGTCGCCACTTGGGAGATTAATGGTGTCCCAAGTCACCGGTTGAATTCCGAACCGAGGAAATTTATGACTCTGTTAACAGTCCGCGAACCAGAAATCCGAGTAAGGAATTCTGTTAACCCGGGAGAAGGTGTTAGGCATTCCCAGGTTCCGTGGTTCTAGCACGGTCGCTTAACTGTCGTATTTGATTTTATCCGATTTTAATACCTGCTAGCTTATATGCCTTTTATTTAATTTTGAACAGCTTTTATTATAATTATTTTTAAAAAATAATTGCGACGTCGTGAAAACGCGTTTCGAACCACGTCGCAATCAATGCACCCGTGGTTATCAACACGTTTCGACTTCGTCGAGATTTGGATTTGAGTCGCATCAATGCGCACCCGAGTTTAAGAAAGTAATTTTATTAAAAAAAACGCTCCTAAAGGGTCTAACGCGTTGTTATCTTTAGGGAAAGCCCTCGAAATTCGCTAAACGGCCCATCTTGAAGTCTAAAAGTCCTAATTAATTTGCACGTTTTCAGCTTCGAGTTCATGGGATTATACTAATAGCCTCAGCGCCTATGAGAAGGCTGCCCAAGTTTAGAGTACACAGCTAGCTGCTCTTCAAATGTGAGATTCAGTATTATCTGATCCAAGATCATCTCAATTGACAAGTTATGTGGCACAACAAAGGACTGAGGATAGATATATGCAACATACATAACATTTAAGCTCGGACGGGATAGTAACCAATATCAACTCAAAACAAAGGTTAGAAATGAACCCTTATGTTGATAAATCAAGCTGGAGGTTTATAATTCAATAGTCAAACCAGAGGATCAGATAACTGAGAGAAAAGAGTATGCAATCCTGCTACTACAAGAACAAAATGGATCCTGAAATGCAGATAAACCAAAAGCCAAGACACATTCCTTAACAAGGCTAACAATGCCGAATTTGCACTTAAACTGCACAAACTTGCTGCTCAATTAGTGCAAAACAAAGCAGATTTTCAGCAGACTCACAGTTCAAACAAATAAGCAAAATACTGCGCGTCATCAGCTCAATCTACTGCTGAAATTGCCTTCTTTAGCAGCTCGAAAGAGCAAGATTATTACAGCAGTAACAAAACAGGGAGGACACTTAAAACCTGCAAATTCGCCACTGCCTCACCATAGAGATGGTCAGATTTCAGCAACAAACGCGTGGAGAAAGCTATTCCAAGCAGATCAGAGAAGCAACACAGGAAAAGCTATTTCAAACTCGAACTTGACGGAACCAAACCAGCATAGTCATGAAAAGCACAAATGAGCAGATTATCGCTTTGCCATTCATTTAATGGTCATGCAACAAGTTAAATTCCAGCCGTGAATTATCAAAACAAAACAGGTCTCACTTTCAAGAACAGAATTGGTTAACTAATTGATAGACATACGAATGGTCTCAAATCTCATAAACGAAGACACTAATCAGACTCCTAACAAACATATTGGAGCAGAGGTGAAACACTAAGCGTGATCTTAACATAGCAGCCATTTCAACCTCCCTAGGATCATGTGATTTAAACTTTGATAACGGCAAAATCCAAACACAACATGCTATGCTCGTTTAGAAGAGAAGAACAGAACGATTTAGGTATCGATGAGCAGGCATACGACCCTGAACAGATAACCGGAAACATTCGTACTAGAGAGTCAGATAACCAAGCGCAGAACCATATGAGTATACATGAGGCAGAGCAGAACAGAACAATGAGCGTAAGATTCGAACAACAAACGACATGTCAAATAGCATTTCCAAACGCAAACTGAAACTGAAAGCTAACCTCAAATTTAACCTCTAATGGAATTAGTCAAAAAAAATTACTTCTATAAATGGATTTCCATGGCTCTTATCGTATTTTCAATCAACATCCAAACTGACATAAGAAAAGAGAAAGAGATTGAACCTAATTGCGCGAAGCTTTGATTAATTTCGTTTGGATTCCAATACAAACGAATCCGGCCTTGGAATTGGGAGTGACAACAGCTGAAATTTTAACCTCCTTTTAATAACTATATACTCGACAATACACCCTTTGATTCCAAATCCCGTCGAGGTTCAATGGCGAAGCAGCAGAGCAACCATAGAAAACAGAGTCGATGAAATCGAAGCTCATGAACAGTTAGTAGACCTCAGTTCATTTTCCTCAAATTCAATCCAGAAGAAGAAGAGAGACCATTGTTTTTTTAACCCTCAGTTTTTGCTCCAAAAATTCCCTCCTTCAAAAATCGGATTAAGTCCTTTTATGAAACGAATCCCTGATGAATGTGGGGCTCGGATTGAACGAAATCAATCCAATTCCTCATATTCATCCAACGAATCGTCTCTAGGACCTTCCAATCGCATGCCTCCTCTCAAAATCGAGCGAGTGAACAGAAACGAATCTTGGCATTAGAAAATCCGTTAGCAACAGCAAAAGGATAGGTAGAGGGACGCGTGGGTTAGGCCTTGATGCTCACTCGCGTGAATTTTGACGATTTATTGGGACGTATTTGAGGCCTGACTCGCGTGTTCTTCAAAGAAGAAGAACAGCCACGGAGGGGCGGGTTTTGGGATTAGAGGTCTGTGGGTTTGACTGACTGATTGTATTTCCTGTTGGTATATGGACGGGTCGGGTCATGGGCAAGGAGGGGTGATTTGGGCTGGGGTTGGAATGGGTATTGATTTTGGGTTGGGATCCGTTTGGGCTGGAGGTTTTAAGAACGGAATTGGCCCAGATTTTGGGTCTTTTTAAGATCACCTATTCTACTCTTATTTTCTTTTCTCTTTTATTTCCTTTTTCTCATTTTTAAAATTTTTTATAATTTTTTATAATTTTTTCTAATTTTTATAAAGATGTAAAACTAACATGAAATCCTAATTATTTCAAAATAAAGACTAATTAATTCCTAAAATTGTTTAAAAACTATTTCATGACAAATTCACAATAAAAATCATTAAAATGCAAAAGTAAACTAATTTTGTGATTTTTCATGTTTTGTTCTAAACAAATTAACCCTTAATTGATACTAAAATATAAAACTAAAACCTAAATGCAAAATGCATATTTTTGTATTTTATATAAATTAACATGCGCAAATAAAATGCGACAATTATCAAGGAAATGACACCGAAATGCACAAAAATTGTAAAAATAAAGAAAAATTATTTTTTTGGTATTTTTTGGGAATTATTCATATATAGGGCAAAAATCATGTGCTCACAGCTGCCCCTCTTTGCTCGGAAACACGAAAAGTTTTCGGGCAAAGATAAGTGAGCAAATACGAGCGATTTTTGCCCGTTCAAATATTCCGTTATGAAGCATTTTTGAAAAGTTTGACCGCATCCTGCTTCAGAGGTTGCCTACATATCCTGAGCTAAACAGAAATCAAGTCAGTGTAGTTCGGGAATGACCGGTAGTTGGGACTACCGGGAACTGTGATTTCACTGCGATTGTTGTTGCTGCTTCTTGCTGACTTCCGTTATTACACCGTGTAAAAATAAAAGAAGTTAGACTAAGCTATGAACTATGAATTACAAAAGTCCTATCTAGATTCTTCAAACTTGCTCTTGTACTTCCTTGTTGCCTTGTTGTCTTGTGTTGCCTTGTTGCCTCATTGTCTTGTGTTTTCTCGCTAAAATTCCCTGTTGCTATTTCAACTAGTTAACTGAGATGTTATTCCCTCTCTCCAAACTGCTGAACTTGAGTAATCTTGAACTCTAATGTATTCCTCTGTTATCCAGGCGGGCTCCTGACTTTGACTACTTAAAAATTTAACACCTCCATTCTTCAAGCGGGCACCTGATTGCTAAAATTCAAAATACGTGTCTCTGTTCTCCAAGCGGACTCCTGACTTTTAAAATGTAACTTGTATGTCTCCGTTATTCAGGCGGACTTCTGACTTCCGAAACTTGAACTGTATGTCTCTATTCTCCAGGCGGACTCCTGCTTTTAAATTAGACAAAGAGATTTGATTGAAAAACAAAAATTCGAATTGTATCACCTCTGTTCTTCAGGCGGGCTCCTGATTGTATGTCTCTGTTCTCCAGGCAGACTCCTGACTTCTGAATTTTGAATTCTGGACCTCTGTTCTTCAGGCGGGTTCCTGACTTCAAAATAAACAAAGAGATTGATAGGAAGCTAAAAACTTGAATTGTATCACCTCCGTTCTTCAGGCGGGCTCCTGATTGCTTAAAATTTGAATGGTATGTCTCTATTCTCCAGGCGGACTCCTGATTTCTGAATTTGAAATTGAATGTCTCTATTCTCCAGGCGGACTCCCGACTTTTTTAAAAATAAACGAACCAAGAAAACTTTCTGCCCCAGTTTGGAAAACTGGTTGTTTGTTACCACATACTAATAAGAACTAAAACTTGAATTGTGATAAGACTGAAATGCAACTTTTAAGAATTTAAAGACTACAATGTATCTTAAAATTTAAAATTTATCTTAGGCGAAAAATTCATCAGACTAAGATTTTCATCTTAGGTGAAAGATTCGACTGACTAAGATTTATCTTTATCTTAGGTGAAAAATTCATCAGACTAAGATTTCCATCTTAGGAGAAAGATTCAACAGACTAAGATTTTTATCTTTATCTTAGGTGAAAAATTCATCAGACTAAGATTTCCATCTTAGGAGAAAGATTCAACAGACTAAGATTGTGACTCTAGGAGATAATTCATCAGACTAGGTCCATTTTTGTGTGATCTCAAGAGGAAAATTCATCAGACTGAGATTTTGACTCTAGGAGATAATTCATCAGAGTAGGTCCAATTTTGAGTGATCCCGACTTTTTTAATTTTCCAAATTCCAACTTTCTTTCTTTTCAAATTCTGCTTTCCTTTCTTGTTCCCAAATTATGCCTTCCTTTCTCTCCTTTTTTTTTCGACTTCTGCCTTCCCCTTCTTTAAATTATGCCTTCCTTTCTTTCTCCTCAAATTCTGCCTTCATCTTTTCCCAAATTATGCCTTCCTTTCGTTTTTCCAACTTCTGCCTTTATCTTAGGTGAAAGATTCATCGGACTAAGATTTTTATCTTAGGTAAAAAATTCAACAGACTAAGATTTCTTTATCTTAGGTGAAAGATTCAACAGACTAAGATTTCTTTATCTTAGGTGAAAAATTCATCAGACTAAGATTTCTTTTAACCATTTTCTTTCAAAATTTGTTTTATCTACCCACTAACTTGAATTATCTTCTTTGAGAACTGCTTCCCTAAAAACTGGTGTTGTCCTCCTTCAAAAAACCACTTCCCTAAAAACTAGTGTTTCATTCTTCCAAAAATTACTTTTCCTAGAACTGGTGTTTCTTTCCTTAAAACTACTTCCCTCTCTTTTTCTCTCTTTTTTTTAAACACTTGTATTGACCTTCATGTTCTTCAGATGGGTACCCGGAAAAAGAAATCAACACGACGAAAAATTTTCTGCCCCAGTTTGATAATCCTCCTGTAGCATATCTTTCTGCCATCAATTATCATTTCCATGCCCCTGTTTCAAATCAAAGAAAATTCTGTCAGTTTAAAAGTGCGGTGGTTGGTTGTGGTACTCCCGCTGAGATGGCTTTCCTTTTCTCCTTTCCATGCTTTGCGTTCTCCGACCATCTTTGAAACTTGGCTGATAACATCCGCCCTTCTTGACGACTATCTCTCAATTATTACTTCTAGTCTTCTTATCTAACCCCATATGTTTTGTGACAACTGATTCTTCTTGACGGTCTTGCATGTTTACTGATTAACCACTTTCCCCGTCATCTGTGTCACTGAAATACCCTTTTTCCCCGTTCAATCCCAATACCCTCTATCTGTTGCATTATTCATGAACCAACATCTACCAAACTTGTGTTTCATAAGGATTCCAAAGTATGTTGATTATTACCAGCTCATTGCTCTTGTTATTTTTCCTGACTTGTGAAACCATTTTGTGCAATTGGAAAACTGGTGGAAAATTTTGAAGTCATTCCTCACTTGTTACGACCAAAATACTCAGAAAGGGGAAATAAACAAAACAAAAGGAACAGAGTAAAGGACACTAGAAAGAGATGATTCTTAACAAGAAAATTACACAGTAGAAACCTATCGGATGTGGATACCGACTCTAATGACCTTGACATGCACCTGCGACCTATTCTGTTAAACAAATCTGATGTTCATCTCTTATTTCTTTTTGCCGTGAAACTGGGCTTCATTGCTCCACTTATCCAATTTGATTCGCATTCTTTATTCGGCTTGTAGTGCCCCAACGGGTTTTCACCATCAAACCTCTCTCATTTCGTTCTTTCTCTCAACTTACTATCGCCTCAAAGTGCCCGTGAAGGTTTTCACCAATAAGACTCTCTCATTTTTTATTTCTCTCAGCTTTCATCACCTTGCGATACCCATGAGGACTTTTATCAATAAGATTCTCTCATTTTCATTTTCCTTGTTTGGACCGGAGTGTTGCCCCTGACATGAATTACCTTACCTGCTTGACTTGGAATTTCTCAAAGACTGATCAGAAGGTCTTTCTTTGGACCGTAATGTAGGCTTTTGTATAGGTTAGAAAGAAAGGGTATAAAAGGCTCAAAACAATTTCAAAATGGGTTAAAATTACAACTTTCGGAATCCAACCACAATTTCTGCCCCAGTTTTTGCTTGGGGACTTTTGGATTTTTGTTTTGGTATGACTGAACCTCATAGAGGCTGCCTACGTACCCTTTCGGGATCAAGTCAAACGTAGTTCACGACATAGAAATTACTTCTTTTTTTGTGTGATTTTTCTTTCTCTTCTTTTCTTTTCGGTTCTTCTTTTCTTCTTTTCTTTCATTTTCCTTTCTTTTCTTTCTCTTCTTTCTTTTCTTTTCTTTTCTTTATTTTCTTTTCTTTTTCTCTTTCCTTCCTTTCCTTTTTTTTTCATTTGCTTATTTGCGGCACTTGCGTTTCTTAATTGTGTCATTGATTCCAAAAGAGGGGTACGAAAGAAAATAAACACAGCTCAAAAGGGGTGACAATGGAAAAAAGTGTTTGGATAGCAGAACAAAACGCCTTCGTCATTTCAAACTTCAAAATATGCCAAATACAAACAAGTACAATCAGAATAAAGAAACCATACACATCATCTCTTGACCGCATCGGAATTGACGGTCATTTCCACTCATTTTCCTTCTACATCTGTCAGATATAATGTGTCATTCGATAACACCTTTACTCTTATTACCACGACCGGCCCCTTGTCAATTTGGCCTACTCGCTTTTACGGGGATTTTTATGTTTTACTTGCCCCAATTTCACATGGTTCGGGCAAACAATCTCAAAATGTCCCAATCTGTTCTCATTTCCTCAAGTGTCCTTATCGTTTTCAGAATGGTCTCATTGTTTCGCAACTTTTGAAGATCAGACTGAGAATTATGCGTGCATGTCACGTCATTAGAACCGGCAAAAGGCAAAACAAAAAGTTATAAAAGAACTAAACAAAGAAAATGATTGGGAGTAACAACAGATCGGAATTTGCATTAGACAAACGATGAAACAGTTCGAATAACAAAACAAAAACAAAACAAACTGGATTGCAACCTTAGAATGAACTGAAACAAACCTAGACAACCCTAGACAAACCACTACGACTAAACAAGCTAGACAAAAATGAAAGGATAGGAGGGTTTGAACACAAGACAATATTCGGATTACAACCCTGCAAATAATCCGGACAATAGAAATGACAGCCAAATGGTCCGCCAAAGCTCCTCCCTAACTGATTCAGGATTGGCGCGTCTTTCCAATTACAAGCACGACATCTTAGCCACTAAGCTTTGCATCCATATTGCCATGACCACTATCTGCCTCAGTATCTTCAACTTCAGTAAACAAGTTCCCAAGAGCATTCTCATACCCCATGTCACCGGGCATCATCCCCACCAAGTGTGCCTCCTCATGTAAGGGATGCAACGTGATATTCTGGGTGCCACTGTCTTGAATCAAATTTTCCTGGATCATCCTTTCTATTTCTCTTTTCAAATCCCGACAATTTTCCACATTGTGCCCCAGAGCACTGGAGTGGTATTCACACCTTTTAGATGAGTCAAAGCTTCTCGCACGTCGGTCCACCTGATTTGGAGGAATGGGTGCAATCATGTCATGTTGTTTTAACTTCTCAAATAAGCTTGCATATGACTCTCCTATTGGTGTAAAACTATCTTTCAACTTTTGTTCCCTTCTATACCCCTGGCTTGGATGTGGGTTACATGGTAATTCAAAATATTGCGGAGGCTGGTGGAGATTTTGTGATACTCGTGCTCGCTTTCTTGGGTGATTTGGTGGCGAGTATGGGGGGTTCGTAGGTGGATAGTAATGCTTAGGGGGGTCATGGAAGACCTGATGAGGTTGCACATACCTTCAAGATGTTCTCCTAGGACCTCTTCTCGACCCTGATATCACCATGATTTCTTTATCCCTCTCATTCGTGTTACCGGATTCAATTTGGAAAGCTTGAGCTGCAGCTTTGAGAGCTGTTTGACTTATAATTTTGCCTGTCTTAAGACCGTTCTCCACCATTTCTCCCATTTTGATTGCTTCCGGGAAGGATTTACCCACTGCGGATGTCATGTATTGAAAATAATCTGGCTCTTGAGCCTGTAGAAAGACAGTGATTAACTCGTGGTCATCCATGGGTGGCTTAGCTCTAGCTGCCTGCTCTCTCCATTTGATGGCGTATTCCCTGAAACTTTCAGTTGGTTTCTTTTTTAGGTTAGAAAGGGAAATGCGGTCTGGGGTAATGTCGATGTTGTATTGAAACTGTTTGACAAAGGCCCGTGCCATGTCATCCCAGACGTACCAGCAAGATGTGTCTTGATCCAAAAACCATTCAGATGCTACTCCCGTGAGGCTTTCCCTAAAATAAGCTATAAGCAATTCCTCATTTCTTCCCACACCTCTCAATTGGTTGCAATACCTTTTCAGGTGGGCTATGGGGTCTCCATGTCCATTGTACTTTTCAAATTTAGGGATCTTGAAGCCAGGCAGCAAGTGGACATCGGGGAACATGCATAGATCTCTGAAGGCAACACTCTTTTGACCTGCCATTGCTTGCGTATTTTTCAACCGTTGTTCTAATCTTTTCACTCTTTGAGTTATTTCTTCATGTACTCTCTTTCGGGCAGGCTTCTCGATGTTTACAGGAAGCTCAAACAAGTATGAGTGGTACTCGAGAGAGTGGTACTGTTCTTGCTGTGTAGATAATTGTGACTCGTGACAAGGCTGTCCTTGGCCATTGGCTCAGGCTTGACGCATTTTGGTCATTTGTTGTTTCAGTGTTCTATTTTCCTCAACCACAATAGACTCTTGTTGAACCCTCTGACCCTGAGTCTCTTGAGCACTCGTAACAGTTTCGATGTCAGTTATCATTTTCCTTGGATCTTGTGTTTCCAGCTTACCACAACCGACCAGCTCAACTTTTTTCACAATTCAAAACAAAACATGTTAGAATGGATTGGGTCGGTCCTCATTATTCACAACATCTTTTCCCATTTTTCAATTCTTCTTTTCCATTTTTTCATTTTTCATTTTTTTTTTGGTTGCGGTCGAATCTTATGGGGATTGCCTACGTATCATGACCCCGCATGAATCAGACCATGCGCAGTTCTTGCAAATAAATGGTAAACGACAATAAAAAATATTTTTTGGAATTTTCCATTTTAATAATAACGATAAAACTGACCAACTTAACGATGCAATACTGACTCGAAAATCAAACGACCCATATACTCTAATCAAAAGAAATACAAACCCAAAAACAAGATGACAGATTCCTTCCCCTATATGCCAACTTTGACCCAAAAATCCGAACGGTATCCACTTGACCACTGACTTTTTCTTATTTTTTCAAAATTAAAATAAATGACCCGGTATTGCAAATACGGCCTTCATGCGCCTTGGGGGCAGAGATTTTAAGGTTGTGAGGGTCAAAAATCAAAATACGACCAAAGGTGGCTGTTTATGCAAAGTCAGCCTTCCGGCGCCCCGTTTGGGAACATTTGGCTATTTTTGACAAAAACGGCATCACTTGGTTTATTTATGACAAAAATTAAAATTTTGATATTTTTGGTTATTTTTGCAAAGGGGAGGTTGGACCCGATGAGGGTTGCCTACGTATCTCACGCCCTGTGAGAATCAAACCATGCGTAGTTCGGGCGAATTAACCGAACTATTTTAAAATATGACTCTTTTCCATTTTTATTTTTGGCATTTCATAAGCGAATAAAAACTATTTTTAGAAACAAGACTCTCTTTTTTTCTTCTTTTTTTCAACAAATAAAACAACCTATTTTTCCAAGCTAAAAATAACACTCTTTTTTCTTTTTCATTTTCCACAGACAATAAAACAACCTATTTTTCCAAACTAAAAATAAAAGACTTTTTTTTCCTTTCCTTTTTCAACAAATAATGAAACAACTTATGTTTTTCAAACTAAAACAAAGACTCTTTTTATCCCTTTCTTTTCAACAACCAACTTTCCAAAATTAAAAGACTCTTTTTTTCTTTGCTTTTTTTTTAGTAAAACAAAATAAAATATTTTCCTTTTTTTTTATTTCCTCAAAATTTCGGCAGAGTTTCGCCATTAATTGGTCATTGATTTTTTTATTTCTAACATAATCAATTAACTCCCTAACTGATATTTCTCTTCTTTTTTTCACTTTTTCTCTTTTTTTTTCTTCTCAATTTTCCAACATTCCCGAGATTCAGAAACCGGTCAACATGCAGGTTCGCAATAAATATATGTACAGAGAAAGTAGGATGCATCAGGATGGTCTTTTCATTTTAGGTTGCTAGTCCTAGACGGACCCAACCCCTGTGTTGAGTCCCCTAAGTCAAATGCAACGTGATGCAAATAAGCGTTCCTACTAGGGATCCGCATGAAGTCACGTTATTTTATGTTCAAAACCAGGGTCAGTGTTCTAGACTGTGTACCCGAGCGGACAACTCGAGTCGAGGAGGGGGCAACTTACCGGGAACCAAAAGGCCATCTGGCTTCGTAACTTGTCCGGCCTATTTTCTTTATTTCAAGGTATGACACTAACAGAATAGGGAGTCTCAACCTGTAAGCACATCCCCGGAGGTGAAGAGAGAAGGGTGTCGGCACAGTTTATATACAGTTTAGATAATATCAAAGCGGTAACATTTAACACATTCAGCACGAAACATGTAGGAAAATCAGATACAATCAAATACAACAATTTATCTAAGCTCGAATTCTGAACCCTGAACCAGAGATTCTGGGTTCGTTCCCCAGCAGAGTTGCCAGAGCTGTCACACCTCCTTTTTACTACACCCGCAAGGGCGTAAAGGCAGTTTTTCCATTTAAAGGACAATCGGAGCGGGATTTAATTATTAATTATTCAGAGTCGCCACTTGGGAGATTAATGGTGTCCCAAGTCACCGGTTGAATTCCGAACCGAGGAAATTTATGACTCTGTTAACAGTCCGCGAACCAGAAATCCGAGTAAGGAATTCTGTTAACCCGGGAGAAGGTGTTAGGCATTCCCAGGTTCCGTGGTTCTAGCACGGTCGCTTAACTGTCGTATTTGATTTTATCCGATTTTAATACCTGCTAGCTTATATGCCTTTTATTTAATTTTGAACAGCTTTTATTATAATTATTTTTAAAAAATAATTGCGACGTCGTGAAAACGCGTTTCGAACCACGTCGCAATCAATGCACCCGTGGTTATCAACACGTTTCGACTTCGTCGAGATTTGGATTTGAGTCGCATCAATGCGCACCCGAGTTTAAGAAAGTAATTTTATTAAAAAAAACGCTCCTAAAGGGTCTAACGCGTTGTTATCTTTAGGGAAAGCCCTCGAAATTCGCTAAACGGCCCATCTTGAAGTCTAAAAGTCCTAATTAATTTGCACGTTTTCAGCTTCGAGTTCATGGGATTATACTAATAGCCTCAGCGCCTATGAGAAGGCTGCCCAAGTTTAGAGTACACAGCTAGCTGCTCTTCAAATGTGAGATTCAGTATTATCTGATCCAAGATCATCTCAATTGACAAGTTATGTGGCACAACAAAGGACTGAGGATAGATATATGCAACATACATAACATTTAAGCTCGGACGGGATAGTAACCAATATCAACTCAAAACAAAGGTTAGAAATGAACCCTTATGTTGATAAATCAAGCTGGAGGTTTATAACTCAATAGTCAAACCAGAGGATCAGATAACTGAGAGAAAAGAGTATGCAATCCTGCTACTACAAGAACAAAATGGATCCTGAAATGCAGATAAACCAAAAGCCAAGACAGATTCCTTAACAAGGCTAACAATGCAGAATTTGCACTTAAACTGCACAAACTTGCTGCTCAATTAGTGCAAAACAAAGCAGATTTTCAGCAGACTCACAGTTCAAACAAATAAGCAAAATACTGTGCGTCATCAGCTCAATCTACTGCTGAAATTGCCTTCTTTAGCAGCTCGAAAGAGCAAGATTATTACAGCAGTAACAAAACAGGGAGGACACTTAAAACCTGCAAATTCGCCACTGCCTCACCATAGAGATGGTCAGATTTCAGCAACAAACGCGTGGAGAAAGCTATTCCAAGCAGATCAGAGAAGCAACACAGGAAAAGCTATTTCAAACTCGAACTTGACGGAACCAAACCAGCATAGTCATGAAAAGCACAAATGAGCAGATTATCGCTTTGCCATTCATTTAATGGTCATGCAACAAGTTAAATTCCAGCCGTGAATTATCAAAACAAAACAGGTCTCACTTTCAAGAACAGAATTGGTTAACTAATTGATAGACATACGAATGGTCTCAAATCTCATAAACGAAGACACTAATCAGACTCCTAACAAACATATTGGAGCAGAGGTGAAACACTAAGCGTGATCTTAACATAGCAGCCATTTCAACCTCCCTAGGATCATGTGATTTAAACTTTGATAACGGCAAAATCCAAACACAACATGCTATGCTCGTTTAGAAGAGAAGAACAGAACGATTTAGGTATCGATGAGCAGGCATACGACCCTGAACAGATAACCGGAAACATTCGTACTAGAGAGTCAGATAACCAAGCGCAGAACCATATGAGTATACATGAGGCAGAGCAGAACAGAACAATGAGCGTAAGATTCGAACAACAAACGACATGTCAAATAGCATTTCCAAACGCAAACTGAAACTGAAAGCTAACCTCAAATTTAACCTCTAATGGAATTAGTCAAAAAAATTACTTCTATAAATGGATTTCCATGGCTCTTATCGTATTTTCAATCAACATCCAAACTGACATAAGAAAAGAGAAAGAGATTGAACCTAATTGCGCGAAGCTTTGATTAATTTCGTTTGGATTCCAATACAAACGAATCCGGCCTTGGAATTGGGAGTGACAACAGCTGAAATTTTAACCTCCTTTTAATAACTATATACTCGACAATACACCCTTTGATTCCAAATCCCGTCGAGGTTCAATGGCGAAGCAGCAGAGCAACCATAGAAAACAGAGTCGATGAAATCGAAGCTCATGAACAGTTAGTAGACCTCAGTTCATTTTCCTCAAATTCAATCCAGAAGAAGAAGAGAGACCATTGTTTTTTTAACCCTCAGTTTTTGCTCCAAAAATTCCCTCCTTCAAAAATCGGATTAAGTCCTTTTATGAAACGAATCCCTGATGAATGTGGGGTTCGGATTGAACGAAATCAATCCAATGCCTCACATTCATCCAACGAATCGTCTCTAGGACCTTCCAATCGCATGCCTCCTCTCAAAATCGAGCGAGTGAACAGAAACGAATCTTGGCATCAGAAAATCCGTTAGCAACAGCAAAAGGATAGGTAGAGGGACGCGTGGGTTATGCCTTGATGCTCACTCGCGTGAATTTTGACGATTTATTGGGACGGATTTGAGGCCTGACTCGCGTGTTCTTCAAAGAAGAAGAACAATCATGGAGGGGTGGGTTTTGGGATTAGGGGTCTGTGAGTTTGACTGACTGATTGTATTTCCTGTGGGTATATGGACGGGTCGGGTCATGGGCAAGGAGGGCTGATTTGGGCTGGGGTTGGAATGGGTATTGATTTTGGGCTGGGATCCGTTTAGGCTGGGGGTTTTAAGAACGGAATTGGCCCAGATTTTGGGTCTTTTTAGGACCACCTATTCTACTCTTATTTTCTTTTCTCTTTTATTTCCTTTTTCTCATTTTTAAAATTTTTTATAATTTTTTCTAATTTTTATAAAGATTTAAAACTAACATGAAATCCTAATTATTTCAAAACAAAGACTAATTAATTCCTAAAATTGTTTAAAAACTATTTCATGACAACTAATTTTGTGATTTTTCATGTTTTGTTCTAAACAAATTAACCCTTAATTGATACTAAAATATAAAACTAAAACCTAAATGCAAAATGCATATTTTTGTATTTTATATAAATTAATATGCGCAAATAAAATGCGACAACTATCAAGGAAATGACACTGAAATGCACAAAAATTGTAAAAGTAAAGAAAAATTATTTTGTTGGAATTTTTTGGGAATTATTCATATATAGGGCAAAAATCACGTGCTCACAGGCTCCCACCTGGAGAACGAGGGAATTCATTTCAGAGTTACTTGAATTCGCAAATTTAAGAAGCATCAGGAGCCCGCCTGAAGAAGAGGGTCCATTTTTCAGTTTCATATTGAAGGTCAAGTAGAGATTCAAGGAAGATTCAACACAAGAAGTAGATAGGATCATGTATTTTTCTTTTACTTTTGCTATAATTTTTTCTTATATTATTGATGTAATGGCAGGAACCGCAGACCGGAACCTCGATGACACTTCACTCGACTCTCCACCTCGGTATACTCCGTCGTCCTTCTCACTTATGAACTACACGTGGCCTGATTCCTTTATAGCCAAGGATATATATAGGCAGCTCAGACACCAGGGCTTAGTCACACTTTCTTTTCTTTTAGTTTTGGTCTCTCTATATAAGAGTCGGATCAAAAAACATATCTTGTTGTTCTTTGTCTGAAAACACTTTGTGTTTCTCATCAAAGAGGGGCAGCTGTAGACATGTAATTTTTGACCCACGCATTAGAACCACCTCTAATAGTCCTAGTATTTTTAGGATATTTATTTGGGTTTATTTCTATAGGATTTTACTTTATTACTAATTTTAATTCTATTTTAAGGCACAAAAATTGAAAAAATACAAAAATAGTTTCACTTTCTATTTAATTCAGTATTGGGTATTTTTAGAAAGATATATTACTTTTAACCTATTTTAATCCTAATATAATCCTTGAAAATACCAAAAAAAGTTCCAACTTTAATTTTTAGTTTTATCTTTTATACTAATTTATCAAAATTAATTTAGAGTTTCTATAGGTATTTAATTTGAATTTTCAATCCTTCTTGGCCCAATTTCGCACATTTCGGAAGCCCAAATCAGCAACCCAACACCCCTGACCTGTTTTCAACCCACGCCTACCCACGACCCGCTCCACTTTCCACACTCAATCTCAGTCATTTATCCTTACTAAATTCAACAGCCACAATCCCTTCCCCAACCCATATAAAACCTAATTATAACACAAAGGAAAAACCCTAAACCTAATCCCCCATCTCCCAAAAATGGCGCCCCCTCTTCACCTCTGCCCGTCGCTGCCACCACCCCAACCCGTCGGAAAATTCCTCCAATCATTACATGGTCCCCCCTTGTTGGTCCCCTCCTTCCACGTCACCTTTTTCACGCATTCTCTCTTTATTTTCTTTGTCCGAATTTGTCTCTTTTAGGCGAGAATAGAAAAATGGGGTGCGTAGGATTGAGTTACACTCGATCTACTCCCTCCATTTGTCTTATCTCGTCCATTGAAGGGAATTTCGGATTTTTGGAAAAATATTTTTCGGATTGGAGGAGGGTCCACACAGATTTTTGGTTTTCTTGGAGAGGAAGGAAGGAGAAGCTTCTAGGCTTCCCATATATTTGGGGGTTTTGGGGAAAAAAGAGGGGGGAGAAATTTCGAGAAGAAGAACATAGGGTTTTAGGTTTCAAAAATTCGTCTTCTGAAATTCCAAAAAATCTGGCTAAAAATTTTTCATTTCTTTATGTTTTCCTAGTGATATTTCGAAAAAAGAAATTCAAAAAAAGAAATACCAGAATTAGTTCATCTCTTTTTTTCTTTGAATCTTTGCTGAAAATGGAGTTCGATTGAGCGGAGTTAGTTTCGAGTTCGTCGTCGTTGCTATTCGTCGTAGATTCCGGCCAAGGTTTCATGTTTCTCTTTGGCGATTCGGGTTGAAATTCCCTGTTGCGGATTCATTAGATTTGGCTTTGAGTCATTTGATGTAGTTGCCGATTTTTTATTAATTGGAAGGCTACTTTCAGGTATTTCTAATCTCTCTTGTTTTGTTTGGATGTAAATATGATTTGAACCTTAGTTAACTAGTATTCGGCAATAGATAGCTAATTTGGTTCTTAGTTGAATGTTGAGGGGTATGAATTTCCTTAGTTAAATCATGCTCATGGAATTTGAGTTTATGCTAAGGTCATTTGATTTCTTGTTCTGCATTTAATTGGGGTCATGTGAAGATGTTTGAGTTTTCTATAATTTCATAATCAATTGAATCGTGAAGTGTATTTCTATCGATTGTTCAACTAGGACGGAACCATATTAAGATGCTAGAATATTTAGTGATGGGGTCATATATATGATCTCATTTTGTAATTTGAATCAAGTTATTTGGTTTCCAGGAGAGTTTTCCTCGTTACTGCATGCTTATTATTATTATTATTATTATTATTATTATTATTATTATTATTCAAAATTTTGAAGGATTTGTTCGTCTCGTTTTGGTCAGTGTGGTCTAAGATTCATGAGAAATCCTTTTTTTGTGAACTTGGAACTACTGTTCATGAACATTCCACCATTATTTAATCAATCACCTTTTGTCTTTATGTTAAGGAGATTCTCTGAATGAGATGCGTGTGAAAATCCCGTTTTAGGAGTCTTAATCAAGGAAATTACCAATGACAACTATAAGGTTAAGATGATGGGGTTTTAATTTGCTCTTACTATATTTCAGTTCACTTTTGCTTTATTTTCCCTTCTGCTTGTTATAATTTGAAACGTTATGTTTATGATGAACTTGCTTGAAAATGCATGTGGGGTCGTGGAGGAGTGGTAGAAAGGCCGAAGCCCATTAGCAAATAATTTATTCCATGCTTTAGGTATCGGGCTCGGTCTAATAAAAATAAAAAGTTTACAGTAAGAATGAGCATGAAATTAGTATTTTCTTTAGTTTTATTTGTTTCGCTTCAACGCTAGGAGTATGCTTATGCCGACCACATTTGGGTAGGCAGGACTTAGGACTTTTGTTAATTTTGGGGCGAGAGGTCGCTCCCTTAGTTAAATTATCTGGGGAATGCCCCGAAGGACTTGTATATATTTTATTTCGGGGAATGCCCCGTAATACTTGTATTTGGAGGCCGAAAGTAGAGCTTGCAGTATTTTATTTTTATTTTATTAGATGGGGACGACCTCGAGCCCTTTTGTGTGTTTATTTTTATGTGTTTGTTTTACCTCAATTCGAATATTCTAAAAGCTTATTAGATCAAGTATGCAACTGTACTAGTTACGGGACTTGGGGAGTGCCTAACACCTTCTCTCCGAGTCAAATGAACCCCCTTACCCGAATCTCTGGTGCAGACTTAGTTTTGGAGTCTCAAGTGTTTTGAAAGGAAAAATTATTTTTAGAAAAGAACGGTGTCCTAGCACACCGAAACCAATACCAGGTGGTGACTCTGAGTTATTTCCTTTTGAACACAAATTTTTGTTACTTTCTAATTGAAAACCTTTTTGAGCTTCACAAATCTCTTTTATTATTTTTAAGGGGGTTAGTGAGGTTTGTTAAAAAAAAAAAAAAAAAAAGGTGTGACACAAGGTCCTAAGCAATCCAATGCATTGGAGGGAGTTAGTATGATGGTAAACATATGAAATTGCATAATCAACCTGTCTAATTTCACTGAACGATACATACCAATGTGTTAGCTTTATCGACCAACTGCCCATCCTGCCTCTTCTATGTTCTAATTGGCAACCTATCCTTATCTAAGCAGAGTCTTTCAGTGGCACGTTCCAGTCTTCTTCTCCATTAAATAGAAAAAGTGAGCCACTGATTCAGATACAAGATACTTTTATTACTGCTTGGACACATAAGGAATGGTACGGTGGAAGGAAGCATCCTAGCCTCTGTCCGACTGATTATTCTACCGACATCTTACATTCAGGTTTCCATTTGACTACTGATTGAGAATGTAGTTATAAATAAATTAATTTTAGTGGATCGTTGGTTCCACCTGTTATCTCCTTCTACGACATCAATTAAATAAATCCCCAAATCAAAACACAATATACTAGTACTACTTGGAAAAAATATTTTGGAATTCGTGCCAACAAATCTTATCCAACTTCAAAAGACTTTTTACAAAAAAGAAAGACAATAATCTTTATTGTTTTTTTTGGGGGGTATGTTTGAAGCTTCCTGAGATCCAGATGATTTTGTTTTCTCGAGTTTTGACCAAATTGATTAATTAACAAATAATTAACCACATATAGACAAAAGTATTAAACACTCTGTTGAATTGTTATTAAAAAAAAGTGCTTTTTCCATCTCCGAAAGTTCAGCTGAAGGCTGATGCAACAAAAAAAAAAGGTTCCAAAGTGATTAGACTAATTTGTCGATTTAGATTTCTTTAATCAAACAAAATTCAAAAACAAAAATAATTAGAAAGTGTTTTAACTAACTGCGCTTTTAGGGTGAATTAAAGGTTCAGACTTGATGACAAAATATCTGGAAAAATGGAGTATTAATTGCATTATTTTAACTTTTTCATTTCTTGCTTTACTTTAACTTTACCAGAGATAAATATCAATTTGCATTCTACTACTTTAAATGCAATTACTCAAGCAAATCAAGAAATTAAATTAGTTATAGAAAACAAGTAACTTGCTAGAGTCTGTCGAGTGTAACCATTTTCTTAATCCAAATTTGTTTTCTTGTGTGGGGGATTATATTCAATTTATAAAAACAAACAGCCCCTAGTCAAAATAAAAATTTCAACCTGCGTAGGTAATAAGGCACACTTTTCACCCAACATGCCAAAAACATCAGGCTGTCAAGCAAAGCGAGTGACAGTTAATTATATTTTAATCCAAGATAGTGCCACAAAAAAACTTTTACTTTTCTATTTCTTTATTTTACTTACATTTCCTTTTGGAATCGTATGTTACAAAACTTTCTTTTTTATAATTGTGGCGCCAATTTACTTGCCCCTCAACAATTTCACTAAACATCTATTATTTTTCAAGTTTCTATTAGTACAAATATCAAATAATACTTTATAATAAATTGAAGTTTTCTTTCTCTCTCTTCTTCGAACGACTCTTTCTCTCTCTCTTCGATCTCTTTTCCTCATCGTCGAGCAGCTTCACCCAGCAGCAAGAATGCCGGCGACCACACGCAGGTAAGCCGCCCTCTCTCCCCTCCTCTCGATCTCCTCCCTCTTTCTTCTCACTACCTCCCCATGTTTCTTCTCTCTCCCCCTATGATTTTCTTTGCTTTTCTCCTGCCCCAGTCCCCGTTGGCGTTTCCTAGCCGGCGACCTCTCTCGTCTCTCCTCTTTCTCCTCTCCCCCGTCTTCTCTCTTCTCTTTCTACTCTCTTCCCCGCCCCTTTTGGCAAGAATAGAGTGAGTATTTTGGTAGATATGGATCTTAAAGAGTCTGTGGTAGAGGTCAGGCGGGTGAATAATAGATTAATGACTATCAAGTTAGTGGTCAGAGAGTACACCATCAATGTCGTTAGCGCTTACCCGCCGAAAGCGGGCTTGGATGAAGAGGTTAAAAGGCGCTTTTGAGAGGGATTGAATGAGATTGTGTGTGGTATTCTGCCTACTGAGAAGTTTTTTATAGAATGGGATTTCAATGGCCATATTGGATCGACTACTGGTGGCTATAGCGAGATGCATGGTGGCTTCGGTTTTTCGCTGTTAGATTTCGCTAAGGCTTTTGAGATGGTGATTGCAAACTCTAGTTTTCCGAAGAGGGTGGAGCATCTGGTTACTTTCTAAAGTGCGGTGGCAAAGACTCAGATTGATTATCTCCTCCTTAGGAGGTGTGATACAGGGTTGTGCAAGGATTGCAAGGTTATACCAGGTGAGACCCTCGCGGCGCATTATAGGCTTTTGGTGATGGATGCCAGTATCTTGATAAAGAGGAAGAAGAGGTTTGTACGAGGTCGATCAAGGATCAGGTGGGAGCTTGGAGCAAGGATAAAGACCAGGAGTTGGAGGGGAGGTTATCGGCTATGAGAGCCTGGAGGAGTAGTGGGAAAGCGAGCGTTTTGTGGATAATGATGGTGATGTAATATCCCAGAATTTAGATAGAGTCCCACATTGGTAAAATACAATAGGGATGCTAGGTATATAAGTTAACAAGCCTTAGATCCTAGTGATGTGTTTTGAATTCGTAAGGGCCAAGGCCCAACGCGGACAATATCACTAGCGGACTAGGCTGTTACAGATGGTATCAGAGCCAGTCTCGTGTCAGCATTGCCGATGGTAGGTCAAAGTTCAACTGAGTTTAGGAAAATTATGGTTAGGCGGGACAAACCTCAGTGCTGAGTCTAGGCGAATCTCATGCGATGGGGCAAACCTCTGCGAGGATGCTGAGTCCATAAGAGGGGGTGTATGTAACATCCCAGACTTTAGACAGAGTCCCACATTGGCAAAACACAAGAGAGATACTAGGTATATAAGTTAACAAGCCTTAGACCCTGTGACGAATTTTAAACCCGTGAGAGCTTAGGCCCAAAGTGGACAATATCACTAGCGGACATGGCTGTTACAAGTGAATTGTATAAGGAAGGCGGCAAGAATGGTGTTAGGGGTCTCGAAGGGTTACTATGTCCAACACAAAGGTGGTAGAATGAAGTGGTTCAAGGTAAAGTGAAAGTGAAGAAGGTGGCACACCTGAAGTTAGTAGAGAGCACAAGCGAGGAGGAGAGGAGAGCGAATAGAGAGAGGTATAAGGTAGCTAGGAAGGAAGCAAAATTGGTGGTCACAGAGGCCAAGACTAGGGTTGGGCATAATTTGGTAAATACCGAATTACCGTACCAAAACCAAAAATTTTGGTATTTGATATACGGTATTTTGGTATTTGGTTTAAGTTTTTAAAAAAATGGTATTAGGTATGATATTTGGTATTTTAAAATAAAATACCGAAATATCGATATTGTACCAAAATATATATTATATTACACAAAACACATATTATCAATTATAACATAAATATAAAAAATCTAAAATTTTACTTTCCTTTATTCTCAAAGTTTATCAATTAACTCTAAACAACGAACAAGACATTTCTAATGATCAAATATTCTTTTATATACAATTTTCTTTATTTGGGTCGATATTTGCTAGTTTTGGACAAATTTTTTGTCAACAAACATTTTCAGTTTTATATTTTTGAGTACTTTAATTAAGAATATTAGAGTGTATGGCTCTAGCACTAGATAGTATTCAAACCGAATAAAACGAAGTTACCGAACCTAATAAACCGAAATCAAAAGGAGAAAAACCGAACCATACCGAATTTAATTAGGTACCGTACCGTACCGACCGACGAACACCCCTAGCTAAGATTGTGACTTTTGGTCATCTATACGAGGAAGTGGTGACAAAGGTAGGGAGAAGAAGTTATTCCGGCCATCCAAGGCTAGAGAGAGGAAGGCTCGGGACCTAGACCAGGTGAGGTGCATCAAAGACGAGGACGGTAGAGTATTTATAGGAAAGAATCAGATTAAGCGGAGATGGAAGACTTACTTACATAGACTTTTGAACGAAGAGGGAGATCGAGACATTGTGCTAGGTGAATTAGGACATTCCGAGAGTCAGCGAGACTTTAGGTATTATAGACGCATTAAGTTTGAGGAGGTCGTGGGGGTTATGTATAAGATGAGTAGGAGTAGAACAATCGGGCTAGACGAAATCTCGGTAGAATTTTGGAGGTGTGTGGGTATAGCAGGCTTGGAGTGGCTGACTGGGCTATTTAATGTTATTTTCGAGATAAAGAGGATGCCGGATGAGTGGAGGTGGAGCATGATGGTACTATTGTACAAGAACAAAGGTGATATTAAGAGTTGTACCAACTATAGAGGTATCAAGTCACTAAGTCATACCATGAAAGTGGGGTGGTATAAGTGAGGGTGAGGAGGACGATGTCTATATCCGACAATCATTTCGGGTTCATGTCGTGTCGTTCAACAATGGAAGCTATCCACCTTATTAGAAGGTTAGTGGAGCAGTATAAGGAGAGGAAGAAGGATTTTCACGTGGTGTTTATTGACCTGGAGAAAGCGTATGACAAGGTCCCTAGAGAGGTTTTTTGGAGATGCCTGGAGGCTAAAGGTGTGTTGTTTCCATACATTAGGACAATTAAAGACATGTATGATGGATCTAAGACTCATGTTAGGACAGTGGAAGGTGACTCAGAGTATTTCCCAGTTGTTATGGAGTTACACCAAGGATCTGCGTTCAACTTATTCTTTGTTGCCTTGGTTATGGACGCACTGACACGCCACATTCAAGGGGAGTTGCCATGGTGTATATTATTCATTGATAACATAATTCTGATTGATGAGACGCGAGGTGGCGCTAATGAGAGGTTTCAGGTTTGAAGACAGGCCTTGACTCTAAGAGTTTCAAGTTGATCGGGACTAAGATGGAATAGCTGGAGTACAAGTTAGGTGCGGAGCCGAGGGAAGCGGGCACGAAAGTGAGGCTTGAATCACAGGTCATCACCAAAAAAGGCAGTTTTAAGTATCTTGGGTCGATTATCCAGAGGGATGTGGAGATAAACGAGGATGTCACACACCATATATGGGTGGGATGAATGAAATGGAGATTAGCATCTGGAGTCCTGTGTGACAAGAAAGTGCCTCCGCTACTCAAAGATAAGTTTTATAGAGCGGTAGTTAGACTGGTCATGTTGTATGAGGCTGACTGTTGGCACTTACATATCCAGAAGATGAAAGTAGAAAAAATGAGGATGTTGAGGTGGATGTGCGGGCACGCTAGGATGGATAATATTAGGAATGAAGATATTCGGAAGAAGGTGGGTGTGGCTCCTATGGATGACAAGATGCAGGAAGCGAGGTTTAGATGGTTCGGGCACATATGAAGGAGAAGCCAAGATGATCCGGTAAGGAGGTGTGAGCGGGTGGTTTTGGCGGGTACGAGAAGAGGTAGAGGGTGGCCTAAGAAGTCTTGGGGAGAGTGATCAGACATGACATGGCGTGACTTCATATTTCTGAGGACATGGCCCTGGATAGTAGGCATGTTCATGGATCGGATCAGATCAGATTTAGCACATTTCATATTATAATTTCGGATTTCGAATTTGTAAATTGCAATACGAATCCGAACCAAATTAAATTCGAATTGGATCGGATTTCGATGTTTGGATTCGATAAAGATTTCAGATTTCGGTTCGAATTGTATGCCTTATTAAGATGCTAAAATAAATAATTTTAATAGGCTATATCCTACTATTTTCAGTAGCAAAACTCATTCATTTTTATATCTTTTACTTTTAATATTGAAAGGAAAGAAAAATCAAAAACAGTGAGAGAAATAACAAAGAAACCTAAAAATTTTAAAAGAGCACCCATCACTTTTATATGTAAAATATAAATTTCTGGGTTCGGATCGGTTTGGATGTAAATTGAGTCAAACCGTATCCTATCCGATATCCAAAATAATTAAATTAAAGATCCAAAATCCGATCCAAAGAGCTAAAATTCAATCAAAACTAATCTTAATAACACAGATCGGTTTGAATTTTCGGGTTTGCACAAATAATGCACATCCATACTTGATAGGAAGGTGTGTAGGTCGAGCATTAGGGTTGTAGCTTAGGAAGTAGTTGAGCATTTTCCTACAGGTATGAGGCTAGTCTGATAGGGTTTTGTCTTAGACTGGTAGTGATTAATGTTGTGTGCAAACTATTCTCCCGTTTTTCTTTGTGACGGGCCTTATCTACCGGTTATTGTTATTGTTTTTCATCTATTTCCTGGTTCTTATGTTGCGGTCATTATTTCTATTTTTTTTAGTACTGATATATTGTCTTTCTTTTCCTCTTATTGAGTCGAAGTCTACCGAAAACAGCCGCTCTACTTCCTAGGGGCAGGGGGTAAGGTCTCGTACATACTACCCTCCTCATATAACACTTGTAAAATTTTACTGAGTTGTTGTTGTTATACTTTTAAATAAATTCTTTTTTCTTTATTAGAATTTGAACTCTAATTTTTTTATAATTTTCACCCACTTATTGATTATTAAGTCATGCTCTGTGAAATGAATAATTTTTTTTCTTTTTTGTCGGTGTGTGGTACTCATATTGGAGCCCGACTAGTTTTTTTATAATTTTCACCCACTTATTGATTATTAAGTCATGCTCTGTGAAATGAATAATTTTTTTTCTTTTTTGTCGGTGTGTGGTACTCATATTGGAGCCCGACTAGTTTGAATTTATTTTTTCTATTTTTTCTACATTTCTAGTTTTACTTTGCTTCTATTTTTGTTTGAATATATTTTCGAATATAGATTACTAACAAAAAGGTCATCTATAACACTAGTAAACAAAAGAAGGATATCGTATATACTTGTGTTGGACTATTTCCTGTAAGACAGTTTGTTATTGGCAAGTTGGAAGTGGGACGTTTCTTACTCGTACCGTGCCTGTTATCCTCGGAACTGATCATAATGAAATAGCGCATAACAGGCACGAGATTGACTCAACAAGTACGAGTTTGTCTCAACAGGCACGAGTTTGTCTCAACAGGCACGAGTTTGTCTCAACAGGCACGAGATTGTCTCAACAGGCACGAGACTGACTCAACATGCATGAGACTGACTCAACAGGCATGAGACTGACTCAACAGGCATGAGACTGACTCAACAGACACGAGATTAACTCAACAGGTATGAGATCCTAGAGTTAATTATTTATTTGAATTTTAAATTCAAAATTCGAATAAATAATCGTGTCTGTTTGTAAAACAATACATCCTATCAGAAAGGGTCTGTTGGTTGCCTATAAATATACAAGAATTCCAACGAAGTGGATATAGAAAATCACAAGTGTTACTGCAGGCTTTGTTGTATCCTGAAGAGAATCGTTTTGTATTTTCCCTAAATTAGTATACAGGCGATAACTCTTTAAGGACAGTCGATTTTCACGCCTCAAAGCCAGTTTTGATTATTATTTTTCTAACAATCTTAAAGAGTTATACTGCTATGGAGAAATTGATGTCTGTTGTTGAGAATCCGAAGGAGTTCATCACACTTGATCGCTTTGATGGAACGAACTTTACCCGTTGGAGAGACAAGATGATATTCTTGTTGTCCGCTCTCAATATCTACTATGTTCTTGATTCTGCCTTGCCTCCGATGCCTGAGCCTACAGAAGAAGATTCTGACGTAGTCAAGGAAGAAAGGAAGAAACGAGAACATGATGAACTGTTGTGTCGCGGCCATATTCTGAATACTTTGACAGATCGTCTCTATGATCTTTACTGCAATCTGAAGTCGCCAAGAGAGATTTGGACTGCTCTACAAACTGCATACCAGAATGAAAAACGAGGTATTGACAAATTCCTGGCTCTGCAGTACTTTGAATTTAAAATATTTGATACTAGGCCTATAATGGATCAGATTCATGAACTGCAAATCTTAGTATCAAAACTAAGTGATCTTGAAGTTAAAATTCCTGATGCACTTCAAATAGGTGCTATTCTTTCGAAATTGCCTTCCTCTTGGAATGACTATAGAACGAAAATCCTACATTCTATGGATAAAATGACTGTGGAACAATTTCGTACTCACATTCAAATTGAAAGTGAGACTCGTGCTCGTGATGCTATTAGTCAGCCTTCGAGTTCCGCAGTCAATTTTGTCAGTCAGAATGATTCAGGAAGTGGGAACAAACATCTGAAAGTTTCCAAAAAGTCTTCTTTTAAAAAGAGAAAGAACTTTAGTTGTCATCATTGTGGAAATAAAGGCCATATGATTCGGGACTGCAGATATAGAAAGGCAGGAATAAATTTCAATGCAGGCAATACCGAAAAGTCTAGAAAGATTGAAAAATCTGGAAATTCTGAAAAGGCAAACATAGTGGAAAATTCTGCCCAAGGACTGGTTGCCATGGTTTCCGCAATGCAAATTGGTATGGTCACAGAGTTGAATGTGGCTACCGCTGCTACAAATACTCAAGACTGGTGGCTAGATTCGGGTGCTACTATTCATGTCTGTTATGACAAGAAGATGTTCAAGACATATGCAGAAGTGCAGGATTCTGAACAAGTCTTGATGGGAAACCATGTTGCGGCAGATGTTGCTGGAAAAGGAAGTATTGAGATTAACTTCACATCTGGCCAGAAGTTGACGTTACTGAATGTGTATCATGTTCCTGATATGAAGAAAAACTTAATGTCCGCTGCTTTGCTGTCAAAGAAAGGCTTCAAGATAGTTATTGAGTCTGATCATGTAATAGTGTCTAAGAATGGTGTTTTTGTTGGAAAAGGCTATAACTGTAACGGCATGTTCAAATTGAGTATTAATGAAATAAATTATGTTTCTGCTTACATCATTGAGTCTGATTCTTATTTATGGTATGCTAGACTAGGACATTTAAATTTTGGCTCCTTGAATTATATGTCCAAAAATGGTTATATCTCATGTAAAACTCAACATATAAAATGTGAAATTTGCATACAAGCAAAGATGACAAAGAAACCATTTCGTAAAGTTGAAAGATCCACAGAACTATTAGATTTAATACATTCAGACTTGTGTGAATTAAATGGAGAATTAACTAGAGGAGGCAAAAGATATTTTATTACTTTTATAGACGACTTCTCTAGATTTACATATGTTTACCTACTTAGAACTAAGGACGAAGTTTTTCAAAAGTTTAAAGAATACAAGTCTGTTGTGGAAAATCAAAGGAGTAGGAAAATTAAAATTATTCGAAGTGATAGAGGCGGAGAATATTTTCCTAACGAATTTAATAAGTTATGTGAAGAGCATGGCCTAATACATCAAATGAGTGCCCCTTATACTCCTCAACAAAATGGGTTAGCGGAAAGAAAAAATAGAACTTTGGTGGATATGGTTAATGTTATGTTATTTAATGCACATTTGCCACATAATTTATGGGGTGAAGCACTACTAACTGCATGTTATATTTTAAATAGAGTGCTTTCAAAAAGTATGCATATTTCGCCTTATGAGCTTTGGAATGGTAGAAAACCAAATTTAAATTATTTTAAAGTGTGGGGGTGTACATCCTATTATAGAGTACTTGACCATCAAAGAACAAAATTGGGTCCTAGAGGAATTAAAAGTGTTTTTATAGGATATGCACAACACTCCAAAGTTTATAGACTGCTGGATCTAGAATCTAATGTCATTATAGAATCTATACATGTTGAATTTATTGAAAATAGATTTATAAATGACAATGTTAATAAAATGATTGAAATAAATGGAAAACGTATTGATGCTAATAAATTGTCGCTTTCTGAAATTATTAAAACTAAGGAAAGAAGTGATGATATGCAGATAGAACCAAGGAAAAGCCAAAGAATAAGAAAGGAAAAACATCTTGATTTTGATTTTATTTCTTCACAATCTATAGTATTTCTTGTTGAAGGAGATAGGACAAACGTTTGTAATCAAATTCCAATTGTATTAAATGTTGAAGAAGACCCAAAGACGTTTCAAGAAGCAATGTCTTGTAGAGACGCTGCTTTTTGGAAAGAGGCCATTAATGATGAAATGGACTCAATTATATCCAACAACACTTGGGTTTTGGTTGATCTTCCTCTTGGATCAAAACCTATAGGTTGTAAGTGGGTATTTAGGAGAAAGTACAATACAGATGGTTCTGTCCAAACCTTCAAAGCAAGATTAGTTGCAAAAGGTTTCGCTCAAAAGGAAGGCATAGACTATTTTGATACATATGCTCATGTTGCAAGAATAACATCGATTAGAGTCCTTTTATCCTTGGCCTCTATCTATGATCTTTACGTACATCAAATGGATGTTAAAATAGCCTTTTTAAATGGGAACCTTAGTGAAGAAATATATATGTAACAACCTGAAGGATTTGTTCTTCCGGAAAACGAGAAGAAAGTTTGTAAATTGATAAAGCCTCTTTATGGTCTTAAACAAGCGCCTAAACAGTGGCATGAAAGATTTGATAGTGTAATACTATCAACCGGATTCGTACATAATAATGCAGACAAGTGCATTTACTCTAAATTTACAAAAGAATATGGAGTAATAATTTGTTTATATGTCGATGACATGCTGATTTTTGGTACGAATCTACAAGGAATTACCGAGACCAAAAAGTATCTAACCTCAGTTTTAAAAATGAAGGATTTAAATGAAGTTGATACTATTTTGGGAATCAAGGTCAAAAGAGATAACAAGCAAGTGATTTTGTCACAAGCACATTATATAGATAAAATCCTTACTAAATTCAGTCATTTAGGAATAAAGGGGTATAATACTCCTTATGATTCTAGTGTTAAGCTAACTGCAAATACTGGAAGAGCAGTAGCACAGTTGGAGTATGCAAGTGTGATAGGTAGTATGATGTATGCAATGCATTGCACTAGACCCGACATTGCATTTGATGTTTGTAAACTTTCAAGGTTTACCAGTAATCCAGGTAATGATCATTGGAAAGCAATAAGTAGAGTACTTGGATATTTAAAATATACAAAGCACTTAGGCATTTGCTATAATGGTTTTCCTAATGTATTAGAGGGATATTCTGATGCAAGTTGAATTACAAGTGTTAATGATAATAAATCCACATCAGGATGGATATTTACTCTAGGCGGTGGAGCCATTAGTTGGGCATCCAAGAAACAAACATGTATTTCCCATTCTACTATGGAATCTGAATTTATTGCATTAGCAGCTGCTGGAAAAGAAGCAGAATGGCTGAGGAATATGTTACTTGATATAAAGTTGTGGCCACAACCTATGCCAGCCATTTCCATATTCTGTGATAGTGAGACTACAATGTGTGTTGCTCACAATAAAATATATAATGGGAAATCGAGACATATAAGCTTGAGACATGCTTATATAAGAGAATTAATTACAAATGGAGCTATAGCTATAATATATGTGAGATCAAATAAGAATTTGGCTAATCCACTTACGAAGCCATTAGGTAGAGATGTAGTACAACAAACTTGTGGAGAGATGGGGCTGAGACCCTTAAATTAAATACAAGGAATAGGAACCCCACTTTGAGTTAGTATACACTCTAACAATATAAGTTCAATGGGTAATAACAAGTTACTTGTATTGTTTAATCACTGATCTCCTCTTTAGGAGCCCTAATTCTAATGTAATACTTACTGTTATATGAGGAGTTAAGGAGTTGTTAAATGCTTGTTATAACAGGGGCATAAAGACAAACTCCAAAGTGCATACTGTTACATGAAGAGGTTGATTAATCTTAATGGAATTATTAATGTCTGGAGTAACAGGGACATATTAACTAATTCCACCTATATGAATATTGAAGTGGTGCCGCTTCTAGCAAGATTTAAAGGGTTGATCTTGTAAATATTCATGAATTCAGGATGAGCACATGGCCGTAAACGTGCTAAAGCGAATACTGGATTTTCTAAGCTACTAGATAACGCTGTGTGTGTGGTATTTTCGGTTTTGGCACAAGGATTTGTGGTTCAAATCTTAAGATACCATTAATTTCGTCAAAACTTTAAAATACTTACACTAAAGGAAAGTTCAAATCTGTAAAAGATACTTTCAATTATTCACAAGTGTTATGAAGTGAAATAACAAACTAGTGGGGGATTGTAAGATAGTTTGTTATTGGCAAGTTGGAAGTGGGACGTTTCTTACTCGTACCGTGCCTGTTAGCCTCGGAACTGATCATAATGAAATAGTGCATAACAGGCACGAGATTGACTTAACAGGTACGAGTTTGTCTCAACAGGCACGAGTTTGTCTCAACAGGCACGAGATTGTCTCAACAGGCACGAGACTGACTCAACAGGCACAAGACTGACTCAACAGACACGAGATTAACTCAACAGGCACGAGATCCTAGAGTTAATTATTTATTTGAATTTTAAATTCAAAATTCGAATAAATAGTCGTGTCTGTTTGTGAAACAAGACAACCTATCAGAAAGGGTCTGTTGGTTGCCTATAAATACACAAGAATTCTAACGAAGTGGATATAGAAAATCACAAGTGTTACTGCAGGCTTTGTTGTATATTGAAGAGAATCGTTTTGTATTTTCCCTAAATTAGTATACAGGCGATAACTCTTTAAGGACAGTCGATTTTCACGCCTCAAAGCCAGTTTTGATTATTATTTTTCTAACATTTCCCATAGTTAGCACCATGTAAATTAATGAAATTTATTTAGCATAAAATGACTAAATACAATACTTATAGTGCTCCTTGCTCCAATAAATAGATATTTTGCAACACTTATTTGTTGCTTGGTTTTTTTGTCATACTTCTTGTTATTAGTTACAATAGGAAAAGCAGAAAGGTATCATATTGAATGTAAACTTTTTGAATGGGGTGTCTCATATGAAGATTTGATCAAGATGATAAGATTCAATTGGGGAAACATTTATTGCTGGAGTGGCTAGGGCATAATACTGTGCTATACACTTGGTATGTGATTATTTACTGTTTTTTTTCTTTTTTTCTTTTTGAGAAAGCTTTACATCATCTTGCTTCCATGTGACTACATTCTAATATATTATCTCTTCATATTTTCTTTAATATTGTAATTTGTTAGATCTCGTTTTCTATTTTTAATATGAATTATTCTGTTGCATATATTTTATTTATCAAATCTTAGTAAAAAAGGGTTTGAGAATTACTTTTTGAAAAGAGAAAAATGAATTAATGCAAACATCAGTCTCTTCTATCTCTTTCCATGACGAAAGATGTTGTGATTATTAAGTTAACAACTGTTTTAATTAACACCGTAATCCAATGGGATGCATGTCTTAACGGAGATATTAATGCTTGTTGTTGTAACATTTATTGAATGTTACTGTAAAGATGGTAAGGTCTTATTTTCTCTTTCGTGTTGAATGTAGCAACTAAGTCTCTATGTTACTTTATGTCAGTATTTCGCATATCCAAGTTAATCATTTATGTCAATATACTGCCTTAGTTCTTGTTATCAAAAACCTTATTGAAAGATATGAAATTATGAGTTGTTTATTCAAAGTTCTAAAATTTTAGAAAAGTTTTATTATTAAAAAAATTTAGATGGAAATAATGAGTTAAAAACTTGGAAAGAGGTTTATTATTGTCCTAATGTCATAACCATACAAATAAATTTATGAATTTTTTATTAATTGAAAAATTAAATTTATTAATGCAGACTTAGTTAAAGATCAGGCACAATAAAAGAAAAAGATTCATACACGTGATATACTAGTTGAGAATTTCTATTATTATTACTATTATTGGTAAATATTATTATTATTATTACTAGTATATATTTTCTTTTCATTTTTATGTTATTTCGGTATTGACGAAGATGTGGCTTGAGCCTAAAAAAAGAAGTAAGGATTCATATAGCAGATTTCAATTATTTAAAAAATTATTTTTGTTGTAATTGAAAATGTCAAATTAATGAACACAAGAAAGTAATGAAGTTCTTAATAATTGATCGTACGCAAACATGGTAGTTTTCTTATGGTAAAAAACTTATATCTATATTATACTCCCTTTAGTAAAATTTTGTTCGCCCTTTTACTCTTTAAAATAGATTTCACATTTAAATAAAATAATATTTAATTATTTTTTAAATATTTAAGACTTTAAAATCAGTTAAAATTTTGGTTAATAATGCTTTCTTTACGTGATTATGTACGGAATCTTAATATCTAGGACTATTAATGTTATACCATATATAAATATAATTGATTTTCCAAAAGTGATTTATTCTTTTAAGAATATAACCTCCTGTTGGATAAAAATTATAACATTCTTTTACTTAATATTTAAGTGTTTGAACTGAATTAAGCTTTTTCTTATGCAATTTCATCGTGGATGAATTGTTTTATCATGTCTAATCGTTGAAGTTTTTTTACATGAAGTATTATCTAACCTAAACTTGAATGGAATACAATAATTGGTTAACAATAAAAAAAATCTAAGGCATCTAATTATTTCCCTAATAGCCCAGCTAGGAAAAGCTGCATTGACAAGAGTATTAATGTGTTTAATACATCGGGCAACAGCTTTTAGCCAACTTTTATGTGGTAATTGTAATGACCCGACCGGTCGTTTTGAGATTTTGCACTTCGCCCGTCAGTTCTCGAGCATGACTAACCCCGTGTGATGTATTATAACTTATATAAATCGTCGGTTTTGGTTTTCAGGGTAATCGGAATGAATTTGGAAGAACAATTCTCAGTTTGAAGCTTAAAATTTGAAAGGTTTGACCAAGTTTTGACTTGTTAGTATACGATCTCGGATTGAAATTTTTATGATTTGGTTAGCTCCGTTAGGTGATTTGGGACTTAGGAGCGTGATCGGAATGTATTTCGGAAGTCCGTGGAAGATTTAGGCTTGAATTGGCGAAATTGAAATTTTGGCGTTTTTCGGTTAATATGTGAGATTTTGATATAGGGGTCGGAATGGAATTCCGAAAGTTAGAGTATGTCTGTTGTGTCATTTGCGACGTGTGTGCAAATTTTCAGGTCATTCGGACGAGGTTTGATAGACTTTTTGATCGAAAGCGAAATTTGGAAGTTTTTGGAATTCTTAGGCTTGAATTCGATGATGATTTGGTGTTTTGATATTGTTTTGAGCATTTCGAAGGTTGGAACAAGTTTGAATGATGTTATAGGATATGTTGGCATGTTTGGTTGAGGTCCCGAGGGTCTCGGATGTGTTTCGGGTGGTTAAACGGACCAATTGCATGTTTAAAAAATTACAGATTTAGCTTCAGTTCTGTTGCAGACTTTTGTTCTCTGCGATCACGTAGTAAGGTTCGTGATCGCATAGGTCTATTAAGGGCAACTGGAAAATTTGTCTTATGTGATTGTCAATTTGGGTTTGCGATCGCGAAGGTCTGTGGATTTGGCTATCGCGACCGCGTGGCTAAGGTCGCGATCGCGAAGAAGGATTTGGAGTGGTCGTGAGGTGAAGGATTTTCTCTACGCGAATGCGTAGTAAGGGCCACGTTCGTGATGATTGATGAGTTTGTTGTTCGCGATCACGTGTGTTGTTTCGCGATCGCGTAAGGTAAGTTGAGGGGCAGTCCATTTTTGTGCTTCGCGATCGCGAGGTAATTTCCGCGATCGCGATGAAGGAAATAACTGGGCAGAATGTTTAAGTTCAAAATCGAGAGTTTAAGTCCAATATCACAAAAATCATTGGAGGCTCGGCAGAAGGTGAAATTCGAGGAAATTTTCAGTGGATCAATTGGGGTAAGTATTCTTCATTAATATTTGGTTTAATTCCATGATTTGGTCTTGAATTTCATCATTTAATTTGAGAAATTAGAGTGGAAATTGGGGAAAATGGAAGAAAAGTTTGAGAATTCTTTTGGGAATTTGAATGGGCAATTGAGGTCGGATTTTGATGAATTTGATATGGGTAGACTCGTGAGAGGATGAGAATTCTACTGATGTGATTTTTATCGGATTCTGAGACATGGGGCCGGGGGGCCGGGTTTGAGCAATTTCGGGATTTTTGAGGTAAATTAGATATTTTCGAGTGGGCGTTGTTCCCTTAGCATATTTTAATGGTTATGTACTGAGTTTGGTTACATTTGGAGCATTTGGAGGTCGATTCGAGAGGGCAAAGGCATCACGGGCTAGAGTTTGGACCGGATAGAGGTAAGTAATGATTGTAAATGTCTGTCCTAAGGGTATGAAACCCTGGGCCTCACATCGTTGTGCTACTTTGAGGTGACGCACACGTTGGATGACGGGCGTGGGGTCGTGCACCGTTGGGGATTGTGACTTAGTCCGTCCCGAATGACTGTTTTACTGCTTATTTGATTGAAAACTATTTGCTATCATCATATTTTGGGCTAAATGCCATATTTGGGCCTCGTGCCAACTGTTTTGGACCCTTAGGAGATTTTTACTGTTATTTCCTCATTGTTTTGACTTTATATTTGTATTCAGTCATGTTATATTTTACTGTTTTCATAACTTATCCATATTTACTCTATTTTTAATACTTTAAATGATATTTTGGTCTGAGCATCATATTTTACTGTGCCTGAGTGGCTTTTAGAGATTTCTGAGTGAGTAAGGCCGGTGTTGTGAGGATTATGGGATCAGGCTGCACGTCGCAGCAGTGTGGTACTGAATTATGATTATGAGGCCGAGGGCCTGAGTTGTACGCCACAAGGTGGCTTGATATGAGGCCAAGAGCCTATTGATTATGCCACGAGGTGGCTTGATATTGCGCTTGGGTCGTAAGGGGGCCCTCCCAGAGTCTGTACACCCCCAATGAGCGCGGGTACCCTAAGTGAGTGATATATTGATTATGCCACGAGATGGCTTGTTATTGCGCTTGGGCCGTAAGGGGCCCTCCCGGAGTCTGTACACCCCTAGTAAGCGCGGGTACCCAGTATGAGATGTGATATAGCCCAAGGGGCTGATAATGTTCCATGTTATTGCCCGAGGGGCGGTTCTTGATTTATGTTATGCCCGAGGGGATGATTACGAGTGATTGTGAGGTAGCCCGAGGGGCTGGTTCTGTTGATATTATACCCGAGTGGCGGTTTATGGTACATGTTTTGCCCGATGGGCTTTTTACGTTTCTATCATGTTTATTCACTATTTTATCACCCGTTTGAAAACTATTGAAAATTGTTTTAAAAGGTTTTACCGAAACTAAGCATGATTTACGCAGTGAATGATTTCTGTACTGTGTTGGAAATATCATGCTTTTGTTGTTGCGTTTTGACATGGTTTACTTGTTTTCTTACTGCTCAGCTTTCATTTACCTTTTATTACTTACTGAGTTGGAGTCTTTACATTACTCCCTGCACCTTATGTGCAGATTCGGGTATTTTTTGAACCCGGTAGCGGGTGTCGATTGCTCAAAGGCAGAGTCATCGGAGTTTAGCAAGGTAGCTTCCCGGCGTTTGCAGTACAGCTTTTCTCCCTCTTGCTTTCATTAGACTGTATTTAGTATATTTTTAGACTTTTCCGTTGTATCCAGACTTTAGTAGATGCTCGTGACTTATGACATCCCGATGTCGGGCTTGTATATTATTTCCGCACTGTTAATTTAGACTTATATTATGAAATATTATTTTAAATTAAAGGCTTAAACATGATTCTTATTGATAAATGGTTAATTTGGGAGTTGTGTCGGCTGACCTAGTTTCACGATAGGCGCCATCATGACCGTATCGATTTTAGGGTCGTGACAAGTTGGTATCAGAGCCTAGGTTACATAGGTCTCACGAGTTATGAGCAGGTTTAGTAGAGTCTCGCGGATAGGTACAGAGACGTCTGTATTTATCCTCGAGAGGTTGCAGAACCTTTAGGAAAAACTTCACATTCTTGAATTCTTATCGTGCTTCCTTGATTCAGCTTGAAATGTAACTCTTTGAATTCCTTTCACGCGTTCGTATGCGCATATGAGCGCTCAGTATAAAATGTGCATCGATGGCTTGTGATTCCCTGATCGAGGGACGAGATGTGATCTCTATGTATTGATGTTGGTCTAGTCTGGAGGACTTGAGGTCGGGTTTTGCCTATAGCTTGAGTTCTGAGGCGTTGATCGTGTGAGCATGTGTTTTTGGATATGTATGTCCGATGGTGTCCCTATTAGTGGGAGTAATGACTGGATAGCTACGTGATGAGTGTGATGCGACTGTAAGATATGTTCATATGAATTGAACGAGACGAGAAAGGGCTGCCTGAGGACAGAAAGGACTATTTGGTGTTTGATTTCCATCTTAATTTGATGTATCGCCCCGAGGTATGGGAGTATAAAGAATCATTTTATACTTTCTAGTTGGGGGAGTGAAGTGGATTTCACGTTGTGATATGAGTTCAGACTCAGGAAGAGTAAGTGACTGCGTAATGTCTATGACGGTGGAAGGGTATAAAGAGATGTTAGTTGAGGCGAAGCGGGTGGGTTATCTCCTGCGGAGTGTTCTGAATGTTGTGTGATCCTTATGTGGTTTGTTGGAATGTCTCTTTTACCAGCGAAAAATATATGCTGCAATTTGAATTTGGGTCGCTTAAGAGAGTGGGCTTGACTGCTACGAGAGCGAATGCGAGATTCGCAGAAGATTTGAGGTATTAGATGGTCTGTGTTGTACGAGCTTATGAAGGATTGAGTTTAATCTCACTATGGTATTATGGCAGTGATAGAGTATACGCAATATGAGTTATTATGTGTTTTGATCTATGGCTTCGAGCCAAGTGGGGGAGTCTGCTATTGATTAGATAATTGCACGGTTATGTGCTATGTTGGTTCCAGTTTGAGGCGTACGGGTGAATCAGTTATGGCTTACGAAGATTAAGACCGAGGATGGCTCGAGTAAAGAAATTTTTTGACAAAGGTTATATTATGCTTCATAGGTGTATGAGAATCACGGAATGTCTTGAGAGGTTATTGGTAAAGGATGTGCGGTGCATAGAGCAGGAAGTCGCTTGGTTGCATTAAGGTGAGGTTACATTTTGCGGTGTCGGAGTGCTATTAGAGCACAGGTCGTCCGGTCCATTTCATCGGTCTAATTGCTATTTGAGTAGAGTAGATGACTCTCGAGAATGATTCTAATGTGTTCAAGATTTTACGTGTAATAATTGGAGATTTTACAGGTTATCTATTTGGCTAGAAACTGAGGTTTGCATTGGAGGATGTCAAGACTCGTGGTATTTTTATATCAATTATGGGATTCTATATATAAGTATTAGGACGGTAATGGCTTCGGATTTGCAGGAAGTCACTTCAGGGTAGGTATTTGGAATGTGGTTCGTTTGGGAATATCTAAGAGAGTATCCAGCGGCTTATGAGCCTTAGACGGTGTGGTTTTATGCTTGGGTCTCGTGTGGTGAGTCGGGGTTGAGGAATTGTGGTGTTATAACAAGAAGAAGTATCAAGTTAAAGGCAAATCGGAGGTAACTTGGATAGATGGATAGCTAGGTAGTAGGCCGGATCGGCATGGTAAGGATATGATTAGTTCTTTGGATGCTTACAGGGTAATGAATTTTTACAGGTGTTTCGCGAAAATTCTCTTGGATTTTAGTGACCTGCGCAGCTTGGTTGAGTTAGATGAATTCAGTCCTGACAGTTTAGTTTTGTGCAAATGGAATTCAGAGAGTTATTGATTGGTTTCTACCACAGTTAGAGAGGTATATTTTTCCTACTGGCGTGAGGAGCATGGCATGTATAGTGATTTTCTTCTAGATGGGATCAATGGAAAGTTCTTGGCTAGTTGAGTACATAGTTACTTATGGCTCAGAAGGGATATGAAGTTCTCATGGTTATCCTAGGATGGTATGGTTTATGCGATATGTTGTGTAGGATTGAGATTTGCATGTGTAAGGTCATGGTCCCATTCAGAAAGGAAGGTCATGAAATTCTTAGGCAGTACGGGCAGCTTCAGATGATTAGGGAAATGATCTTCAGATGATTAGGGAAATGATATTACTAATTAGTGTGGCTTGATGGGGGTATACGTTTCAGAAAAAGGACAAGTGTTTGAGTTGAGGATACTTTAGTAGTATTGTGGCACTCTCTTGTTGGATCGACTGCTGATATTCGAGTTTGCTTGGTGGAACGAGAGAATTCTCGGAGTATATATCGTGGAAAGATTGGGTATTAGAGGTGTGGCATGTGTTCGGACGGCGGAATTGGGATCAGATATGGTGATTCGTGTGATATATGAAGTTGGAGACTGAAGTTCTCATAAACAGGTTATGTTGTGGTTGTGGGTCACGTGTATCGGTCTTGGGTGGTAACTATTGGGGGTTTGGAGACCCTAGTGGATCTTTTGCTGCTTGGTAAGTTAGATTTTGATGTGATATTGGGTATAGATGCGTTGTCTCCGTATCGTGTTATTCTGGACTGTTGCATTAAGGCAGCGGTGTTGGCTATGCCGGGGATGCCACGGATTGAGTGACGAGGTTTGATGGATTATGTTCTCAGTAGGGTGGTTTCATTTTTGAAGACCCAGCGGATGGCTGGGAAGGGTTGTCCTATTTGGCCTTCGTGGTAGATGTCAGTGCAGAGACTCTTACAATTGATTCAGTTCCGGTGATGAGGGGTTTTCCGAATGTGTTTCCTGCTACCGGGCATGTCGCCGGATGGGGTTGTTGATTTTGGTATTGATTTGGTGCCGAGCACTAAAGCATATGGCACTAGCGGAGTTAAAGGAGTGGAAGGAACAACTTCGGGAACTCCTTGACAAGGGGTTCATTGGTAGACCTATATGGATGTGTGTTCTGCATCGAGACGACTTTGTTGACTTCGAGTTGCTATTGATGAGGGATATGTTGATTCGGTTGTTATTGAGCTTTTTGTGTTCTGAGGTGATCTATGAGTTACCTTTCTGTGTTGCGAGGCGTTATGATTTGTTGGTTATCTGCTTCCTCGTGGTTATGATGATTTACTTTGGTTCTAGATATCAAATTGCGCATGGTGGTCGTTTTGAGCATAGTGACTTGAGGTGCTCATGTTGGACCAGTGTTTGGCCAGGGTCGTGCATTGCAGTGAAGTTATGTGGAGGTATGACCCTTCGAGTTAGATTCGTGTGTTCTGTTTCTACGATGTGTGACGGGTTCACATCATTGTGTTGTGGTGGTACTGGTGAGCTTGCGGTACGACTCTCTCATTTGAGACATTTTCAAGATTTGAGTATGTTCGGATTATTGCTTATTGGTGCGCAGATTGCACTAGTTGCGGCTTTAGTTTTGGATTGATGTGTCATGTCACCAGAGTAGCTGTGTTGGATTAGATGAGATCGTTGGGATCTAGAATGAATACAAACGGATCCAGTTTCAGCATGTTGGAAGGATGATATTGATGTTCGGCTCAGAAATTGCTATGGTCCTTGCCAAGGGAGAAGTGGCTTCACGAATGGTTGATTTGAGGAATGATTATGGCTTTCTACGTGTTTCATTTATCACGGGCAGTATATGAAAGTGTTGGAATGAGATTTTAAATGATAAGAGGTTATTATCGGTATTCGGTTATTGTGTGCAACTGTTGTGATTTGAAGCTATCGCTACAAGTGTTTGAGTTATGTGGTATGTCATGTAATGGCATTTGAGTCTGCGGGTATGGTTTGTTACATCTTGTTCGGGCTTATTCTGAGTATAGATGTGAGATTCTGATCTTATAGATGATTTCAGAAGTGGAAATATGGTTCTAAGGTTTATGGGCTAGGTTGGATTGTAAAATTTCAGTTTCATTGTGTTATCAGACCCATATGAGATAGGGTAATGTGGGATCACCCGGGGTATGTGCATGGTAAAGTTACACAGCGATTTGATGGGTTTTGGAACAACTCTGGGCACGTTCGAGGACGAACGTATATTTAAGTGGGGGAGAATGTAACGACCCGACCGGTCGTTTTGAACTTTTGCACTTCGCTCGCCAGCTCTCGGGCATGACTAGCCCCGTGTGATGTATTATGACTTATATAAATCGTCGGTTTTGGTTTTCAGGGTAATCGGAATGAATTTGGAAGAACAATTCTCAGTTGGAAGCTTAAAATTTAAAAAGTTTAACCAAGTTTTGACTTGTTTGTATACGATCTCAGATTGGAATTTTTATGATTTGGTTAGCTCCGTTAGGTGATTTGGGACTTATGAGCGTGATGGGAATGTATTTCGGAGGTCCGTGGAAGGTTTAGGCTTGAATCGGCGAAATTGGAATTTTGGCATTTTCCGGTTGATAGGTGAGATTTTGATATACGGGTCGGAATGGAATTCCAGAAGTTGGAGTAGGTCCGTTGTGTTATTTTTGACGTGTGTGCAAAATTTCAGGTCATTCGGACGAGAATTGATAGACTTTTTGATCGAAAGCAAAATTTGGAAGTTTTTGAAATTCTTAGGCTTGAATTCGATGATGATTTGGTGTTTTGATGTTATCTTTAGCGTTCCGAAGGTTGGAACAAGTTTGAATGGTGTTATGGGATATGTTGGCATGTTTGGTTGAGGTACCGAGGGCCTCAGATGAGTTTTGGGTGATTAAACAAACCAATTGCATGTTAAAAAAATTGCAGATTTGACTTCAGTTCTATTGCAGACTATTGTTCTCTGCGATCGCGTAGTAAGGTTCGCGATCGCGTAGGTCTATTAAGGGTAGTTGGGAAATTTATCTTATGAGATCACCAATTTGGGTTTGCGATCGCGAAGGTCTGTGGATTTGGCTATCGCGACCGCGTGGCGAAGGTTGCGATCGCGAAGAAGGATTTGGAGCGGTCGTGAGGTGAAGGATTTTCTTTACGCGATCGCGTAGTGAGAACCGCATTCGCGATGATTGATGAGTTTGTTGTTTGCGATCACGTGTGTTGTTCCGCGATCGCGTAAGGTAAGTTGAGGGGCAGTCCATTTTTGTGCTTCGCGATCGCGAGGTAATTTCCGCGATCGCGATGAAGGAAATAACTGGGCAGAATGTTTAAGTTCAAAATTGAGGGTTTAAGTCCAATATCACAAAAACCATTGGATAGCTAGAGAGAAGGTGAAATTCGAGGATATTTTCAGTGGAGCAATTGGGGTAAGTATTCTTTATTCATATTTGATTTAATTCCATGATTTAGTCTTGAATTTCATCATTTAATTTGAGAAATTAGAGTGAAAATTGGGGGGGAAATGGAAGAAAAGCTTGAGTATTCTTTTGGGGATTTGAATGGGCAATTAAGGTCGGATTTTGATGAATTTGATATGGGTAGACTCGTGAGAGGATTAGGATTCTATTGATGTAATTTTTATCGGATTTTGAGACGTGGGCCCGGGGGGTTGGGTTTAAGCAATTTCGGGATTTTTGATGTAAATTAGATATTTTCAAGTGGGTTTTGTTCCCTTAGCATATTTTAATGGTTATGTACTGATTTTAGTTAGATTTGGAGCATCCGAAGGTCGATTCGATAGGGCAAAGGCATCGCGGGCTATAGTTTGGACCGGATAAAGGTAATTAATGATTGTAAATGTCTGTTCTGAGGGTATGAAACCCCGGACTTCACATCGTTGTGCTACTTTGAGGTGACGCACACGCTGGATGACGGGCGTAGGGTCATGCACCATTGGGGATTATGACTTAGTCCATCCCGAATGACTGTTTTACTGTTTATTTGATTGAAAATTGTTTGCTATCATCATGTTTTGGGCTGAATGTCATATTTGGGCCTCCTGCCAACTATTTTGGACCCTTAGGAGATTTTTACTACTATTTCCTCATTGTTTTGACTTTATATCTGTATTCTGTCATGTTATATTATATTGTTTTCATAACTCAACGATGTTTACTCTATTTTTAACACTTTCAATGATATTTTGGGCTGATCATCATATTTTACTATTCTCGAGTGGCTTTTAGAGATTTTTGACTGAGTAGGGCTGAGGGCCCGTGTTGTGAGGATTATTATGCGATCGGTCTGCACGTCGCAGCAGTGTGGTACTGAATTATGATTATGAGGCCGAGGGCCTGAGTTGTACGCCACAAGCTGGCTTTATATGAGGCCGAAAGCCTATTGATTATGCCACGAGGTGGCTTGATATTGCGCTTGGGCAGTAAGGGACCCCTCCCGGAGTCTGTACACCCCCAATGAGCGTGGGTACCTTGAGTGAGTGATATATTGATTATGCCATGAGATGACTTGTTATTGCGCTTGGGCCGTAAGGGGCCCCTCCCGGAGTCTGTACACCCTCAGTGAGCGCGGGTACCCGGTATGAGATGTGATATAGCCCGAGGGGCTGATGTTGTTCCATGTTATTGTCCGAGGGGAGGTTCTTGATATATGTTATGCCCGAGGAGCTGATTACGAGTGATTTTGAGGTAGCCTGAGGGGTTGGTTCTGTTGATATTATGCCCAAGGGGCGGTTTATGGTACATGTATTGCCCGAGGGGCTGTTTACGTTTCTATCATATTTATTCACTGTTTTATCACTCGTTTGAAAACTATTGAAAATTGTTTTAAAAGGTTTTACCAAAACTGAGCATGATTTACGAAGTAAATGATTTCTGTAGTGTGTTGGAAAGATCTTGCTTTTGTTGTAGCGTTTTGACGTGGTTTACGTGTTTTCTTACTGCTCAGCTTTCATAAAAAATTATGCAAATGTAAAGCAAAACCACTCAGATCTGAAACATCCATGACCAAAAAAACTTTTTTCTGTCGGGAGAAATGGTATTTTTGAAATTTAGAATTGAAAGAACCCCTTTTTTGCCCAATAGACACACATATATTCACCATCACTCGCCTCTTAATTATAAGAGTCGCCATTTTTATGCCCCCACAATCACCGGTGATAGAAACCATCAAAAAAAACTTCCACCATAATAGCCATTTAAAAACCTCATGCCTTGCTTAGCAGCAAAAGAAAGAAAAAAAAACAGGGGCCAAAAATTAGAATATGGGGTGAAACTTTGCTGTCTAGTTTGGTGGTGATAGGAGTAAATGAAAAAGAGAAAAAAGAAAGAAAAAAATAAGAGAAAGAAAAGAAAAATAATTTTTTAATGAAATATACATTTGTCTAGAGTGTATAGTTCACTCCCTCCAGAAATCTGGTTATAGTTGGCTAAGGAATACTTATAGCCTGTTTGGCCAAGCTTATTTTTGGTCAAAAGTGCTTCTTTTTTTTCAAAAGCATTTTTGGCCTCAATTAGAAGTGTTTGGTCAAGCTTCTAGAAGGGAAAAAATCGCTTTTGAGGAGAAACAGAAGCAGTTTTGGAGAAGCAGAAAAAAGTAGCTTCTCTCCAAAAGCACTTTTTTGAGAAGCACTTTTGAAAAAAATACATTTAGAAGCAGTTTTTTAAAGCTTGGCCAAACACTAATTGTTGCTCAGAAGTGCTTTTCAAACTAATTAGCCAAACACAAACTGTTTCTTACCAAAAGTACTTTAGAGAAAAACACTTTTAAAAAAGCACTCTTCAAAATAAGCTGATTTTTACAGCTTGGCCAAACGGGCTATTATGCTTTTTCCTAAGAAGATTGTAATAGTTAACACATCCTAGCATAATCTTTTGCTCTTTGTTGAATCACCACTAGACAAATTCTCAAAGACGAATTAAAATTACATTTAATTTCTTGCTCCACAAGCAATGTGTTTGCTCAACTTTAATCAACTAGATTAATTAAGCAAGCTAAAATTAGGTTTAAGTATAGTTGTGTGATCGTGTAAATCATAACCAAATTTCGTATTAGGAAAATCTCATTAATTATTTTAAAATAATTAACGTATGGGAGACTGGTATGGTTAAGCCTAAACTTGTACTCAACCTCTCAAACAAGAAAAAGATTTGTAACTGCTCATATTTTATGGAGATTTATACGTGCATTTCTTGTGTCAATTAAAATTTATTTAATAAGCATGAAATTTCAGAGAAAGATGCATTTGTTCTACTCTAATTTTCTTAAAATCAAAACTACAAAAACCTTAATCTGACAAAGCCTCTGAACAACTATTGACTTTTTTTTTTTTGCACTGTTAGTAATTTTTTATTTTTTTCGATGACTCTGTGAATAGGAGAAGGAAAAGGGATTTTCTACACTTAAATAATTCATGATGAAATTTTAACGATATTGCACGATTAATTTTTTTGGTTTCTCATTTGGTCTTCCGTATCTTCTATGGGAGTAGATCAATCCAGTTTTGCATCGGGAAAGGGTGACCCCATTTTTGAGGCTCGAACTTGAGATGGTACTTACCTGAGCTATATTCAAGATTCGAAGTTTTGGGTTTCTATAACAATTTTAAATTAATACTATAATAATAACTAATCTCTTATTAAATAGTTATAAATATTTAGTGGATTTAAATATATATATATATATATATATATATATATATCAAAGTTCCTTCACCTTCTTTAGTCGAGAGTCATTCAGAAACAACCTCCCTACCCTTCTAAGGTAGGGGTAAGGCTGCGTATATCCTACCCGCCCCAGACCTCACTTAGTGGGATTATACTGGATAATTGTTGTTGTTGGGGGGAGATATATATATATATGATCTGGGTAAAAACTAGTGAGTTCGCGTGATCCTGCAGCCAACACATTAGATTTGCCCTTGATAGTTATCGCTTACCACCCCACGACAACCTTTGATGGTATACTTAGAGCTGTCAAAACGGGCTAGCCCAGCCCCACCCAGCCCAAGCCTCGTGAGCTTTCAGATTTGGTGTGCTAGGGCGGGCCGACCCTCCATCTATATGGGCCTTAAAATGGCTAGCCCAGCCCAGCCCTAAGAGGGTCGCGGGCTAGGGCGGGCCGACCCTTTAATATTTTTAGAAAAAAATATTTCTTCAAATCTTTAAATATTTTTTCGTGACATAATCTTTTAATTATATGAACGACTTTTGTTTATTTAAAGTGTATAAGAATCTTGATATTTGACAAGGAATCTCATAATTGAAATGTAAATTCTCTTTATCTCCAGCTCTTATTTTTTTAACGTTACATGAATATTTTTTTTGTTCTTTTCTTTCACTTTCCTTAGGTTCATGAATTGCTTCAATAAGTTTATATGTTAAGGTTTAACATTATTTGTTAATTTCATCATTATAGTCCGTAAACTTTTTAAAATTCATGAAATTTGCTAGTGTTATCAATTCTTTGCGTATTAAAACTTGACTTTTTACTATACTGAAGAGTAATTTAATAATTAATAATATATTAAAGTAACCAAACTGATCATTGGCCACTTAAAGTAATATTTTCTTTTTAAAAAAATTATTATTGTCCACTTAAACTTTCCTAGTTCGTTGTTAATTAAGCAAAAGAAAAATTAATCTTGTCATACTACATGCATATCAAAAATATAAATTCTAGTTAATATGGAATGATAAATTAGCAATCTAAGTTTGAAAAATGGGGATTATAGTTAACATTTTTTAGTTTTCATTTTTTTATATATTTAAATTTAAATTTAATTAATTTTTGGCCCACGGGCCGGCCCAAGCCCAGCCTCGGTCAAGCCCCAAGGGCCAGCGGCTGACTTGAGTCGTGCTTATAAGCCTCACTTTTAAATAGGCTAAAAAAATCTCAACCTAGCCCTACCCAAGTAGCGGGCTGTGTTGGACTAGCCTCACGGGCCAAGCCCATTTTGACGGCTCTAGGTATACTACACAAACAATTAATCCATGATTAATATAATTTGCTTGTTTTATATTAATGTACCTTCTCCTCACAATCTATTATCTAATTTTTCTCCTTTCAAAACCATGCAATAGAGGTCCACAAATGAGTTAGGTTTCAAATTAGATCAACCGAATACACAGTTAACTGACAAAAATAAATTTTTAGTGTAAAAATTCCTCAGAGATATTTGTACTTTCAAATGAAACTAATCTCGAATTCTGGGTCGAAATCTCGTCATTATTGTGTTTAAATATTACGCTAGGTCATGTGCCCCCTTCCCCTCAGATACCATAATCAGCTCCACCTCTTGTTAATTATGTGCCAATTGATTAAAATTATGTTCTTATTTATTTAAAAACTTTCGACTTAGAAAGTAAATCTTACCATTTTGACATTAGTAAATGATTGATTAACGCAATCATCGGATTGTCAGTATATTATATTGATAAAGCAAAAAAAAGAATATTCTAACTTTATGTCCTCTTCTTTGGTGCAATTTTTTGCTACAAATGTTCCTTTGTACCTATATTGTGCTAAATACTATTGTAAGTAAGACAAATTTTGTGCTAAATCATGATAACCAGAAAAGGTGAAAAAGAAAAGAACCTTGGAAATGGCTAGATCCTTTTTCCATCCATTTAATAATTTGAAATAAAGAAATACTAACAGAATGCCCTGACCGCCATACTGGGAAAAAAGAAGAAAAAGAACAGTAATCACCAAAATGCAAAAGGGTATAAAACTCAAGTAGCTTTTGATTTTTTCTTAAGATAGGGTAAGAAACTTACCGTTTAGTTATCACATAATTAATTATTCCGGAATTAATTATTTCAGGATTGTTATCCCATTCTTCCATAAGAATAAAAATAACATTACAATTTCAAAATATATATCGCTATTTTATCCCAACCAAACATGAGATAAACTCATATCAAATATAATTCCTAGATTAATTATTCCTTATCCCTCGTACCAAACGAGCCCTTATTATTTTATGCATCAGAAACACAAAACAGTTAAATCATTTTCCTCCGGAAACATAACAAATATATGCATCCAAAAAAAAAAATGAGTTCCATTATTTTCTTAAGATGGAAGCATGGGAGGATCTAGAAGTTTGTGTAGGGTTCGGTCGAAATCAGTAGTTGCTCATACAATATAATTGTTATTAAAAATTCGTTAAATATATATAAATATTAAATTTAGAATCCATTGTTTTAAAATTTAGAACTTATACAATTAAAATTTTTGTTTTTCAGAATATACGGACAATCCGATGCACGTCACATCCCGTAAGCTCCCCCAATGGAAGAAAGAAAAGGAAAGTAATGTCAATTATCACGATGAAAACAAAAGGGAAAGGAAAATCCAATTCTTCTTGTTTTGTCAATTAACAAATGATGAAAACACTAATCATTTAGTTTAGTTTGATGCTCGCATCGCTACAACTAACTTGAATTTGTGCCTTGTAAGGTGAAGGGGGAAACACTTACTATCGTAAACTTTTGTTAATCCTAGAATTTACATTTAAAACTTTTAATTAAAGGTGAAGGGATCTATTTATCTCACCACAAAAATAATGTTACCTTTGATGGTATAATTGATGAAGCTCATTCAAAGAGGAAAATGATTTTATATTTGTTGGTTTTATTTTGAGTTTTCGACCAATATTGTCCCTTATCTTTAAGGGTAGGTCTATTTTGATCTCTCAAATATAATCCTAAGCATATTTAATCTCTTAAGTATGTTAAAATGGAGCACCTTTAGTCTCATTGACACAATGTGTTCAAACTAACAGTGTTACCCAAATCTGATTCATGAAGTAAATCTTGTACTCTGAAGCAAAATGTTTCCTCTCATTTTATTGGATAACGCAAATTACCACTTTAATTCTTCATTTTTAGATAATGTCTTCTAAAATTTTGACCTTGAAAATATCCTCTTTTGTGCCAATTTTCAATGAGAAATGACATTGTATAGCCGCTGTAAAAATAATAGCCGAAAAATGTATAAAATTTGTATATATTTTTGTATATGTATTTACATTTAAGATTTTCGGTTGATTTTTTCAAAAAGAAAAGTTAAAATTTGAAAGAAAAAAAATTAGAGCTGTCAGGATCACTTATCTAGGCATATTATTGAAGAAAATGAATAACCAGGTTGTATTTATCATTTTTAGCCTGTACCAGAAACTATTTACATCTGGTAGCCGAAAAAGTATATAAAATTTATATAATTTTTGCATATTAACATACAAAATGTATAAAAATACAAAAAAATATACTACAAATTTTATATATTTTTCTGCTATTATTTTTACAGCAGCTATATAGTGCCATTTCTCATTGAAAACAAGCATAGAGGGGATATTTTCAAGTTCAAAATTTTAGAAGATATTATCTAAAAATGAGGAACTAAAGTGTTAATTTACGTTATCCAATAGAAGGAGAGGAAACATTTTGCTTCAGAGCAGAAGATTTGCTTCATGAATCAGAGTTGGGTAACACCGTCAGTTTTTTAACATATTGTGTCAGTGAGACTAAATGTGCTCCACTTTAGCATACTTAAGGGACTAAATATGCTCAGAATTATATTTAAGGGACCAAAATAGATCTACCCTCAAAGATAAGGAACAATATTGGCCAAATCCTCATTTTATTTTATATAATGATGTTTGATTGAATGTTAAATTGAAAAAAATAATTGGCATATAAGGTAAATATATATAGTTATTATTTTTTAATATATAAAAAATATCGTTAAATTATTTTATCTTTAACATTTCATGATATTCTTATAACAATAACATACATAATGAAAAAATTTAAATTTAAAAGTGCAAAAAAATTATTACTCTATTTTTTTGATAATTCAAAAAGGTTTCATATTAGATTTTTCAGTTTAGACAATTAAGAGTTGTGTTGGAATGAATATGATTTCGTCTTTCTTAATAAAAAACTTTAAGTTCGAGCTTTAAAAATAAAAAAATATATTAAAAAATTTTTTTCTTTATAAATCTATATATATATATATATTAAAGCAAGAAAGTTACCATATATAATTGACTTGAATTTAAGCCAAGTGGCAAGCTAATAAATGTCAATAGTATATGGTAACTTTATTCTATATTTGACTATTTTAGTTAAATACAAATATTTTATATATATATACGAAATATAAATTAAAAGATAATTTTGAATTTGTAGATAAAGTTCTAAAATTCAAATTTAAATTACAAATAAAATTTATAATTCAAATTTAAATTAAAAATAAAATTTATGTTTTTTATCATGTTATTATACTTAATTCGGTTAATGATCATATGGAATCATGTTAGGAACTTTTATTATTTTTTCTAATTATTTAAATACTACTTCGCCTAAAGCAAACAAAAAAACTACTCCATATAACTATAAAACTCTTTCACATTTAAAATCCTATAAGTATAGTTTTTTGAAATATTGTGAAAACTAGGAATATGATGCATTTTACACTCCTTCTTGCTTAAGTTTTGATTAGAAATATGTACAAAATAGTCCCAAAGGCTCACAAGTTGTGTTTGATTGCAGGTTTGATCAACAAGGTGACAAAGTGTCAAAAAACCAGCTCAAAAAGGAGTGAAACTTGCACAAGTACCAAGACAAGACAATGCTCAGTCAAATAGGGCCAGTGCGGTCCGCACAAGTGAATTTCAGAGAGGTTGTTATTCAGGCCTAAAGGCAATGCGGCCGCAAGGGGTTCTGTGTGGTCTGCATTGGGATCATTGTGGCCGCACTCGATTTAATGCGGTCCGTGGAGCCAAGGTTCAGAGAGGTGGTGTTTTGGAGGATGAAGGTCAATGCGATCCGCGTTCCTTTTTGTGCGGACCGCACTAATATCCACCGCGGCCGCACTCGATTTCGTGCGGTCCGCATTGCCCAAGTTCAAAGAGCCGGATATTCAAGTCAAGAGCATTAGTGCGGCCACACTCGATTTTGTGCGGTCCGCACTAGCTCCGTAGGGGTATTTTTTCCCAGATTTTCCAGCCTAGTATAAATAAATTCTTTTCCCATTTTTAGGTCTTCAGATAGTTTTTGCACTGAGCTGCGCTCGTGACTTCGTCTTTTCGACTTATTTTGAGTAATTTTAGCGTGATTTCAACATTGAATCTTCAAGTTTAATTTAGCAATTAATTATTATGAGTTTCTCTTCATCTATTTTCCTTATTTTCTTCTCTAATTATGAGTAGCTAGACCCATAAGCTAGGGTTGTGGCTCAACCTTAGTATGGGTAATTGATGGATCTTTTGTTTTGATGCTTGATTGTCTATGAGTGTTTGATATTTGGGCTAATTTAGGATTTTAATTGTGAATTAGTGGTTGCAAACACTAGTTTATGCCTAGTAGACTTGGGTTCTTCTTAAGAAAGAGAGCCTAAGTCCATGAAATTAGTCCAACAAGGAATTGGGGTGTATTCAAGAGATTGATAGCCCCATTTAAAGGGTTAAACCTAGAGATAGTAATATCCGACTTGAACTTTGATTGCTTGTGCAAATTTGCATACCCAATTGGTCGTGAGAAAGTCAATTCGGACAAAATCACTCGAACTACCGAGAGGTATAGAGTGAGTAGAATCGTATAATGGTTATATCATACTCCCCAAATGTGACAATCTAGCTTTAGACTCAAGTCGGTCAATTGACCACCTAGGCGAAAGTCGCTACCCTAATGCTTTTTAATCATTTGAACAACTCGCAATAGTTAAACCTTAGCTTTATTTAGTGTAATTGAGCATTGTAGTTTTATAAAATTAGAATCATAATCAAAACCAAAAATGTGTAGAAGTGCAATTAAGAGCAAATACGCAACTCCACTTTAGATAGACACCTGACTCCAATATCTAGCTCCCTGTGGAAATCGATCCCGACCTTAATCGGGTAAAAGCTGCTTCGACCTCTCTCGATACTCCATAGTAGTGCAGGGTTGGCCTCGATCACTTTTTGGCGCCGTTGCCGGGGAGCTAACGGTTTTGGCTATCTATCTAAATAGTTTTGTGTATTGTTCTTGTTTCCTTCTGTGTTACTAATTTGTTTGTGTCACAACTTCAGGTACAAAATGGCAGCAAACATAAACAATTCACCTCTTGGAGATCTTCCGCCGGGGAAGGAAGTAGATGACAATGTTGAAGATGAGGTCCCTATTGTTCCTCAAGGACAAAGGAGAGGCCACCAGACCAATGATAATATTCCAGACCCTCCCTCGCTACCTCCAAGAGTGGCTCCTCAAGTGCTTCCAAATCAAGGCTATGCAAGTGCAATTGTCCCGCCTCGGATTCGGGCGAGCAATTTTCAAATTACCAATGTGATACTGACATTGCTGGAGCAACATGGGTATTTCACGGTGCTGCCAATCAAAATGCTTACAAACATCTCAAGGGATTCGTGGATACCTGTTGGGTGAGAAAGCAAACTAATGTTTCCGAAGATGCACTTTGGTTGAGACTCTTCCCATTCTCACTTAGAGGGAAGGTATTGGATTGGCTCGAGCGACTTCCCAACCATTCCATCACTACTTGGGATGAGTTGGCGGACAAGTTCATTGCAAAAAATTTCTCACCAGGGCATATGGTAGCATTGAGAGATAAGATCTTGGCTTTCAAGCAAGAGCCCACAGAACCTTTGCATGAGATTTGGGAGCGTTATAGAACAATGGTGAAAGAATGCCCCAACAATGATATGGCTGAGGCAATGATCCAACAGACTTTCTACCGGGGCATTAACACAACAAATCAATGCATAGTGAGCCAATTTGCTGGGGCAACTTTATGAAGTTGTCCTATGATGAGGCTTGTGACATTCTTGACGAGATGACTGACACTTCTTCTGCTTGGCAAGGTAGAGCCAATGTGCCCCAGGGTGACCCAACGGTTACTCATGTGCACAAAGAGTTACATGATCATGGGCAGGCTATAGCTGAGTTGATAACTATAATGAACCAACTAGCAAAGGCACAATTGCAACAAGTCTAGAATCCTCGTCAAGTGAATGCTATGGAGAGTGTCAACATGCTTGTCAACAAAAGAAGACAAAGAGGTCAACATAATCAAGTGAATTCGGAGCAATTTGACAATGATTGTGGTAGATTTCAAGATAATGGTTATGATTGACAAAGTAAAGAGGTGCAATACGTAAACAATTATCAAGGCCAAAGGGGCAATTCTTCCAACCAACAATAATGGAGACCCCAAGGCAATCAACAACAACAAGGCAATGATAATTGGGGGAACAACAACTAAAACAACAACTAGGGTAATCAGAACAACAATCTAAACAATCAAGGAAATTGGAACGGTAACAATAACAATTGGGGTGGTAACAACAATCAAGGTGGATGGAATAATATAAACCAAGGAAATCGGGGGCAAGGCTTTCAAAGGCCCTCAATGTACTAACAACCGAACAATCCACCCCCATTTCTATCCCAAGGTTCTAGTTCTTCTAGCAATGATATGGGTAGAATTGAAATGATGTTCGAACAAATGATGAAAAAGAATGCAGATTCTGATGCGCAATTGGCTTCCCACAATACCTCAATTAGAAACTTAGAGGTGCAGTTAGTCCAAATCTCACAATCTTTGAATACTCGTCATAAGGGGGCTCTACCTAGTAATACGGTGGTTAACCCAAAGGGTGAGAACAATCATGTTATGATGGTAACTACAAGAAGTGGGAGAGGCAGTGATGTGAATGCCTCCATGCAAAGGCAAATTTTGAGTGATGAAGTTGAGTTGCAAGAAGATGAAGTTCCTTTGGTGGTTGAAAATGTAATTGATGACAATGTGAATGAAGAAGTGAGGATTGATATTCAAGATACCATGTGGAAACTCAAAATGACGTGAACCCGTCTAGGAAACACGTAATAGATATGCCGGAGCCGGTTGTGCCTAAAGCCAAGGTACCTTTGCCAAGGCCACCTCCACCTTATCCTCAAAGGCTCGCGAAGCAGAAAAATGAAAATCAGTTTAAAAAGTTCATTGACATGATGAAGAGCTTATCCATTAATGTGCCTTTGGTGGAGGCTCTTGAACAAATGTCGGGCTATGCTAAATTCATGAAGGACTTAGTGACAAAGAAGCGGTCTATGGATTGTGAAACTATAAAGATGACTCACCAAGTTAGTGCAATAGTGCATTCAATGGCCCCGAAGCTTGAAGATCCCGGTGGTTTCACCATTCCTTACACCATTAGGAGTGCGGATTTTGCTAAGGCTTTATGTGATTTGGGGGCTAGTATCAATTTGATGCCCTACCCAGTTTTCAAAAATTTGGGCATTGGGCAACCTAGGCCGACTTCCATGAGATTACAAATGGCGGATAGAACGATGAAGAGATCATTGGGTATTATTGATGATGTGCTTGTCCGGGTGGACAAATTTATCTTGCTAGCTGACTTTGTGATCTTGGGTTGTGAGGTGGATTATGAAGTTCCTATCATTTTGGGGAGACCTTTCCTTTTTACTGGGAAGGCGTTAGTTGATGTGGAAGCAGGGGATCTCACCTTCCGGGTGGATGATGAAAAAATGGTCTTTCATATGTGCAAGTCAATGAAGCCGCCCAACAACTCCGAGGTGTGCTCTTTTGTGGACCTTGTCACGGCAGTAATAGATGATGATATCAGTGCAATGATCAATGTAGAGGACCCTCTTGAGACTGTTTTGTTGAATCTTGACGTCAATGAGGATGCAAGCCGGGTGGAGTGTGTGAATGCGTTACACGGAATGGGATCGTACTCTTATAAGCCTAGAAAACTTTCTTTGGACCTTAAAAATAGGAAGACTCCACCAACAAAACCTTCAATTGAGGAGCCTCCGGTGTCGGAGTTGAAACCGCTGCCTCCACACCTCAGGTATGAGTTCTTAGGCCCTAGTTCTACTTTGCCACTTATTCTCTCCTCTTGTCTTACTAACATGCAGGTTGATGCCACATTGGCGGTGCTTCAAAAGCGGAAAAAGGCAATTGGATGGACTTTAGCTGATATTCGGGGAATAAGCCTCACATTCTATATGCACAAGATTATTCTGGAAGATGATGCAAAGCCCTCCTTGGAGCATCAAAGGAGGTTGAACAAGGCAATGCAAGAAGTTGTGAAAAAAGAGGTGATCAAGAGGTTGGATGTCGGGGTTGTGTACCCTATCTCTGATAGCTCTTGGACTTCACTGGTGCAATGTGTACCCAAGAAGGGTGGCATGACCGTGGTTGCAAATTCACAAAATGAGTTGATTCCCACCAGAACCGTCACTGGTTGGAGGGTATGCATGGACTACCGCAAGTTGAAGAGAGTGACACGTAAGGATCACTTTCCATTGCCTTTTCTTGATCAGATGTTAGACCGACTTGCTGGGCGTAATGCTGCTTGGTGGGCCGGGCCTGAACCGGACCGGGCCCGCAGTCCTAACGGGCCTGGTGGGCCGGTCCTGGTGGTCCTGAGAAGCCCGTGACGGGCCGGTCTTCATATATTAGCCCACGAGCCCGGGACCGTTTAGCCCGGGACCGTCAGCCGGTCCTGGGCCGGTCCTGGCGGGCCTAACGGGCCCAACGACTATTTTTTTTTTTTAAAAAAAAATTGTATTTAAAATTCTCCAACGGCCATATTTAAAATTTAGCCGTTTGGGCTGACAATTTGACCGTTTTTAAGTTTAGAAAATGCCCATTTGGCCCCCAAACTTTATATAATTACACTTTTCCCCATTTCTCAACTATAAATACCCCCTCATTCTTTCATTTTTATTCACCAATTCATCAATATCTCTCAATCTCTCTCAATCTCTCTACTACAATTACTTAATTTATTGTTGAAATTTCATGAAAAATTTGTGAAGTTGTTGAATTGAAGTTTTCAAGTGTTCAACGATTTTCAATTTTCAAGAAGTTGTTCGGCAATCCGGTAAACTCGTTTCAACTCTTACGTTTTAAGAATATATTTTTGTGTGGTTTAGTTTGCATAATTATAATTGATATGGCATTTTCTTTGAAAAAAATGTTTGGTAAAGGAAAAGATAAAACCGGTGAAAGTAGTGGCCAACCAACTACCCTTCCCCCGGCTCCCCGACCTAGAAAAGATAAGCAAGTTGAAAGTAGTCGCCAACCTAGACGTCCTCCTCCTTCCGTAATTCTTGATAGTGATCACCCTTGTTTTTAATTTACCGATAGTGAATTTTGCCATAATGTTGCACCAGGTGAAAGATTAGATGATGAAATTATGAATGTTTTTTATCCTAATGAAACTATCATAGAAAATAATGAGGAAAATGAGGATGATGATGAAACCCAAGCACCGAATTTAGATGATACACCTACTAGTCTTCTTAATAACCCAACTGATTCACCGGCCGACCCACATGTAGAAACTCCTACTTTTAATAGAGAACCTGCTAAACGCCTAGAAACATCATTAGTTTGGAATTTTTTTACTCAAGTAAGAGAACAAAATAAGGCTAAATGTAAAACTTGTGGGAAATTAATGGCGCATAAATATACTGGAGACCGTAGCGGCACGGGTAGTTTGACCAGGCACATAAAAACACACCCTAGAGATAAGGCTAGATTTTTACAAATGAAAGCGCACAGCTAGAGGGGACAAGTGTAGATTCTGCGATTAACCCTAGTACAGGTTCAAATCAAGTTCAACCAGGAATTAACACTATCACCGGAGGTATTTTATATTACGATCCAAATAGAGATCGTGAAGAATTAGCAAAGATGATTACTGTTATGTGCTTACCTTATACTTTTGCTTTTAATCCTAATTGGGTTCATTATATTAGAAGAGTTTTTAATCCTGCTTATAAAGGCTGGCCTCGCGCAACAGTTAAGAGTGATATTTATAAATTCAAAATGAATATGAACAATATTTGCGGTATTTATTTACTCATATACCTAATCGGATTTCTATTACTACTGATATTGGTAGAAGTGGTAATGATTGTGATTATCTAACTGTTACAAGTCATTGGATAGATGAGGAATGGACAATGCAAAAACGCATAATTGCGGTATAGAATAATTAATTCACGTCACACAGGTAAGTTTATAGCTAATACTGTTGCAGATATTTGTAGATATTTTTGCTTTAGCGATAAAATAATGGCAATTTCTATGGATAATGCTTCTAGTAACACTAGTGCTATAGGCATGCTTACAACAACACTAAATCCTGCATTTACTAATATTTTCCATGTTAGATGTATTTGTCATATTTATCATTTAATTGTCGGTGATGGTATGCGAATTTTAAACATAGAAATTGAAAAGGTTAGAATGGCTCTTAATTGGCTTTTTTATTCAAACCGTAGAAGTAGACTTAGAGAGTATTTTAAAAAATGTGATGAATATGGCCTTAGAGAAAGAAAGGTTCCTAAACCTTGCCCGACTAGATGAAATTGTATGTACGAAAGTTTAGTAGTTGCATATGAATATAGAAACCCAATTAATGCAACGTTTAATTCTCGGGTAGGTGGTGAGGATGATGATGAAATGCTTACTACTCAATGTTGGACGAATGTTAAAATTCTTTTAGATTTTTTAGAACATTTTCAAATTGCTACAAATGCATTTTCTGGGCAATATTATCCTACTATTTCAAACTGTTTAGTTTATATTGCAGCACTATCTGATTTGTTTATTGAATTTGGTGAGGGTGGGGACATTTATGAACTTGCTATAAATGAAATGAAACAAAAGTTTAAAAATATTTTTTCCTATCCCTCCTATTTATGGTCTTGCTGCAATGTTAAATCCTACAATGAAATTGGGAGGTCCTCATTTTTGGTATTCAAATATTTATAAGGCTTTAGATCTTTCAAATGAGGAAGTTGCTACACTTGCAGATGCAAAAGCCTCAATTAAAATTAATTCTCAAACAGTTTATAATGCTTATCAACTTGCCTTAGAGCATGCTAGGCCAACTATTCCAACCCCTACTTCGTCTAGCTTACAATCGTCTAAAAGAGCTGCGGGCTTAAAAGCTCTTAAATCTTGGACGGAGTTTAGGGGTTCTCAAGGTGATAATTATGATGAAACTTCACATCTAAATGAGCTTCAAGTTTATAAGTCTTAGGGACTTGAAAAGGAGAATCCAGACGGCTCTTTTGATCTTTTGGAATGGTGGAAGGCAAGGGAAAAACATTTTCCGGTTCTTGCAAGGATGGATCGGGATATTTTATCAATTCAAGCTTCAACTGTTGCATCAGAAAGCGCTTTCAGTAAAGCAATACTGCAAATAGGTGATCATAGAGTGTCTATGAAAGCTTGGAAAAATCAGTACTGTTTAGAGATGGGATCCGCTCGGAAAGAAGAAACTTTGGAATTGCAGAATCACAACCGGCGATAGATGAAGCTTATGAAGAAATGATAGCGAAACTTGCGGAGGATTCGGCTTTGCCCGGAAGTGGTGATGAACAAGCTTCTTTTCCACCACCACCAACGCAACCTCCTCCGAACCTTGAAGGATTTATGAGATTTGTAATAGATAATACATAGACTAATATGTAACTTGTATTTTGGCACATCTTCCTTAGTTTTTTTTTCCTTCTAATGGTGGTATTAGTACCTTGTTGTGCTCATTCCATTGGGGGAAGAAAGACTAAGAAAGATATGCCATTTTTGGTAATAAAAATTATAAGACATACCCTTGAATATCTTTTCGCAATATTCCTTTGTCTTTACTTGGAATTATTTATAAGCTACAATATATATATAACATACAATATATACTACAAGAAAATATATAAGTAATAAGTTATAATATATATACATAAGATACAATATATATACTACAAGAAAATATATAAGAGAATATATATACATAACATACAATATATACTACAAGAAAATATATAAGTAATAAGTTATAATATATATACATAAGATACAATATATATACTACAAGACAATATATTATGCATGACAATTTAGTGTTTTACTATTGTTTTGTTATTTTTCTTTTTCGTCAAGCACTTTAATAATTAGATCTACATATATACTACATATATATTTTTAATATAGCCATGATACTACAAGAAATTGCCTTTAAAAAAAATAAAAAAACCCAGCTAGGCCCGCGAAGCCCACGAGCCCGACCCGTTTAGCCCAGGACCATATGGGCTTAGGCCCGTCACGGGCCAGTTCCACCCGTTGAGCCCACGAAGCCCGGGACTGCCAGAGCCCAGGCCCACGAAGCCCGACGCACGAAGGCCTGGGCCCGGCCCAGAATACAGCCCTAGCTGGGCGTGCCTTCAATTGTTTCTTGGATGGGTATTTTGGGTACAACCAAATCTTAATTGCTCCGGAAGATCAGGAAAAGACTATATTCACTTGTCCATATGATACTTTTGCCTTTTCTAGGATGCCTTTGGGTTGTGTAATGCACCGACTACATTCCAGCGGTGTATGATGGCCATTTTCACCGATATGGTGGAAGACATTTTGGAGGTGTTCATGGACGACTTTAGTGTTGTGGGTGATTCATTTGATGAGTGCTTGAAGAATCTTGATAGAGTTTTGGCCCGTTGTGAAGAAACCAATCTTGTTATCAATTGGGAGAAATGTCACTTTATGGTGGAAGAGGGCATAGTTCTTGGGCATAAAATTTCAAAGCATGGTATTGAGATAAACAAGGCAAAAATTGATGTGATTTCAAGGCTCCCTCCCCTACCTCTGTCAAGGGAGTTAGAAGTTTTCTTGGGCATGCGGGGTTCTACCAGAGATTTATCAAAGACTTTTTGAAGGTAGTGAATCCTTTATGCAAGCTATTGGAAAAAGATGCCAAGTTCGTATTTGATGAATAATGTATGCAAGCCTTTGAACTTCTCAAGCATAAGTTGACCACCACTCCTATCATTACCGCACCTAATTGGAGCTTACCCTTTGAGCTCATATGTTATGCGAGCGATGTTGCGGTTGGGGCGGTTTTGGGTCAAAGAGTGGACAAAATGTTTCATCTAGTGTACTATGCGATCAAGACAATGAATGATGCTCAAGTGAACTACACAATGACCGAAAAAGAGCTTTTGGCTATTGTGTTTGCAATGGAGAAATTTCGGTCGTATCTCATGGGTGCCAAGGTCATAATCCATACCAACCATGCCGCACTCCGGTACTTGATGACGAAGAAAGATTCCAAAGCTAGACTAATGTGATGGGTCTTGTTATTTCAAGAGTTTGATTTGGAGATTGTGGACCGTAAGGGTAGTGAAAACCAAATGGCAGACCACTTGTCCCGCTTGGAGGAGGAGGGGAGGCCTCATGATAGTCTAGAGATCAATGAGTCATTTCCCGACGAACAACTCCTTTCGGTGTCGGTGAATGGTATGCCATGGTTTGGGGATGTTGCTAATTTCCTTGTGACTGGTAAATCCCGTGTGAGCTCTCTTAAAGGAAGAAGCTCAAACGGGATTGTTTGGATTTTTATTGGAATGAGCCGTACTTGTTCAAGATTTGCACGGATGGTATGATCCGAAGGTGTGTCCCGAAAGAAGAGCAATTGAGGATCTTGGAGGCTTATCATTCCTCTCCTTATGGTGGCCATCATGGTGGGGCGATGACGGCTTCAAAAGTTCTTAGTTTTGGGTTTTATTGGCCAACTTTGTACAAAGATGCAAGTGATCTAGTGAAGAGGTGTAATGAATGTCAAAGAGCGGGTGAAATCTCGAAGAAAGATGAGATGTCTCTCAATACCATTCTTGAGGTTGATATTTTTGATGTATAGGGCATTGATTTTATGCGCCCGTTTGTTAGCTCGTGTAGGAACACATACATTCTTGTGGCGGTGGACTATATTTCAAAGTGGATTGAAGCCATGGCTTTTCCCAACAATGAAGCCCAGAGTGTTGTTGCATTTCTCAAGAAGAGCATTTTTACAAGGTTTGGTACTCCTCGTGCAATCATAAGTGATGGGGGGGTCTCATTTTTGCAATAGAACTTTTGACACTTTGCTTGAAAAGTATGGTGTCAATCAGAAAGTTTCCACTCCCTATCATCCTCAAGCAAGCGGTCAAGTTGAAGTCTCCAATAAGGAAATCAAGAGCATATTGTCAAAGACGGTCAATGCAAATAGGACCGATTGGTCGAAGAAGTTGGATGACACTCTATGGGCTTATAAGATTGCTTACAAGACTCCGATTGGTATGTCTCCATATCGGTTGGTGTTTGGGAAAGCTTTCCATCTATCGGTTGAGTTAGAGCACAAGGCCATGTGGGCTTTGAGGAAGATAGATCTTGAATGAGATCTTGCAGCCATTCTTCGTATGGAGCAGCTTAATGAACTTGATGAATTCCGATTTCATGCCTACTCCAGTTCGTCCTTGTACAATGACAAGATGAAGTACCTTCATGATAAATATGCTCGTAGCAAGGAGTTCAAAGTGGATGATTTGGTTCTCTTGTTCAACTATAGGTTACGTCTGTTTCCGGGAAAGCTTAAGTCAAAATGGAGTGGACCTTTTGAAGTGGTGTTTGTGACCCCGTTTGGTGCACATGATTTGAAGAACAAAAATGGGGAAGTTTTCAGAGTGAATGGGCATAGGGTCAAACACTACTTGGGAAAAATTGATGACAGCCACATGGTGGCACTTCTTCATCTCAAATGATTTGATGGTAACCTGCGTCGTGCCGCGACATTAAATCAGGCGCTTGTTGAGAGGCAACCCATGTGTTTTTCGTTTGATTTTCATTGTAGTGTAGGATTTATTTTTTTGACTGACTGGTTGTGAGATGCTACAGGATTGTATCGATGCAGTGCAGGACAATGCGGAAAAAAATTATTCAAGTCTCTGAAGTTTGCAATGCGGACCACACTACATTTTGTGCGGCCGCAAAGAACTTAGTGCGGGGCACAAAATCAGTGCGGACCACACTAATGATGGATGTAAAAAATCAACTCTCTGAAGTTTTTCACCGCAGCCGCATTACATTTTGTGTGATCCGCGGTGGACCATTGCGGCGGCGAAGCATTTTGTGCGGGCCACAATGGTTGCCTTCTCAAACTTGTAAAATTCTGTGTGGTGCGGACCGCACTGCATTTTGTGCGGTACGCGGTGGGTAGGTAAGTTGGGCCCCAGAACGTTTTCTATAAATAGTACATGAGGCCCTCATTTTGAACTTTTCGATCTTTTAACTCTCAAAGTTTTAAAAATCATTGTTCCTCTCCACTTATTGCACGTAACTGATTATGAAGGCTTAATCATCATCATTTCATCTTACTTCTGGTACTTTCATATCTTTTCAAGAGTTAATTTTATTATTTTCGTTAATTTTTTGTTATTTTAGCTCTACTTCTGCTTTTCCTGTATTTCTTGGGATTTGGTAAAATTTGGTTAGTTACTTTCTTGTTTAAGGTAGGATTAGGTAGTTAAATGATTGAACCAACACTTAGGGAACCTTTAATAGGTGAAAAATTTGACTTAAATTGAGCATTTCATGAACCCTAGGTTGGTGCTGTGTTTTGGTACTCAGTGCGGACCGCGGTGGAAATAGTGCGGTTCGCGGTGCCCTTGTGCAGTCCACAATGGTATTTTGTGCGGAACGCATTGTTTAAAGTTCTGAAACCTGATCATTGAGGATCGCGGCCGCATTGCATTTTGTGCGGTCTGCGGTGCCTCAATGCGAACCGCATTGCCATTTTTTGCGGTCTGCGATGCATTTATTCAGAGAGTGGGTAGTCTGAAACCCGCCTCTGTGCGGACCGCGATGCCATTTTGTGTGGTCCGCATTGGCCTCTCTGCGGCCGCACTGCATTTTGTGCGGTCCGCACTCTGCAAGTTTGAATTGTCTGCTATATTTTTCTGCAACTATGAATCACAATACTTTTCTGGATACTAACAAGTCTAATGAATGTTGTTTGTAGACAACGGTGAAACAAAGAGGCAAGGGTGCTAAACAAGCAGGTAGAGGAGAGTCCTCCCGGTGTGGGAAACAAAATATGTTAAAGTTGACCCCCCATGCCCGACAAAACATAAAAAACACAAGGAAACTCATCAGAGCTGCTGATAGGGCTATTGATCAGTCGAGGAGTGAGTACGAGCCCTTTCGGGAGGCATCATCAGATTCAGTGCCAGAGTACATTGCTGACTGGCTAAAGAGAAACAAACTGAGAGATACTACTCCACTTCCCCCACTGCCCAAGCTTCAGTGCGTGTATCTTCTGAGTCGTCTGAGGGCTCAGTTGCTGGTAGTGGAAATGAATACTCCACCTCTCCCACAGCTTCATTATCCGGAGAGGGTGCAAAAGGAGAAGAAGAGGCAGTAGGAGAAGGGGGTGAACCTCAGGTGGGAGGAGTAGCGAGAACTAGAAACCCGGAGGTGTGGCAAGACCGTTTTGTGAGCGAGGTGGCCTACCATAAGTTCAGAGAATGGTGGCATGTGAGGAAATTGATTCCGGAGCAAAGTTTTGTAGATAGAGACATCTCACAACCCCAATGTGAGAAGATAGTTTAGAGAGAGAGTGGGCTCAGAATACTTCTTAAGCAATTGTGTGGATGCAAATGAGCACCTGGTCAAGGAATTCTACACTAATGCTGCCCACATCAAGAAGGGCACCAAAGTGACCAAGATGCGGAATTTGAAAGTGCAATTTGATGGGAAAGCAATAAATGACTACTTAGGCTTCAATAAGGAGGATGAATCACTGTATTTGGAGAAGATGGCATTAGGTGAGGCGGCTCGTCCTTGATTGGCACAGTACTTGGAAATCCCAGGTACCACCCCTGATTGGTTGAATGCTGGAGTGAAAATCTTAAGGAGAAGTTTGAATTTCGAGGCTAAGGGGTGGGAGATATTCGTGCAGCAGACTGAACCCCACTACCCACGACAACTCACTCCCTCTTCACCGGGCGATACTGGTAGCATCAATTATAGAGGGGTACCCGATTAACATCGGGAATGTGATGTCTCAGGTTATTATGCAGATAGTGAGTGAAGGTGACAGAAACTACCCCTTCCCCAGTTTCTTAGCCATGTACTTTAGGGACCTAGAGGTAGAAAAGTGGAAATTTGATGTCGAAGTGAAAGCAAAGGAACCGTTCTCATGGTACAACATGCAGGATGATGACAACCCTAAAGGCAAGAACTACAAGGGAATAGCCACTACTTCAACTGGCTAGTCTGAAGAGCCAGTAGTGGTAGTGGTTCCTACTCAGCCTTCTTCCACCTCAGCAGACATGCCCCCTGGTCCATCCACTTCGGCTGTTCTAGACATACCCTCCACCCTGGCCTACCCAGTGACTGTCCACCGTCTGAGCCAGGCCCTTCTCAGCATTAACAACTAGATACAGACATCTTCCTTTAAGTTGTCTGTACTTACTACTACAGTGGCAGCTCAGCTGACACATCCACCTCCACAGGTCCCACAGTCTATTGAGGATGCCCTCAAGGATATTCTAGACAACCAGAAAAAGATCCTGGACACTCAGAAAGTGCTTACAGAGGCTATGGATTCTCATGGGAAAGCTCTCAAGGAGATTGCTAGGGAGGCCAAGAAGATGAGAAAGACTCGGGCTTCCAAGGAATCCATGAAAGAGTTGCGGGTTGAGGTTGACAAGTTGAAGGCAGATCACCTGCCTTTCGATTTATTGCTAGATGACCCGGTGCTAGTAGCCCATCCCCAGCCAGTGCAGTCGGAGAGGGCTCCCAAGAGGAAAAGGGTTATTCCCCTTGCAGATGACGCAGTCATACTGTTGGAGGACCCGCAGGGAGATTCCTCTAGCCAGTATCAAGAGTTAGCCCAAGCCTCGGTCCAGGTCCAGGTCCCAGCAGAGCAGCAGGTCATAGGGATCCAGTCTCAGGTTCCCGAGCTTACAGAGGACCCAGGGACTACTCAGGATCACATACAGACAGATGGGCCATAGGGAGTTTGTGTATCCTCTTCCCTTTATTTTTGGTGCTTATTTTGCTTAGTTGGTATTGAGGACAATGTCAGCTTTTATTTGAGGAGGTAGGTCCTACTTTGATTTGATTGGATGACTGTATATATATGACAGATTTTATTTCTTTTGTTATTTTTCATCTTTGGTATGTATATAATTTCAGTACTTCATTACATTTTTCTTACTTTTTATCTTGGGTCTGTATATAAAAGTTACGTTTATTATATATATTCATCCTCCTTATTGTATATTCGATCAAACCCCTCTTGTATATATTCAGTTTACTTTCCGCAATTTTTCTTTCTTAGCTTCTTATTTGTTTTCATAGCTTCTTGTGTTTGGATTTTTGCAATAAGCCTTTGGTTTTCTTAATGCTACGATCCTTTCCATAGGTGGAATTTGTGTGAACCGGGTGGCTCTTCCCGATGATGGATGACATGACTACCTTCTTAAGGCTTTGAATTTGTTTTTCTTTTCTTTTTGTTTTTTTAGTAGTTAGTGGTTAAGAGTGCCTCAAGCAAAGCTTCACTTGGGCCTAGCACATTTGCCTTTGATCTTATGGTCAAAAACAAATCGTTGTGTATAGGATGGTGAAAGTTGTGACCTTGAGACTCTTGTGTTGACCGATAATCATCAAGTGGTTTTTCGGAACCATCGTGTGCTCAAATCTTATCTAAGGTTGATGTGGGCCCCTGACTCTGTGTCTTTAGCAATACCATAGCTTGTGTGGTAAGAAAATTTGCATTGCAAGTCCAAGTCCCGAGCCATTGGTCTAGAACTTACCCTGAATATTTGTTGAGGCGAAATCCTAAGTAAATTTTGACTTGAGACTGATTATATGCTCTCCTTGATCCAAATTATAGTTTGAACACTTTCATAGCCTACCAATAATAAAATCCTTAGTCAACCCTTTTGAGCTTAGACCTTTTTCCTTCAAGAACCATAATACAAGCCTTTACCCGTTCTAAAAGATACCCTCTCTCGGAACCCGATCTTTCCTTAGCACATGGCAAAAATATAAGCTTGGGGGGAGAGATAAGGATTGCAACAAAGTGGTAAGAAGGCACAAAATGAAAAGAAAAAAAAGGAAAAGGCAATGAAAAAGAAAGAAAAGCAACAAGACAAAAAATGTTCAATACAGAAATGAATAAAGGGATTCAAGAAAAGCAAAGAATGAAATGTGTGAAAAGTTGAAAAAGGAGAAAGGATTTGAAATGAACAAGAAATAGTGATAATGTGTCTCTCTAACCCCTTAGAAAGAAGTGAAATGACTTAAAAAAGTCAAGTGATTGTGTGCCAAAATGAAACAAAAGAAGTGCTTAAGGGAAGATGGAACCTACTTAGACCAAATATTTCCTACCCTGAACCAAAAGCCTTCACTATGTCTCCACAAAAGCCCTAATGATCTTGAGTTGAATGAAGCTTACATTAGTGGTGACTCACATAAGTGGCAAGCATATGGTACTTAGAGTTGGACTTGCGACTTTTCCTTGAGAGAGATGAGTGTATTTCCATTAACCTCGTTCTGAGTGCCACTATCTTAAAGGTGAGGTTTGCTAAGGGATAGTTGAGGATGTGTGGGTTTGGGTTCCATAATGACCAAAGTAATAAAAAGAGTTCGTTGATGTGTTGAGTTAATTCTTGATGCTCTTGTATCGCACTTAATCCGTGGTGTTTAAAAGAGTAAATGTTGTTAATGATTCATTTGTATTGAGGGCAATTGTTAGTCCCAATTGATGCTAGATGAGGTCACTTTAGGACAGCTGAATTTTCTTGAATTTTCTTTTAAGGGGTGGGTCTTATTTTGTTTGCTTGAGAACAAGCAAAAGCTTAAGTTGGAGGAGTTTATAACTAGGGAATATGATCCATTTTACACTCCTTCTTGCTTAAGTTTTGATTAGAAATATGTACAAAATAGTCCTAAAGGCTCACAATTTGTGATTGATTGCAGGTTTGATCAACAAGGTGACAAAGTGTCGAAAAACCAGCTCACAAAAGGAGTGAAACTTGCACAAGTACCAAGACAAGACAAGGCTCAGTCAAACAGGGCTGGTGCGGCCGCACACCATTTTGTGCAGTCCGCACAAGTGAAGTTCAGAGAGGTTGTTATTCAGGCCGAAAGGCAATGCGACCGGAAGGGGTTTTGTGCGGTCCGCATTGGGATCATTGTGGCCGCACTGGATTTAGTGCGGTCCGCAGAGCCAAGGTTCAGAGATGTGGTGTTTTGGAGGATGAAGGTCAATGCGGTCCGCGTTCCATTTTGTGCGGACTGCACTAGTAGCCACCGCGACCGCACTCGATTTCATGCGGTCCGCATTGCCCAAGTTCAGAGAGCCAGATATTCAAGTCAGGAGCCTTAGTGCGGCCGCACTGGATTTTGTGCGGTCCGCACTAGCCCCGCAGGGGTATTTTTGTCCAGATTTTTCAACCTAGTATAAATAGATTCTTTTCCCTTTTTTAGGTCATCAGATAGTTTTTGTACTGAGCTACGCCTGTGACTTCGTCTTTTCGACTTATTTTGAGTAATTTTAGCGTGATTTCAACATTGAATCTTCAAGTTTAATTTAGCAATTAATTATTATGAGTTTCTCTTCATCTATTTTCTTATTTTCTTCTCTAATTATGAGTAGCTAGGCCCATAAGCTAGGGTTGTGGCTCAACCCTAGTGTGGGTAATTGATGGGTCTTTTGTTTTAATGCTTGATTGTCTATGTGTGTTTGATATTTGGGCTAATTTAGGGTTTTAATTATGAATTAGTGGTTGCAAACACTAGTTTATGCCTAGTAGACTTGGGTTCTTCTTAAGAAAGAGAGTCTAAGTCCATAAAATTAGTCCAACAAGGAATTAAAGCGTATTCAAGAGATTGATAGCCCCAATTAAAGGGTTAAACCTAGAGATAGTAATACCCGACTTGAACCTTGATTGCTTGTGCAAATTTGCATACCCAATTGGTCCTGAGAAAGTCAATTCGGGCAAAATCACTCGAACTACCTGTAAGCACGGGATTTTTTCCCGACTTGAACCTTGATTGCTTATGTGTTAATTGTTATTAAGAGTTAATTAGCATTTTTACAAATTAATTTAGTTTTACAGGCTAATTTAGGATTTTTAGAATTTTAGTTTTATTTAAAGAAAAATAAAAAAAAAGGAAAAAGAAGAAATAAAAGAGGAAGAAAATCGGATTGGGCTTTTTCTTCAATTTTAAAACCACAGGCCCAAAGAACCAAACCCCCACCGGGTCGACCCGACCCGGTTTGCCCACAGCCCAAACAAACACCCCCCATTTTTCTTCCATTTCCCATTTCCATTTTTTACCCCTAAACCCTAAAACACCCACCCCCCTCATCTTCTTCTTCTCCAAACAACCCCTCAAGCTCCCATGGCTGCCTCCTCCTTCGTCTGCGTCCAAATGACCACCCCGTCCCAATCGTCCCTCACGAACAGCGGACCAGCGACGCAGCCAGCCAGCCCCATCACTTCTGAGCAACCACCAGCCATGAACACCACCCAAAGCACCATTGTCGTTGCCCTCCCCATCGTCCCTCGTTGCTTCATCTTCAACGACCTCCCATGGTTGCATTTCTGCATCTGCCTCACCTCACGTCCAGCTGACCACTAAAACTAGCCTCATCATCGTCGTTCTTCGACGTCAACCTCCAGTGCAAAACAAGCTCCATCTCCGGCAACCATGGCCGCTGCTCCATCTGCTTCGTCTTCACCAGTCCGTCGACCTCCCATGGCTGCTGCTCCTTCTTCTTCATCATCGTCTCCCTCAGCTCACGTCCAAACGAACCCCATCGACGACCATAACACCATTGTTGCTGCCTTCGTCGAGCTCCAACCAAACCTTGCTGCTTCTTCTTCTTCACCATGGCCACTGCCTCGTTGACCTCCAGCAAAGAACGCCCAAGAACCCACCCTGTTGCTTCCACGACCATACGAACACACACGGAGGAAAAGCGAAGCAGTCCGGTTAAAGTCCGGCAAAGTTCTGTCAAGGTCTCGTTTGGTTTTGTTTGAGTACGTTGTTGTTCGTCGTTCGGTGAGGTCCAATCTGAGTTCGTCAAGGTTAAAAGAGAAGGTGGGTTTTCATTGAAGTCGAGGTCCATTAGGTCGTTGGCAGTCTTGGTTCGAATTTGCCATTTCTGTTCGAGTTCGTCGTTGTTCATTTTCGGTTAGTTGGTTTAAGTTTCATTTGTCCGTATTTTGTTTGATATTCTCATATTTCAAATCAGTATATGTTTGATTCTTTTCTTGTTCGTTGTTTTTCATTTCTTGATTATTTCTTCAGTTTGTTTTATGTTCTTGTTTAGTTTTAATATAGAAGTATTTAGTTTAATCATGTTGTTAGATTTAATTTAAAGTTCAATTGATTATTGAGTTTAGTGATTTGAATATACTTGTTTGTTATGTTCAATTTGTTACTGTTATTGAATCTGAAAGTATGTTTGTTGTTAAAAATATTGTTCAGTCAAAACTATTGAGTTTCTAGCCTAAATTTGTTGATGAAATCTGATTAGAAATTGGTTATAGCTGTTGTATTTTGGTTAGATTGATTAGGTGAATTGGTTATAGCTAATGGGGGTAGAATGGTAAATTGCAGTATTTTCAGGGGTAGAATGGTAAATTGTAGTATTTTCAGGGGCATTTTCTTGATTTTAAATGAGTCTTAAAAAATAATTAATGAGTGCTCTGTCCGCTAAGTATTAAATAATATTAAAATAAAACATAAAATAATACGTAGTGGGGACAAGACATATGTTAGTGGGGAATAATATATTTGTTTAATATAGTGGGGGACAAGACATGTGATAGTGGGAAATAATGCATTTGTTTAATCAATAATGGGGAACAAGACATAGTGGGATTACGGGGCTAAAGAAAAGTTGATTAAATAAAATAACAATTGTTTTTTTATGTAGTAGTGGATTTGGTAAGAGAAAGTGGATTGTTTTATTATTTGTATAATTGATTAAAGGGTCTGTTATGAGGCATAAATAGAGCAGACTTGAAGATAATTAAAGGGGGGGATTTGATCATCATAAATTCAGAGCTTAAGTTAAAAAGAAAACTGATTTGTCAGAACTTAAAAAATTCAGTCTTTGAGAATTAAAAACTGAAAGTAAAGCCTTTCTTTACTACTGAGAATCAGAATATTGTTACTGCTTCTGTGGTTTGCATTTGGTACAACTGATTTTCAGATTGGTCTTCTTGGGTTTTCTTTTGGTTCTGGAGTGTTGTTTCATTGAATTCTTGGGTTTCAGCTTTGGTTTCTGGTATTGTTTGTTGTTGGGTTATTCTTGAATCTGTTACTAGTTGTGGAATCATCTCTGTTGGTTTTAAAATCTGTCCCTGGGTGTTCAATTTGCTACTGCTGTTGTTGTTGTTATATGCTACTACATTTCTACTGATCTTCCTCTTCTTTTACTTCCAATATCAGGTACACAACTGACACGCTGGTTACTGTAAGCTGAAACATGAAGCATGAATATGAAATGAAGAGTTGAAGTTCTGAATTTATCTTAGTTATATTCTGAATTTTAGTTGTGTATATACATTATTTAGTTTCCTCTAATCAGAATCATGTAGTTGTTTAATATATAATGGAACATCTGACAGTAGCTTAGTGGACGAACTGTCTATGTATTGCTAAAAAAATGGTGTAGTAACTCTGTTCAGATAGTTCGTTATTATTTGATGATTATCATATCTCAAAAAGCATGTTAGCTGATTTAGACTATTCTTAAACATTCAACAGTTAGCTCATTAAACGAATAGACCGTTTCGGAACTTGTAGGAATATTGTTAAGCTAGATCCTATTGGTTAATTTCAGCATGTAAATGGTTTAGGATTAAAATTAGATTGCCAAGTTTTTTTTTTAATTTGACAAACTATGAGCATGCCTAGTATAATGTAACTAGGTAGTAACATGTGAATGAAATGGCCCAGGTCCAGTTTTGTGCCATACACGTTGGGCCTGGGTCCACGTTGGCTAACGGGCTGTCCATAATGTGCTTACATTCTGATTTAACAAATTGCGTTCGGAACCCGACTATAACAACTCGTAAGCATGTAAATAAATTAGGATCTTTTCTCTTACATTTTTTAGAGACAAATTTAATAGAAAAAATGTAGGCACTTTAGGATTATCCTTTTAAAATAAATGAGATGAGCCTCACCCAATAAAACGCACAAGTTGCGAGGCCCTCAATAAATGGTTAATAATTGTATAGACTTCGAGATCGGTCGTTTAGCAAATTTCACGGCCTTACCCAAAATAATGATACGCTAGTCGCTTTAGGCGCGCCTTTAACAATTTATTTTCTTAAACTCGGGTGCACATTTATGTGACCCAAATCCAAATCTCAACAGAGTCAAAATATGTCAATAACCACGAGTACATTGATGTGACGTGGTTCGAGATATATTTTCACGATGCTACAATTCTCTGTTAAAATAATAATAATGATAAAAGCGGTTAAAAGTTAAAATTCGCACATATGTTCAACATGTATTATATCAGATAATCAAGCCGAATATGACAGTTGAGCGACCGTGCTAGAACCACGGAACTCGGGAATGCCTAACACCTTCTCCCGGGTTAACAGAATTCCTTATTCGGATTTCTGGCGTGCAGACTGTTAAACAGAGTCAATATTTTCCTCGATTCGGGATTCAACCGGTGACCTGAGACACCATAAATCTCCCAAATGGCGACTCTGAAATAAATAAATAAATCCCGTTTCGATTGTCCTTTAATTGGAAAAAACTCCCTTCCGCACCCTTTTGAGGTGGCGCGGACGAAAAAAGAGGTGTGACAGCTCTGGCGACTCTGCTAGGGACAGGAACCGAACCTAGAATCTCTGGTTCAGGGTTCAGAATTTGAGCTTAGATGAATTGTTATATTTGGCTTTATTTATTATTTGATCTTATTACATGTTTTAGCCTAAAATGTGCAAAATGATGCTTTTTACTGCTTTGATATTATTTGAACTGTACATATAAACTGTGCCGAAACCTTCTCTTCTTACCTCTGGGGATGTGCTTACTGGTTGAGACTCCCTATTCTGTTAGTGTCATACCCTAAATAAAAGAGGCTCGGAAAGTTTCTAAGCCAGCTGGCCTTTTGGTTCCCGGAAAGGAGCTCCTTCCTCAACTCGAGTTGTCCGCTCGGGTACACTGTCTAGAACATATACCCAGGTTGAACCTAGAATAACTTGACTTCATGCCGGATCCCTAGAAGGAACGTTTATTTGCATCATGTTGCATTTGGCTTAGGGGACTCAACACAGGGGTTGGGTCCGTCTAGGACAAGCAACCTGAAATGAAAAAGACCATCCTGCTGCATCCAGTTTGTTTTGCATATTTATTTGCTTCAGATCTGCATGCTGACCGGCTTCTGAAATTGGGAATTTTTGAAAAATTGTGGAAAAAAAGAAAAAGAAAAATAGCAATGTAGGGAGATAACTACTTATTTTTAGAAAAATAAAACCAATGTCCAAGTAGTGTCAAAATTCTGCCGAAATTTTGAAAAATGAAAAAAAAATGTCTTTTTTAGTTTGATTTATTTGAAAAACAAAAGAAAGGAGTCTTGTTTACAAGTTTAGTTTATGTTGGGCGAACTACGCCGGTTTGATTCTCACAGGATGTGAGATACGTAGGCAGCCCTCATCGGATCCAACCTCCCTTTTGCAAAAATAGCAACAAAAAAAAACATGTCAAAATTTTAATTTTTGTCATAAATAAGGCGGGTGATGTCCAACCTCTCCTTTGCAAAAATAGCCAAAAAATGTCGAATTTTTGTCATAAATAAGTCGGGTAATGCCGCTCATGTCAAATATAGCCAAGTGTCCCCAAAAGGGACGCCGGAAGGCTGACTTTGCATAAACGGCCACATTTGGTCATTCTTTTAGAATTTTGACCGGTTATCCACACAGCCTTAAATTCTTCGTCCCTGAGGCGCTAAAAAAGGCTGTGTTTACCGGATCTTTCATTTTGATTTGAAAAACAAAAAAAAGAGTCATAAATACGTCGGGTGACGCCGTTTTTGTCAAAATTAGCCAAATGTTCCCAAACGGGACGCCGGAAGGTTAATTTTGCATAAACAGCCACCTTTGGTTATGTTTTGATTTTTGACCCTCACAGCCTTAAAATCTTCATCCCTGAGGCGCTGAAAGGCCGTGTTTGCAATACCGGGTCTTTTATTCTAATTTGAAAAAAAAAATAAGAAAAAAGTCATAAATAAGTTGGGTCACGCCGTTTTGTCAAAAATAGCCGAATGTTCTCGAAAGGGACGCCGGAAGGCTGACTTTGCATAAATGACCATCTTTGGTCATTCTTTTGGGTTGTGACCAGTTATCCCGCATAACCTTAAAATCTTCGTCTCCGAAGTGCTGAAAGGTCGTGTTTGCAAAACTAGGTCTTTTATTATTTGAAAAACAAGAAAATAGTAGTGGTCAAGTGAATACCATTTGGTTTTTAGTTAAAATAAGCCGGCCCGGCTTCGGTGATGTCTTAAACTGTTCTTGCCGAGATAGCCTTAGAGTATTTTTCAGTTGTCGAAGGGCTATTTTCGTAAAAGAACAAACAAGTTTGTGAAAGGTCGTAAAATAATCCTTCCCGGCCTTAAAATTCATGTGAAATTGAGAAGGGGCCACGTCTGAAAAACAACAATTTGGTTAAAATTGGCATATAGGGGAAGGAATCTGGTTGTTTGTTTTTGAGTTTGTAATTCTTTGATTAGAGCATGCGGGTTATTTGATTTTCGAGACCGTTTGTTGTCTTTTGTCAAAGTCTGTTAGTATGGTCAGTTTTTAAACTTTTGTAATCAAGTTTGTTTTATTATGAAAATTGAAAATTCCAAAAAATGTTTTATTATTATTTATCTTTTATTGGTCCGACTACGCAAGGTCTGATTCATGCGGGGGCATGATACGTAGGCAATCTACATAAGGTTCGACCACCGCTAAAAAAGAAAAAAAGAAAGTGAATAAAAGAAAAGAAAAGAGTGAGAGAGAGAGAGAGAGAGAGAAATAAAAAAGAAAAAAAAAGAGGGAATGGAGGGTTTCCGAAACACTTGAAAAAGGCACAAATAAAACAAGCCGGGAGGATGCATGCGGTAGGAGCAAAAACATGTTAGAAATTGTTAACTGCCTAAGAACATTGCATCCCCTAAAGTGCAATTGCAATATCTGTTAAAACTCTAATGCTAACAAGTTTGTTGTTTGTCCAATTACAAATAGTTAGTTGTTAAAGCGTACTGGCACTATACCATTATCAAACAAGATCAAAAAGGCCTATACCAGAAATCATGACTGGCTCAGAAAATAGTGTTGAGTCGGAAAAGACGGCACATCAGATGCTGAAGGAGGCGATAGCCAATATGAAAAAAATGAGATTGGAAATGAATGAAATGCAGCTAGCCATGGCTAAGGTGCAAAAGGGGCCCGAACCACCTGTCACACCTACTCCCACACCGGGACACACGCCGGAATACCCTTCCCCCGGCCCTTCAACAAACTTCCCAAGCTACCACTACTATCAGGGGAGAGATGCCTATGATCCCCAAGCTCCTCCACCCAATCAGAACCCTCTACCACCAAATGTTCCTGTCTTTGTGGCACCTCCCCCAACCACATTACAAAGATCGTCTAGTGAACCACTGTTCCAAGTTCACGACACCCAATATTTTCCTCCTGAACCCACTTTTAAAGCTTCTGAGCCATACACATATACACCCCAATTTAGGATCCCAGAGGAAGCTGAGAAACCGGTTAAGAACACAGAACATGAGGAGGTGATTCGAAAGGTCAAAAACCTGGAGCAATCCTTCAGGAACATGCACGGGTTAGGACACCAGGTCAGCGTGGCCTACAAGGATCTATGCCCTTTCCCTGACGTCCAATTGCCAGCAGGGTTCAAGATGCCCAAGTTCGATTTATACGAAAGGCATGGCGATCTTGTGGCACATCTACGGGGTTTTGTAGTAAGATGAAAGGAGCTGGTGGCAAAGACGAGCTGTTGATAGCTTACTTTGGCCAAAGCCTAAGTGGGTCAGCACTGGAATGGTATACAAGACAAGATCCGAGCAGGTGGTACACCTGGGATGATCTAGCACAGGCTTTCGCAGGTCACTTCCAGTACAACCTTGAGATAGTCCCTGACCGTCTCACATTGCTAAAGTTTGAGAAGAAGCCCGAGGAGAGCTTCCGGGAATTTGGGTTCCGGTGGAGAGAACATGCAGCCAGAGTTGATCCTCCAATGAGGGAAAATGAAATGGTGGACTATTTTCTGCAAACTCTAGAGTTAACGTACTTTGGTCACTTGGTGACGTCAGTTGGCAAATCCTTCAATGAAGTAGTGAAAATGAGAGTTATGATAGAAGAGGTACTTAAGTCCAGTAAGATCCTGAGTTACTCGGCAATCAAGGCAACGACTTAGGACATTCAGAGCGGCACAGGAGGTGCGCTTGGAAAGAAAAAGAGAGAAGAGGTCGCGATAATAGAGGCAGGCAACTGGTTCAGATCGAGAGGTCCTTCCCCTCGCTACCAACCCAGACCCCATCACCCAAACTACACTCACACTCCAAATTACCCTCCACAACCCTACTACCCAAACTACCCAAAAATATGGACCACTCGGTAAGCTGTGAGTATTGTTCGGGGGCTCCCGGACATGATACCGAGAAGTGTTGGAAGTTGAAACATGCAGTGAAAAATCTTATTAACACCAACAAGATTGAGGTTCAGACACCAGAGGCACCCAACATCAATCAGAACCCGTTGCCGGCACACCATGAAACCCACATGATCGAGCTAGTGCACGAAGGAGGGGAGCTAAAGAAACTCTCACAAACAATGATGATGATCCGTGTCGGTTCAAAAGAAAAGTCGACCAGTGGAAAAGCAGTGGTATAATTGGAAAAGGTAGATGACAAGCCAGTTATGGTGTTGGGAAAAAGGTCCAGGGGGGCAGATGTACAGTTTGTGGGGATGAAAGCAAAAATCAACAATTGAATGACTACTCCTCTTCCTATACGAAGGGAGTCTTGGTAGTGGGCTCTGATTTTCTTTCTTGTTGTCTGGATTATTCCAGGGTTGTAATCCAGATTTCTTTTTGTGCTCACCAAAGTGTGAAACCTTGCTATCCCGTATTTTAATAAAGTGAAAGTTTTTTTATCTTCATTCCTTATTTTGGTTTTAATTTTTCTTCTTCTTTTTCTCTTCTGAACAGTTCTTTTTATACTGGTTCTAATGACATGGCATGCACAACGGATCTTCAACCTAGTTTAAAAAAAATCAATCTGATTTCGAACTTATAGTACAAGATTGTGATGATAAGTCGGAATACGATTAGGATGAAGCCTTCGAAGAAATTAACAGAGAGTTGAGCCAATTTGAAGGAAAAAAAAAGGATCCCAACTCAAATGACACGGAAGCCATCAATCTAGGGGATGCAGATGATATTAGGGAAGCTAAGATAAGCATCCACATTGAACCAAACATCAGGGAAGAACTAATCGAAGCACTTATTGAATTCAAAAACATTTTGCATGGTCATACGACGACATGCCGGGTTTAAGCACCAATCTAGTGGTTCACAAATTGCCCACTAAGCTGACATTTCCTCCCGCCAAGCAAAATTGAGGAAGTTCAAAACCGACATGAGTGTGAAGATTAAGGAAGAAGTGACCAAATAGTTGAATGCTAAGGTTATTCAGGTCGCTCGATATCTTGATTGGTTGGCTAATGTGGTGCCAGTGCCAAAAAAAAGGATGGAAAAATCCGGGTGTGTGTTGATTATCGCAATCTGAACAGAGCAAGCCCAATGACGCTTTATGTTTAACAGATATCGAAGGGAAATACGTCGACATGGCTATCAATTCTGACGCAGTTAAGAGATATTATGTATGAGTTCTTGTAATTGTAATTGTTGTTTGTTTGTACTTAACATTTATCGGAGAATGAAATGACAGAGGCAATTCTTTCTTCTCTCCAAACACTTTAACCTTTGCTTCCCCTTTTGAGCCTTATTTATTCTTTCATACCCCTCTTTTTGGAATCAGTAATGAAAATGAAAGAAAAAGAGAAAAAAAATAATGATAATAAAGACAAAAGAAAAGTCACAAGAAAAAAAAACAGAGAAATTGGGAACTACGTTTGACCTGATTCCTCAAAGAAGGATACGTAGGCGTCTCATGGCTCTCATAGTGTAACAAAAAATAAAAATCCCCAAGCAAGAAAAACTGGGGCACAAGTTGTGTTTGTAATTTTGGAAAGAAAGTTTGATTCCAAGTGTTGTACTGTTTTACCCCTAAAAATTATTTTGAACTTTTGATACCCCTTTTCCTTTTAGCCATACACAAAACCCATATTGATGTCCAAAAAAGACCTCCCGATCAGTATCCGAGAAGTGCCAAGTCATGCATAACACTCTGATCCCCAGTAGAGAAGAGGATCATAAACTAGAAATAAATTGATAACCAAAAAGAATCCCCAACAGAGAGAGTCATATCGGCAGCACTCCAATCCCCAGCTGAAAAATAAAATAAAATGAGAGAGTCTTATCGGTGAAAACCTTCAGAGGCACCATAAGGCGACAAAAGATGAGAGAAAAAAAAACGAGAGAGTCTTATCGGTGAAAACCTTCATAGGCACCATAAGACGACAGGGGTTGAGAGAAACGAGAGAGTCTTATTAGTGAAAACCCCTCGAAGGGCACTATGAGGCGACAAGGCAAGATTGACGGAAAGGATCCGCATTTGGCAAAGAGTTGAGTGCTTGTTTATCCCCAGCAACATAAGGCCGTCCGATGGGTTGATTGATACAAATAGACTGGGTTGATTAATCCGGAATGCGCGACATGATCGTTGGGATCGGTTATATCATTCAAATAAGTTCTTTTTTTTTCCTTTTCCCCAACATTTGTTCAGAAAGACTTCTTCTTTTTCTATTTTTTGAGATCATCAGTTTTTCATTTCTTGGTTTAAAAACTTTACCTCCCCAGCAGTTTGTTTTTGAAAAGGATTTTCAGAGCTTACTACCAGTTGCCAAAAATGATGCAAAGCAAAATGCGAATAGGACAGGCCAAAGATAAGGCGATAAAGTGAAAATAAGTTGGTCGCGAGACCAAATGATGAATGGGTCTAGATCCCAAGAGGACCAAATTTCCAGGGGAAGTTGGAGAAAAACAGGAAAACAACAGTTGAGAAAATTGTGGACCTAATTCCAAGAGGGCCCCAGCAGATCATCGAGATGTAGGAGCATCCCCGACAGATTTTCGACAAAGTTCCAAGAGGGTCGGACAACACAGAGTGGGGAAGAAAGAAAAGGAAAATTCATCCCCAGCAAAATAATCCCCAGCAAGTTTTGATAGCGTAATAAAACACAGAGCGGGGAAGGGAGAAAGGGAAAAACCATCCCCAGCATGAGTGGCATGACCACTCACCATGTTTTAAAACTAACAAATTTTCTTTGATTTGAAGCAGGAAAAGGAAATCTTATTAATGGCGAAAAAACATGCCACAAGGAAGAGCACCAAAACTGGAGCAGAAAATTTTCTGCCATTGTCGAAAATTTTCTCGGAGGAAATCAATTCAAGTTTTAAGGGATAGGAAGACAGCACGATTTTAAGAAAAACAATTGGAGGTAAGACAATTTCAAGTTTTGAAGTTGGGTGCATCCGCCCTCGAATAGGATATTTTGGGTTCATCCGCCCTCGAAAAGGATATTATGGGTCTGTCTGCCCTCGAATAGGATATGATGGGTCTATCCGCCCTCGAATAGGATATTTTGGGTTCATCCGCCCTCGAATAAGGATATTTTGGGTTCATCCGCCCTCGAATAGGATATTTTGGGTTCATCCGCCCTCGAATAGGATATTTTGGGTTCGTCCGCCCTCGAATAGGATATTTTGGGTTCATCCGCCCTCGAATAGGATATGTTGGGTTCATCCGCCCTCGAATAGGATATTTTGGGTTCATCCGCCCTCAAAAAGGATATTATGGGTCTATCTGCCCTCGAATAGGATATTTTGGGTTCATCCGCCCTCGAATAAGGATATTTTGGGTGCATCTGCCCTCGAATAGGATATGTTGGGTTCATCCGCCCTCGAATAGGATATTTGGGGTTCATCCGCCCTCAAATAGGATATTTTGGGTTCATCCGCTCTCGAAAAGGATATTTTGGGTTCATCCGCCCTCGAATAGGATATGTTGGGTTCATCCGCCCTCGAAAAGGATATTTTGGGTTCATCCGCCCTCGAAAAGGATATTATGGGTCTATCCGCCCTCGAATAGGATATGATGGGTCTATCCGCCCTCGAATGAGATATTTTGGGTTCATCCGCCCTCGAATAGGATATTTTGGGTTCATCCGCCCTCGAATAAGGATATTTTGGGTTCATCCGCCCTCGAATAGGATATTTTGGGTTCATCCGCCCTCGAATAGGATATTTTGGGTTCGTCCGCCCTCGAATAGGATATTTTGGGTTCATCCGCCCTCGAATAGGATATTTTGGGTTCATCCGCCCTCGAATAGGATATTTTGGGTTCATCCGCCCTCGAAAAGGATATTATGGGTCTATCCGCCCTCGAATAAGATATGATGGGTCTATTCGCCCTCGAATAGGATATTTTGGGTTCATCCGCCCTCGAATAGGATATTTTGGGTTTATCCGCCCTCGAATAAGATATGTTGGGTTCATCCGCCCTCGAATAGGATATTTTGGGTTCATCCACCCTCGAATAGGATATGTTGGGTTCATCCGCCCTCGAATAGGATATGTTGGGTTCATCCGCCCTCGAATAGGATATTTTGGGTTCATCCGCCCTCGAAAAGGATATTATGGGTCTATCCGCCCTCGAATAGGATATGATGGGTCTATCCGCCCTCGAATGGGATATTTTGGGTTCATCCGCCCTCGAATAGGATATTTTGGGTTCATCCGCCCTCGAATAGGATATTTTGGGTTCATTTGCCCTCGAAAAGGATATTATGGGTCTATCCGCCCTCGAATAGGATATGATGGGTCTATCCGCCCTCGAATGGGATACTTTGGGTTCATCCGCCCTCGAATAGGATATTTTGGGTTCATCCGCCCTCGAATAAGGATATTTTGGGTTCATCCGCCCTCGAATAGGATATTTTGGGTTCATCCGCCCTCGAATAGGATATTTTGGGTTCGTCCGCCCTCGAATAGGATATTTTGGGTTCATCCGCCCTCGAATAGGATATGTTGGGTTCATCCGCCCTCGAATAGGATATTTTGGGTTCATCCGCCCTCAAAAAGGATATTATGGGTCTATCTGCCCTCGAATAGGATATTTTGGGTTCATCCGCCCTCGAATAAGGATATTTTGGGTGCATCTGCCCTCGAATAGGATATTTTGGATTCATCCGCCCTTGAATCGGATATTTTGGGTTCATCTGCCCTCAAATAGGATATTTGGGGTTCATCCGCCCTCGAATAGGGTATTTTGGGTTCATCCGCCCTCAAAAAGGATATTATGGGTCTATCTGCCCCCGAATAAGATATGATGGGTCTATTTGTCCTCGAATAGGATATTTTGGGTTCATCCACTCTCGAATAGGATATTTTGGGTTCATCCGCCCTCGAATAGGATATGATGGGTCTATCCGCCCTAGAATAGGATATTGAATTTAATCCTTCCTCAAAAGGACATTTAATTTATTTCGACCCGAGTGGTCCTGCTTGTATAAACATTGCCAAAATATATATTTTCATAAATCATTGCCAAATGCATTTTATTTTCAAAGTTGCTGATGAAGTCAGGAGCCTGTCTGGAGAATGGAGGGCATTAAATTCTAAGATTGTTGAAGAAGTCAGGAGCCCGCCTGGAGAATAGAGGTTGTGTCATCTTTCAAAAGTCAAGGTGGAGTGATGATCCCATTTGCAGAACAGAGGAATACATTTCAAGATCAAATCAGAAGTCAGTAATGCGTAGGGTTACAAAAAAAAATCCCCAGCATAACAAGCTTTAATGAAGGAAGCAGTATCCCCAGCAGACCGAACAAAATGATGACACTTGTAAAAGCAAAAGGCCAGTGTCATCCCCAGCAGTTTTCGGAAGAAAAAGCACCGGAGGAAACACAACCCGACAAGAAAGCAAGGCAACAAGAACAAGTCGTAGATAGATAAGATTTTTTTAATTCCTAGTTTAAGTCTAGCTTCTTGTTTTCTTTTGGCACGATGTAATAAGGAGATCGAAAAGCAGTAGCAACAACATGCAGCAACAGTAACGGCAAAATTGCAGTTCCATGGTAGTCCCAGCTACCAAAACTTCCTGAACTACATTAACATGATTCCCTTCTAGCCAGGGATATGTAGGAAACCTTTGAAGTAAAGGTTCGGTTAAATCTTTTTCAAAAAAATGCTTCACACGGAGTACTCGGATGGGCAAAAATCGCTCACTTTATCTTTGCACGAAAACTCTTTGTGCCTTCGGACAAAGAGGGGCAGCTGTAAGCACGTGATTTTTGCCCTATATGAGAATTACTCCCAAAAATTCAAAATAAAACAATTTTCCTTTTGTGTGCAATTTTGAGAATTTCGTGGCATTTTTGGATAATTATTTGTATTTGTCCAAGCATGTTTATTTGTTAAATTAATAAAAAATACAAAAATATGCCGCATTTGCATTTAGGATTTAATTCTACAATTAGGAGCAATTAAGTTTGTTTTTACAAGAACAAAAAATCATAAAAATAATGTACGTTGCATTTTTAGCATTTAATGTCCAAATTGTGTGATTTTATCGTAATTGCTATTTAATTATGTGTTAATTGTTATTAAGAGTTAATTAGCATTTTTATAAATTAATTTAGTTTTATATGCTAATTTAGGATTTTTAGAATTTTAGTTTTATTTAAAGAAAAATAAAAAAAAAGAAAAAGAAGCAATAAAAGAGGAAGAAAATCGGATTGGGCCTTTTCTTCAATTTTAAAACCACAGGCCCAAAGAACCAAACCCCCACCGGGTCGACCCGACCCGGTTTGCCCCACAGCCCAAACAAACACCCCCCTTTTTCTTCCATTTTCCATTTCCATTTTTTACCCCTAAACCCTAAAACACCCGCCCCCCTCATCTTCTTCTTCTCCAAACAACCCCTCAAGCTCTCATGGCTGCCTCTTCCTTCGTCTGCGTCCAAACGACCACCCCGTCCCCATCGTCCCTCACGAACAGCGGACCAGCAACGCAGCCAGCCAGCCTCATCGCTTCTGAGCAACCACCAGCCATGAACACCACCCAAAGCACCATTGTCGCTGCCCTCCCCATCGTCCCTTGTTGCTTCGTCTTCAACGACCTCCCATGGTTGCATTTCTACATCTGCCTCACCTCACGTCTAGCTGACCACTAAAACCAGCCTCATCATCGTCGTTCTTCGACGTCAACCTCAAGTCCAAAACAGGCTCCATCTCCGGCAACCATGGCCGCTGCTTCATCTGCTTCGTCTTCACTAGTCCGTCGACCTCCCATGGGCTCCTTCTTCTTCTTTATCGTCTCCCTCAGCTCACGTCCAAACGAACCCCATCGACGACCATAACACCATTGTTGTTGCCTTCGTCGAGCTCCAACCAAACCTTGTTGCTTCTTCTTCTTCACCATGGCCACTACCTCGTCGACCTCACCCTGCTGCTTCCACGACCACACACACACACGGAGGAAAAGCGAAGCAGTCCGGTTAAAGTCCAGCAAAGTTCTGTCAAGGTCTCGTTTGGTTTTGTTTGAGTCCGTTGTTGTTCGTCGTTCGATGAGGTCCAGTCTGAGTTCGTTAAGGTTAAAAGAGAAGGTGGGTTTTAATTGAAGTCGAGATCCATTAGGTAGTTGGCAGTCTTGGTTCGATTTTGCCATTTCCGTTCGAGTTCGTCGTTGTTCATTTCTGGTTAGTTGGTTTAAGTTTCATTTCTGTCCGTATTTTGTTTGATATTCTCATATTTGAAATCAGTATATGTTTGATTATTTTCTTGTTCGTTGTTTTTCATTTCTTGATTATTTCTTCAGTTTGTTTTATGTTCTTGTTTAGTTTTAATATAGAAGTGTTTAGTTTAATCATGTTGTTAGATTTAATTTAAAGTTCAATTGATTATTGAGTTTAGTGATTTGAATATACTTGTTTGTTATGTTCAATTTGTTACTGTTATTGAATCTGAAAGTATATTTGTTGTTAAAAATATTGTTCAGTCAAAAATATTGAGTTTCTAGCCTAAATTTGTTGATGAAATCTGATTAGAAATTGGTTATAGCTGCTGTATTTTGGTTAGATTGATTAAGTGAATTGGTTATAGCTGATGGGGGTAGAATGGTAAATTGTAGTATTTTCAGGGGTAGAATGGTAAATTGCAGTATTTTCAAGGGCATTTTCGGAATTTTAAATAAGTCTTAAAAAATAATTAATGAGTGCTCTGTCCACTAAGTATTAAATAATATTAAAATAAAACATAAAATAATACGTAGTGGGGGACAAGACATATGTTAGTGGGGAATAATGTATTTGTTTAATATAGTGGGGGACAAGACATGTGATAGTGGGGAATAATGCATTTGTTTAATCAATAATGGGGAACAAGACATAGTGGGATTACGGGGCTAAAGAAAAGTTGATTAAATAAAATAACATTATTTTTTATGTAGTAGAGGATTTGGTAAGAGAAAGTGGATTGTTTTATTATTTATTTAATTGATTAAAGGGTCTGTTATGAGGTATAAATAGAGCAGACTTGGAGATAATTAAGGGGAGGGGGGGGATTTGATCATCATAAATTCAGAGCTTAAGTTAAAAATAAAACTGATTTGTCAGAACTTAAAAAATTCAGTTTTTGAGAATTAAAAACTGAAAGTAAAGCCTTTCTTTACTACTGAGAATCAGAATATTGTTACTGCTTCTGTGGTTTGCATTTGGTACAACTGATTTTCAGATTGGTCTTCTTGGGTTTTCTTTTGGTTCTGGAGTGCTGTTTCATTGAATTCTTGGGTTTCAGCTTGGGTTTCTGGTATTGTTTGTTGTTGGGTTATTCTTGAATCTGTTACTGGTTGTGGAATCATCTCTATTGGTTTTAAGATATGTCCCTGGGTGTTCAATTTTCTACTGTTGTTGTTGTTGTTATAGCTACTGCATTTCTGCTGATCTTCCTCTTCTTTTACTTCCAATATCAGGTACACAACTGACACGCTGGTTACTGTAAGCTGAAACATGAAGCATGAATATGAAATGAAGAGTTGAAGTTCTGAATTTATCTTAGTTATATTCTGAATTTTAGTTGTGTATATACATTATTTAGTTTCCTCTAATCAGAATCATGTAGTTGTTTAATATATAATGGAACATCTGACAGTAGCTTAGTGGACGAACTGTCTATGTATTGCTAAAAAAAATGGTGTAGTAACTCTGTTCAGATAGTTCGTTATTATTTGATGATTATCATATCTCAAAAAGCATGTTAGCTGATTTAGACTATTCTTAAACATTCAACAGTTAGCTCATTAAACGAATAGACCGTTTCGGAACTTGTAGGAATATTGTTAAGCTAGATCCTGTTGGTTAATTTCAGCATGTAAATGGTTTAGGATTAAAATTAGATTGCCAAGTTTTTTTTTTAATTTGACAAACTATGAGCATGCCTAGTATAATGTAACTAGGTAGTAACATGTGAATGAGATGGCCCAGGTCCAGTTTTGTGCCATACACGTTGGGCCTGGGTCCACGTTGGCTAACGGGCTGTCCATAATGTGCTTACATTCTGATTTAACAAATTGCGTTCAGAACCCGACTATAACAACTCGTAAGCATGTAAATAAATTAGGATCTTTTCTCTTACATTTTTTAGAGACAAATTTAATAGAAAAAATGTAGGCACTTTAGGATTATCCTTTTAAAATAAATGAGATGAGCCTCACCCAATAAAACGCACAAGTTGCGAGGCCCTCAATAAATGGTTAATAATTGTATAGACTTCGAGATCGGTCGTTTAGCAAATTTCACGGCCTTACCCAAAATAATGATACGCTAGTCGCTTTAGGCGCGCCTTTAACAATTTATTTTCTTAAACTCGGGTGCACATTTATGTAAATCTTAACAGAGTCGAAATATGTCGATAACCACGGGTACATTGATGTGACGTGGTTCGAGATATATTTTCACGATGTTGCAAGTCTCTGTTAAAATAATAATAATGATAAAAGCGGTTAAAAGTTAAAATTCGCACATATGTTCAACATGTATTATATCAGATAATCAAGCCGAATACGACAATTGAGCGACCGTGCTAGAACCGCGGAACTCGGGAACGCCTAACACCTTCTCCCGGGTTAACAGAATTCCTTATCCGGATTTCTGGCGCGTAGACTGTTAAACAGAGTCAATATTTTCCTCGATTCGGGATTCAACCGGTGATTTGGGACACCATAAATCTCCCAAGTGGCGACTCTAAAATAAATAAATAAATCCCGTTTCGATTGTCCTTTAATTGGAAAAAACTCCCTTCCGCACCCTTTTGAGGTGGCGCGGGCGAAAAAGGAGGTGTGATACTACCGAGAGGTATAGAGTGAGTAGAATCGTGCAATGGTTATATCATACTCCCCAAATGTGACAATCTAGCTTTAGACTCAAGAATCGATCAATTGACCACCTAGGCGAAAGTCGCTACCCTAGTGCCTTTTAATCATTTGAACAATTCGCAATAGTTAAACCTTAGCTTTATTTAGTTTAATTGAGCATTGTAGTTTTATAAAATTAGAATCATAATCAAAACCAAAAATGTGTAGAAGTGCATTAAGAGCAAATACGCAACTCCGCTTTAGATAGACACCTGACTCCAATATCTAGCTCCCTGTGGAAATCGATCCCGACCTTAATTGGGTAAAAGCTGTTTCGACCTCTCTCGCTACTCCATAGTAGTGCAGGGTTGGCCTCGATCACACTGTAGCTAGATTTGAATAAAATGAAATTCTTTTAAAATAAATGTAATATGTAGGCTACACGTCTATGTTTATCTAAATAACAAAAAAGAGTTTACAAAAATAAATAAAAGTATACTTACATATATAATAATGTAAACATACATGCTGGAGAAAGAAACATCACAAAATCAATCAATATTTAAAAAAAAGTTGTTTCTTTTTTCTTCTTGAAGAATATTTGTTTAAAGAGTCAATTGCATAAATGGACATCAAACAAATAACAAAAATTTGGCTATACAATTACTATCATTAATTTCAATTTAGCACATTCAAGGAATTGAAGGGTATAAGCCGAAACCCCTTCATTTTGTTGTAGTCAAGCTAATATTGCAAGGGTATAATATTTTTTTCGTTGAAGAATATTAGTTTTGAACCATTAGATTATGTGAAAGATTTTTTTTCAAACTCAACAAGAGATAAATTGGTTTCTAATTGATAGTTTCTACATCGACTTTTAAGTGTAACAAAGAGTATATATAGAAAAAAAATTGGTGTGACGTGAAATATTTTTTTAAAAATGTAAACAAATTATTTTGAAAAAACTCTTTACTTTTTTAATTCAAAGATAATAAAAAGATAAGATATTTTTGAACATTAGTAGATAGTTTTAAAATTATTATAATAGAAGTTATATAATGGATAAACTCAAAAAATTGAAATTTTATGGAATATTTACATAATACCCGGTCATATTTATTTTTTACCTTTTATAGCTAATATAAATAGATGATATACCGACAACACACAATTATACACATATTATATATAGATTATATATAAATTGTACATCATTCAAATTTTTAATTTAAATGGTCGGGTGGGCACCTATTTAGGCTGATTAGATAAAGCCAAAAGAAAAATATGAATAATTTCAACCAAAGACTAAAAATATAATTAAAGTTCATATGCAGACAATTTTTATTAAAAGCCATCCTTTTATAGTGAAATAAATTAATTTTTTGTAACAAAAGAAATAATAACATAAAAAATAAGATAAAAGAAAATATATATTGAAAAAATGTTAGAAAAATCTAAAAACGAGAAATAAAAGATGACAACAAATTTCTTCTTATGTTTCATCTTTGTTGAGTATAAAATTTTTGAAAGTTAATCTCATCGATTTCAAATATATTTTTTTCAACTCAAATACATAGATTATAAGATAAGGATATCTTAGAATATTTTCTTTATTTACATTATGTGTCGTTTTTAAAAAGTTATTATTGCTAACAAACTGATATGATATTCGAATTTGAATTGGAATGCAATTTGAGTAGTTTACATTGAGGTTAAGCCAAGTATGATGTCGAAAAATAAACTACTTGACAATTTTAAGACAATATGTGCAATATTTTATAATAATAATAATCAACTAATTTAACATTTAATGATTCAAAGAATAATTTTTTTGTATATATAGGGTATTAAAAATTCAAATTTTAGGGCTAGAGATATCGATAAACTTAAAGTGGAGTCATACTGAAATAAATCCGGCCAAAGAATCATTTAAATTTTTAGATAGCCGATTAAAGTGAATTTTAAATTAAGGATAATATCTTCACTTGCATCATTATAAATATAATCATTTTTATAATATATATAAAGTTTTAGAAATTAAAATTTCAAAATAGAAATATTTTTTGAAAGATAAAATCATACCAAATAAGAGTTCAAGTCGTAGTATAAGAGTCACGTCATAATCAAAGAATCGTTTATATCGTATCAACCTTTGTGCTTTGCCATAAATATAAGTTATTATTTCACTTTGTGGCTATTTTTAGGTTCCAATGATACCTATGAGAATAATGCAAAAATAAAATTTTATCACTATGAGAATTGAAAAATGTTAGTCTTTTTTTATATAACGTTTCTTAATTAATATCTGACGATTATCTATAACTATTTAGAAGGTTTAATGTTAAGGTTATTTACATATAATTCAAATAACTCAGATATTTAACATGGTTAATATCAAATATCTAAATGGAGTTAAAAAAATCTCAAGCTAAAGAATTTTTTTTATATTTTTAGATAGCCAGCTAAAATGAGTTTTGAATTAAGAATAATATTTTGAATTACATTATTATAAAAATAATTATTATTGAAAAATAATGTTTTAGAAACCGAAATTTTAAGAAAGAAATATTTTTTAAGAGATATCAACACACTAAATAAGAATTCAAGTAGTGGTAAAAGAGTTAAGTCTTACCCAAAGAGTCATTCATTGTCTCAACATTTGAGTATTTTGCCATAAATATGAGTTATTATTTTGCTTCCTGACTATTTTTAGGATCCAATGACACCGGCAAAAATGGTATCAAAAAAGAAAAATAGAAAAAATGGTTAATTTTTTTCATGTAGTTAATATCCAATGATTATCTATATTTACTAAGAAAGTGTAAATTTTAAGATTATTTACATACAATCCAAATAACTTAAATATTTGACATAATTAGTGATCGCGTGTCCGCGCGGGTACTAATACTACTATTATATTACGCTAGTTCGAATTAGTCGAGTCCTGGTATAAGATGTTAAATGAGAAAATGCATAAAGTACCCATTAAACTTGTCCGGAAAAATTATTTACACACCTAAACTTTACGGGCGACCTTTTACCCCATTATTCTAAACTTAAGTGAATTTAATATCTCATTCAAAATACTGAACCAATCTTGTGGTGGGATGTGTTAACACACGCCATACATGTATCAAATGCTACACTATATATATATATATAGTTCTTCTTTCCTTTTCTATATTTTTTTCATTTCATCTTCTTCACCTTTCTTCCTCATTATTTTTGCCGCTGCCACTGTGGAAGCCATTCACAGCCATAACCTCCCTTAAATAACTCTATCTTTATTCTTCTTTTTTCATTGTAGATAATTTATTTGTGGCTTTGACATTACACGAAATTAAGGAGAAAAAGCATCAAAAAGCTTGGGATAGAGAGAAATTTTGGGTTGGCCGGAAAGTTTGGTATCGTTGGTACCTATTTTTTGATGAGTTGGGTTTGTGCTCCTAATTTCCTTCGTATGGGTTTCCTTAGTAGAATTTTGTCATTTTATTCCTCCTAATTTTGTATTGGAAGAGTGAATAAAACCTGATATATAGAGCCACTCGTTAAGGACCTATAAATTTTCTCTGGCCGAAGAATTTTCCGGTGACACCTTGTTTTCTTTTAAACACTATTTCTGGTTCTAAAGAGGTATTTTTCAACAAATAAATGAAAAATCGGATGGAGAAAATCTCAATTGAAGAAGGATGTAGATAAGAATAAGGTTACCGGAAATGGATATTTTAGCCAAGGTAGCGCCCAATTCACTGCTTCTGTTAAATGAAGAAAGAGAAAAAAAAATGAAAAAGAAAAGAAAAATGAATAAGAAAAGAGAAAAAAGTAGTATTAAGTTAATTAGTTATAATATCCAATAGGAAAGTGACACCTGAACCATTAAATTAGTTTTAAGTTATTTTTTTTGCCTTCACGCGCATAACTACACGTTTTATGCCATGTTACCACTCAAGAGGGTATTAAATTCACTTAAGTTTAGAATAGGAATAAAAGGTCGCCCGTAAAATTTATGTGTATAAATGATTTATCCGGACAAGTTTAATAGGCACTTTATGCATTTTTTCACGTTAAATAAGAAACAACACCAAAAGAAAAATTGAGCTCCATCACCGCATTTGACTGAAATTAGCGAATTGCACACTTCTGCATGAACTCTTCCACGTGCCCTTTCCCCCCTTCACTTTCTCTTTCTCTCACTACACTCACTACATTTGATTTCCATTAGTATTTTAATACAATTTAAAAATTATATTCAGCAACTTTTTTTTTCAAGAAATCAATAACCAGGCACCCTTCCTCTTTCATCTCTACAATTTGATAGTGACCCACGCAGCTTTTTTCCTCCATTTTTTTGCTTCACCTTCTCCCATACAGCACACATTTTTCTGCAAAATCTCTCAGAAAAAAGAGCAACAAAAAAAAAACCCCGTTAAAAAAAAACTGTATCTTTTTATGGCATATCAGCTGCAAAAAATATAGAGATTAGCAAGAAAGTGCTGTTCTTGTTTTTTGAGGTATTTTCCAGTTCTTGAATCTTGGTTACTGAATACAAATATTTGCTAAAAAACCCTTTTGATTTGCCTATATTTGTGTTAAGCCCCATTAGGGTTTATTTGAGGTTCAAAGCAGCTGTTAGTAGTATTGGCCTATTGGGTTTTCTGTGTTTGTATAGTAGCTCAATGTAGAAAAGGATAAACCCTAGAATTAAAACAGCAATTGTAGGTTTTTGGGTTGAATCAAGATTTGGTTTTTGAGAAGAAAACAAATATTGAATTTGATTTGCCTATATTTGTGTAAACCCGTTAGGGTTAATTGGGTCTTTTTTGGTTTGTATTGTAGCTCAATGTAGAGAAGGATAAAGCCTACAACCAGAACAGCAATTTTAGGTTTTTGGGTTGAAGCAAGATTTGGGTTTTTGGTAAAAAGATTGAATTTTTATTTGTAAAGATAGAAATATATGTAAGTAGTGGGTTATGGCTTTTGATCAGAATTCAATTCCTAAAGATTTGCGCCCGTTGAACATTGTTAGGACAGTGCCAGAAGACTCTGGCATTGCTTCTGTGACCACATCTGGTAGACCCGTTGAGGGGTTTTATGGTAACCCAACCCGGGATGTTGGAGGTAGTCCTGGAACTATACCTGGGGTTTATTACCCTACCACTGTAGCGGATGCTGGGTTTGTAGGATTAGGGTTTACCAATGCCGGCCCAGGAGCGACCGGTTGGGTCCCACAGGTTGTGCCTTCTCAACCTCCTGGTGTTGTTAGTGTTGGCGTTATGAATTCGGGAAGTGGGTCATCGAAGAATCTGCATTTTGGGGCACGTGTTAGTAGTAATGCGTCTGATCGTGCTAGTGATGATGGTGGTGATGATTCGGTGTCGGGGAGGAAAGTTAAGTTTTTGTGTAGTTTTGGGGGGAGGATAATGCCGAGGCCGAGTGATGGCGCATTGAGATATGTGGGTGGACAGACTAGGATTATTAGTGTTAGGAGGGAGGTGAGTTTTGCTGAACTGGTTCACAAAATAGTAGATACTTATGGGCAGGATGTGGTGATTAAGTACCAGTTGCCTGATGAGGATCTTGACGCGCTAGTGTCTGTTTCTTGTCCGGAAGATCTTGAAAATATGATGGATGAGTACGAAAAGTTGGTTGAAAGAGCGTCAGATGGGTCTGCTAAATTGAGGGTGTTCCTGTTTTCGGCTTCAGAGCTAGAATCGTCCGGTGTGGTGCAATTAAGAGATCTGCAAGATAGTGGACAGAGGTATGTCGAGGCAGTGAATGGGATTGGTGATGGGTTTAGTGGTATTGGTATTACTAGGAAAGGGAGTACCGCTAGTGCTGGTTCCACCCAGAATTCAGAATTTAGTGGCTCTGAAGCTGTTGATAGCTTAGCCAATGGTCAAGGGGAGCTTAGAGGCATACCTGCTGTTGACGCACTATCACCTAGTGGGACTTCTGCTACCTCTCAAGAACCTGCTTATCGATTGGTGTATACAGATGCAAATCCTGCAACTCATGCCGATGCTCCTGTCACTCCAATGACCATTCCATTAGTCGTTCCCGGGCCAGTGCCAAGCTTATCTGCTCAGCCGGAGAATGCGTTAGAGAAATCTGTGCCTGTCGCTGCTGCACAGCAGCGACAGATGGGTTATGATATGCAGCAAACAGGAGTGACTTATCCAGGAACTACACCATATGTCCCGACTTATGTGGATCCTCAAAGGGAGAACCTAAACCGTGCAGATTATGTTCAAATACCTTCCCAGATGGGATTCCCGAGGCAGCTTTTGGGAACTGTTGGGCCAGTAATCAATCAGCAGCATATAATTGCTGGTGCTCCGACTCAGCAGTTTGTCCCTGCTCTTCACATGACAATGACTCCTTCCGCTCATGTCAGTATGAATCCTAATATGGTTCCTTCACTGATTCAGCCCCAACATGTTAGGTTTGAAAATTATCCTGCAGAAGGCACATTGGGGCCGAGAGTTGTGCATTTCCCTGTTGACCAAGGATATAGTGCTTATCAGCATCAGGTCCCTCCTGCAGCTTACGGATGGCACCAGATTCCGCAGTCTCAGCAGGCACCACTTTCTGAAGGCCAGGTGCCTCCACCACTGGTTACTGGTTCTGAGGCGTTATCTCGGTTTGATGACTGTCTAATGTGTCAAAAATCGCTGCCTCATGCACACTCAGATACAGTAGCAGTGGAACAAAGGGAGAGTCCTGCAAGCATAACATCTGATTTTAATTCAGTGTATCATAGCCTTAGATTGGATGAAAGGGGTCGGCCTATTCACCGAGCTGTTACAACCGGAACGTTAGGTGAGGGGGCTGTTGAACAACAAGGAGCTTCTGTTGGGCAAAGAATTGGGGGTCAAGGTGAGGTAGTTGGAGTCTCACAAAATGTTGATAAACAGTATGAATATGATAGGAACCTCCAAAAGCCTGAGTTTGTGCCAGAGCACCCAAAGGTGTCAGTTCCCCAAGGTATGATAGGGTTAACGGGTACGATGCAATCACCTTATGGAGTTTTTGTTGGTGCTGTTCCTCAACCGTACCATGTTAATGCCACTGAGCAGCTTATGGTTTCACCACAGTATCAGATTAAACAAGAAGTTGCTGTGAACAAACCAGTCATGCCTCTCCCAAAAGTTGGAGTTGTGCCTGGTCAAATAGTGGATAACTTATGTGGCGAATCTCCCAAAAACTATGGTGGAAACACTCCTGCCATGCCTCTAAAAGAAGATGATGTAGAGTCCTTAACGGCTTACAACCACTTGAGACAAATTGAAGGAAGAATGGAAAATCTCCTGATAAACCCCGCTGAAGTGTTAGCACCTAATGAGCAGAGTAAGCCAACTGTTGATAACTTTAGAAGGGAAGACATGTTGAATAACAGAGTTCAACAGTTTGGTGGGAGGGAAGGATATCCAGGTTTGGTTACAAGTTACGTGAATCCAAATGAAATACCAGCTTCTTCAAATGACGCTCCTTTCATGCATAACATTCGCGCCGCAGAAGGATATGAAGTCTCTTCCCATGTAACTGCCAATGCAACAGAAAGAACTCTAGCTATTGGTGAATGGAAAGATGGGCCCCAGCATTTCCAGCAAATGTTGAGTCCTACAACTACAGAAATGGCTGTACTCGATGGTACCCCACCATTTGTACAGGAAAGCTCAAATTCTTTATATAGCAACCAGGATCCTTGGAGTTTGCAACATGATGCCCATTTCCCTCCTCCTAAACCTAGTAAACTTCAGCTAAAAAAGGAAGCTGCTGGCACCAAGGATTACTCTGGCGAGAATCGTTTTGGCAATAACATTGAGTTGCCAACTGTTACTAAGGGGGGATTACAAACACAAATTCGGTTGGAAGATGGAGCTTGCCTGCCTTCAGGTAATACAGATTTCAGTTCAGATCAATCACGGTCCAAGAAAGGTGAGAAGCCTCAATTTCTGGATTTCTAGGTCGTCTTATGTTTTTGCAGTCCTAACTTTTTCTTTTCCTCTTTGCTGTCGAAGGCTCAGCAGAGGAAATGATCAAGCGAGAACTTCAGGCTGTTGCCGAGGGTGTCGCCGCTTCTGTTCTTCAGTCATCAACTCCATCTAATGCTGACCTTTCCATATCTTCTACTCAACTGAATGCTGAATTTGAAAGCGCTGATGCCGGAAAGGACACCAAAGATAAATTTGAGGTCTTAAATTCTCTCACACAATTACACGTGCTGCTATGCAAGTTGTTCATAATCGGTGTCTTGTATCTTATCTTTGCCTGTATTGCTAATCCACTAGCAATCTCTATTCAGGAAACTAAGACTCAATTTCCAGAGAGAGCAAATTTTGGATTTCCTGTTTCAGATGGCATTGGACGCTTGCAGGTTCGACATCTCTTGTCCAATGCAATTTCCATAATTTGTTAGCCTTAACTGAAAAAATGAAATGATCTTTTACTGTCTCTACCACTTTGCAGTGTTTTTAATTTTCACCCCACTTTTGTTCTTAATAAGTGCATTCATGTGAATAGATTATAAAGAATAGTGACCTCGAGGAGATGCGAGAATTGGGTTCTGGTACATTTGGCACTGTTTATCATGGAAAGTGGAGGGGTACTGATGTTGCAATTAAAAGGATTAATGATAGGTGTTTTGCTGGGAAAGCTTCAGAACAAGAGCGCATGGTTGGTATCTTTTCTCTTTCCTTCTGTTTACCGCTACTTGTCTATTTCTTTGTCTTTTTTCTTTCTCCTTGCACCTGATAATTTAACCAATTTATTGAAGATCTTTGCATCATTTGTTGATGTACATTTTTTTTTGCTGTGCTTATCTTTTTATTAGAGGGATGATTTCTGGAATGAGGCCATCAAACTCGCAGATTTGCACCATCCGAACGTTGTTGCATTCTATGGTGTTGTGCTAGATGGTCCAGGTGGCTCAGTGGCAACTGTTACAGAATATATGGTTAACGGGTCCTTGAGAAATGCTTTACAGAAGAATGAGAGGTAATCTTTCATTTGTAATCCGCTTGACTTCCATGGATTAAACGGAGTATTTGTTTATTGGCGATTCTTACTTCCACTGAATTTTGGGTTAAAAGTTGATAGGTTTGACCTCTACTATGGTTTCAGGGATTAAAAACATGGTGGTATAAATTCCTGTCTTTGCATTTTTAGGCTATTGTCGGTTAAAGGCCAACTGATTTTAAGCAAGGTTTTTCCAGCAAACCATGTGGTAATAGAGTGGTTTTCTTGTACTTAGTTTGTGGATGAGTAGGTCACTTTCATGATATTCTCCTGATCTTTGCGAGATCAGAAAGCCGTCTGTTTTGATTTTGATCATCTTCAGCTTGAGCACTTGGAGTCCTCTTCTACATTAAATTTTTATACTATTAGTGGTGTTAACATAAAAAAATGGGATGAGTAAACGCATGGCATACTGTTTTCAGGAATCTGGATAAGCGGAAACGCCTCGTTATCGCGATGGATGTTGCATTTGGAATGGAGTATTTGCATGGGAAGAATATAGTGCACTTTGACTTGAAAAGTGACAATCTGTTGGTTAATCTCCGTGATCCCCACCGTCCAATATGCAAGGTTAGTCATAGCCAAGAGACAGGTTTTATTTGTCAGTTGATGAAAAAACTGTGCAGAAATGTTAAAGATTTAGTAGCCAATTATCTCAACAAGGGGAAGGGGTGCTAATCCTTGTCTAGCAAATTCTATTACATGTTGACATCACATAGAGACTAATTCAACTTTTATGCACAGTTAGATCCACAGGGTAGAAGATAGCTGATGGTTAATTGTTAGACATATTTCGGTAAAACATCATCTGATAATATCTGCAGTTGGTTATATTTTTTATGGTAGGCAGAATTGTTTGGTAAAAATTAGAGGATCCTTTTTTTTTTTTTTTTTTTTTTGAATCCTGGTGTACCCATGAGTTTAAGTTTTTTACATGTACCCATGAGTTTCAGCTTTGCATTTGAATCTCTTGGAAAGCCTTGGTGCTTTTCTAACTTGTCAAAAATAAGAAGAAAAAAAGGAAAAGAAACGCCTTGGTTGGTGCTTACTACACTTTTCGCCCTTGATAACATTGATCCATGGCTTGCGTCACTTGCATGTATCACCACTACCATCTATGGCATTGGTTGTATAATCATCATGTTATCTTATCATCATGGGCATCATTGTTGTCATCCTTAGTTTTATCGTGATTGTTTTGTCATCCTTTTGCCTTACTAGTGCTGATAAATAGAGAAGGGGAGACTTGGCGTAACGGATAAAGTTGTTGCCATGTAATCAGGAGGTCACGGGTCGAGCCATGGAAACATCCTCTTGCAGAAATGCAGGGTAAGGCTGCGTACAATAGACCATGTGGTCCGGCCCTTCCCCGGACCCCCCCGCATAGTGGGAACTTAGTGCACCAATGCTGATAAATGGACCATGCTTCATCTATAATTTCTTTAGCCTTGTTATCTTTTTTCCTTTCACTTTTCCTGTGATAAAGAATAGCAGTACCCACTGTATTCTTCAAAAAGGAAATTGCAGCAAGTAGTATACACTCTTAAATTTCAGAATTCTCTCTTATCTTGTGCTTAACCATTTAAACACAAAAGCAGTCCATTGCCAATCATAAAAGCTCCCTGTCATACTATCGTCTGTTTCACTTTGGTATGATTGGAAATCTATCCTTCTCGTTTTAGGTTGGTGATTTGGGGCTATCCAAAGTGAAGTGTCAAACACTAATATCAGGCGGTGTACGCGGAACTCTTCCCTGGATGGCACCAGAACTTCTAAATGGGAGCAGTAGTCTTGTCTCTGAGAAGGTATTGAGAAGTGCTTAATTTATTACTTTGAGAAGTATTAATTTCCAGAAGGCGTAGAAGAGAACGTTTAACTCATTCTTTGCCGCTTGTTTTTGTAGGTTGATGTATTTTCCTTTGGAATTGTGATGTGGGAACTTCTTACGGGAGAAGAACCATATGCCGAGTTGCACTATGGAGCTATCATTGGTAATGTTGCTGCAGTCACAATATCTTTCCTTCCCTCTTAACTTCCAGATACTCTTCTTCAACTTCAACTGCAAATATTGTGCAAACGGTTGCTAAGGCATCAAACCGGTGTAAGTATTGACGACTAAATCCAATGCAGGTGGTATCGTGAGTAATACATTGCGGCCGCCTGTGCCGGAATCCTGTGATGCGGATTGGAGGATACTCATGGAGAGGTGTTGGTCAGCTGAACCGTCGGAAAGGCCTAGCTTTACTGAGATTGCCAATGATCTGAGAGTGATGCAATCTAAGCTCCCTCCCAAAGGACAAAACCAACAATCACCTCCTTCAGCAAATACCAACCAAGCTAAAAGTTGATGTTCTACATTTGTCTGTTATAGATTTTTCCTACCATGATTGACATGTGGAAGCTGAAGTTGGTATATAGATTTAGCTTATAAATGTAACAAAAATTATAGTGGTATCTTACTTTTGTTTTCTGGTACTTAGATTTACATCCCATTCCATTTTATTATTGGATTAATTTAGCATTCTACTGCAATCTAACGTATATACTTGACCAAATTGACGTATAAGCGTAAGAAACTTAATTTCTTTTTTCGTTTCATTTCTTTTAATATAGTCTTACTCAGTTCGCTAGCAATAGTGTTGGTATGATATCTTTTATCCATAGATGGCTATTACTACTTAGAGTTGTGACTGCATTTTTGGATTCGATCTTATTTCTTCTTGCTATTATTCTTACTTGTTGCAATTATCTTTTCTTTTTCAGTTGTCCTCTAGTCGAGGGTTTATCGGAAACAACCTCTCTGCTCTTCTAGGGGGTAAGACTGCGTACATCTTACTCTCCCTAGTCTGCACTTGTGGGAAACTACTGGGTCTGTTGTTGTATTTCTTTTAATATAGGCATTCTGATGAACTAGGTTGGGATCAAGCAAGAGCGGATTCAAGGTTTAAATATTATGGGTTCAATTTTTAAAATTTTTATCATTAAACCCGTTATAGTTTTTAAGTTATGGGTTCATGTCTATTATTTATCATAATTTTAGTTAAGCTTTACATAGATTTATGACTCGTGCCGAAAATTATGGGTTCAGTTGAACCAACACTGACAATGGTTCATCGCCCCTGGGATCTGAGGCATAGTTGATTGATTGATATATAAACACTCTGATGCACATATTGTTTTGTGAATTGACATATGATTCCTCTTCTTTTTACTCTCTTGGTTCATTGTTTCTTTTCTTCTTTTTTTTTCTTTTCTTGAATTAGCTCTGTTGGGGGGAGGGGGGATGCAAAGATGCAGATAATCCGAGTCCAACACTGGACTTAAACATGCTAACTAAATATAGCGGAAAGGGTTGAATTTTTGTGTTGGCTATAAAACTACCGTCAGAGCTCTCTATAATCTCTATATAAGCAATAGCAATTCATTATAAGAATCAAGTTTTTTTTGGAACTGATTTTTATGTTATGTTGTAAATTGAAATGTGTGTCCTCTATACCAACACTTTACTATAGCAGCCAAAAACTATCGAAACAAACGAGACCGTTATAGAAAAATTGGACCGTACTAGGATTTTGGAAATTGGGATTTTCTTGTGGTTACTTGGAAGATTATGAAATTGTGAAGCCTATCATAGCTGAATCTTCCAGTATTTAGTAAAGCCAAGTTAATGAAAAAGTCAACTGTTCGAAAGTTTGGCTACTATTCAAAAGAAGGGAAAAATGAGGGAGAAAATTACACGGTTTAGTTTGTCAAACTTAACTGGAAAACAAACATGAAGAGAAAAAAGGTCATCTTTCTTGCCTGTGTACGCACTTTTCATTAATCATAGTCGAAAATTGTGTCACTTAAATTGGATTAACTCATTTTTCAACCAAAAGAAGTCAATAGAATTGTATTCGGCATATGATTCTTGGAACATGTACTTTCTTTTTGGGATTGACTCTGCTTACGGTAAAGGAAATGAGTTGTTTTTTTTCTTAACCGAACGAAAAAATGATTTGAGAATAAAAAAAGAAATTTAGAATCAATGTGGTCGTTCGGGAAAAAAAGCCCTTAACAACGCCAAAAAAAAGAAGAAGAGTTGAAGACGACTTACCCCTCGTCTCGTGGCTAGGAACATCTTCATACATTAATATTAATATGATCTCAAATATTACAATTTCATTGAGTTAGCTTGTAAAGGTGGTCGTGGATTACACCTACTACAATTTCATTATTTCATACCATCAACTAATTTTGTCTAATTAACATTATGCTTTTTAAGTTAAAGAAATGATTGTAGGTGGTTAATTAATGTAATTAATTATGTGTTAGTTAATTAACACAGATCCTACCCTCCGGCCCCAGTACCTAGGTAATTAATGAATCTAGGTAATTAATTATGTTCATATTCTTCTTTACTTTTAAGACTTTCCTACCCTCCGGCCCCAGTACCTAACGGATCTCTTATCTTTTTAGGAGTTGGGACTTGGGAGTACTACTTATTTAACTTATTTTTTTAATGATCTTGTTTTGGATCAATAATGAAACCAGCTAATTAATTACTTCCTTCAGTTCATAATAAGTGACCAATTTACCTTAAACACATTCATTAGAAAAATGCTAAATTCTAGACAAAAATAGCTAGTATGACTAAACTACCCTTAATTAAATGTTGCAGCATAGTTAGTGTGAGGAGTAAAAGACTTTTTAGGGATACGTACATAAGGGTAATTTTGAAAAAATAAATTGAATTTTTTTTGGTTATATAAATGGACACTTATTTTGGACCAAAATAAAAAAGCAAATTGGTCATTTATTGTGGACCGGAGGGAGATGGTATGAATGATATCAGCAACAACAACAAACTTAGTATAATCCCACAAATGAGATCTGAGAAGGGTAATGAGGACGCATTCTTATCCCTACCTTTTGCAGGTAGAAAGGCGGTTCTCGGTACACTTTCGACTCCAAGTAAACATGCAAAATCATAACAATATAGAGAAGAAAATACAATAGTGTAAAAGTTAGCGAAGCAATAACAACAACAAAATGGTATAATAACCAAAACACAAGTAACATTAGGTAGTAATAGAATTCTAAGAATAAGGAAATACTAGAATAACGTTACTACTATTGGAATGAAAGGAGAGACGACCAACTATCTATTAGTCTTCTAACTTAATTCTCGTCCTCCACACCTGTCTATCAAGGGTCATGAAGATGGTATGATTGATATAAATTATCAAAAATCAGTGACGGATGTACATTATGGATTATGGGTGCTTGAGCATCCATTGCTTTTGGAACCAAACTTTATAGTTACATGGAAAAAACTAGTAAATTATACAAATATATTAATTAAGCACCCAATCTCAGTAGTAATTTTCAGATTAAAAATAATTAAGTATTCATAATTTAAAAATTCTGGATTCGCCACTGCCAAAAATCAATACTTATTGTTGAAAGAGTATGATCCTGAAATATAATGCATTGAGTAAGAATAAAGAATGTATGTTCTTGATATAAATAATTATGTTTATCCAAAAGAAAAAGTCATATCCAAAATGATGATATGCTATATATCCTTCCACGCGGTGTGAACGCGAACTAACACTGCTGTCTTCCCTTTTCTTCTTTTATTTACTACTTTGAAGACTTCTCTACCCTGCAGCCCCTCACTAATTTATATATTTCTTGAATGCTCATATTGTGATTATAATATTAGACTTACTAATATAATATTTAGATTACCGTTGTGATAAGTCCTTTTTTTTTTCGTTTGAAGCAATTTTAATTTTAATTGTTACTGAGAGTTTAAGGATTGATGTCTTTTCTCGCTTACAACTTTCCTAACAGGTTTTAAATACTATAATTCACTAATTTAGTTGGATGGTAGAAAGATAATTTACGAACTAATTGGTTGAAATGAATAAAAGTCACTGAAATACTCGATTTTGAATTGTAATCTCCGACATTTGGTTAGGGATCGTTTGGCATGAGATATAAGATGGGATAAGATGTAGGATTAAATTTATATTCCGTTTGGGCAATATTAATTTATCTCGGGATAAATTTATACCTCGAACCAAACAAGGTATAAATTTAATCCCAGACTTAATCCAGAATATCCTATCTTATCCCACCTTATTCCATCAAATATGGGATTATTTTATCATATATCTTATGTGGTATAAATTAGTCCTAGGATCATAATCTCGGAATAATTTAGTCCACATACCAAACGATTAAGGTTTTATCCAAGTGTCTCTTAGATGACTTAAAACTCTATAAACTATTAGCAAGTTTTCCTTAATTAATACGAGGGCAAAGAACAATTTTAGCTCGCGCTCGAAACTATTTATATTTGGCAGCCGCAAAAGTATATAAAATATGTATATGTTTTGTATATCATATATAGAAATGTACATATATGTAAAATGTGTGTGTGTATATATATATACTATACAATTAAGATGGAAGAGTCTCTTGCAGAAATGCAGGGTAAGACGGCATACAATAGACCCCTGTGGTCCGACCCTTTTCTGGACCCCGCGCATAGCTGGAGCTTAGTGCACCGGACTATTTTTATTTTTTTATATAGATGTTCCGAAAGACCAAAATTAATTTCGTTTGCATTTTCGAGCCTAAAAAGTTTTCGAGGTACTTTCCTTTCAATGCTCATCCAATTGTTATGAATTGACAGTAAAGAATAAGTAACTATAAAAAGGTCATAAGAGAGACTTCACCTTCGTTTAGAATGCAAATAAAATGTAAATCAGTGTTGATAGTTCGAATCTAATGACATCACAGAAATTGTCTAGCAGCGGTTAAGTTAGGCAACCCTTTAACCAAACACTCAACATTGTAATCTCAAATAAATTGTAATTGACTTTACTAATATTCCATACTGGTCCAATATTCATTATTCAGAATAATCATCATAATTAGGTTGTTTTTTTTTGCACATTATTCTTGTGGTGGGCCCTGTCCTGATAAAAAAATAGGGGGATTTATATCTATACCCGCTTTTTGTGTCACGTTTTAACTTGTGTCCGCTTTGCAAAAAAATTGCAAACGTACCCGCTTTTTCGCATAACTTCAGCATATGGGGCTTAAGTAGCAAATGCAATCACACAAAACTTCAGCATTCTAATAGACGAGCCTGAAGTAGCAAGTGTGTTGAACCAAGTGTGCTGAAGTTTTTGTTTGTAATTGCTGAACTTAAGCATAGTAGCTGAAGTTTTGTTCTCTATTTGCATTGCTGAAGTTTTTGTTTTTGTAACTAGCGAACTTCAGCTTTAGAGCTGAAGTTTTTGTTTTGTAACTGGCGAACTTCAGCTCTAGAGTTGAAGTTTTTGTTTTTGTAACTGGCGAACTTCAGCTCTAGAGCTGAAGTTTTTGTTTGTAACGGGCGAGTTTTTGCAAATGAACTAAATAACTTGCGACAGTTACAAAACAAAAACTTCAGCTCTAGAGCTGAAGTTCGTCAGTTACAAAACAAAAACTTCAGCTCTAGAGCTGAAATTCGCCAGTTACAAAACAAAAACTTCAGCTCTAGAGCTGAAGTTTTTGTTTTGTAACTGTCGAAGTTATTTAGTTCATTTGTAAAAACTTCGACACTATATAAGCAATGAACATTTTATTTCTTATTGCATACAACTATACAAGTAACTTTGTGTTTTCTTGTCATGGGCAAGATACTAAATTTGTGGTGAATTGCTTTCACTTCAGCCTGAAGTTAAGGGTGAAAAAGAACATGGTGCCAAACAATGACCACTTGCAGATCCATTCGTATTTCTTGACTGGAATACAGTGGTGTAGGAAAATTTTCGTCTTATCATTGAACCAGATATGTCTACACAAAATTTTAATAACTGAAGTTCCATAGCAGCACCAACAATTGCAGAAGAAAGAAGAAGAAGAAGAAGAAGAAGAAGAAGAAGAAGAAGAAGAAGAAGAAGAAGAAGAAGAAGAAGAAAACGAAGGAGGAGAAAGGGGGTTGAAGTTATTTAAAAATTGAGTACAAGTTAAAAGTTTAAAAAAAAATGGGTATAGGTTAAATGGGCAAATAGGGCGCCCCGTGCAATTTTTACAAAAATATATAGGGAGAAAAACTTTCCTAATTTTTTCGCGGAGCTACCCTTGATCATATGAATTAGTTGACACTCTTTTATCGAAAATTTAAGGACAGGTTCATAATATATATATATATATATATATATATATATATATATATATATATATATATATATATATATATATATATATATTGATTTCTTTTAATTTTTTGATGTGTTTACATGTTTATATTTTGGCTTTCCTTAATATAAATCTTAGTTCCGCACTGCTGCTACTATTCCAGCTTTCTTCATATATTATTTGGTAGAAATGACACCACTTTGTTATATCGGGCTACTATTTAGAAATTAGTTAATGTGCTTTGTATTTTTGTTTTTAATTCAATATTTCAGCACACAAAGTCCTGAAATTTAAAAAATTTAGTTCAAATTTTCAGAACAAAATAAGTATTGGCTAATCCCTGTATAGCAGTCCTAAAAAATGGCGATTTGTGTACTTCCCCCTATTATTTGAGACCACCTATGCTCTAAAAAAAAATACTTTCCCTTAATCTCTAGAAATATAACAAACATTTATCATAAAAGAAAATATCAAATACAACCCCTTAAGTATCCTCATAAAATAACAATAATGTTAAACTCTAGAATTGACTAGAAAAAACATATAATTGCTGAAAATAATCAACCTTTACTAGTCAAAAGAAAAATCATCAATTACCCCATTTCTCTGTCCTTTCTTTGTTCTTTCTCTGCCCACACCCCACACACACACCACACACGGACCCATATATATTACATATACACCAATATACAATATATATACCCATCATCTTTCTCCTCCTTCCACCATTAATCTTTCTTCCTTCAACCCCTCACCCCCACCCCCAATCCTAAAACCCCACAATCCAAAACCCCAAAAATACACACCAAGATCAAATTTTTGCTGAATTTACATACATACATACATACATACATACATACATACATACATATATATATATATATATATATATATATATATATATATATATATATATACCCACCCTTTTCCTTCATCTTCCACCACTAATCTTTCTTCCTCTCCCCCCACCCCCACTCCACCCCTCAAACCTAAAACCCCACCACCCCAAAACCCCAAAAACACACACCAAGATCAATTTTTTTGCTGAATTTTCAAGAAAACTAAACATATACACACACCAATATACACATATATACTTACCAATACCCCCCCCCCCAACCACCACCACCACCACCCCACCCCCAAAGCAACCAAAACCCAAAAACACAGACACCAAGCTCAAGTTTTTGCTGAATTTTCAAGAAAATTAAACAAAAGATGATGAACAACAATTATTCACCAATTAGAGAAAATACCCAAGAAGGAACAGAAAACTATTTTTACCAAGAAGAACCTTCACTTTTTTGTGGGTGTTTCAGATTCCCCTGTTTTCAATCAAAAGAAGGTGAAGCAAATTCACTGTTACAACAGCAGGGTGAAGACAGAGACTCATGGATGGTGACAAAGATGAAGGAATTAAAGGAATATTCAGAACTTGTAGCTGGACCAAAATGGAAGAATTTTGTTAGAAAAATGGGGAAATATTGTAATTCCAAGAAATCTAAGGGACAGCAGTTTCAGTATGATTCTGATAGTTATGCAATGAATTTTGATGAGGGAGTTGAAGAAAATGATGATGGGCTTTTGCGTAATTTCTCAACTCGGTTTGCAGCTCCTGCTCCCTTTTCTGTTGTTAATAATAATAATAATAATACACAGAGAAATGCTGGATTATGATAATTATTATTATTGGAAGAAAAAGAAAAAATTAAGATGTGTGTGATTTATGATTTATGTGTAATTAGAGGGGAGAAAATGGTGTATGAGATTGGTTTTATATATATTACATTTATTTGTTATATATAGTTGTAAAATTCTTTTGATATTTATTTATTATTTTGGATGCCTCGATTCTAAAATTAACATGGCATAAATAGTGTATGAGATTGGTTTTATATATATTTCTTGTATTTGTTATATAGAGGTAAAATTAATTTTTTTTCATTGTTAAGAGTTTAATTCATGTTGTTATTAGATTAACATGCTTTGATATTTATTTATTATTTTGGATGCCTCAATTCTAAATTCTAAAATTAACATTAGCCTCTTGCCCTTAATTAAAGGTATTGAATTATCTTAGTAAGAAAATTGGTGAAAAGAAATATCATAGTAGTTATTAGTTTCGAGATGATGTGACATTAAGCCATATTTTATCTCATGTTTAGTTAAGGCATAAATGTATTTTGGCTAGGATTTAAAATCAGAAAAGAAAACTTTTTCCTATTGTAAGTAAGATGTTATCATGTGATAATCCTATAATTCTTGTAGAATTACCTGTTGCCAACTTCTACTTCAGTCTTATTCCTCTTGAGCAGTACGATGTGCAAAGCATTCGCGTTAAGGGCCGCACTCTAAGAGGGTATAATGTAGGCAGTCTACGCTGAGGCAAATATCAGTGACTGATTCCACGGCTTGAACCTGTGGCATATAAATCACACAAAAATAATTTTATCGTTGCTCTCCAACGTTACCCCTCTCTAGCTACTTCAGTCTTATTCCTCTTGGTAATTTTTCTTTTAATCATAGTCTTGTTGTATAATACCTAAACCACCTGAGGTGTGTTTATAGTTCAAATTTTTTTTATAAAAAAAAAATGCAAAAGTTCTACTAATTTGTTCCATTATTGAAATAAGAAACCCACCCAATTTGCACTTTCAAGTTATAATGTGCAATTATGCTTGTATGGTGAAACTTGTTGATGTTAGATGAAATGTAAGTACAAAAGGCTATATGTTAAAGTTCAACCAGAGTTGTGGTAGAGCGGTAAGTACTACTTTATTCTTAATCAGAGATCGCTTTTGTTAGGGAGTATTTTACCTTTCAATGTGATTTTTTTTAGCGCGAATCTAAATTTAGTCGATCTCCAAGACAGGGACCGAACACCGAATGAGAAACTAAAAAAAGTCAAGTTCATGATCCCTTTAGGGAAGGAAAGGAATCTAGAACAAAACCTTTCATGTTAAAGTAAACTACTGAATTACTTATAGTAAAAGTAAAGTAAAAGAAAATTACACTTCATTCTTTGGTGACTATATATGCAAATATAAAATAAAATAAAAACTATTCTTATATTAATAATGATAGGATAAGATAAAGTTTGACCACTGAGCTGGTTTGGCTGAATAAATCAAAAAGGGAAAATAAAAAAAATAAATATAAAATTATAAAATTTTAAAAACAAAAGCCGGCCAAAGACGGCTCAGAATAAAAATAGCAGCCGCCTTTATAGACAAGCTGTCTTCAGCCCACGATGTGAAGAAACTTCTATTCTTTGAAATATTTTGAAAATTGACCAAAAAAACGAACTTGGCAACGTTTTAGAGATTTTTTGGGAGATTCATTGATCCTAAAATAAATCACATGAATCATAGTGTAAGACTTAAGGGATCGTTTGGTTTGACGATAAATTATAATTAGATTAGTTATATTAGGAGTAGTTATTGTGATATTATTTTTTGTTGATTGTTTGGTATGTTATATTAATTCGGGGATTGTCAATTTTACTATGGATTACTATTCCATCCTCTGATAGGAATAAATTATTCCGGCAATATTTTTAATCTTGTGATAACTTATCTCATGATTAGTAATGAAAGAAGAGATAAAGCGGTAATAAATTTTTATTTCTGAATTATTTTGTTTATCCCTCGTACCAAACGGCCCTTTATAGTTTAGTAATAGCGATTACAATTTATTATGTAATTGGTATGTGTTTAATTTTTATTGTTTCTTTTCTTCTCTTTTTCGCCTATCTTTCACGTTATGAAAAATTGAAGAAAAAAAAACAATGCCTGAATATTGTTTCCAAAGTGATAAAACATTGTTAGATCTTCTTATATTGAATAATTTGAGGGAGAAATTCAAAACTAGCCAGATTTATAAGTGATCATTTAAAAATAGCAACAGTTTCAAAAGTAAATGAAATTTAGCCACTTTTTATGTAAAGATAAATTTGAACGAAAACATTGTTCAAAATCCAGAAATACTCCAGTATAATATACTAGAGTTCCAGTATAATATACCGGTCCAGCATAATATGCTGGAAGTTCATACAGAGGAGCTCCAATCTCCAGTATATTATGCTTGAACTTTCCGCGTGTTGGAGTTCCATCATAATATGGTGGAAGTTCATATACAGGTGCACCGATCTCCAGTATATTATGCTGGAATTTTCTGTGTTGCAATAAAATAGTGGCTATTTTATTGCGACTTTGCAAACACTCACTATTTTTCAATAACCAATCCGAAAACTGGCTAGCCCGTGCTATTTTTACATAATTTGAACGCTAGTGTGCATAGGAAAGCCCAATCAACTTTCCTTTTCCTTTGTTTTGTGAGAAATTTTCATAAAGCACTATAGTTTGGAGCGTAATTATCATATATAACTATAATTTGTTTAATTACTATTTGTAGTTACTGTTCAATTGTTATCAACTTGCATCACTTGTATTCAAATGCGCAATGAATACCTGTGTCGACAGTATTCATTCACGTAACGAATATAACATGTATCAATCGTATTCTTTCACGCAACGAATACAACCAATGTGAAATATAAGGGTGTATACAAATGATACAACCTGTATCGGCTGCATTCACTCGCGCAACGAATACAATCAAGGCAAAATACGCAAAATAAAATATTCTTGTTGAAAGTCGAACTCAAGACCTCCACTTGAAAAGCAGGTGCTCTAAAGTCATCTCCAACCCACCTCCATATTTACGTCCAAACTCCAATTTGGAGTCAAAAATGGAGGAATTTTACTCCAACCAGTTGCAAATTTGCCTTCAATTTAGAGGGTGAACAGTGTCAATGGAGTAACACTATGTAACATCCCGTAAATTTGAATCAGTTGTGGATGCATTAAATGAGTATTAATGTGATGGTTATCAACTGGATATGATAATAAGTGTACGAGGCATACCATAAGTGATTTGGGGTACAAGGAGAGACCTAAGTCTAAGCCAATTTGGAAAATTACATGATAGACTAAAATTCCAAATTAGTACTCACAAGACCATATTTTGGATGAGCATACCTACATATATATAAGGTTTTATATGATGCACAACCTATCAAATGAAATATCTTTGAGTCTAGTTTCTAACACTCCAAACCGTTCGTCATTTGGACACTCCTATCAGAAGTTATGACCAAATTACCAAAAGCTGGCAGAATTTTACACTACCGCGCCGCCCCATGCGGCGCAGCTGTGTAGATTAATAGTGCACCTCCAAATTTCGTTTCTAGACAAATATTTCATTACCGCACCGCCCCACGCGCCTCGACTGTGCAAATCTTGGTTTTTTTTCAACCCGATCCTATTTTGATATAAAACCTTCAGGGGTTATTTTTCCTAATTTATTTGGACGAATTTTAGGGTTTTCCTCCACTCTCTCAAGACCTCCCATCTTCAAGGTAAGCAATCCCCATTATCTTGGTGTGAATTCCATCATTTATACTCTAGTATTGCTGAAATCTACACATAAAATACTTACATCTTCAAGGGATTCCTTCAAGAACTCAAATGAGGGTTTTGCAAGATTTCTTCCAAAAAGGTAATCCTACACCCTTAGACTTATATGTATGGATTTATTAAGGGAATATGAGTATGAATAAATATTGAAACTCTTGGTATGGTGATTGGAAACCATAAGTTCCCTATTTAATTACATAACTATTATAGAGATTGAAAGATATTTATTTAATGGAATTTTGTTGGTTGGGTGTGGATGAATGGTCATATATGTGATTTTGAAAGTTATAAATTGGTTAATCATGATGGTGGGATACATTGTTGATGAATTGTGGTAGTTAGATGAACTAATTATATGGTGATGAGATGTAGAGATTTATGCCTACAAGGTGTTTGATAATATGCCTAAATGGCTTAAGTTATGGAATTTGTTACTAATATTGGGTTCTATTGAATGTTGCTATTGTAGATTAAAGGTTCTTAGTATTGTGGATCATTGTAGTATCACTAAGGGGCGAAATTGAGGTATGTGAGGCTAACTCTCTTTACGTTTGGGAATGTCTATGATTCTCCCTACGTCCGATTCATTATGACTATTACTAGTTTCTTCATAAAGTAATTATGTCTTAGTTCCATGAATAGTCGTAGAACTTCAATTCTATAGTTTCGTAACTCATTCATGACTTTCGTTCTAAACGTTGTGAAATCAGTGCATAATCAGTATAGACTTGAGTTTGATGCCCATGAGTCTCAGTTTAGATTACTCATCATGTCATAAACAGTTGAAGTTTCAGTTTTTCATAATCAGTTCATGAATACATGTCTCAATCTAGCTCAATTCAGCATTCAAGTATTATGTAACTCAGTATGGTTCAATATTTTAGCATCATGTATTTCAATATGATTCTCAGTTCCTGAATGTTGAACACTTGTATTTGGGCCTAAGGTCGTAATTTATATGATTTATGCATACTTGGGCCTGAGACCGTAGTTTATGCTTTATGCATGTTTGGGCTTGAAGCCGTAGTTTATGCTTTATGCATTTTTGGGCCTGAGGCCGTAATTATGTATACGTATACTTGGGCCTGAGGCCGTAGCTTGTGCACATATATATTGGGCCCGAGGCCATAGATAAACAGGTTGTTCATCATTCAGAAGAGGGAGTATTCATATCCTTACTTCCTTTGTTCAGTTCAGTTATCAGCTATCATTTCAGTTATCAGTTATCATTTTAGTTACTAGTTATCAGTTCAGTTATCAATTATTAGTCCAGTTATCAGTTATCAGTTATCATTTCAATTTAAGTTTCAATAGTTATCATTTCAGTTATCAATTATCAATTATCAGTTATCAGCTCAGTATTAATTTCAGCATTTATAAGTCTTTCTTTAAGTTGCTTTACATACCAGTGCAATTCAAATGTACCGATGTCCCTTTTTGCCTGAGGCCTACATCTCACGATGCAGGTACTGATTTACAGGTTGACGATTCAGAGCGTTAGGATTCTCATACCAGTTATTTGGTGATCCCTAGTTCTTTCAGGGCATTATCATTACTTTACAGTCTTTCAGTATTTACAGAACAGTCAGTGTTTTCAGTACTCCAATAGAGGCTTCATAGACTAGAGTAACAACTAGACAGAGTCGCAGACTTTTCATATTAAGCTATGTTGACTACAAATATATTTCAAAATTGTATTAGTATTTCCACACTTTGATATTTATCATTCAAACTTTCAGTATATCAACATGTGTTAGTTTATCTTCCACATTTAGTATGTTATGATATCACATGTTGATTCAGTGAGCCAGTTGGTTCGGTCGGTCACATGTAGTCAGGCACCGAGTGCCGTGTTACGTCCAGGCCCAGGTTCGGGGCGTGACACACTATTCATCCACTCCATCACTATTATCTATTTTTTTTATTTTTTTATTATTTAACCCTTTTAATTTAACATGTTATATATACCTAATTATGTTTATGTAATATCTTTACAATATTAGTTTTACATCTTAATTTTGACGTATAATTTTGATATTAATTTTCGTGCATATATTATTTTTATGCAAAACTATAAGTTAATTTTATTATAAGTTATAATTGTATATGGGACCATACTAGAGGTGGAAGTTGAATATTTAAGTAGTATTTAAACTAAATTTTAAACTACATGTAATATGTATTGAATATCTTGTATCTCAATTATTTCACTTTTATTTGAATTATCCATTAATAGTACAACAATAATATGCCTAGTATAATCCCACAAGTGGGGTCCGGGGAGGATAGTGTGTACGCAGATCTTACCCCTACCTGGAGAAATAGAGAGGTTGTTCCGATAGATATCCATTAATAATATAATATATAATATTTGCGTACAAATTATATTATTTAAAAACTTATGGTATAAAATAATTTTATCTTAAATGGTTATTTAAGAAAGAAATATGAATCATATGGGATGAATATCTAATAAAAAAAGATAGGATTTGTTTAATAGAAATAAGAAAATAAAATTTAAATAAAAGATAATACTATAATATAGAAGAGAAAAAATAATATAAAAAGGATTATTCTTTTTTGGAGTAAAAATTGAAGTAATGGTTGGAGTTAGCTTACTCCATTTTGGAGTAAAAATTTGGAGTGAAGGTTGGAGATGTTGTAAGCAACTAAGCTATGAGAGCTTGCTGCTTTCTGGTTTCAATACAAAAAAAATTGATCTTTTATGTAAAATTCAAATATAGCTACGATTAGTAATTTTTTAAAAAATATAGGTGTGAGCGGGAAATAACTATTCTCTTATAATGACGTTCACATAATCTGCATATTATGAGGATGCTTTAGCATGTAATTGCCCATTTGATTTTTGGTCCTCTTTCGGTCTCCGATCTCCACATCAAATTAGTCTTGATTTAGCATTCTTTTTCTCAAATAAATACATGATGGCAGCATGGTAAGTGTAGACGATAACTTTAGTTTCCGCCAAATAAGCTCTAAATTTGTCAAACGCCCATATCCCACATTCTATAATTAGCAAATACATTAATATAAAATCAATCATACTTAAATGATGGAATATGCGTTTTCTTGGATCAAACACACCTTTAAACTAAATTTATGGCTTCCTCACATAAACTTTGAGTCGATATATTGAAACAAACAGAAATTGTCCGATCATTACCATATTAAGGGATCATAACACTTAGCCAGACAGTTAAAAATATTTTCACCCGCCTAGTTGTAACTATTTGTATCCCTGCCGATGAACGCTCAGTTTATAAGAATGTATAATCAGTGTAAATTGTATATATACTGATCATATACCGATTATACCATCATTATACTGGATAAAATTTGTAAAACGTAAAGAATAGGGTTAGTTTTTTGTTGTGGGCTACTGTGGGAGTAAAATCTTACAGGGGTATTATCACTTTTAGCCCGCGCAAGAAACTATTTAGATTCGATAGCAAAAAAAAGTGTATAAAATCTATTTAATTTTTGTATATAACATACTTGAATGTGTGTGTAGAAAAATATATATTTTCGGCTATTATTTGAGAACTGATGTACATTGTCATTTTCCAATCTTATAATAATTGACCTGTCAACATTTTAATCTCTTTGGGCCAGCCCATAAATTTTGATTTGAACTAAACTACGGGCTCATAGTTGAATGTTTTTGGAAAATGACATTGTATAGCCGCTCATTAAATAATAGCGAAAATAATATATATTTTTTGTATAGATATATACATTTTGTATGTTATATATAAAAATTATATAAATTCTATATACTTTTTCGACTACAGAATGTAACTAGTTTTTGGCACTGACTAAAAGTTATAAAAACTTAATACTTTTTATCACCATTTATCGGTTCGTACCCAGCCCATTGTAATTGGACAAGGAGGGATTAAGTGTTAGGGTGGGGGAGTGGGAGACACAATGGGAAGTGTGTTATTTTGTTGATGAATTTAATAAAGTACTACAGTTTAGAGTCTTATTATTATGTGTAGCTATAATTTACTTTATTATCATTCGTAGTTACTGTTTAATTATTATCAGTTTGTATCACTTGTATTAGTACGCGTAAATGATACAACATATGTCAACTGCATTCGTTCGCGCAACGAATACAACAAAACGAAATAGAGGGATGTGTACATAGGATACAATCTGTATTGACTATACAACCAAGGCAAAATACAAAAATATAGAATAATAAAATACTCTCGTTGCGAGTCGAGTTCAAAACCTCCGCTTAAATGAGTATTCTAACCAACTGAGCTACAAGAACTTATTGCTCTCTTGTTTCAGTTAAAACAATTGAACTCTTGTTTCACTACTACATGTGGATTTGCTATAAATTCAAATATAGCTACGAATGATGAACACAATTTATATATTTGATGTGTCGCGTAATTTTTTCCTATGTTGTATTCGTGCAAGTGAAAATATTTATTTGTAGGTAAAAAGTCAGTGAAAAACATGAAAATTTGTAAAATTCTACACCGTGAAGGAGAGTATAGCCGAGAGAAAAATGTCAAGAGAAGTGTGTAATAATCATAAATTTTTATGTAATTTTACTACATGAAAGTATAATTGGATGTTGAGAGAAGTGTAACACTCATAAATTTGAATGTAAATTAACTATATAAAATAAGTTTGAATAAAATTCAGAGGGAATTATTATAATCTTTTACCACTTGATATTGCCTTAATAAATTAGACTAGCTAGATACGCGAATTCATTCAAATGACAATAAAGTCAATTTTTTTAGAAACTACATTAGCTCGCATATTTCACGTGTAAACCCTAAAATTATATTATAATATATGAGGATATAAAAAATATATAATATCATCGGATGGTTAAGTACACCCTAACGAATTTATGGAAAATTGAGTGATTCTATATATTATTAGCAGGGGCGAATCCAGCTTTAACGTTATGGGTTCTCCTGAATTCAGTAACTCTTGCTCAAACCTCGTATTTGTATTAAGAAATTCACTAAATATCTATAAATATGTAAGTAAGAACCCAGTTATTATTGTATATATAACTTGAAATTTAGGAACCCTGAACCATAAATTTCAAATCCTGGATCCACCTCTGATTATTAGTTATGGTTTTTGTATTGAATATCTTACTTCACTCATTTTCCTTGTCACATAAACCAAAGCAAAAGTCGTAGTTTTTTTTTTTTTTTTTAAATAGCTATAAGATCATGTGGCATATAAGATCATATAGCAAACCCAATTTATTTGGGCTGAGGCATAGTAGTTGTCTTAAAAAAATCATGTCTAAATCTATATCTTTGAGTATTAACAGGTGTTTGATGCTAATTAGCTCCTTAACCTACTAGTTATCCTTCTACTTAAATCCTAATCGATTGCCTATAAATACATCATTACGAATATAAGAAAATTGTTATGAAACAATAAAAGAAGAAGAAGAGTATTGCATAGCAAAGTAGAGAGAGAATTTTTATTGATATTAGGATGAATTACAATGGAATAAAACCCTCTATTTATAGGGAGAGGGTGACTTAGCCACCAAGTAATGAACCATAGAATCTCTCTAAATATAGACATTCACCATAAATATAATTCTATTTATAACACTCCCCCTTGAATGTCTATTCAACAGATAATGTGTCTCGTTAAAACCTTAACTAAAATAAAATCCAATGGGAAAAAAATCCTAGAAAAGGAAAAAGAGTACACATGTTTAGAAATACGCCTTTTGGTTACCTCGTTAAAAACCTTGCAAGGAAAAACCAATGGGACAAAACCTTGTAAGGAAAAAAGAGTGCAACGCGCATTAACTCCCCCTGATGAGAGCATCAATTCACATTCTTGAGCCTTCGCATCTCAATCTTGTACACCATCTTCAAGAGATCGTTGGTAGAGATTTGATAAATAAATCAGCCATATTAACTTGAATGAATATTTTGCACCTTGAAATCATCATTCGTAATAGATATATAATGTCTTCACAAATATCGTGGAATGACTCTTCAATATCTCTACAGAGGTATTCTTGTTATCACATTATCATGCTTATAGTTATAGTAAGATACATTTGTGCACAAATTGCACTAAGGAAGTGGTACTTTAAGATTAAGAATTGTATGTGCTTCAAGCAACTTAAATCCTTCATGGATTGTCATATAAGTTAAGTCATATAAGTCATCTAAAGAGACTTTAGATGCATATCAAGTTTTCATGCCATGCTAGACATATAAGATATCAAAAACTGATTGCACATATCATTGACTTTATACTTTCAAGCGTTTGAACAACATAGACAAAATTATATGTCTTTCATATGAAACCAATTCTATATATAGCGCTATCATAGATGTCGTCGACGAACATTTTATATCGGTTCCAATATTTTTTCATAAAGACATAACATAGAGATCTCTTCATTCATATATTCAGGTACCTGAATCTCTCATGAGATTTTATGAAGTGTTATGTCAAGTGATCTTCTAGATCACTTGCCTCCTTATTTATATCATTTGCTCATCTTCTTTATCAAGAAGTTTTATTTGAAACTGATTTATCTATATGCTTTAAGCGTACCATAGACTTTGTCCTTCTAGGACTTAATATAAGCAATTCCAATGAGAATATAGTTACTTTCTTTGGGTAAGCAAATGCGTCAGGCATGCTTTGCAATATATTGCAAATGAATTATCCTTTTATGAACTTCAAGTTCATGTTATCTTATTCGAGGATCTAAATGTACAAATAATAATTCATTCCACGTAACTTTTTCTCAACTGTTTATCATGTCTCCCCCTTATGTTAGAAAAACTAACTTGCTTCCTCAATTTTGGGAACCCATCTTTGTGCATTATGGTCTTAATCAATATATACACCGCACATCAATAATAACAAGATGAAATTATTTGGTTCCTGACCCCAAACCACTTGTGAGGGGAGAATGTAATATACTTTCGTATATGACCTATATCAAACTGATATAGATAACTTTGTTCTTATCAGCAACAATTTAGCTATTAAGTGGAGACGCTCAATAAATTATTTTGCTAAACCAGCTATGATGTAAACCAACTTATCAAGATGAACTTCTTGAATAGAAAATCTGAAAATTATGCTCGAAATTAAACTATTGAGCAAGTTACCTCGTAAAACACTATGTTGTGAGTTAATAATAATTGTGCATGTAATCATCTCATAAATGCATATTATGTGGTATACATGGCAGGTGAATGAGCCCATATTCACCTTTGATATTTCCAGAATTCACGGGATTCAATACCAACTTTAGTTGGTCAATTAATTAATGAGAATAAGCAATATAAGAGAATTCGTAAAGAACTTTTTAGTTCTTTAATATTTACCCATGTGAATTCTCTATTATTTTTGCACATCATACTTAAATTGATATGGCTAAACTAGATATGACAACTGGATATCAATAAACTCCAAATTTATTATGATATGGGTTTTATATCAACAAAGTTCTACTTTATTGTGGCATTCTTTTATTTGTGTAGTACAAACTGGAGAATAAAACGGGTAACTTTTCACATAAATATTATCCCGCTACAAGTTGTAGTAATAGAAGATATTAAATCGTCCTTTATTTATAGTCTCAATATAACCAACCGCTTTCGCGAATACTTTAGAAACTGAATAAGTTTCTTTGAGACTTACTACAACACAATACCTTATTAGTAATCAATTGTGTTTCTCCAAAATAGTATAATTGACTCTTCCAGAGCTCTCAATTAATTTTGTACTACCACATATTCTTCAACATTCATATGGTCATATATCTCTTTCCAGGAGAAAGTTATACCATTATGGTCATGGTCAAAATTATATGCAAGATATGTTTCTTGCATTATTGTTGTCTTTATATAATCACATTGCCAAAATATTTTGGCGTACAATAGGTACGTGACCAATGACCATTCATGCCATAATAATGACATTATTTTCTTATATCATCTCAAACCTCCTTCTAGAGGTGAGTAGAGTATATTCACTACCACTTGCACGTTCATATTCTTCCAAGAATGAATATGTATTCATAAATAAGATGTTGTCATATTCACATCGTGAATGGACCATAATCATCTATATGTGCTTTATAAAATCTCATGTCAAATCGATGACAAACATTACTTTCACAGAGTGAAGGATTATTTTGAGAATCCTTATTATTCTCATTACTCAATGACGACGATTATAATTTATTCGTCTATTGCCACGTCCACATCCATTGATACATTCATAGTAGTAATTTTGTCTTCTTTTAGACTTATCACATACTGTTATCACATTCTCTAAAGGGAATGAGAATGGAGCAAATTCAATGGGACGAGTTTGCAATTCTTTGCCCACAATCATACATGAATTTGATCATGGCAAGGCATAAAAATTTTACCACTTTGGGTGGTTATAATTTCTTTCAAACTCTATCAGAGTTACAATCACAATTTATCGTCTTTGCTTGTATTTAAAATCAAATTATAGAATGTCAAGAATTTGAAAGAGAAAAGTAAAATACTTACCTTAAATCCTGAATTTAATCATGAAGGAAGTTCATGGAACAATTGACAATCATTATGCTCAATCACAAAGCTTCTACTCAATTGATTAGAGTCTCATGCTGATAACGTGTTATGAAACAATAAAAGAAGAAGAAGAGTATTGCAGAGCAAAGTAGAGAGAGAATTCTTATTGATATTGGGATTAATTACAATGGAATAAAACACTCTAATTATAGGGAGAGGCTGACTTAGCCACCAAGTAATCAACCCTAAAATCTCTCTAAATATAGACATTCACCATAAATATAATTCTATTTATAACAAAAATAAGGTTTTCCTTAACTTTCTAGTAAAAAACCAGAGACGGGCAAGGTTAGCTATACAGAGAATGTTCCTTGAGTCAAATAACGGAGTTCATCAACGAAGAGTACTTAAGTTGTAGATCCGATTTCCAGAAACCCGTAAATCTTCTACATACTTGAATACTTCTAACAGTGTAAATGATACTACCGGCCACTAAAATGTAAATACTACAAACTCAACACCTACCCACCAACTAATACTTTAGTGAAGAATATCTTATTAAAAGACCCCAGAAAAAATTAAAGCACAACCTATACACAAGGAAAAGCCTTGGCTGCAATTGCAGAAAAAAATCCATATTAAAACTATGTTCGTAGAATAATATTTTACATACTTAGACATCTAATAAAATGTACAATAAAAATCACAATATTTATTATTGAAAATGTTTGATTCCTACCAACGACTAGAACAATAATTAACATCTCAAATGCTTTTAGTTTCCCACATAAACTAGCTAGACCAACCAATTGAATACTAGATTTTTTCTCCATATCTCAGTGGAGTTTGGATAATCTAATTATATTCTACAACTTCTATTCACAAAAATGAGCAACACTAGCATTCAGAATTACATAGCTTCCAATAAGTGTACAAACAAAATTATATAAACTGGAACCTGTTGTACTAAAAAGGCTTTGACATGAAAACATCATAAATAAGTGCTATTACTCTCACAAATATCTATACTCTTTCTAAAGCATATTTTAGTCAACCAAGTCAGTTGGGAACTTCAATTCATCTGCCAAAAACTTAGTAGTTCAGTTCCCAATTCTAGCCATTCATGTTTTGTTTGCTAATCAGCTTTACACTGACTTTCTGCTACAACATAAAAAACTTCATATTCTCAGACTTCATCGGTCTTTCACTGCTTGATTTCACCTGCACTACTTTATTTGAATATCGCGGTTAGCATAAATAAAAAATCCTAAAACATGATTAGCGAAAAAGGGATGGTAATCGCCCTACCTCTTGCGTTTGCTTTTCTGAGAAGTAGACGTCGATGGATTGCTATGCCAGTTCCTTTTCCTTTGGTTAATAAACCAATTGTTAATCTGCTTTAGCTGCAGACCTGTTTCTTGCACTAATCGCGCTTTATCTTCCTCCTAACATAGATTTTATTCACATAAAGTGAGAGATATAGTAGCAAATAGGTTCTTGAATATATAGTAGGAACTTTATTTTGGTACTAACAGTTGGATAAGGCCACTTAGAATGTGATTGCCACCAAGCTTTCAATACAGATGTAGTGTCACCAGGCAGCTTTCCTGCTCTTCTTTTTCGTAAAATTTCTTCTCTAATGTCCACAATCTTCTCCTTGTAACCCTTTAATGAAAACAAAATCAAGAAACACATTAGCTAGAGGAAAAAGAAAACCTAAAGCATAAGTTGAATTGTATGGCCGCTTCATCTAAAAGTTTAAGTTATTAGAGAAGATACACTTTTATTTACTTAATTATGTTCTCATCACGACCCTTCACATCTCTTTAACAATGAGTGACAGTGAGACGTAAACCAAGGATCTCTTCTATTTTGAAACATACAGAATGGTGTGACCACCAGTGGCGGCGAAGACAAGATTTCCGCTAAGGGGTTGAAAACACGAAAAAGTTTAAAAAATTAAAAGAGATTGTGGCCAATAGGAATTGAACCATTAACCTCACAAAAATTTTGAACCCCCTTGGCCGCTTAGGTATGCTTTTGAACTGTGTCAAGGAGATTCAAAATATAACATATAGAGATATGAAACAGATTTTGCCTTATATGCACAATGTAATTTCCCGGCGAAGGAATCCCCTTCCGCCTCTAAATCCGCCCTTGGTGACTCTTAACAATCTTCTTTACTAAATTATAATTTCAAAATTATCAGACCAGCCAAAAGTTATGTTACTTTTACCTGTTTGAGCTCATGCTTGAGTTCTTGCCTAACACGCTCCATTAAGGACCTTTCACTTTCAGTAGGTACAAGAGGACCAAAGCCCATGCTATCTGATCCATCAAAACCTCCATCCAAAAAGTTAGTGTCACTATCTGCCTGGTCATCATCATCATCAGACATGGTTGCTCCTGTACCTTCCCCTGGTGCTACTCCTGTTGGTTGACAGATAATCCGTAACTATATGTCAGCAGTGCAATTTTGGCCTACATGCATATATAACGGCAGAAAAGCTGGAGTAGAGATTCCTTTCTTCTCTTTTCAGCAAAGAGTATAATTCACTTATTTAGTGATCAAACACTACATAAAAACCATCACTAAGAAAATCATGTGAATTAGAGGAATGAGGCTAGCACTCTATCCATTAAAAAAGATGCACAACTCTTATAATAAGTCAATAATGAGAACGGCACACGGTGATTGTGGTCTATGTTGTGCGGAGTCGGATCCTCCCGAAATGCACTACTTTTGGAGGATCCGACACACGCTCGACGATATTTTCGGAGAGTCCGAGCAACATAGGTCATGGTGTATGGTATCTTGGCATGGCAATGACCGTAATATTAACAATAAAGGTATGAGGATGAAAATACCAATGGGAAGGAAAATGTGAGAGACAGGATAAATTGGAAAAAAAAAACTAAGAAAAAGACAGTAGAAAACTATGTCACCTGTTAAACTTTGCAGAGATTGTTCTAGCTCCCAACAAGCCATGACTGCTTCCATTGCATGGACACGAACATGTTGTTGCAGTTGTTCTTTAAATGAAGAGAGCAACAGAACGTAATGTGTCTACATCAGAAGAAACAAAGATTAATCAGCCGAGGTAAATATTACATGAAATATGAGATAATATGTCGTATCTCTTAATGTATATAAACTGATTAAAATTCTGATTATAGAATCTGCTATTAAGATTAATAAAAGGAGAAAAACGCAGAAATGTTTGCATGAACATGTTTTAAACTGAGACCAGCACCTGTGGTTCATAGTTTCCATAAAATTAACATTGAACTAAAGAATGAAAACTAGAGGGGACTAAACATTCCCCCATGCTTAAGTATTCCATAATTGTTCGTGTCTATGGATAAATATATACTGCTTTTAAAAGTTAGAAACAAAAAGAAGCATAGAACTGCAGATTCATTACATACTTATAAGACAGATTTAAATAGCAATAGCAGTTTTCAAATATCATATACAAACTTGTTCTATTTCCTTTTCAACTTCTTATACTTATAAGAAAGTTAAATAGCAAGAGCATCTTTCAAAAATCATAATCATATACAAAATTGTTTTTTTTTCCTTCCTTTTTCTTTAATCAATCTCAAGTTGGCTTTTTTATATTATTGAGCAGCAGATGAATTCTTTTAAAAATTCACCAAGGTAAATATTCAGTCCATTGAAAGAAACTATTCTTAGTTAAATCAGCTAGCTCACCATTATTACTGAGAGATCAACAGATAACAATAAGGCAGAAACCATTGCACATGAAGCCCTAGAGGTGAAAATCATGTCAAGGAGATTCTCCAAAGCACTCCCCCTAACATTAGGGGTCAATTATTAGCCTACTGCCTATAGGATAAAAAGATTCCTTTATTGATGTGACATCTAGATATTTCTATTAAGATCATAATAGTTAGAACTCTCAGAAATATCCTCTAGAAATATGCTCAAGATAGAAGCACAGCTGAAATCCTCAAAAAAAATAGATGGACAGAATCCATTGATGCAGAGAACTTGATCAAGGAATCAAATTTCTTAAAAGGTTTACGAGTTCACGCGACGACCTGAAAAACCAGAATGCTCGTCACAAAGAACAGACAAACTAGTGTAACAATCAAGGGGTCAGCTCACAACCATATTTTCACCTAGACCGAATTAACTCTACTCATTGTACAGATTTATATGGAGTTGAAATGACTTTTTCCATGATACAAGCAAAAAAGGATTAAACTTAGTACATCGTGACATCAAGATCACTCTGCCACTTGTAATAGTCACGTATTTATACTTTAATGATAAAACCACCCATATACCTACAACATAATTCTCAAGCTAAAGCTTCCTTTTCAGACAGGAAGTAACACAATCAACAGACAAATTCATATTGAAAAGTTCAAGTTTGGTAAGTTCAAAAGCAATCTTCAGACAGAAACACATATCTATGTACACCGCCAATCATCAGCATAGGCAAAATACAAATAAAGCCCAAAAAGAAAAAATGAAAACCCAACAATTTAAATTGTATTTCCTCAAGATCCACCTCACCACAATGACATCAAAGACAATCCATTCATTCTCCATTCCACATAAACATTGGTCGATGGCTTCCAAGTTCTATGGCGTAAGCTACAAATCATCAAATACAGCCAAAAATATGTGCCGGCTGAGCTCAGCTTTCAAGCATATGAATTCCAATTTTTTCGTGTAAACTCATATATTAACTCCTTAAACATTTTTTTAAAAAAAATTGAGCATTTACAAATTACATAAAAATACTAGTACTAGAAACTATAGGATTTCAGTTATATACATTGACTAAGTATTACTCTACTTTCCAGGTTCCTATATCAGGCTTGCTATGAATACTTACCTATTGTTTTAACACCGATAGTGCACAGAACTTAAACCTTCAACTACAAAATGAAAAAAAATTGTAGCCAAATAAATCTATGTAATCTTCCAAATAATATTGCCGAATAATTTGTAAATTGCTACTTAGAATTGAAACTCAACACAAAATTAACAAATTTCTATGTTTATATAACTTTATGGGAATTAAACGTGAAAATTCAAACACACAGATATGAGCATATAGATGAATTCATGTAAGAAAGCTTAAAAGATATGAAGAAATGAAAAGAAAAAAAAAAGTTACCATAAATTGATCGAGGTCTTTATCATCTAGAGGCGGTTGACCTTGGCCGAGAACAGAGTACTTAGCCACCACGTTCTGTGACTGAGCTAACTGCGCGTCAATCCGCGGCAGTTGATCCACCGGCGTCGCGATTCTCAGGCAAGACACGTGTGCCGACAGTAACTGATCGTATAAAGGATGATTCAATATATCCGCTTTACACTTCTCTCTCTCCCACGAGTTCTCACCTTCCTCATTATTATTATTACTATTGCTATTATTATTTGTGTTCACATCGTTATGCTCTTCTCCTCCTCCTCCTCCACCGCCAGCGGATGCAGCGGCGGTAGGAGAAAGCCACTGGTTGTTAGAGTTGGAAGAGTCGGAGTTGGAAGTTTGGAGGTGTAGGAAGTTGTTGCCGGTAACTCCGGCGGCGGAGACGGCGGCGGCGGAGCTATGTTGACGGAGAAGAGAAGTGTTGAGCCAAGTAGGAGGGGATTTTCGAGGAGATTGATGATCTTCAGGTAACATGGAACGTAAAACGGCAGCGTTTTGTTGTTGTTGATGAAGAGTAGCCATTTCTTGAGAAAAATGGTCCTGAAACGCCATGGCTAATATGGCTACTATAGAGGAGTTGTAGTGTATAGTGTGTGTTTAAAGTTCTGTGTTCATTTTCAACTGGTACAGAGAAAGAGAGAAGAAGGAAGAAAGGGAAGTATGAAAAGTAGGAGAGGAAAAAAACAACAGCGTTTACTATAAACAGTGGTTGTGTACATATATTATATATACTCCACATATTAAAATCTTAAATATAATATAGGAGTAATATATTATAATCACAATATTCACTAGATAAAGATATTTTTGAAATATATTTTTGAGAGTCGTAATCAATTTCTCCTACTAAAAGATATTTTGTCCTTTTAAAATGAGATAAAGGAAGATGAACATGTATATAGGTGAAATCAGGGCTAACACACATCCTGATTTTTCGGTGGGATAAACGAAGTAAAGGTATGAATACACGGGATTCGGTGGGATAAACGAAGTAAAGGTATAAATACACGGGATCGAAACCGAAGCTGAGAACTTCTTGTACCAAGGTTCGAACGAAATGCTCGCTATCAAACTTGATAAAACGACGTATCCCGGACCCGGGATGAGTTCTGAGACTTCGAGAAGCACATGAGATTTCGAAACCAATCGGATATCACGACGCGGATCTCGCTCGATGGCGGTTATTGATCAGTACTTAACGAGAGAGGAGGATTTTTACCTTTTTTAGACTTGTACTAAGGGTGAAACTCTCCTACTATATACAAGGTAAGTTTTTTCTGTGATAAGACACATTGTAACACGCATATCTAGACAATACAATTTCATTTCTCTGCTTTCTAGCTATTGAAAAGTTCTTATTTCATAGTTGTTCGTCATATACATTTGGCTTCGAACCAAGGTCCGATCGAGGGCGAAACTACTGTTCAACCCAAGTCCGTGCCCGACTATAATTTCACAATTGATTTGGTTATTCATTCTATATTTAACTCGTTTATCAAACATTCTTGATTATTTGTATTGAATCAATCTACATATCCTTAAAACCGCGTATAAATTCAACTGTTATCTGTTTTAAGGGTAAATATAACATACAACCACAAAAACAACAACAACAACAATAACATACCCAGGTAAATCCCACTAGTGGGGTCTGGGGAGGGTAGAATGTACGCAGACTTTACCTCTACACCGAAAAGGTAGAGAGGCTATTTACGAAGACCCTCGGGTCAGCAGAAGAGACAATAATATCATAAAAGAAACAAAAGAAAAGGTATATCACAGCAAAAGAAGCCAGAAAGATAGTAACAGCATCGTAAGAGACAACAAATAATTGAAAGGGCAATAACACAATACTATGCAAAACAACAAAATAATATGGACAAAGCATAGACCGCTAACAAACTTAGACAAAACTCTATCAGACTACCCGGTACAAAGAGGGAAAAACTTTCGACTACTCCCTAACCTACAACCCTAATGCTCGACCTCCACATGTTCTTATCAAGAGCCATATCCTCGGGAATCTGAAGTCGTGCCATGTTCTGCCTGATTACCTCGCCCCAATACTTCTTAGACCGCCATCTACCTCTTTTCGTACCCACCAAAGCCAACCGCTTGCACCTCCTAACCGGGGCATTTATGGTTATCATCTGCACGTGCCTGAACCGGCTAAGCCTCGTTTGCCGCATCTTGTCGTCCACGGGAGCAACGCGCACCCTCTCCCGAATATCTTCATTCCTTATCTTATCTAGTTTAGTATGCCCGCACTCCATCTCAACATCCTCATTTCAGCTACTTTCATCTTTTGAATATGTGCATTCTTTACTGGCTGACACTTAACCCCATACAATATAGCCGGTCTAACCACCGCTCTGTAAAATTTACCTTTGAGTTTCAGTGGCACCTTCTTGTCAGACAAGGGTAAACATAACATATACATGAAAATTCATACTAGCGTTCTCACTTACTTGATATTTAGTTGAAACTTGAAAAAAGAGTTTAATATTGTGGCTTATAATTTTAGTAGACAATTGAACATAGATATATTTCTAATAAATACTCGTCAATCTAGAAAGTCACGTAAAAGTGTTAGTTATTGTATCCCCTTTGATATTATTTAAAAAGAATTTGGAAAATTAAATTAAATTTGCTATTAGATACATCCTTTGAAACATGTAAATGATATGCTTACTCTCTATGAAGGGCGACTTGCACAAATAAGATTATTTAGCGTTATCGTTTGAATTTTTATCATGTTAAGAAAATTTTTGAAAAAAATAATCCTACGACAGAATTACTTTAACACAATTCAAAAGTTCAATTGTAGTTTGGGGAAGGCAATATGTACTGTTGTATGCAGATCTTACCCCTGCTCTATGATAGAAAGATTGTTTTCGATAAACTTTCGGCATTCCTCCCTCCAAGAATTCTCCATCTTGTTCTTGGGATGACTCGACCTCTTGGTTGAAAGTAGATGATGCTCACCACTAGAGCAACCCAAACTAGCATGTGCCGTTTGACACGGTATGAAATATATCAACTACCCCAATTTGTTGGAAGTATATTTTTGAATTAATAAATCATTATACTAAAACTATCATACTCTCAAAAATAAGGCCCCAATATGGAGTCATAGGTATTTTAATTGTCAATATGTATATCTTTTTCCTTGTTCTTCTTGTACAATTTGAGATTGTCATATGCATTTTATAATCGAAGATTGCACCTATTCATATGTCAAACTTATTCCAGAGCTATCTTGTCCCTACTCCATCAATATCTTAATTGGTCCCCATTTACTTTTGCATTTGGAATTTTAAATTTCTTTTCTCCTATTTGTATGCTTCTATTATAAGTACAGAATAAAATTATATTCCAATTACGGAGCTTTGATTTATTATCATAAAGCATGAGGTATTTACAATATTTACATTTGTGTAACCAAATAATATGGAATTGTTTGGCCAAAAGATGTCAAAATCTTTCGGATTAAAACAATTAATAATAATGATGGGGTCAATATTAGTCAAACATAATAAACCCCACAATGAATCGGAAAATAATGAACAAAACGAAATAAGAGCAAGCCATCTTCATTCATAAATTGTTGTTTCCTCTTTCATGATGCCAGAGGTCATCGATTTTACATCTTTCTTTAGAAGAAAATAGAAGGAGAGAATCTAGAGAGAGAGAATCTAAAAAGCCCCCTATTCATTCGGGGAATTCATACCCTATATATAGTTCTGAGATCATGACCACCTTCTCCGATCGGTCTGCCCTTACGTTGTGGCCTTTTCATCGTTAAGTATTGTCTTTTGACCCACTGTATACTGTGGATACTTAGACTGACGTAGGTCGTGGTGGTCCTCGCTACCCAGCCCCTTAGGCGGGGTTCTAACTGGGTCGGCTACTGTGGTCAGATTTTGACCTATACAGTTAGTCCCTCCGTCCGTCGGGGTCGTTTATCGGCGGGCCCAGCGGGCGGATTATGATTTTGCACACTTAGGAGAAATCTGACTGTTCGTTCCTTGGACGTAGTCTTTGGATCGAGGCAATGGGACGGCGCTACAACGGTGCCCTTGGTACTGCCACGACCGTTCGAAATCAAAGCGTTTATTCAATTTGAAACGTCGTTCATGGCTACCGTCATTATGACACACGTTTCCTGGTGATTGAATCGTTTTGTGCCCTTATCAATTTCGATTGGCGACTCTTGGGTTTTCCGTTTGGGGAATTTATGTCCCTATAAATATAGGAAAGATACTATTCAATTGGTACACTTTCTAGCTTTTGTTGAGAGAACATTATAGGTCTTCCTCTTCTCAGATACTTTCAGATCTTCGATCTTCTTTGGTTAGCCGGAAATTTTCACCCCCATCTCTTCTTCTTCTTAAGCCCTTTGTTCCATTAAGTCGATATACATGGCTGGTAGTTCTTCCCTCGCTGATAATCCTGTCGCAATTCCGGTATCGGAAAGTGATGTCTCTACTCCCAAAGGAGTGGAAGTGATAGAGGAGGAGGGGATTCCGACGACGACCAAAATACTGCCTCACCCCGAAAAACCGTGGAACGATATCCACAGTCCTGCCGGAGAAGAGTCGTAACTCGCTCCCTCGGTTATGACTGAGGCAGATATTGCGGAGATGAGGGCGAAATGGGGGATCCATCGCCATGTTGAAATGTTGCCAGCGGTGGGAGACGATATCATACATTTCAATCACCCCGGATATTATGTGTTTTATGCTTACCCCTTCATCGTCGGGTATACGTTTCCTCCCTCCCCCTTCCCCTCCCCCTTCCCCTCCCCTCCCCTAGTGGTAGATTTTTGTCGTTTCTACGAGGTATGTACGGCTCAACTTTCACCGTACTTGTATAAACCTCATGCTGCTCAAGTTCGAGGAACTTGCTGGTCGGGAGATCACTTTGAGACACATACTCAATATCTTTGCCCCTCAACTCATTCGAGGCACAATGATCCACATGCGCCATCGAGGGACGAAGAGCTTGGTGGTGAAGATGGACGATAGGGCCAACCGTCGCTTTTACGAGAATTATTTTTATGTGCGAACCGAGCACCTTGTGGCGGATCCTGTAGGATTCACTGAGAGATGGAACTTTGCACGTAAGTTTTCATATTTTTCGGTCGGAATGATAGTCGACCGCTTCTCTTTAGGTGGTATTTGAACTGTTTTTACTTTTGCAGCTATGAGACTACCCCATGCTCCTGTCAACGACATTCACGACTGGGTGAACGCCATTCTTCCTCATACGGTGGGAGTTCGCGCGTGGTCGTCCTTCTTCGAGAAATATGAGTGTAAATCCCTTATTGGTAAGTAGTTTTACCGCAATCTCTTTTTCCGTTTTGCAATTTGGCTTTATTATTTATATGGCATTCTATCTCTAGCAGGTTGAGTACGAAGGGTAAGGGCTCCTTCACTTGCATTTCGTCAGCCGGCATCCTCTGCTCGCCCAGTTTCGAGGCATGCTGCCCGACCTACGGCAAGGGCTGCTCAAGTTGAGTTTGCGGCCGTGGCCGTGTATGCAGAAACTGTTCCTCACTCTGGACCACCACTTCTGCTAGCTGCCCAACGGGGGAGCCTTCCCGTGCTGTGCATGGCTAGGGGCTATCAAAGAGACGACGAGTGAAGTCTGAAACGGCTCCGTCAACCATGATATGCTTAGAGGACGCCCCCCTTAATGGAGTCAAAGAGCGGGAATGATGCTAACCCATCTATAGAGGTGGAGTCGGTCGATGTGATCAACCCGTTGATAGAGATTCCGTCTATTATGAATGACCAACAAACTACTACGACGAAGAGTTGGAGTCCTGAGGCAGCTACTGTTACTTGGGTGGTCCTTCATCTTCTAGACTGGGTCATGCTCCTACTTCGGCCGCAAAGAGGGGAAAATGCGTCGTGGTTAATGACTATAAATCTGAGTCTGATCTTGATCCTGATGACGTCAGGATGTTTGAAGAGGGCCTTACCCGTTTGGTAGTTCATGCGGGAGGCCTTCCCGTATACTTGAAATCCCATCGGAGATTAACCTCCTGGAAGATACGGAAGACCTGCTGCCGCAGTTTGACCTTTTGTGCTCCGCCGGCGAGAGTGAGGCTCTATGGGACGATCGTGATATTGATTTGATGCATGAAGTGGCCGCTATGGTCCTGAGGGTAAGTTTCTAATTTCTTTTATGCTCTTCATTTTTGGTAACATGGCTTTAACCCATCTTCTCATTTTTCAGAAGTACATGGTGGAGATTGAAAGTGCTCGTAGGGCCGACACTCGGGCTAATATTTTCCTAATGATGTTGGAGAAATATCGATGCTACCGCAACAAATGTCGTGAGATGCACGAGCGGCTGAAGAAGAATACCGGTGATCGATCCCTTGGTGAAAAACTGGAGAAGAGGTATCAGGAATTGATGTAGGCTATTCGCAGGAGCAATGTGCTCGAGGAGCAATTTCGTGCAAAGGACGAAGAACTTGAGTTGGGCAAAGGGGTTGCCGCTAAGTGTGAGCATCTTCAGGCAAAGGTGCGGTCCGAGATGGATCAGAATGCCATAAGGATCGAGGTGATGAGTGCGGAGTGGGTGGGAAAGTTAGCTGAACTGAAGAGAAAGGTTTCCGGGCTGGAGAATATTGAGAGTGCTTGGGCGTGGCTTCAGCGAGGGTGGCGGCTTTAGAGGACACTATCTGTGTTTTTCAATCCGAGCAGAAATCCGAGAGGGTGACGACGATGCTTAAGGAGTCGAGGCTTGAAGAGCGTATTGGTGACATTGACCAGGAAACGTCGGCTTTGGGGGACTGGGTTGCTGCTCTTGAAGTCAAGAAAGCGCAATTGTTAGCCCAAGTCGAGTCTGTCTCCGCCACCATTCCCCGTCATATACATGAGCTTTGGGTACATGCTGAGGCCCAGCGGGACATATATAAGGGTTTGTGGGAAGCGGGCGATGTTTCTGAGGCTACATATGAAGAAGTATGAGCAAAGGCACGAGAGGCTTGTGTTAACTACAGATATGATCATGCGACGCTGGGGGCCGATGAGGATGCTGATGATGAAGAGATACTTCCTGGAGACGGTGGTGAGGAAGGCGGCGGTGATGACGCCAAGTAAAAGAATGGTTTATCTTTGTGCTATTCTTTTTGTTTGTTGTCTTTGTGTTGCTTTTTTTTGACTTGCCTGGCTTTTAGCCATATGTAAGTGGTGACTATTTGCGCAACTGCTTTGAATAAAAAGAAGTTTTCATTGGTGTATGTCTTTTGCGCTTCCCTTTCTTTTCCTTTGCATAATTTTGGCATGAAATTTCGGATTTTTGTATGGTTTATTCCTGATTTTCAAGGAGTTTGATCTCAGACGAGCTGAGTTAGACTTTGTCGTGTAAGTCTGAATGGAGTCGTTGAACTGCCTATTTGGGCGAGGTCAACAGGTGACTATTTGCTTTGAGCGGATCCGCTCTTGACCTGAAACGGGATTTTGTAACATAACCGTTTTTTCGGACGAAGCCAATCATAACTTGGGTCGTCCGGGTTGGATCAAACTACCGTTGGTGATGGCCTTTAGCCTTAAGGGTGTTATTTCGAACTTTCATCGAAATATTAGCCCGTCGTGGTTCGATCGAGGTAGAACTCTTCTCTTTGGCGAAGGCTCTTGGCCTTAAGGGTGTTATTTTGAACTTTCATGGAAATATTAACCCGTCATTGTTCGATCAATGTCGAACTCTTTTTTTTTTGGAGAAGGCTCTTAGCCTTCAGGGTGTTATTTCGAACTTTCATCGAAATATTAACTCGTCGTTGTTCGATCGAGGTCGAACTCTTCCCTTTGGCGATGGCTCTTGGCCTTAAGGGTGTTATTTCGATTTTTTGTTGAAATATTAACCCGTCGTTATTCAATCGAGGTCGAACTCTTCTATTTGGCGAAGGCCCTTGAGGGTGTTATTTCGAACTTTTGTCAAAATATTAACCCGTCGTTGTTCGATCTAGGTCGAACTCTTCCCTTTGGCGAAGGCCCTTGGCCTTGAGGGTGTTATTTTGAACTTTCGTCGAAATATTAACCCATTACTGTTCGATCGAGGTCGAACCCTTCCCTTTGGCAAAGGCCCTTCGCCTTGAGGGTGTTATTTCGAACTTTCGTCAAAATATTAACCTGTCATTGTTCAATCGAGGTTGAACTCTTCTTTTTAGCGAAGGCTCTTGGCCTTGAGGGTGTTATTTTGAACTTTTCATCGAAATATTAACCTGTCATTTTTTCGATCGAGGTCGAACTCTTCCCTTGGCCTTGAGGGTGTTATTTTGAACTTTCGTCGAACATTAACCCGTCATTGTTCGATCGAGATCGAATTCTTCCCTTTGGCGAAGGCTCTTGGCCTTGAGGGTATTCTTTAGAACTTTCATCGAAATATTAACCCGCCGTTGTTCTATCGAGGTCGAACTCTTCCCTTTGGTGAAGTCTCTTGGCCTTAAGGGTGTTATTTTGAACTTTCGTCGATATATTAACCCATCGTTGGTCCTAGTTTTTGGAGAGTCGGGTATCTTCTGGGGGAGTCCCAGTTCTGCTCAACCTTTGCGCTTCCTAAGTGAGCCCCAGTTCTCTTAACTTTGTTTGCATTAGAGAGTGTAGTGCCGGAGAGCATGAAATGTTGTTGTTTTGCTCACGTTCATTTCGTGCACACATTGGAGTTTCCTTGTCTAACCTTTTTGCTTTCTGGTCTGGATATGTCCTTGGTTGGTGAGACGATGAATTATATTTTGAACTTGGGGATGTCTCCCTCGTTGACTCGATCCCTAAGACCTCAGGAAAACCCTATTGGGACAACCCCTAGGTGAGGGAGAGCGAGTGCAGGTTAAGGGGCGTCATTTTCTAGAAGTTGGATTGTCAGGTGGGCGATATTTCGGTTGTTTTGTAGTAGTTTCCCATTCTCCAGTTGGGATGTTTCTTTGCTCGCTCACCGGCACGACACTTTTGTTCCTGTTTGAGCAAACAACTGAAGGTGAGCCAAAATGATATTTTCTTTACCCCTATCCGACGAGTCGGTGAATGAGTGTGGATTTATACCGTTGCTCGCTTTGCCTAGCGTTTCAATGGATGATGGGGCGGTGGTTTCCAAATTCGGTGGCTGTATTCAACTCTATTTCCCCTTCTATGTTGTGCTTTTGCCTTGCGTGGGTTGGGCTTGCCTTAGCTGGTTCGCGGAACGCCCGATGTACGGGGGAGGATGTTGGTTGTAACTTCTGCTTGTACATAGCATCATGATCTAAATTAGCGAGTGAGGTTTACTTACCGCTCTTTTTGGTGGGTGATCATATTTTCGGTTTTTGATCTGGAAAAGACTAGGAAATTTCACTAAGAAATCTCCACAGACAGCGCCAAATTATTTGACTAAAAGATGTCAAAACCTTTCGGATTAAAATAATTAATAATAATGATGAGGTCAATCTTAGTCAAACATAATAAACTCCAGATCTAGAAATGAATCGGAAAATAATAAACAAAATGGAATAAGAGCAAGCCATTCATTCATAAATTGTTGTATCCTCTTTCATGATGCCCCAGAGGTCATCGATTTTACATCTTTCTTAAGGAAGAAAATAGAAGGAGAGAATCTAAAAGCCCCCTCTTCATTTGGGGAATTCATACCCTATATATAGTTCTGAGATCATGACCACCTTCTCTGGTCGGTCTGCCTTTACATTCTTAAGTATTGTCACACCTCCTTTTTCCGCACCCGATGGGGCGCAAGGGAGTTTTTTCCAATTAAAGGACAATCGAAAGGGGATTTATTTATTTATTTCAGAGTCGCCACTTGGGAGATTTAGGGTGTCCCAAGTCACCAATTTTAATCCCGAATCGAGGAAAAGAATGACTCCATATTACAGTCTGCGTACCAGAAATCTAGATAAGGAATTCTGTTAACTCGGGAGAAGGTGTTAGGCATTCCCGAGTTCCGTGGTTCTAGCACGGTCGCTCAACTGTTATATTCGGCTTGATTATCTGATTTTATACAAATGTGAACTTATGTGCCAATTTTATCTTTTAACCGCTTTTATCATTCAATGTTATTTTTATAGGACTTGCAACGTCGTGAAAACATATCTCGAACCACGTTACATCAATGCACCCGTGGTTATTGACATATTTCGACTCAGTTGAGATTTGGATTTGGGCCACATAAATGTGCACCCGAATTTAGGGAGATATCATTATTAAAGTCGCGCCTAAAGCAACTAGCGCATTGTTATTTTGGGGTAGGGCCGTGAAATTTGCTAAACGGCCCGTCCCGGAATCTAAGTATTTAATACATATATTTGGTGAGGGCCCCGCAATTTGTCCCTTTTATTTGGCGAGGCTCGCCTCATTTTTATTATTATTATTATTTTTTTTAAGAATTTACAACGTTATGGAAATGCGTCTCAGACCACGTCACAATCAATGTACCCGTGATTAGAACCACATTTCGACTCCGTTGAGACTTGGATTTGGGTCACATAAATGTGCACCCGAGTTAAGAAGGTAACATTATTAAATACGCGCTTAAAGCAACTAACGTATTGTTATTGTTATTAAACCCAACTTCCATTACTAACAAATGAGAAATAAGGTTTAAACGCTAGTAGTCATGATTTTTTTTCATTCAGACGTTCACATACCCATTACAACGAGAGTACATAATATATGCGAGCACATATGTTCGCAACAAATCACCGGATGTCAAATTGCTCCCTTAATAAACACAAATATATGCATAGAAGTAGACATTCTCGTAAAAAAAAACTTAAGTTCACAATATGTTCTCACATTTACTTTAAGCATATGCAGTAACTAATCATAAGATGAACATTTTTAACAAAAAAAAACGAAAATTGCATTGTTGACATTCATCTTAAACCATAATATGCGAATCGAACGAAATGAAACAAAGGACGAAGAACACTAACCTTCGAACCTCGACAAACCTAGAACGACAAATAACGCCCCCGACGGAACTCAAACCGGATCTCACTGAACAACGATGGAACCTCGGACAAACACCTCGACGTACCGTACCTCGACGAACCAAAGCCGACCTCGATGGAAATAGAAAACTCGGACCCGCAAGTGCTAACAATCTGCCATGTTCGCTGCTACTGACCTTTCTCGACCCAGCAGCTTGGTGCGAGAAGATGAAGCAGGAGGGGTCGAGGGACAGTGACGGGGTAGAAGAACACAGCAACAGCTGCCTACGTTCCGACGAGGGGGGGTGACGACGAGGTTTGCTGGATTTTTGGCTCGGCAGGTGGTTTTGGGGTAGGGTTTGGTTAGGTTCAGGCGTTGGGGGGGAACTGGTTGCGACGTGATGTTTGGACGCTGTGGGTGGTGTTTTTGGAGTACATTGACAACGGGGGGGAGCTGGTGGTCGACGGACGTGGGGTGGTGGCGTTTTGGAGTTTGGACGTGAGAGGGTGGCGACGAAAGGTTGCAGGGCTTCAAACGTTGGGGGGTGCGGGGTGCGACTGGAGGTGGAGAAGTCTGTTTGGTGGTGGTGTTAGGGTGGTGTTTGGGGCAGTGGTCGACGGAGGGAGCTCGCAACGGCAACAATGGCGGTTTGTTGATGGTGGTTGGACGTGGAGGTGATGGGTTGCTTTAATGGAGGGAGCGTTAGGGTTTTGTTCTTCTCCTTTTGGAGAAGATGAACAGTTGTCGACGATGGTTTTTCTGGTTTTCGTCGATGGAGAGGAAGTTGTTGGTCGAGGGTCATTTTTTCTTTCTTTTTTCAGTAGGTTTTCTTTCTTTCTTCTTTTGAAGAAGAAAGAGGAACAGTAGTTTTCTTCCAAATTTTTCAAAAGTCCTCCCATGCTTTTGCCTTTGTCCGTGTTTTGTAATGTTTTGCCAAGAAAAATGAGCCCCACGCGTGGTGGGGTTCAAGGTTTATGTCCCCCACGCGTGGTGGGGTTCTCCATGTGTCCTGGACACGGTTTATTATGGGTTAGGTCCGAAATTAGGCCTAAAACCGGGTAGTTTGAACCCGAATATTATTCTTTTGCCCGGACCCGAGAAATAGGAACACGTTGCTTAACTAGTCCTATGTAAGCAAAATAACTACCAAAAATAAGACTAGTATTCAAACAAAACTATATCTTTTTAAATATTTTTTCAAGATTTAAAATAGCTACAAAATATTAATAAAACTATTTTTGTAATTTTCGTTTTTAAATATTAAGATAAAATATGAAGCAATATTTTTTGTATTTTTCAAAGTTAAAATGACTATAGAATATTAATAAAACTATTTTTTTTTTGTAATTTTCATTTTTAATAAAGACAAAAATATAAAGTAATATTTTTTGTATTTTTCCAAAATTAAAACGACTACAAAACATTAATCGAATTATATTTTTTTGTAATTTTTGAATTTATATAAAGTATCAAAATAAAGTACAATTTTTGTATTTTTCAAGTTTATGAGAAATACATAAACTAAAATTTATATATATATTTTGTGATTTTTTTTTCTTTTTTGCAACGAAATAAAGTAAAATAGTTAAAATGGCTATATTAGACCCAATTTCATATTTATGCTAAAGAAAATGTGAAAATCCTCGGGGAGGGTCAAAAATCACGTGCTTACAGCTGCCCCTCTTTGACTGGAAACACGAAGAGTTTTCCGACAAAGAACGACTATACGTGTTTTTGACCCGACCATTATTTGGAGGGGACTACACTACGGAAAGGGAGGGAATGTGACCGAGCCCTGGTATCTGAGCTGCCTACATATCCTTGGTTATACAGGAATCAGGCCACGTGTAGTTCGGGAATGAGAGAGATGGTAAAGTGTACCGAGGTGAGGAGCCGATCGAGGTGCCGTTCCGTTGAGGTTCCGGTCCGCGGTCCTGTCGTTACAACAAAAAATGAAGACTGAAAAAGACTAACTAAGCCTATCAGCTACTAGTTACAGGGATTCCTATCTGTAAGTCTTCTGAAACTTGGTCTTGAGTCTTGAATGGTGCTTCATACAGACTTCAGATTTGAACCTTGATACTTCTAGTTGTAGGTGCTAGTTCTTGAGCGGACCGCATCTGTTCTCCACTTCCGTACCTTGGGTTCTTTTCCCCTCTTTTCTCCTCTCGCTTTCTTGTGGTTTTTTTTTTACCAGCCTTTTGTGAATGCTGGGGATTTTTATTGCTTCCTGCTGGGGATTCCTGTTGTATTCCTCTGCTTTATTGATTCTAAGTGTGCTCCTTTCTCATATGAGCGGGCTTTTGACTTCAACACTTCAATTGTATTCCCTTATTCTCCAGGTGGGTGCCTGATTTCTATTTCTTTTATCCTTGTTCTCCATGTGGATGCCTGATTTCTTCCTTCCTTTGTCCTTATTCTCCCGGTGGACGCCTGATTTCTATTTTTCTTTGTCCTTGTTCTCCAGGTGGACGCCTGATTTCTTCTTCTCTTTTGTCCTTATTCTCCAGGTGGACGCCTGATTACTTCTTTTCTTTGTCCTTGTTCTCCAGGTGGACGCATGATTTCTATTTTTCTTTGTCCTTATTCTCCAGGTGGACGCCTGATTACTTCTTTTCTTTGTCCTTGTTCTCCAGGTGGACGCCTAATTTCTATTTTTCTTTGTCCTTATTCTCCAGGTGGACGCCTGATTTCTTCTTTTCTTTTGTCCTTATTCTCCAGGTGGACGCCTGATTTCTTCTTCTTTGTCCTTATTCTCCAGGTGGACGCCTGATTTCTTCTTTTCTTTTGTCCTTATTCTCCAGGTGGACGCCTGATTTCTTCTTCTCTTTTGTCCTTATTCTCCAGGTGGACGCCTGATTACTTCTTTTCTTTGTCATACAACAAACTCCGTTCTACAGGCGGGTCTCCTATTGGTAAGATTAAACTTAGGAAGTGCGTCTCCTATGGTGAAACTAAACTGAGGAAGTGCGCCTCCTATTGGTAATGACATGCCTGCATTTATACTTGTGGGCGACCTAGAATATGGAATGAACAGACAAAATGTATTCCCGCATTATACTGGTGGGCGACCTAGAACTTAAATGTATTCCCGCATTTTACTGGTGGGCGACCTAGAACTTAAAAGTATTCCCGCATTTTACTGGTGGGCGACCTAGAACTTAAATGTATTCCTGCATTTTACTGGTGGGCGACCTAGAACTTAAAAGTATTCCCGCATTTTACTGGTGGGCGACCTAGAACTTAAATGTATTCCCGCATTATACTGGTGGGCGACCTAGAACTTAAATGTATTCCCGCATTATACTGGTGGGCGACCTAGAACTTAAAAGTATTCCCGCATTTTACTGGTGGGCGACCTAGAACTTAAATGTATTCCCGCATTATACTGGTGGGCGACCTAGAACTTAAATGTATTCCCGCATTTTACTGGTGGGCGACCTAGAACTTAAAAGTATTCCCGCATTATACTGGTGGGCGACCTAGAACTTAAAAGTATTCCCGCATTTTACTGGTGGGCGACCTAGAACTTAAATGTATTCCCGCATTATACTGGTGGGCGACCTAGAACTTAAATGTATTCCCGCATTATACTGGTGGGCGACCTAGAACTTAAATGTATTCCCGCATTATACTGGTGGGCGACCTAGAACTTAAATGTATTCCCGCATTATACTGGTGGGCGACCTAGAACTTAAATGTATTCCCGCATTTTACTGGTGGGCGACCTAGAACTTAAATGTATTCCCGCATTTTACTGGTGGGCGACCTAGAACTTAAATGTATTCCCGCATTATACTGGTGGGTGACCTAGAACTTAAAAGTATTCCCGCATTTTACTGGTGGGCGACCTAGAACTTGAATGTATTCCCGCATTATACTGGTGGGCGACCTAGAACTTAAAAGTATTCCCGCATTTTACTGGTGGACGACCTAGAACTTAAATGTATTCCCGCATTTTACTGGTGGGCGACCTAGAACTTAAATGTATTCCCGCATTATACTGGTGGGCGACCTAGAACTTAAATGTATTCCCGCATTTTACTGGTGGGCGACCTAGAACTTAAATGTATTCCCGCATTATACTGGTGGGCGACCTAGAACTTAAAAGTATTCCCGCATTTTACTGGTGGGCGACCTAGAACTTAAATGTATTCCCGCATTTTACTGGTGGGCGACCTAGAACTTAAATGTATTCCCGCATTTTACTGGTGGGCGACCTAGAACTTAAATGTATTCCCGCATTATACTGGTGGGCGACCTAGAACTTAAAAGTATTCCCGCATTTTACTGGTGGGCGACCTAGAACTTAAATGTATTGAAATTGCTTCCCCGTTCTTCCGAGAAAATTTTCGACAATCGGCAGAAAATTTTCTGCCCCGATTTTTGGTGGTTTCCCTGGCGTTGCGTCTTGCTGCCATTATCAATTCTTTGTTCTCCTGCAACAGACAAAAGGATTTAGTCAGTTTTAATCGTGGTGGTAGAGGGTGCCTTTCCGGCGAACGATTTTTCTCTCTTCCCCTTTTCTTGCTCTATGTCCCCATAATTGATTAACGGGCAGAGTTGCCTGCTGGGGGTCTCTAGCCTGCTGGGGATTGGCTTTCAATTAATCCCCTTTTCTGCTTTCTCTTTAAGCACATGCTGTGGGAGTCTGCTTTTAACTCCTGAAACCACTCCCTTTATGAGCTTACTTCCTCCAAAATTGCCGGGCACGATCACTGCATTGCCTGGGATCGGCCTTTAGGACTGTTTGTATTATCCTGCATTGGATGAATTCCCTTCCGGTTTCTGGTAGTAAGCTTTGAAAAATCCTTTCAAGACACATTTTAGGAAAAGAAGTAAAAGGTAGAAAAAGGAGAAAATCTTTCTGAACCAATATTTTGGTGGGAGAAGAAACTCAAAAGAACTTATCTGGAGGATATGACTGGTCCCCGTGATCATGACGTGCACCATAGATTCCCGACCCAGTCTATTTGTATCAATCGACTTGCCCGATGGTCTGACTTGCTGGGGACGATAAATGATTGTCCATTTCTTTGCAAATGTGGTCGCTTTTTGTTGATATGTCTTGCCGCCTCATAGTGCCCTTCGAGGGGTTTTCACTAATGAGACTCTCTCTTTTCTCTCATCTCCCGGCGCCTTATGGTGCCTGTGAAGGTTTTCACCAATAAGACTCTCTCATTTCATATCCCTCATGTTACATCGCCTATCGGTGCCTGTGCAGGTTTTCACCGATAAGACTCTCATTTTATTTCTTTCGAGGAGTCGGGGTGTTGTAGATACGACCCTCTCTTCTGGAGATTCCTTTGACCACCAATTCATTCCCAGTCTTACGATCCTCTTCTTTGCTGGGGATCGGTGTATTATTCTCGGCCTTATTTGCCTGACTCGACATCTCTTGAACATTGATCGGGAGGTCTTTTGGATGTTGATGTTGGTTTTGGTGTGGGGTTAAAGAAAGGCTATAAAACTGAAAACAATTTGATGGGTGATGTGCTACAACTTTTGGAATCAAACCTTTGTTGGAACTTAAAACATAACCTGTGCCCCAGTTTTCTTGCTTGGGGAATCTATTTTTTACACTTATGTTGCGCTATGTGCGTTACGCATATTGTGCCTATTATGCACACTATGTACATTATGCATCCTATATTCACTATGATGCATACTATGACCGAGCCGTGAGGCGCCTACGTATCCTCTTTGAGGAATCAGGTCAAACGTAGTTCCCACGGTTTTGTATTTCTTATGATTTTATCTTTTTTTTTTCTTTTCCTTCTTTTCATTTTCTTTCTCTTTTCTTTTTCTCTTCTTTTTTTCATGTCTTTTCCATTAGTGATTCCAAAAGAGGGGTATGAAAGAATTACTTAAGGCTCAAAGGGGGAAGCAAGGGTTAAAAGTGTTTGGATAGAAGAAAGAATTGCCTCCGTTATCTCATTATCCAATAAATGCCAAATACAAACAAATAAACCAAAATTGCCATAATTAAAGAAATTACGCATAATATCTCTTGACTGCATCAGAATTGATAGCCATGTCGACACATCTCCCCTCGACATCTGTCAAACACAAAGTACCGTTGGTCAATACTCTGGTCACGATATAAGGCCCTTGCCAATTTGGGGCGAATTTGCCTTTTGCCTCGACCTGATGCGGGAGGATCTTCTTCAATACCTGCTGCCCTACTTCAAACTTCCTGGGGCGCACCTTCTTATTATATATTCTTGCCATTCTCTTCTGGTACAGCTGACCATGACACACTGCTGCCAATGTTTTCTCATCTATCAGGCTCAACTATTCCAATCGAGCTTTGACCCATTCATCATCATTAATCCCGGCTTCAGCGACAATTCGGAGGGACGAAATTTCGACCTCCGTTGGTATTACGGCCTCAGTTCCATACACCAACAAATAAGGAGTTGTGCCTATGGAAGTTCGGACGGTAGTGCGGTAACCCAACAAAGCAAAGGGTAATCTCTCGTGCCATTGTCTGGACCCTTCCACCATTTTTCGCAGTATCTTCTTGATATTCTTATTGGCTGCTTCGATTGCTCCATTCGCCTTGGGACGATATGGGGTGGAATTGCGGTGTGTAATCTTGAATTGTTGGCATACCTCTCTCATCAAGCTGCTATTAAGATTCGCACCGTTATCTGTGATGATCACTTTTGGGATCCCAAATCTGCAGATGATATGGAAGTGAACAAAGTCCACCACTGCCTTCTTGGTTACCGATTTGAAGGTTTTAGCCTCAACCCATTTGGTGAAGTAATCAATGGTCACTAGAATGAACCTATGACCGTTGGATGCTGCTGGCTCGATGGGCCCAATGACATCCATGCCCCATGCCACAAACGGCCAGGGTGCTGACATCGTATGTAACTCTGTTGGCGGAGAATGAATCAAATCTCCATGTATCTGGCACTGATGGCATTTCCTCACAAAAGTGATACAGTCGTGTTCCATGGTGAGCCAATAACACCCTGTTCGAAGGATCTTTCTTGCCAATACATATCCGCTCATGTGTGGCCCACAAACTCCAGCATGTACCTCTTCCATAACCGTCGTTGCTTGACTGGCATCTATGCATCTCAACAATCCCAAATCTGGGGTCCTTTTGTACAATACTCCTCCACTGAGGAAGAAACCATTCGACAAACGCCGAAGGGCTCTTTTTTGGTCTCTAGAGGCATGTTATGGATATATCCCCATTCTGAGGTATTCCTTGATATCATGAAACCAGGGTTCGCCATCTGCTTCTTCTTCTATGGCATTGCAGTAGGCGTGCTGATCACGGACCTGGATGTGTAGAGGATCAACATACATTTTGTCAGGGTGGTGCAACATTGATGCTAAGGTGGCCAAGGCATCCGCAACCTCATTGTGAACTCTCAGGATGTGTTTGAACTTCACCGATCGAAATTGCTTGCTCAGATCATGCAAGCATTGTCGGTATGGTATGAGCTTTAGATCTCGTGTTTCCCATTCACCCTGAATTTGATGTACCAAGAGGTCCGAGTCTCCCAAGACCAAGACGTCTTGGACATCCATGTCAGCAGCCAAGCGCAGACCCAGAATGCAAGCCTCATACTCGGCCATATTGTTGGTGCAATAGAAGCGTAGTTGAGCCGTAACAGGATAATGCCGTCCTGTTTCAGAAATGAGTACTGCTCCTATTCCAACCCCTTTTGCGTTTACAGCTCCATCGAAGAAAAGCTTCCAACCCAGTTCCTCAGGTAATTCCAACTCATTCGTATGCATCACCTCTTCGTCAGGAAAATACGTTCTTAAGGGCTCGTATTTTTCATCAACGGGATTCTCTGACAAATGGTCTGCCAGCGCCTGGGCTTTCATGGCCGTCCTCGTCACATAGATGATATCAAACTCTGTGAGCAGAATTTGCCATTTTGCCAACCTTCCCGTGGGCATAGGTTTCTGAAAGATATACTTCAATGGGTCCAAGCGGGATATGAGATAAGTAGTATACGAAGACAGGTAGTGTTTCAACTTCTGAGCTACCCAAGTTAGGGCACAACATGTTTTCTCGAGTTGAGTGTACTTGACCTCATGTACTGTGAATTTCTTGCTAAGATAGTAGATGGCTTGCTCCTTCCTTCCTGTGTCATCATGTTGCCCCAGTACACAACCAAATGAATTTTCCAAGACCGTCAGGTAAAGAATTAAGGGCTTCCCAGGCTTAGGCGGGACCAATACGGGTGGATTAGACAGATACCCTTTGATTTGGTCGAAGGCCTCCTGACACTCTGCCGTCCAACCTACCGCAACATCCTTTCTCAGCAGCCGGAATATGGGCTCACAAGTTGCGGTGAGTTGAGCGATGAACCTGCTGATGTAATTGAGTCTACCCAGCAAACTCATTACCTCTGTTTTGTTCCTTGGCGGTGGCAAATCTCGGATGGATTTAATTTTGGATGGGTCTAACTCAATCCCCCGTCGACTGACGATGAATCCTAGCAACTTTCCTGATGGAACCCCGAATGCGCATTTGGCCGGGTTAAGCTTGATATCATACCTCCGGAGTCTTTGGAAAAATCTCCTTAGGTCTGCCACATGGTCCTCCTGACGCCAAGATTTGATGATCACATCATCGACGTACACCTCGATTTCTTTGTGTATCATGTCGTGAAACACGGCCGTCATTGCTCGCATGTACGTTGCCCCGACGTTCTTTAACCCGAATGGCATTACCCGATAGCAATAGGTTCTCCATGGCGTAATAAACGCTGTCTTCTCAGCATCCTCTTCGTCCATTAGGATCTGATGATAACCCGCATAGCAATCCACAAAGGATCCGATCTCGCGCCCAGCGCAATTATCGATCAGGATATGAATGTTGGGTAACGGAAAATATTCCTTGGGACTTGCTTTGTTGAGGTTGCGGTAGTAGACGCATACCCTGATTTTTCCATCCTTCTTTGGGACTGGTACCACATTGGCCAACCACTCGGGATATCGAGTGACCCGAATGACCTTCGCCTGCAACTGCTTAATCACCTCTTCTTTGATCTTTACACTCATTTCTGTTTTAAATTTCCTTAGCTTTTGCTTGACCGGAGGGTATGCCGGGTCAGTGGGCAATTTGTGAACCACTAAATTGGTGCTTAATCCAGGCATATCATCATAGGACCATGCAAAAACATCTTTGAATTCCATGAGGGTTCTGATCAATTCTTCCCTGACATTCGGCTCAATGTGGATGCTGATTTTGGTTTCTTGGACGTTATCAGCGTCTCCTAGGTTTACAGCCTCAGTGTCATTTAGGTTAGGCTTGGGTTTTTCTTCAAATTGGCATAATTCTCGGTTTATCTCTTCGAAGGCTTCACCTTCATCATATTCAGATTCATCATCACAAACGACCTCTTGCATCATTGAGTCAGATTCGGATTGATTTATTAGACTAGGTCGAAGATCCGCTGTGCATGCCATGTCATTAGAACCAGTAAAAAGAGAACTGTTCAGAAAGAAAAAGAACAAAACAAAATTAAAATGGGACAAAAGAAAAGAACTTCATTAAACTTGCGGGATAAAAGGGTTCACACTTTTACAAAACGAAAGTAAAATTTGGATTACACCCTTGAATAATCCGGACAAAACAAAACACACAAAACATAAATCAAAGCCTACTACCAAGACTCCCCTCGGACATGAAGAGGAGTAACTGTCCAATTGTTGGTCTTGGCCTTGGGCCCCACAAACTGCATCTCTGCTCTGCTGGAACCTTCTCCAGCTTCCACCATACTGACATCCGCGAATAGCCTCTCAAAACTTTGATTCAGGTCTTTATTTATACCGATCAAAGGTCCTCGAATCTTTGGGACCGGCGACCCCTTGGCACTTGCTTTGACAAAAGACCTTGAGAGACGTGGCACTGGTTTAGGCAGAAACCAAACCCTCTTCTTCATTTTTCACGCTTGCTTCCTATCTGCTGCGGTTGGTTTGAACCCCAATCCGAAAGTTTCCAGATTTTTAGGAAGGGAGACAGGTTGGACAATCCCTTGAAGCTCGACTCCTAGGCCTTTTCCCGGCACAAATCCATTACCCAGCATTTCTGAGACCATCATGACTGTTGCGGCAGCTACCCTAGGGTGCGGGATGCTTTCTCCTTCAGAAATTTTGTTGGCCGACCCTGTATCGAAAATTTGGTAGACCCAAGGACCTTTGTCATCAGCGGTCTCTATGAAAGGTACAATGGTTCCGCCCATGGTGCACGTTGTATCCTCGCTGTGTAACACGACCTCTTGTCTTTCCCACTCGAACTTCACCATCTGATGTAGGGTGGAAGGCACCGCTTTGGCTGCATGAATCCAGGGTCGTCCCAACAGCAGGTTATAAGATACTGTGGCGTCCAACACCTGGAATTCCATGGTAAACAGGACCGGACCAATGGTCAGTTCAAGTACAACATCCCCTACAGTAGCTGTTCCGTTTCCGTCAAACCCTCGGACACAGATACTGTTCTTGTGGATCCTTCCGTGGTCGATCTTTAACTGGTTTAAGGTAGATAGTGGGCAAATATTGGCGCTTGAGCCGTTATCCACCAATACTCGAGTTACCACCGAGTCTTCACATTTGACAGCTAAGTATAGAGCTTTATTATGCTCCGTACCTTCCACCGGCAGGTCATCATCTGAGAATGTTACCCTGTTCACCTCAAAAACCTTGCTAGCAATGGTTTCCAGGTGGTTTACAAAAATCTCACTGGGTACATGAGCTTCGTTCAATATCTTCAACAGGGCCCGACGATGCTCCTCAGAATGGATCAGTAACGACAACAGTGAGATCTGGGCCGGTGTTTTTCTCAGCTGTTCGACCACAGAATAGTCCTGTACTTTCATCTTCCTCAGGAACTCTTCAGCCTCTTCTTCGGACACAGGTTTCTTGGTTGCAACTGGGTTGGTTCTTCTTAGCTCCACCGGAGCAAAACATCGACTTGATCGAGTCAGCCCTTGCGCTTCACAACTGACTTCTTCCACCTGTTTTCCTTGGTACATCACCACCGCCTTTTCATATTTCCAAGGCACAGCCCTGCTGTCAATTATCGGCAGCTGGACCACAGGCTTTATGGTCACCCGTTCTCTACATACCCCTTTCAACACGACCGCCGGTGTGGGCGGGATCCCTGGTATTACCAACTTGCTTGGCTCGGGTTTGCTTGTTATGGCGGACGGGCTCTTTCCCAATATCACTACCGGCTTGACGCCTTCTCCCTGCGACTGTACACTCGTTCCTCCACTGGTTGAGACTTCTTTCGGGGCGGCTTGGATCATCATCACTGTTTGTGAGAGTTTTCTCAATTCTCCTCCTCACACACCAACTCAATCATGTGAGTTTCGTGGTGCGCTGGCAGTGGGTTTTGGTTGATGTTAGGAGCTTCTGGTGTCTGGACCTCGATCTTATTGGTGTCGATAAGATCCTGTATGGCATGCCTTAACTTCCAACACTTCTCGGTGTCATGCCCGAGCATCCCTGAGTAGTATTCACAACTTATTGATCGATCCAAATTCTGAGGTGGGGGATTTGGTTCCCGAGTCTGGACAGGACTAACCAAACCCAATTGCCTCAGCTTGTGGAACAAAGCGGTGTAGGTTTCTCCCAACTCCGTGAAAGTTCTCTGCTTCCGCAACCTGTCATTCCTAGCATCTGGATTTCCCCGGAAGCCTGCCCCTGAAGGGTTTCTATACGCCCTCGGTGGAGGATAGGTGTTTTGTGGTGGGTAGTTATTATGTGGAGCTGGGTATGTGTTGTGGGGAGCCGGCGCACGCCCTTGCGGGCGAACCGGAGGTTGGGCGTATGTCTGGGCTTGATGGACGGTGAAATGCGGTTCTTGGGGTGGATAGTAGTGATGTGGTGGGTTGTATGGGTAGTTTGTCCTGTGAGGTCTGGGTTGGTTGTAGTGTGGCCTGCCAGATCCGGACCAACTGCCTGCCTCGATCGAGGCAACTTCTTCTTTCTTTCTTCTCAGCGCACCTCCCGTGCCGTTCTGAATAGCCTGGGTCATTGCCTTAAGTGCCGAATAGTTCAAGATCTTGTCAGACCTCAGACCCTCTTTTATTATGACCCCTATCTTGACCACCTCGTTGAAAGATTTTTCCAACTGTTGTCACCAAGTGACCAAAATAGGTTGGATCCAGTGTCTGCAAGAAATAGTCCACCATCTCTCCCTCTCTCATGGGAGGATCGACTCTAGCTGCTTGCTCTCTCCAGCGGAACCCGAACTCGCGAAAACTTTCCCCGGGTTTCTTCCCAGTTCTCAATAATGTGAGACGGTCAGGGACTATCTCGAGATTGTACTGGAAATGACCTGCAAAAGCCTGCGCCAGATCATCCCACGTGTACCACCTGCTGGAATCCTGCCTGGTATACCATTCTAGTGCAGATCCGCTCAGACTTTGGCCGAAATAAGCTATCAGCAGCTCATCCTTGCCGCCTGCCCCCCTCATTTTGCTACAGAATCCCCGCAAATGTGCCATGGGATCACCGTGCCCTTCATATAAATCAAACTTAGGCATCTTGAACCCAGCCGGGAGTTGGACGTCTGGGAAAGGGCACAGATCTTTGTATGCTACGCTGACTTGATTGCCCTAGCCGGCTTCTCAATCTCTGCCGGCACTTCCAAATGTGGATTGTAAGCCTGTGGTTCAGGGGCATGAAACGTAGGCTCGGGGGGATAGTATTGTGTATCGTGAGCTTGAAACAGTGGCTCACTGGTCGTCCTTTGCAAAGGGGCTGATGTTGGTCCCACAAAAATGGGAATATTGGGTGTTGGGAGAGGTTGATGGGGTGGTGGAGCTTGGGAATCATGAGGGCTTCTTTCTTGATGATAAAGGGGATTTGGGCGGCTTGTGGAAGGGCCAGAGTGAGGGTATTCCGGCATGTGCCCCAGTGTTTCAGGGCTCTTTTGTGTTTTGGCTATGGCTAGCTGCATTGCATTCATCTCTAGTCCCATCCTTTCAATCTTTTCCATCGCTTCTTTTAGCAACTGGCTCATCGGCCTCTCTTCCTCATTACTATTCTCTGAAGTAGTCATGCTTATTGCTACCGGTCCTTTGGATCTGGTTTGGTAAGGGTGTGTTGCCAGAATTCTTTAACAACTAACTGTCTTCATCAGACAACAACAAACTTCGTTAGCGTTAGAGTTTAACGGATTTAATCTCAACACATAGAGGATGCAATGCTCCTAGTCAGTTAACCGTTTCTACATGCTTTGCTTTAAACAACATGCGTCATCCCGGTTTGCTCATTTATCCCCTTTTCTTTTTTTTTTCTTTTTTTCTTTTTTTTTAATTATTTTTCCCTTTTTTATTTTTATATTTTCTTTTCCTTCTTTATTAAAAGCGGTCGAATCTTATGGGGATTGCCTACGTATCACGTCCCCGTGCGAATCAGACCAGGCGTAGTTCTGCCTTAAAGTAAAGAAACACAAAATTCTTGTGAAATCGTTAAATTCATTCTCAAAATTTTGCTATTACAAATCACTTCAAGCAAGGAATAGCAATAGTACAGACTCCACAGTTCCTGACCCGTTTTGACTAAAAGAAAAGAAAACAACATATGGAAAAGCAACAAAGCCAAATAAACAAGACTCAACCAAAGATTAATTTTCCAACTTAGGGGCCCGCGAGGCATCATTCGGCCTTTCCGCGGCCCTTGGTGTGAGGTCCCTCTGCAGGCTTTTCAACTCATTCATGATTCGGTGGACGCAACCCATGATGGAAACAAGGAGGGTCTTCCGAGGCATTTGCTCGCATGCCAGGCATCTCATGTAGATGTAATGCCCAATCTCGTCGATCCTTCCTCGAATGTTGTCCCTTTCTGCGAACAACTGCCTTATCTGTCGGTTCTTCAATCCTAGTGTTTGCGCATTGTTGGCAAGCTGATCCTGGAACATCTCCATTTGTCTTTCCATTCTGGTCATTGCATCGTAACATCGCCTTCTGTCGGCTTGGGCATCTCGTGTTTGCTTGAAGATCCTCTCTTGAAGAGAGGCATCCGTTTCCCTTAATGTCCCGATGCTCAGTTCATAATCCCTTATGACTTGTTGCAGGCGCTGCCTCCGGGCCATTGTACCCTTTGCCCACTTGGTCCGCAATCTTGCTGTGCTAGCCTTGGCTCTTTCCAAATCTTCCTGGCATTCCGCAACCTGATCCTTTAACCCTGCTATCAATCTTTTATCCGCCCGGCTTCTCAGCTGGTTATCAGCCTCCCTTTTCATCCTCCGGATCTGAGCTTTGAGGATCTCGCCTTCTCTGATTAATCTGTTTTTTTCTCCCTTGTGGGCAGCAGACTGTAATTGGCATTCAAACCTCATATCCTGAACTTGTTGCTTCAGTTTGCCTGTTTCGGCAAGATATTCCCGCTCTTTGGCCAACCAGCCCCACTGCTCTTGTGAAGCTTTGGCAAATTCTTGCAGTGAGGTCTTTTGGTCGGTCTTCCAGATGATGTCTCCCCTTTGTACCAGGCCTGATACCCGGGCGAAACTTCCCCTTTTGCCCGATTCATTACACAAGTATTTGCTTCTAAGTATTGGCATTGGCTCCAAATTTGGCGAACCCTTGCTTCAGGAAACTGGCCGTTGGGACTGATCTCAACCACCTGGGTGCTTAGATCCTCGTCTTTCGGCACTATCTGACACCTCCCAAGTTTCCTTAAAACCCGATGCGGCGCGTATGGTTGAATGCTCTTAAGTCCCATTAAGAGAAAATGGGGCCTGGCTGCTGGCATGTATATGACTTCGTCGATCGGTAACCATCCTAGCGCCCACTGTATTTGACTGGCGTTGAGGGTATGGAAATATGAGGTCCATGCTGTGACTCCTTCCGGTAGGTAGGTCTCATTAACTCTGGTATAGAACTCCTCTATGCAGGTCTTTTCAGCGGATCCATGGCTCAGAAACTGGGCTCGGTGACATAGGTGTTCGGTCATCCACATTTGCAACAACAAATTGCAACCCTCGAAAAAGCTTCCTCCGGCTTTGCAAGACGTGAGAGCCCGGAACATATCAGATACTATCATGGGCGCCAACGTACTATCTCTCTGTGTGAGCAACGTACTGACGACCCCTGCTATCTTTATGTCAATATTCCCGTCTTTTCTTGGGAATACTAGTAGTCCTAAGAAAGTTATCATGAAAGCAATCCGTCTATGTTCTTCCCACTTTTGACGATTACTTTTGCTGCACAACTGGTTTTCTGGCTTGTCGAATCCTCCTATGTGACCATATCTTTGATATATGAAACTCATGCTGCAAAAACCTTTTGCCAAGTCAGGGTTATGAATTGTTCTGACTATCTTTAAGGAGTCCAGAAACCGGTGTATTGCTACAGCTCTTGGAGCAATCAGATATTTGTGCCTCAAAGGAGTCTCAGCGCTGCCGATATACCCTGCTATTTCTTCTAAAGTTGGGGTAAGTTCAAAATCCAAGAAATGGAAGACATTGTGCGCAGGATCCCAGTGGGGGACTAGTGCCCTTATGATATCTCCTCGTGGCCTGATATCCAACAAACTCGTGAGGCCTTTCAGATACTTCTTGATTTCGTCATGCCCTTCTTTGCCTAAATCATTCCACCAGAGCCGCAATTGGAGGGGAATTTTATTCATGATTGAAAAGGGTTCATTTGGAGTCGTGCTCATTCTGCACATTTATTAATAAGATTTTAACAAACGACACTTATTTTGATAAAAAACAAAAATATATGCGATTTTTCTCAAAAGGATTTCTGAACACGACCTCTCAGCACTTCATGAATGAAGATTTTTAAGGTTGTGTGAGGAAAAAAACGAGGTGGCCGTCTGTACCAAGGCACCCTTCCGGAGTTCCTTTCGGGAACATTTGGCCATTTTTGACATAAGCGGCATCACCCGGACTTGTTTATGACTCTTTTATCATTTTTCAAAAATAGAAAATTCAACATTGCAAAACACGACCTTTCAATGCCTCGGGGACGAAGATTTTTAAGGCTATGTGGGTCGACTGGACCAAGTCTTAAAAATGACCCAAAGGTGGCTGTTTATGCAAAGTCAGCCTTCCGGCGTCCCATTCGGGAACATTCGGCTATTTATGACAAAACAACATCACCAAAATTAAAATTTGACATATACTTTTTATTATTTATTTATTTTTGGCTTTTTTAGCAAAAGGTGGGGTTGGACCCGATGAGGGTTGCCTACGTATCTCACATCCGGTGAGAATCAAACCCGCGTAGTTCGGGCTGATCATGAATAAGTAAATGAACTAACATTTTTTTTTAATTATTATCATCTTTGTGAAAGAACTACTTTAAAAGAAGAAAGGAAGTATTGATTTTCTTTTTAAAAGAAAGACTTCTAAGATATATTTTTGAATTTTCATTTGTTTTTTTTCTCTTATTCTAAAAAGAAAATATTTTGGAATTCTACTTTTAATAAAAGAAATGCTTCTAAAAAAATATTTTTGAATTTTCTTTTCAATATTTAAAGAAGAGGGAAAATATTTTCGGATTCTTTTTATTATATATATATACGTTTTTTTTAATAATTAAAAAAACTTTCTAAAGAAGTCAATAACGAAAAATATTTTTGGATTTTTGTTTCGAAAACTGGGAGTCTAAAAGAACTTTTCTAGACTTTGCAAGACAAACATTTTCGCAACAAATAAAGATATATATACATTTTAGGAAATAATGAAAAACCTTTGGATTTATATATATATATATTTGCAACTAATAACAAACTAATTTTTTTTTAAAAAACAAACTATTTTATTATTTTTTATAAATAATAAAACTAATTTTTTTAAAAAAACAAACTACTTTATTATTTTTTATTTTTATTTTGGCATTTTCATAAACAAATAAATAAATAAAAACCCATTTCAAAACAAGACTCTTTTTTTATTTTCATTTTTATGGCAACACAAACTATTTTTTTCTAATTTGTTTTTTTTTTTTTGAAAAACAAGACAAAGCCACTACTCTTTTTTCTATTTTTCCCTTGCTTTTAATAAAACAAACTAATAAGACACTTTTCATTTTCTCAAAATTTCGGCAGAGTTTTGACAGTATTTGTGTATTAGGTTTTTTTCAAAAATAAACAATCAATTCTCTAACCGCTATTTCTTTTTTTCAATTTCACAATATTCAAAATATTCAAACACCGGTCAGCAAGACAAAATAAATGCACGGAAAACAAATAGGATGCCTCAGGATGGTCTATTATTTTCAGGTTGCTTGTCCTAGACGGACCCAACCCCTGTGTTGAGTCCCCTAAGTCAAATGCACATGATGCAAACAAACGTTCCTACTAGGGATCCGGCAAGAAGTCACGTTATTCTATGTTCAAAACCTGGGTCGATGTTCTAGACAGTGTACCCGAGCGGACAACTCGAGTTGAGGAAGGAGCTCCTTTCCGGGAACCAAAAGGCCAGCCGGCTTAGAAACTTTCCGAGCCTCTTTTATTCAGGGTATGACACTAACAGAATAGGGAGTCTCAACTAGTAAGCACATTCCCGGAGGTAAGAAGAGAAAGGTTTCGGCACAATTTATATACAGTTCAAATAATATTAAAGCGGTAAAAGCATCACTTAGCACATTGATCCCAAACATATAATAAAATCAGATAATAAATAAAGCCAAATAATAACAATTATTCTAAGCTCGAATTCTTAACCCTGAACCAGTGGTTCTGGGTAAAGAGTCCCCAGCAGAGTCGCCAGAGCTGTCACACCTCCTTTTTCCGCACCCGATGGGGCGCAAGGGAGTTTTTTCCAATTAAAGGACAATCGAAAGGGGATTTATTTATTTATTTCAGAGTCGCCACTTGGGAGATTTAGGGTGTCCCAAGTCACCAATTTTAATCCTGAATCGAGGAAAAGAATGACTCCATATTACAGTCTGCGTACCAGAAATCTAGATAAGGAATTCTGTTAACTCGGGAGAAGGTGTTAGGCATTCCCGAGTTCCGTGGTTCTAGCACGGTCGCTCAACTGTTATATTCGGCTTGATTATCTGATTTTATACAAATGTGAACTTATGTGCCAATTTTATCTTTTAACCGCTTTTATCATTCAATGTTATTTTTATAGGACTTGCAACGTCGTGAAAACATATCTCGAACCACGTTACATCAATGCACCCGTGGTTATTGACATATTTCGACTCAGTTGAGATTTGGATTTGGGCCACATAAATGTGCACCCGAATTTAGGGAGATATCATTATTAAAGTCGCGCCTAAAGCAACTAGCGCATTGTTATTTTGGGGTAGGGCCGTGAAATTTGCTAAACGGCCCGTCCCGGAATCTAAGTATTTAATACATATATTTGGTGAGGGCCCCGCAATTTGTCCCTTTTATTTGGCGAGGCTCGCCTCATTTTTATTATTATTATTATTTTTTTTAAGAATTTACAACGTTATGGAAATGCGTCTCAGACCACGTCACAATCAATGTACCCGTGATTAGAACCACATTTCGACTCCGTTGAGACTTGGATTTGGGTCACATAAATGTGCACCCGAGTTAAGAAGGTAACATTATTAAATACGCGCTTAAAGCAACTAACGTATTGTTATTGTTATTAAACCCAACTTCCATTACTAACAAATGAGAAATAAGGTTTAAACGCTAGTAGTCATGATTTTTTTCATTCAGACGTTCACATACCCATTACAACGAGAGTACATAATATATGCGAGCACATATGTTCGCAACAAATCACCGGATGTCAAATTGCTCCCTTAATAAACACAAATATATGCATAGAAGTAGACATTCTCGTAAAAAAAAACTTAAGTTCACAATATGTTCTCACATTTACTTTAAGCATATGCAGTAACTAATCATAAGATGAACATTTTTAACAAAAAAAAACGAAAATTGCATTGTTGACATTCATCTTAAACCATAATATTCGAATCGAACGAAATGAAACAAAGGACGAAGAATACTAACCTTCGAACCTCGACAAACCTAGAACGACAAATAGCGCCCCCGACGGAACTCAAACCGGATCTCACTGAACAACGACGGAACCTCGGACAAACACCTCGACGTACCGTACCTCGACGAACCAAAGCCGACCTCGATGGAAATAGAAAACTCGGACCCGCAAGTGCTAACAATCTGCCATGTTCGCTGCTACTGACCTTTCTCGACCCAGCAGCTTGGTGCGAAAAGATGAAGCAGGAGGGGTCGAGGGACAGTGACGGGGTAGAAGAACACAGCAACAGCTGCCTACGTTCCGACGAGGGGGGGTGACGACGAGGTTTGCTGGATTTTTGGCTCGGCAGGTGGTTTTGGGGTAGGGTTTGGTTAGGTTCAGGCGTTGGGGGGGAACTGGTTGCGACGTGATGTTTGGACGCTGTGGGTGGTGTTTTTGGAGTACATTGACAACGGGGGGGAGCTGGTGGTCGACGGACGTGGGGTGGTGGCGTTTTGGAGTTTGGACGTGAGAGGGTGGCGACGAAAGGTTGCAGGGCTTCAAACGTTGGGGGGTGCGGGTGCGACTGGAGGTGGAGAAGTCTGTTTGGTGGTGGTGTTAGGGTGGTGTTTGGGGCAGTGGTCGACGGAGGGAGCTCGCAACGGCAACAATGGCGGTTTGTTGATGGTGGTTGGACGTGGAGGTGATGGGTTGCTTCAATGGAGGGAGCGTTAGGGTTTTGTTCTTCTCCTTTTGGAGAAGATGAACAGTGGTCGACAATGGTTTTTCTGGTTTTCGTCGATGGAGAGGAAGCTGTTGGTCGAGGGTCGTTTTTTCTTTCTTTTTTCAGTAGGTTTTCTTTCTTTCTTCTTTTGAAGAAGAAAGAGGAACAATAGTTTTCTTCCAAATTTTTCAAAAGTCCTCCCATGCTTTTGCCTTTGTCCGTGTTTTGTAATGTTTTGCCAAGAAAAATGAGCCCCACGCGTGGTGGGGTTCAAGGTTTATGTCCCCCACGCGTGGTGGGGTTCCCCATGTGTCCTGAACACGGTTTATTATGGGTTAGGTCCGAAATTAGACCTAAAACCGGGTAGTTTGAACCCGAATATTATTCTTTTGTCCGGACCCGAGAAATAGGAACACGTTGCTTAACTAGTCCTATGTAAGCAAAATAACTACCAAAAATAAGACTAGTATTCAAACAAAACTATATCTTTTTAAATATTTTTTCAAGATTTAAAATAGCTACAAAATATTAATAAAACTATTTTTGTAATTTTCATTTTTTAAGTATTAAGATAAAATATGAAGCAATATTTTTTGTATTTTTCAAAGTTAAAATGACTATAGAATATTAATAAAACTATTTTTTTTTGTAATTTTCGTTTTTTAATAAAGACAAAAATATAAAGTAATATTTTTTGTATTTTTCCAAAATTAAAACGACTACAAAACATTAATCGAATTATATTTTTTTTGTAATTTTCGAATCTATATAAAGTACCAAAATAAAGTACAATTTTTGTATTTTTCAAGTTTATGAGAAATACATAAACTAAAATTTATATATATATTTTGTGATTTTTTTTTCTTTTTGCAACGAAATAAAGTAAAATAGTTAAAATGGCTATATTAGACCCAATTTCATATTTATGCTAAAAAAAATGTGAAAATCCTCGGGGAGGGTCAAAAATCACGTGCTTACAAGTATTGTGTTTTGACCCACTGTATACTGTGGATACTTAGACCGACGTAAGTCGTGGTGGTCCTTGCTACCCCGCTCCTTAAGCGGGGTTCTAACGAGGTCGGTTATTGTGGTCAGATTTCGACCTATACAGAAATTAAATTGTAATTATGTTATGTGAAATAGACAGAGTTTTGTACTCCCTCTATTTCACTTTTTACGACATAGTTAATATTTAGATAGTCAAATAAAAATTTTCTTGACTAGGTTAAGAATAAATATTTTGAGTTGCTAATTGTTATAACATATAGAATTATTTACATAATCTCTAAATATATAATTTTTATTGATTTTTTTTTAAAAATTCTATATCACAACAAAATTAGTCAGGTTGACCCTCTATTATTAATCATATCACATTAAATGGAACGAAAAGACTAATTGCATATAGTCATCCTCAAGAACTTTAGTTGGATGAATAGTATCCTTCCACAACTAATTAGGGGTCTCAAATTCAAGATGAAAAAAAAAATAAAAAATTATGACCCTATCTTTTTTTTATTTTTTTTATTTTATACATAGAAGATTTACTTTTACATATAACAACAACAACAACAAAAATCTAGCGTAATCTCACAAGTCAGTTCTGGAGAAGGTAATGTGTACGCAGACCTTACCTTTACCTTATGAAGGTGGAGAAAGTGTTTCCGATAGACTCTCGGCTCAAGAACAATGAAAGGAAGCAATAACCAATTAATAGCAACAACAAGAAGCAAACGGCAAAACTTGTAATAACACGAACATAGACTACAAGAATACAAGACTAGTGTCAACTACTGATAATAGTGACGATGCACCGATAGCAACAATGAACTAGGAATAGAAAAGTACAAGACTAGTGCTAATAATATAGTAGGACAAGGAGAAACTCTCGATTACCTATCAACCCACAATCTTCATTCTATACTTTCACACTTTTCTGTCGAGATCTAAAAAGGACAGTTTCTTAATTTCAAGATTACAAGGGACTATAAAGCTCATTCTTTCATTAAAGATAGAGGTTTCCAAACACAGCGCCGTAAAGAAATTATATGGAACGAGAAAACAGGATAAAAGGAAGTAGTATTAGTAATAGTAGCAGTAGGAGTAGAAAAAGAGCGCGCGCGAAAAACAGCAGAAAATGAAAAGAAGAGTAGGGACAGGCGTAGGAGTAGGGAATAGACTTTTGCTGTTGCCAGAAACAGAGATATGCATAATAGAGAGAGTCAGTGGTCTTAAAATTCCGTACTGTTTCCCACGCGTCGCGCCCTCCTCTTAAATTTTTTTGGGACCAATGTCGGGAGCACGCGCCGTAATGCATATAACCAAGTCCGAAACAGCCAGGCAAAAGATCCGTTTTGGCCCACCCTATCGCAACAACGAAACTTTTGATTTTTAGCAACCATTTGAATAAATTAATTGAAACTTTGAAAAAATGTTTTTTGAACATTTGATGGGGTGTCAAAAAATAGTTTTTAGAAGTTAAAATTATATTTGAACATATTTTATATTAAAAAAATTAAAATTTTGTAAATGGAATAAACATTAGGACGAAAAATTTTCGTCTCAAATTATTTGGCAGTATTGAAACTCGACACGTAGTTTAAAAAAGAAATAAAAACTTATAAAACTTATGAATTATAATAAACTACAGATAATGTATGACTATAAATCAATTCATTAAGAATAAAAGTATAAAGTTAGCTTAAAATATATTCGTCATATCGTCGACCAAAGTGCTTTTAAAAATATATTATTTCAAATAAGCAAATGTGGTATTTCCTCTATTTAAAAAAGATTGTCATTATTTCTTTATTAGTCTGTTCCAAAAAAAATTAGCACCTTTCAATATTTACTTAATGAGAAGTATATTTAGTCACACAAATGCTATAACAGATTTCAAACCACAAATTTTAAATTTTTTATACAAATGTTATATCTTCCTTTCTTTATTAAAATTTGTGTTAAGTCAAACTAATATAATGTTTTTAAAACGAAAGAAGTATTATTTTTAGGACCGTCAAAAAAGGAAAGTGTGTTATTTGGAACGGGGGAGTATAATTTTACGATAAAGGGTCAAATATACCCATGTACTATGAAAAAAGATTTTTTAAGTATACCTTTTGTATATTTTAGGTCCAAATATATCCCACCCATAATACTATTAGTTCAAATAAGGTACATATTGACTCAAAGTATAATAAGGGATATATGTAAATCTTTTTGATAGTACATGGGTATATATAACCCTTTTTAAATAATTTTATTTCGCGTATCAAAAATACAAGATGAACAATAATAATAATAATTTATTTTAAAAAAAATAGTAATCAGACGCGGCAGCAATGGGGCAGGAGGAGGAGCTGCTTTTTGGCTATTCATAGTAGGGGGAATTGTGGGGCTGACCTATTAACATGTGTCCAATTATACGAGGATGGTCCCCTACCTACTTCTTCTACCTTTTCTTTTATTTAATTTAAATTTTTTAATTTAATTTAATATACTATTAAGGATTGTTGTAGTTGCCGTCACTGCAATGGCAATCGCTCATCAATCAACGCCGTGATGTTGTACCTGTCAATCTACTACTCCTAATTAGTCCTCTCTTTTTTTCGAATTTACAAAATAAATTCGAAGATATTTGTTCATTACTCCACCATGCCTTGTATTACGTCTGTCCTTATTCTCATACTATTTGATTAAATAAAAAAGACGGCAAAAAATAGAAATTGACTAATTGAAGATGTGGCATTAGTTATATTTGTATATATTTTTATCATTGTGAGACCTATAGTTATTGGTTCACGACCCCATTTTTGCCACCGGATAGAAGAGGTCAATAGAGTTAACCTCATCCTTCCTTTAAGGCATTTGACACAACAACGAGGGTAATGCCTTCACACGACAAAGAAACCCCACTTACCCAAACACGTCAAGTCGTGGCAGGGGTAAGAGGGTTATTTCGACTACATATACAAGCAAAAGGAAATTCCCAAAGGGCGGGCTTTCTCTCCCTTTTCCTTTCTCTAGAAAATATGTAAACATACCTTTTTAAAGAGATTAGAGGATCTGTGATCCTAGACCTTCATCAGATCCAAAAAGGGTTTTAAGGTTCTTATATCTATTATCATTCGTCTTTATCAAATAAAAGAGGATCCTCTCTACTTAAGATTTGGTGAATCTTCTCCTTTATCTACATTTTATTGTCATTCAATGTTACTTAATGCATCTTTCTCTATGTTGTTAAATCTGAGATGAATAATATGAATAGAAAAACATAGTCGAGCAACGAGGGCAATGCCTTCCCACGACAAGGAAACCCCACTTACCAAAACACGTCAAGTCGTGGCAGGGGTAAGAGGGTTATTTCGACTACATATACAAGCAAAAGGAAATTCCCAAAGGGCGGGCTTTCTCTCCCTTTCTCTTTCTTTAGAAAATATATAAACATACCTCTTTAAAGAGATTAGAGAATCTGTGATCCCAGACCTTCATCAGATCCAAAAAGGGTCTTAAGGTTCTTGTATCTATTATCATTCGTCTTTATCAAATAAAAGAGGATCCGCTCTACTCAAGATTTGGTGAATCTTCTCCTTTATCTACATTTTATTGTCATTCAATGTTACTTAATGCATCTTTCTCTATGCTGTTAAATCTGGCCATAATCACGGCCAATACTTATACTCTACTATGTTTTTCTATTCATATTATTCATCTCAGATCTAGAGTTAATTATCTTTAACTAGGATTTACTCCTTCATCTTTGATTGATTTGTTCAAAAAGAGTTCGAGATCTTTTGAGTCAAACATATAGGTCACGAGTTAGAGCCATTAAAGCAATCACTAATACTTGTATCGGGGTAGACTGTTTATATCCCATCCCTTGGATTGCGACTCTTTTCCGATTCCTGCATAAATACGGGATACTTTATGTACCGGACGGGACCTTTAATAAAATTTGTTAATTAACAAAGAAGAAATGTAATATACCAGGTTTCATTTCATATTATCATCTTTTTTTATTAGTCACTAGTTATACCTCAACTAGATTCCGTATTGTGAGAATACACTACATGTGTATTGTTATTGTACAAGTTACACCCAAGGCCATTGCACCCCCACAAAGCCAAAATGGCGGATGGTCTTTTTAGCAATGGGTTTGAATGAATTCAGTATCTTTTATACATTGTGTGTATGTATAATATATGTATTAATTTGGTATTATTAATTCCTTATTTGGAAATATTTCTCAACATATTTGATATTATCATATGCATAACTAATACATAACAAACTACGTAAAAAAATTTATAGGGCAACCACTATTTAAAGTGGTATTTACTTTTTATCTAGCATTTTTAATACTGAGCAAAAGTAGCTACTAGTTTTTTAAAATTAATATGAAAGGACATTGTTACCCTTTCCTTCCCAAACGGAAATACAGTAGTACCTGGGCCTGGATCAACAACATCCATTAACCACGAAAAGCATGGCATATATTCGCTCTTCTATTATCAACAGGACGACCAGTTCGGTCGTCGGAGCTTTCCTCCAAATGCATCTTATTTTCTACTTCCTTGAAATTCATCGAATTTCTCTGTTTCATCCCTAATTCTCCTCTCCATTTGACGAGCAATTACTTCGTCACTTTTTCTCAATTAGGATTTGTATCAACCGTTAAAATTTTTGCTAATGTGAATGTGTCTCCGGCTTACGTGCCTCAGCTGGAGTTTCAAGATCTCCGGATAAGATGAGAGAGTGAGTGTATATTTAGGACTTACTATAGGAAAAGGAAGAGATTTAGAGCAGAGGTTAAGTATTCACACGTGGTTACTAAAAGAGGATTTTTCAACAATTTCAAAAGTTACAAGTTCAAAAGTTAAGGATACTTGGTTCTGAACTTCGAGTTCCAAGTTCAAAAGTTAATAACACTTGGTCCAGAACTTAGAATTACAAGTTCAAAAGTTAAGGACACTTGGTTTTGAAGTTAGACTAACAAGCTCAAAAGTTAAGGACAATAGGTCATGAACTTACAGTTACAAGTTCAAAAGTTAAGGACAATAGGTCCTGAAGTTCTGAACTTAGACTAACAAGCTCAAAAGTTAAGGACAATTGGTCCTGAAATTAGGCTAAGAAGCCCAAAAGTTAAGGACAATAGGTCTGGAACTTACAGTTACAAGTTCAAAAGTTAAGGACAATAGGTCCTGAACTTAGGCTAAGAAGCCCAAAAGTTAAGGACAATAGGTCCTGAACTTAGACTAACGAGCTCAAAAGTTAAAGACACTTGGTCCTGAACTTACAGTTATAAGTTCAAAAGTTAAGGACATGTAGTCCTGAAGTTAAGTTCAAAAGTTAAGGACATGTATAGCCTGTTTGGCCAAGCTTCTTTTGGCCAAAAGTGTTGTTTTTGGCCAAAAGTGATTTTGGCCAAAAATTGAGGTGTTTGGCCAAGCTTTTGGAAAGAAAAAAAGTGCTTTTGAGGAGAAGCATACGCAGTTTTTTAGAAGCAGAAAAAGTAGTTTCTCTCCAAAAATACTTTTTTGAGAGGTACTTTTGAGAAAAATACACTTAGAAGCAGTTTTTTAAAGCTTGACCAAATTTATGGACTAGTGTCATACAAGGTACTACATGACCATGGTAATAGGATGTATAAAGTGTGTTAAAAGTGAGTAGTATTTAAGTAATTTGAGATAATTCTTAATTATGTGGATATTTGGTTAATTATTGGTTAATAAAAGATTAACAAGTTAATCAAGAGATTGGTGAATAATTAATTCAGATGTTTGGATAAGGGTTGATGACCCACGTGGCACACACCTTGATCAAAGTAATGACTCTTAATTTCATTTGATAAGGTGTGTTATTTGGAGGCTAAGTCATCACCTTACTGGGGCCTACACCCACTAAGGTATAAGACTTTTCTAATTAAGCAAAATAACTCCCTACATCATTAAAGAGAATGGAAATGTTTGCATTAAGGTGATGACTCCAAGAGAGCTATTGCAACGTGAATTACAAAGCTTTACAAAGAATTCATGTGAACCTTTACAAAGCTATTGCAACGTGAATTACAAATTCTAAGGGAGCACGGTGCAATCTTTATCAAGAATATCATACGGATTTCCCCTACTTCGATCCGCCATTATGTGATTTGTCGCAATTGACGTGTGTTAGAGGGATTGTCAAGAGAATCGGCTCAAGTATGTAAAGGTTATCCCTTCTTTCGTTTTGGCATGATCTATACGACACAAACAAAGCGAGCAAATGCACAACTTCTATAAATGACTCTATTCATAGAAGTGCTAGAGATGCTTATGTTCTTGATTTCCCATGTGTCCTATTATTCTATCACCTGTTCAAGGGTCTCAGAAAATACGTAAGGTGATAAAGTTTACTTTATGATATTAATCAACGACATAATGGTCCTATGTCATTCCGAAAGATTTTATTGATGTATTTCTTATGCATTTCATGCATTTATACATGTACATTGACCCATGACTAGATGGATTTATATACGCATATATTATATGTATATGGGATATGGGAAAAGGTTATGGCGTTATATACGCACCACCACCTGATCAGCTGGTATACGTTGATGATTTGCCCACAGTGGCCGAGATGATATGATGGGATGCCCTCAGAGGCTTGATGATGTTATGAACGCATATACCCATGCATTGCATGACATTTATACACATATGCATGATATTTTAAATATTAAATGATTCACAGAGCTATTCTGACTTACATGTCGAGTCCTTTACTCCATATTTCTATCATGACTTTTATTTACTGATGTTCATTCCTGACATACTCGGTGCTTTATTTGTATTGACATCCCTTTTGCTCGGAGACGCTGCGTTTCATGCCTGCAGGTCCCGATAGACAGGTCGAGAGTCATCCAAGTAGGCTATCAGCTCAACGGAAGGTGTTGATGCGCTCCATTTGCTCCAGAGTTACTTATTTAGTTAGTATGATTTGGTCATGTATTGATTGGTACGGCGGGGCCCTGTCTCGACCTTTATGATATTTATGTATTCCTAGAGGCTTGTAGACATATGTCGTGTACACGAAAGATTGTACGGCCTTGTCGGCCTATGTTCAGTATACGAGTGATCATTTTGATCTTATAGGCCGGTATGCCTATGTATAAGTTCGTTTTCCATTATGCTTTACTTCGGTTCTTTTACCTATGATAGAATTATATGAAAGTTACGTTACGTTGGTACTCGGTTAGCTAAGGTACCGGGTGCCTGTCGCGGCCCATCGGTTTGGGTCGTGACACTTTCATTTCTTCGATCTTTTCTAGACTCCATTTGGACCGAGGTCAGACGTTGAGTAGGTCCGTTGAGATCATCCTTATCGGCTCTTACCTTGGTGTCACACCTTCTTTTTACACACGCGAAGGTAGTACAAGGGAGTTTTTCCAATTAAAGTGACATTATTCGAAATGGGATTAATTTATTCAATTTTGTTCAGAGTCGCCACTTGGGATAGTTTATTTGGTGTCCCAAGTCACCGATTTATTTTAAATCCCAAATCGAGGAAAATTTCGACTTTCCTTTTTGAAGTCTGTGAACCAGAAATTCTGAATAAGGAACTCTGTTAACCCGGAATAAGGTGTTAGGCATTCCCGGGTTCATTGGTTCTAGCACAGTCACTTAAACATATTATAATTGACCTATTATCTGATTTATTACATGTGTTAAACCTATTGTGCATTTTTTCCTTATAACTGCTTTTAATTATTTTAACCCCTTTTAGGTTTTATGGAATTATTTCTTGAACAAGTTACGATTGTCGTACACTTACCATTTTGGAACACATCGAAAACCACGCTACATGAAATGCACCCGCGATTCGCAATATTTTTTATTTTATTAATATTCGAAGTTGTTATGATCGGGTTACATGAAATACACCCCCGAATTTGGGAATTAGGTATCATGACTATGCTACGGGAACCGTACCCATAGTCACGTTAGTTAATTAATCGCGCCTAAAGCAAGTTACGATGTATTTATAAATTAATATTCTAGGCTAACTTTGAGATTATTTGTGAAGCAGAATTATGGAAATGGAATTGATGTAGAGATCAAGAAATATTTTAGCTAAACAATTCTAACATAAAACTTATGAATTACTACCAAATTCAAGGCATAATGAGTAAATAAAGCTAGGTTCTTTCAGTGGCGGAAAACAACGCTTCTTATTCCCTATTCACATGAATATTATGTTAGCTCATTCATTCTAAAAGAACACATGTATCTGCTAGAATTCAACTGAAAAATAGTCCTTCAAATGCATATAACTTGGAAATGACAGAGAAATTAAAAAAAAAACTAACAAAAGCTTCTTTGATCAATCACAATGGAAAGAACATTCAATAACTAACGCGAAGTAAAACACATGTTGGGAATTAAACTCAAAGAATCAACATACTAAAGAGTGGAAGAAATACTACATGAATTTATCTCTAAAAATTAAATAGACCAAAGCAAAATTAACCATCTTAGAAAACAAACAAAGCAGGATTAGAAACTAGAGTAAGAATAAAAATGGACCTTTATTAATGAATTTGAGGTTGAGAGTTTGCAACTCAACAGAACAGAGACATCGACCAAAAATGAGCAGCAAATGAACTCAAACAACAGGAACCATCGACCAGAGAACTTCCACGCCTACCTCGACGGACTCGACCCTTTCACGGACCCATAGCACGAACATTGTGAGGACGATTTGCTGGTTTTTTTATGGATTTTTGGACTGGTTTTTGAAGCCGTTGTGCTGAAGTTTTGGGGCTGGATTTTGGTGTGAACTCCAACTCGTTTCATGGTTGTTTGGTGGCAGAATTTTAGCTGGGTTTGGGCCGGTTTTTCAGGTTGTTTTTGAAACTATTTTGAGGAGTATTTTTAGCTCGTTTTGAAGTTATTTTGAGCAGATTTAGTGGCTGTTTCGGGTCAGTTTGGAGCTGGATTTTGGGGCATTTATGGGGCTGATTTGGTTGTAGTTTAATGCTGGTTTTTGGACAGTTTTTCAACTCATTTTTGGAGTTGTTTTGAGGTCATTTCTAGGGTGGATTCGAGCTCGTTTTTGGTGCAAAATAGGGGTCCGTTGGGGCTGCTTTCAGTTGTGTTTTTAATGGAGAGAATGGAGCTGGTATTTCTGCTTCCTTTTTCAAGGAGAGAGAGATGATGGGTGTCTTAAGGTTGTGAATGGTGTGAGTGGAGGAAATATTTTGGGAAGAGTGGGGAACATGAGTGGGGAAAGTGGGGAGAGTGGGGAACATGAGTGGGGAAAATGGGGAAAGTGGGTAGTGAGTGGAGAAAGTGGGGAAAGTGGGTAGTGAGTAGATAAAAGTAGGAATAAATTCAAACATGGTCAAAAATAAGCTGCTCACAGCTGCCCCTCTTTGCTCGAAAACATGAATAGTTTTCGGGCAAAGATAAAGTGAGCAACTACAAGCAATTTTTGCCCGTTTGAAACTCCATTTGGAAGCATTTTGAAAAAGTTTGACCAAACCTTGCTTCGGAGGTTGCCTACATATCCTTGGCTATAAAGGAATCAGGTCGGTGTAGTTCTGAAAGTTTTGGTAGCTGGGATTACCGGGAAACTGTGGTTTCACTGCTTTTGCTGTTGTTTCTGCTTGCTGAGCTCCTTATTACACACAAAAAAAAATAAAAAGCTAAACTAGCTAAGCCTATCAACTATGAGTTACAAGATTCCCATCTATAAGTCTCTTGAAGCTTGATCTTGAGTCTTAGATGGTTCTTGCTGTTGGACTTCGATCTGAATCTTGATGCTCGTTAGCTGCAATCGCTGGTTTATTCTTCAGCTTTTGGATCAAGGCAGTACATGCGAAGCTTTGACTTCAATCCCATCTTGAGCAGTCCGCATCTTTTCTCCGCTTCTGCACTTTAGAGCTCACTTCTTTTTTCTTGTTTTTCTTTTCTTTTATTTGAAAAAAGACTTCTTCTTTTGGTCGCCTCGAAACTTGTCCCTCAAGGTAAAAACCTACTTAGGCACCAAAACAAACAAACGAACGAAATTTTTCTGCCCCAGTTTTTACTAGAAAAATTTTGTGAGTTATTGCAACAAAATCTAAATTATTTCTTTATTGAAAGCAATAAAATCGGGATTGTGTATCCTAGAGAAAAAGAGATTAGGGAATGGAGACCCTATATCTAAAATAAAATCAAATGGGGATCGGAGGCCCCAAGTTGGAAAGATTACCAGGTTATGCTGGAAAAATGATCGGGTTATGCTGGAAAGGTCCTCGGGTTATACCGGAAAAGAAAAAGGTCCTCGGGTTATGCCGGGGAAGACCACGGATTATGCCGGGAAAGTCATCGAGTTATGCCGGGAAAGTCATCGGATTATGCCAGAAATAAAAAAGGTCCTCAGGTTATGCCGGGGAGGTCCACGGTTTATGCCGGAAAATTCATCGGGTTATGCTGGGAAAAGGAAAGGTCCTCGGGTTATGCCGGAAAATTTATCGGGTTATGCTGGAAAAGAAAAAGGTCCTCGGGTTATGCCGGGGAGGTCCACGAGTTATGCCGGGAGAAAAGAGAAAAAAAAGGTCCCTGGGTGATGCCAAGGAGGTCCACGGGTTATGCCGGGAGAAAAAAAAAAGGTCCCTGGGTTATGCCAGGGAAGTCTACGGGTTATGCCGGGAGGAAAAGAAAAAGGTCCTTGGGTTATGCTAGGGAGGTCCACGGGTTATGCCGGGAGAGTCATTTGGTTATGCCGGAAAAGAATAAGGTCCTCGGGTTATGCCGGGGAGGTCCACGGGTTATACCGGAAAAGTTCCTCGGGTTATGTCGGAAAAGATAAAGGAGGTGCGACACTGGGGAGATCCACGGGTTATGCCGGAAAAGTCATCGGGTTATGCCGGAGAAAGGAAAAGGTCCTCGGGTTATGCCGGGGATCAACTAGAGAGTGGAACTCAATACTAAAAGAGACTACTAGGTTATGCTGGCAGTGACTAGGGAATGAGACCTTAGGTGGGAAAAGATTACCAGGTTATGCTGGCATCGACTAGGGAATGGTATCCTATGTTGGAAAGGACGTAGCTAGAGATTGGAGACCCTATGCTACCATGATTTTGAATTTCTCTTCTTCTTCTTCTTTTTATTTTTATTTTTTATCAATCTTCATTTATTTTTATTTTTTATTTATTTTTGAGTTTAAGAAAATGAGTAAAAAATGCAGGAAAGAATTGGGAGGAGACTTCCCTTTTGGGTTGATTATTGCAGCATAGCTATTTCTAACCCTTGCGCATTTCCTTTTGGTTGCACCTGCTTTTTGCATGGTTGCTTTGGATTGCATCTGTTTCAATTTTTCAAACAAAGAACAACTGTTAGTTTGAAACGGTGATCGGTTTTATGGCCTTCATTGTTTTTGATCACTTAATCTCGGCCTAGCTCTTTTGGTGAGAGCCTCTGCTGCTTGCTGAAGATTGATCTCTCTCCTAAAACTGAGGAACTCAACTTTTCAAACTTTCCAAACGGCGGTTCAACCGTGCGGGGCTTTGGCCCTTTCACTTTAATCCACCTCTAGGGCTTTGACTTCGAATTTCTTTCCATTTTCAATAACTCTGGTTTTAGAGCATCGGCTATTATGGCCAGTCGGGATCGACTTGATGCACCCGCTGAGGCTGGGGTACTTTTCTTTGGACTTGGTTTTTATCAAGCAGAACTCTGTAAAACCAATCTTGCCACTTTTTCTTTGTATTAGTTACGGAACAGAGTTAGACCGAAAGAGGTTCAAGGAAAAGTAAATAAAGGACAAGAAAATGAATTTAAAAGAGAAGCATCCCTTTCGGGGAGGAAGGACGGACTTATCTGAGGTGCATGCAGACTTCAAATAGACATGACATACTTCTTGGACTAGACAACCGATCCGCACAAATATCCTATCTTCTCATAAACCCATTGCGACCCGTGTTTCAAAACCGAGAAACCTTGCCAGGACTCTTTCAATACCAATGGTGGTGATGGGTTCTTCTTTTCGATCGATGACGCCCTTTGTGGGTTTTCACCAATCGCTCTCTCTCATTTCTCTTCTTACCATCGCCTTATAGTGCTCGTTACGAGTTTTCACTAACAGCACTCTCTCATTTTCGATTTCTCTACTAGCCATTGCCTTATGGTGCCCGTAGGTTTTCACCAATAAGACTCTCTCATTTTATTTCTCTCATCTTGATTGCATCAGATCCAAGCAACTAAGTTCTTTGATTTTGAAAAACCTTTTGCCGATTGATCGAAAAGACTTGAAACAGGTTTGGGTAAAAAGAACTTGGATCGAATTACAAATTTGGAACCGTTCGGGCGGGATCATCGCCGAATTATTATAACGTTTGCCCCAGTTTCACCTTTGGGGAAATTTGGATTTTTGTTTTGGTGTGACTGAACCCCAGGGAGAGGCTGCCTACGTATCCTTTCGGAATAAAGTCGAACGTAGTTCAAGAAACTTTGTTTTTGATTTTTCTTTTGTTTTTCTATTTTGTTTTGTTTTCTCTTCTTTTTTTAATGACACTTTCAGGTTCCAAAAAGGGTAATGAAAGAAAGGTAAACGGATCAAAGGGTTAGCAAAGGATTGAAGTATTTGGGGTAGCGAGAATGAAAGCCTTTGTCATCCCAATCGGATAATGTTATTGCTGCAGAAGGATTAGATATAGTACCTTTTGACCGCATCTGCATTTACAGCTGTTTCAGAGTCATTTCCTTCAATGTCTCCCAGATACAATGCCCCTTTTGGCAACAATTTTCTGATGATGTATGGGCCTTTCCAGTTAGGAGCAAATTTTCCTTTGGCTTCTTGATGATGGGGGAGAATATGCCTTAAGACGAGTTGCCCCACTTCAAAGTTTCTAGGCCGCACTTTCTTGTTGTAGGCACGAGCCATTCTTTATTGATACAACTGCCCGTGACAGACTGCAGCCATTCACTTTTCATCGATCAGGGTTAACTGTTCCAAACGGGTTTTGACCCACTCACAGTCTTCAATTTCAGCTTCAACAATGATCCGGAGAGAAGGGATTTCAACTTCCGCGGGTATTACGGCTTCCGTGCCATAAACCAAAAGGTACGGGGTTGCTCCGACCGATGTGCGCACAGTAGTGCGATACCCCAATAATGCAAACGACAACTTTTCATGCCACTGCCTGGAACTTTGAATCATCTTTCTCAAATTCTTTTTGATGTTCTTGTTTGTTGCTTCGACGACACCATTGGCTTTGGGACGATAAGGAGTAGAGTTCCGATGCGTTATCTTGAATTGTTCACATATTTCTCTCATCAAATGACTATTCAAATTTGGAGCATTATCCGTAATGATAGTTGCAGGAATACCAAAACGGCATATGAGGTTGGAATGCACGAAGTCTACTACAGTTTTCTTGGTGACAGATTTGAGGGTAATTGCTTCAACCCACTTTGTGAAGTAGTCGATAGCGACCAATATGAATCTATGCCCATTTGAAGCTTTCGACTCAATCGGCCCAATGACGTCCATACCCCAGGCAACAAAGGCCAAGGTGCTGACATGGGATGCAGTTCTGTAGGCGGTGCATGAATCAAATCACCGTGCACCTAACATTGGTGACATTTTCAGACGAAACTGAAGCAGTCCTTTTCCATAGTCATCCAGTAATAGCCTGCTCGCAGGATTTTCTTTGTCAAAACATACCCGTTCATGTGGGGTCCGCACACTCCTGCGTGTACATCATACATGATTCTTCCGGGTTCTTTGACATTAACACATCTTAACAAGTTGAGGTACGGAGTCCTTTTGTATAAAACATCACCGCTCAGGAAGAAACCACTTGGGTACCGTCTGATGGTTCTCTTTTGGTCCCCACTGGCTTGCTCGGGGTACTCTTTAGTTTTCAAAAATCTTTTGATATCATGATACCATGGCTGAATACTTGGTTCTGCCTCAGCCGTATTACAGTAACCGTGACTTTCCCGGATTTGAATTTCCAAGGGATCAATATGGGCATTTCTTGGGTATGGCAGCATCGACGCCAAAGTAGCAAGTGCATCGGCCAGTTCATTGTGACAACGAGGGATGTACCTGAACTCTATTGACTTGAATCGCCTGCTAAGATCTTCCACATATTGCCTGTAGGGAATAAGTTTGACATCTCGAGATTCTCCCTGAGCTTGTCGGATAATCAGATCTGAATCTCCCATGATTAACAATTCTTCGACATCTTGGTCGATTGCCATGTTCATACCCATAATGCAGGCTTCATACTCGGCAGTATTGTTTGTGTAGAAAAAAACCGAAGTCGGGCTGTGGCTGGATAGTGCTGACCAGTGGGTGAGATCAAGATTGCCCCAATTCCAATGCCTTTTGCGTTCATAGCTCCATCGAAGAACATTTTCCAAGCACTGGTGTCTTCTGATGTCATCTCAATTGAATTAACCTCCTCATCTGGAAAGTAAGTACTCAGAGGTTGATATTCATCATCCACAGGGTTTTCAGCTAGGTGATATGCTAAAGCCTGGGCCTTTATTGCCGTGCGAGTGACATAAACTATGTCAAACTCAGTGAGCAGGATCTGCCATTTTGCTAACCTCCTTGTGGGCATCAGCTTCTGGAATATGTACTTCAAAGGGTCCAACCTGGTAATGAGGTAAGTGGTATAGGCCAATAAGTAATGCCTAAGCTTCTGAGCGACCCAAGTTAGAGTGCAACAAGTTCTTTCCAACAAAGTGTATTTGGCTTCATAGCTGGTAAACTTCTTGCTTAGATAGTAGATGACCTGCTCTCTCTTTCCGGTCACATCATGTTGCCCGAGGACGCAGTCAAAGGAATTTTCCAAGACTGTCAGATACAAGAACAGAGGCCTTCCCGGTTCAGGTGGGACCAAGACTGGCGGGTTCGACAAATATTCTTTGATTTTGTCAAAGGCTTCTTGACACTCATCCGTCCATTTAATCGCTGCATCTTTCTTTAACATCTTGAAGATGGGTTCACATGTTGAAGTCAACTAAGCAATGAATCGGCTAATGTAATTCAACCTTCCCAGCAGGCTCATAACCTATTTCTTGGTTCTTGGAGAAGGCAAATCCCGAATAGACTTTATCTTTGTTGGGTCTAGCTCGATGCCTCTCCGACTGACTATAAATCCCAAGAGTTTTCCAAACGGAACTCCGAATGCACATTTCTCCGGATTTAGCTTCAAATCATATTTATGTAGCTGCTCAAAGAATTTTCTTAGGTCCAGAACATGGTCGTCCTGGGTTCTGGATTTGATGATCACATCATCCACATACACCTCTATCTCTTGATGCATCATGTCATGAAATATGGCAGTCATGGCCCTCATGTAAGTTGCCCCGGCATTTTTCAAACCAAAAGGCATGACCCTGTAACAGTAGGTGCCCTAGGGTGTGGTGAAAGCTGTCTTTTCCGCATCTTCTTCATCCATCAACACCTGGTGATATCCTGCATAACAATCCACAAAAGACTATATTTCATGTTTGGCGCAGTTATCAACAAGGATGTGGATGTTTGGCAGAGGGAAATTGTCCTTGGGGCTTGCTTTGTTCAAATCTCGGTAGTCAACGCACACCCGAATTTTCTCATCTTTCTTTGGCACGGGAACTATGTTAGCCAGCCATGTGGTGTATCGGACCACTCGGATCACTCCCGCCTTTAACTGTTTTGTGACCTCTTCTTTAATCTTGTCACTAATATCAATTTTGAACTTCCTCTATTTTTGCTGGACAGGGGAATAATCGGGGTAGGTTGGCAACTTATGGACCACTAAATCGACACTTAATCCTGGCATGTCATCGTATGACCAAACAAACACATCTTTGAATTCAAACAAAAGTTGGATCAATGCGTCCCTGGTTCTTTCATCTGTGTGAATGCTTATCTTGGTTTCTTTGACTTCTTTAGAGCTACCCAGATTAACCGGCTCGGTTTCATTTAAGTTCGGCTTAGGTTTATTCTCAAATTGTTCCAATTCTCAATTTATATCCTTAAAAGCCTCTTCTTTATCATATTCCATTTTCTTGATTCATTATTTCACAATTAGACAACATATTTGGATCTGGGCATGAAGTGCGCAAGAATGTCATATTATTTAAAGCCGCATTATTAGAACTGAAAGAAGAAATAAGAAAAAGTAACAAAATCAGAAAGAATAAAGAGAGATGAACGATGAAATATTAATTTCATTTCATTGAATTTTGAAGATAACAGGGTTTACATTAGCATTTAAAGACAGGAAACTAAAAGAAAAACATCCGAGTTACACCCTGAAATAACTCGTGATGCAGAAAAGGTGGCAGGACTGGACTACCGGGATTCCCTCTTGATTGGAAACGGAGTAGCCTTCCAGTTTTGCAACTTGGCATTGGGCCCCATATACAGCACCTCAGCGGTCTCGAGCCTTCTCCCAGCTAAACCATGTGGGTTTCATACAGCATTTGCCTCATAGCCCCACAGATTTCTTCAATTTCCTCGGCCGTGAAGGCCCCATCTTCTTCTTCTTCTTCTTCATTGTACTTAGGCCTGACAAATGTTCTGTAGAGATGCGGAATTGGCTAAGATAAAACCCAACCATTGCTCTTTCGTTGATTTGCCCACGTCACATCAGCTTCTGTGGCGTGAAAACCCACACCGAAGAACTTCTTGGTGGCAAGTAAGGTGATAGGTTTGGTGATACCTTGCAATGATGCCCCGAGCCCCTTCCCGGGTTTATAACCATGCCTGATCATTTCCTTGGCAACCATAATTGACGCTTTTGAGAGAAAAGGTTGAGGGCAAGGTCTTCCTTCTTCATATTGGTCTGCGACCACAACCTCGAAAACTTGATAGACTATATGTTCACTACCTTCCCTAGCTTCGAGGCATGGGACCGACGAGTCCCGATAGATCGATTGCTCATCCTCTCAGTGGACTATGATCTCCTGATCTTCATATTCCAATTTCACCATCTGGTGGAGAGTGGAAGGTACGGCTCCTGCCGCGTGAATCCAAGGCCTTCCCAAGAGGAAATTATAAGAAGTATCCATGTCTAGGACTTGAAAGGTCACCTCAAAATCCACAGGTCCAATAGTCAAAATCAAATCGATCTCGCCTATAGTGTCTCTTTTGATACCATCAAAGGCACGAACACAGACATTGTTGGGCCTGATTCTCTCAGTCTCGATCTCCATTCTTTGCAGAGTTGAGAGAGGGCAGATATCTACTTCGGAACCGCCATCCAGCATGACTCTCTTCACATAGTACCCCTCACATTTAACTGTTAGGTGGAGGGCTTTGTTGTGGGTGGCCCCCTCTGGGGGCAGGTCATTCTTGCTAAAGGAGATCTGATTGATTGTGAAGAATCTTTCTGCCATCCTCTCCAATTGTTCCACAGTAGTTTCAATCGGAACATAAGCTTCATTGAGGGTTTTGATCAACACTTTCTGATGTTTAGTTGAATTCATTAATAGAGACAGCAAAAAGACCTGAGCAGGAGACTTTCAGAGTTGGTCAATTATCTCGTAGTCCGCAGTTTTCATTTTCCTGAAGAACTCTTCTGCTTCTTCGGCACTAACTGACTTCTTAAGTGGGAAACGCTTCTTCGTGGCATTATTCACTTTCTCCAGATTGAGGTATTTCTCAGCCGGGTTAGTTTCATTTACTTCTCCCAGGACTTCTTTTCCTTTGTAGGTTACTACTGCCTCGTTATAATTCCATGGAATGGCAGTAGGATCTGTCATGGGCCTCTGCAGTGTGCGGACAATAACCACGGGCTCATTCAGCCTTGGTGAAATTATTGGCCCCCGTACCACATAGGTCCCTTTTGGCACATACATTTTAGATCCTTTGTTCAGCTCAAACCTTCTTGGAGGGCTCAATGTCACTTGTCCTTTCCTAGGACCCCGGGGCACATAAAGGATGGCATCTTTCGAGGGTACTACCTCAGTTTTGATTTCCACTGTTTTTTCTGTGTTTTGAGGGGTGGGTTTACTCTTCTTCTCCCCTTTTTCTTGCTTTGCATCAGCCTTTGGATTTTTCACGACGTCAGCGATTGCAATGATGGCTTTCAAGGCAGGATCAAACTCTTTATCTTCGCAGATCATTCCAATAACCGGTCCATTGTTGTGAGCCGGTAACGGGTTGTTGGTCACATTAGGAATGTCTTCATCCTTTAACACTATCCGCTTTTGTTCTATGAGATTTTCAATAACCCTTTTCAAAGTCCAATAACTCTCAGTGTCATGCCCTTCCACCCCAGAATGATAGGCACATCGGGCGCCAGGTTGGTAAGAGGGTGACTCTGGGTTTTGCCTATTTGGGGGTACAGGTTGTAACAAACCCATTTGGACCAATTTAGGGAAAAGGCTAGAATATGACTCACCAATAGGTGTGAAGTTCGTCTTCCTAAGCCACTCCCGAGCACGGGCATTGTAGGGGAAATTATTTTGTGGAGGTCGGGGATTATACTGAGCTTGGTGAGGAAGTTGATTTCTGGGAAATTGAGCTCGGTTTTGGTAAAATTGTTGTTGTGGCCTAGCGTATGGTTGTGCATTCATCACTGCATATGGCTGAAGATCCATAACATAGGCCGCATCTTGATGGGGGTAGTAGTGTTGTGGGGTTCTTTCAGAGAAATGAAGTCTGGCTGAACGGGGTTTTCTTACACTCGAAGTTACCATTGTTGTTTCTTCCTTCTTCTTTCGGTTTGCTACTCCTCCAGACCTACCTTGGATTGCTTGGGAGGTAGAGCTTATTGCAGAATGACTCAAGATTCGCCCTGTTTTCAACCCATTCTCAACCATTTCACCGATTTTGATGGCTTCGGCAAATGACTTTCCCATAGCATACATCATGTTTTGATAATAATCAGCCTCTTGGGCTTAAAGAAAGACACTGACCATTTCTGTTTCGTCCATTGGAGGCTTGACTCTGGCCGCTTGTTCGCGCCATTTGACATCATACTCTCGAAAGCTCTCCGAGGACTTCTTCTTTAGATTTGATAATGAATTCCTGTCAGGGGCAATGTCGATGTTATATTGAAACTGCCTGACAAAATCCTGAGACAAGTCGTCCCAGATATGCCAACAAGATATATCCTGATCCATATACCATTCAGAAGCAATGCCGACCAAAGTCTCTCCAAAGTAGGCCATAAGAAACTCTTCTTTTCCGCCCGCTCTCCGCAACTGGTTACAATACCTTTTGAGGTGGGCAATGGGATCCCCATGCCCGTCATATTTTTCAAACTTTGGGGTTTTGAAACCCAAGGGTAGATGTACATGCGGGAACCTGCACAGGTCAGCGTAAGATATGCTCTTTTGCCCACTCAAACCCTGTATATTTTTCAGACTTTGCTCCATGATTCTCATCTTTCTGGTAATTTCCTCTTGTTCAGGTGTTTTTTCGGCTTTTTCCTGCCCTGCGGTAAACTCGTACCGGGGCGGCTGAGGGTAAGCATTGGTAGTAAACTGGGTAGGTTCTAGTGGGAAAGATAGTGCTTGAAATGTGAAGGAAGATGAATCGAAGTTAGGCCCGGGTAAAGCAGGTTGTGCCATAGCTGAACAAGCTGGAGCGGTGAATATGTTTGAAGCTGCACCTGAAGCTAACACCTGGGGGCGAGACTCAGAAGGTGTTCCAGCAAAGTGGGCTGAAATGGTAGGATATCCCAGTGGGGTATTTGGATAACTCATGGGGACGTTGGAGGTCCCACTTGCCCTGGGAAAAAGCTCAGGGAATCCAGGGATCGCACTTAGTGGTTCTTTTCCATTGGCCCAGGCGTCCCACATTTCCATCATGCGAAGACGCAGAATTCTATTTTCCTCAGCAGTTGCTGACTCAGAAGTTAGGATGGTCGAGATCAGACTATCCTCTGGAATAGGAACTGTTGGCAGAGGAATTTCCGAAGACATTTCAATGCTTTCTTTTGACCTTGTGAAGTATGAATGTGAATCCAGACTACCACAAAACCAACCACCTTACTATAGAACCTAAACTTAACAGTAAACAACAAACTGGTCAGTTTGAAGCAATTAACACATAGGTAATCGCACATTGGGGTGTGATGCACCTATACAGTTAAATGTGTTTCTACATGTTTCGCAACGGTTGCATGTTTCATCCCGGCTCTGCTTATTTTCCCCAATTTTCTTTTTCTTTCCACTTTTGGCTTTTGTACTTCTCCTCTTATTCCTATTTTCCACTGTTTTCTTTCCTCTCTTTCCTTGCTTTTCTTTTTCGTTTTTCTTTGGCTCTCTTTTTCACATCCCTCTCTTATTTGAGTTATTTACAAAAATGTGATCGGATCCGATGAGGATTGCCTACGTATCACGATGCCGCGTGAATCAGATCATTACGTAGTTCAAGAAAAACAAATGCGAAAAATAAAGAAACAATTTTTGGGAATTTTCAAATTTTCATTAATAAAACTCCTAAACTTCTTATTACAAAAGACTTCCAACTACTCATTTTCTTGGAATTTTAAAAACTACCAACAGACTCAAAAATAATTTCCAAAATACAGACAAAATAAATGAAAAATTATGAATAAATCAATGCTTCGACTCCTGGGGCCCATGGGACATCATCCGGCCTCACGGGCCTACGTGCGATATACCCTTGAAGCCGCTCCAAATCACTCATTATCTGGCGGATAAATGTCATTACAGCAGCGAAGAAAGTGGTCTGAGTCATATCCTCACATGCGTGGCATTTCATGACGATATAGTAGGCAATGGCTCTAACCCTCTCTCGGACAATACCCTTTTCCTGAAGTAAATGCCCGATTTGCTGATTCCGAGCTTCCAACACTTGAGTGTCATGATGATTTTGATTCCACAATTGTTGCATATCTTCGTCCATTTGGGCCATCAGAGCATAACAATGTTACCTATCGGCTTTAAAATTCCTGGCCTGTTTGTCTGCCTCATTTTCAAGGGTGGTTAGCTTTCTCTTTAAATTGGCGATTGTCCCCTCATATTTTCTTTTCATTTGTCGCACAAACTCTGCCCGCCCTTCTGCATTCTCTGCCAATTGTGCTCGGACTTTTGCTAGACTAGCCTCAGATTTTTCTAGGTCATCTTGACACTCAAATACTTTCTTTCTCATACCGCTTATAAGCATTTCATCTGCTCGGCTTCTTTCCAGATTTCTAGCAACTATTCTCATTTTATGGATTTGAGCTTTGAGAGCTTCGTTTTCCTGAGTTAGCTTTTTCTTTTCCCCTTCATCTGCGGCAGCTTGGATACTGTGGCCAAATTTGAGGTCCCTCTAATTTACTTATCTTGGACCTATAGCTTTCTTCTTTTGCCAACCAGCCCCACTGTTCCTGCGAGTCGTTAATGAATTGTTGGACATGAGGTCTCTTAGTAGGTCTCTCGGGCTCTCGAGGAATTTGAAACCTTTTGCCAAACCAAACCATATAATTGGGGTCCACCTCACCTCTAGCTAGATCCCGCACTATAGTCTTGGGTTCGAGAAATCTGCACTCATTCCAAACTTGGCGAACTCTTCCTTCTGGAAATACAGCCTTTGGGCCCAATTCGACGACATGTACACTCAAATCTTCGTCATGGGGGACGATTTGAAATCTTCCCAGTTGGCGCAAAACTCTGTGAGGAGTATATGGCTGGATGCTCCGGATGCCCATTAGGAGAAAGTAGCACACTTTAGCTGACATGTATACGACTTCGGTGGCAGGGAGCCATCCGAACGTCCACTCAATTTTATCCAAAGTTAAAAAACTCAAGTGTGCAAACCAAGCTTCGGTACCCTCTGGAAATTCAACCCCTACCACTCGACTTTCAAATTCTTTGATGCAATCCAAACCGGTCATGTCGTAGTTCATATACCCGGCACGGTGACAGAGATGTTCCAGTATCCACAATTGTAGTAGTAAGTTGCAGCCTTGGAAGAATTTTCCCCCTTCTCGACAGATGGTCAAAGCTCGGTAAATCTCAGATAAGATCGGGGGAACCAAAGTGCTATTTGCTTTCTTGATTGCGACATCAACCATTCCCACGAGGCCCAATTCTATGTTGCCGTCTTTTCGCGGACATATTATAACACCTAAGAATGCTACTATAAAAACCAAACCCCGCCTTGCCTCCCATTTATCTTTATTTCCGGTATGGGTCAGACCAGTATTCGGTGCTTCGAAACCTTGGGGATTGCCATAGCGTTGGTACAGGAACTGGAAAGTGCAAAACCCTTTAGATAAATTCCCATCCTGAATATCCCGGCTAATACTCAACATATCCAGAAACTTGTGAGGAGATACTGGTCTCGGTGACACCGGGTACCGACTTCTAAAGTTTCCGCTAAGGCCGGCGTAACCCGCAATTTCCTCTAGCGTGGGTGTGAGCTCAAAATCAAAAAAGCGAAACACATTGTGAGTCGGATCCCAAAAAGGTATCAAGGCTTCAATCACGTCCAATCTTGGCTTGATGTTCAAAAGTCCGACTAGACCACCCAAAACTTTTATCACAGTTCCTCGGCTACCTTTTCCTAGTTCATTCCACCACATGTGGAGCTGTAAGGGGATCTCATCAAGAGCTGCGAAAGGTTCGTTTTCATCTGTGCTCATCCTGCACATTTATTAGAGTGATTTAATTTAAAAGGTTATGACTCATTTTGACTCAAGAAAAGGTTATCACTATTTTTTTTAAAATTTTCATAAAAAATCCGGCTTTGCAAATACGGCCTTTCAGTACTTCGGGGAAGAAGATTTTAACGCTGTGTTTGCTAAACAACCAAAACCTTAAAAAAAACTACTAAAGGTGGTTGTCCTTGCAAAAACGGCCTTCCGGCGCCCTTTTGGGGACATTCAACTATTTTAGACAAGAATGACATCACCTTACTTATTTACAATCAAAACAAATTTTTTTTGTTCTTTTTGGCCTATTTTTACAAAAATGAAGTTGGACCCGATGGGGATTGCCTACGTATCCCACATCCGGTAAGAATCAAACTGGCGTAGTTCGGGAAGACCAGAAGAAAGAAAATATTTTTTATTTCAATTTTTTTTGGGAGTTTCGAAAGAAGAAAGTTTTTTTTTTAATTTAGACTTTTATTGTTTTTTTTGGAATTTCGATAGAAAAACCTTCTAAAGAAGAAAGAAAAATATTTTTGGAATTTTATTTTGAATTTATGAAAGAAATGTTTCTAAAAAATGAAATATTTTTGAATTTTGAATTTTCTTTTCAATTTTGAAAGAAGAATGAAAATATTTTTGGATTTTTGGAAGAAATTAAAAGAAAATATTTTTGTATATATATATATATATATATATATATATATATATATATATATATATTTTTAAAACAATTAGGGTCTAAAGAAGCAGTAAACGAAAATATTTTTGTATATATTGTTTTTAAATAAACAATTAGTTTTGAAAATTGGAGTCTAAAAAAAAGACTTTTCTAGAGAGGAAGTAAAGGAAAATATTTTTGGATTTTTTTTTTGAAAATTATGGGCCGGAACCGATGAGGTTTGCCTACATATCTAACATCCGGTGAGAATCATACCCACGTAGTTCGCCAGTTTTGACAGAACAGGGGAAACATGACAGTTGAAAACTTTGGCTCATTTGGAGATGACTACTTTTTTTTCGGAATTTCGGCAGAGTTTCAGAATTTTCTAAACACCTACCTCTCACTCCTATATTATTATTATTATTATTTTTTTGATTTTTTTTTGATTTTTTTTTTGATTTTTTTTGTTGATTTTTTTTTGATTTTCTTCCTCTGTTCTAGAAGCCGGTCAACATGCAAGCCGAAACAAAAAGACGCGCAAGTAGCACGTAATATGCATCAGGATGATCTTTTTCATTTGGGTACACCTGTTCTAGACAGACTCAACCCCTGTGTTGAGTCTCCAAGGTCAAATGTACGTGATGCAAACAAACATTCCTACTAGGGATCCGACATGAAGCTTGTTATACTAGGTTTAAAAACCTGGGTTTATTGTTCTAGACCTGGTTTACCCGAGCGGACAGCTCGAGCCGAGGGGGGCCATCGTACTGGGAATACAGAAGCTTCACCGTCTTTGCAACTTGTCCGAACCTCGTTCTAAAATTGGGATAAGACTCTAACAGAAAAGAAGTCACACGAAATGCACACTTCCCAGATGATTTAGAAGACTCAGAGAGAGGAGAGTTTCATAGGAATTTATATACAGTCCAAACAATATCAAAGCAGTAAAAGCGGCATTTAGCACATTAGGCTCAACAAGTAAAAAACAAATAAAACAAGCCAACTATAACAGTTATTCTAAGCTCGAATTCTTGAACCCTGAACCAGAGATTCTAGGTTTGGTCCCCAGCGGAGTCGCCAGAGCTGTCACACCTCCTTTTTACACACCCGAAGGTAGTACAAGAGAGTTTTTCCAATTAAAGTGACATTATTCGAAATGAGATTAATTTATTCAATTTTGTTCAGAGTCACCACTTGGGATAGTTTATTTGGTGTCCCAAGTCACCGATTTATTTTAAATCCCAAATCGAGGAAAATTTCGACTTTCCTTTTTGAAGTCTGCGAACCAGAAATTATGAATAAGGAACTCTGTTAACCCGGAAGAAGGTGTTAGTCATTCCCGGGTTCCGTGGTTCTAGCACGGTCGCTTAAACATATTATAATTGGCCTATTATCTGATTTATTACATGTGTTAAACCTATTGTGCATTTTTCCCATATAACTGCTTTTAATTATTTTAACCCCTTTTAGGTTTTATGGAAATATTTCTTGAACAAGTTACGATTGTCGTACACTTGCCGTTTTGGAACACATCGAAAATCACGCTACATGAAATGCACCCGCGATTCACAATATTTTTTATTTTATTAATATTCAAAGTTGTTATGATCGGGTTACATGAAATGCACCCCCGAATTTGGGAATTAGGTATCATGACTATGCTACGGGAACCGTACCCATAGTCACGATAGTTAATTAATCGCGCCTAAAGCAAGTTACGATGTATTTATAAATTAATATTCTAGGCTAACTTTGAGATTATTTGTGAAGCAGAATTATGGAAATGGAATTGATGTAGAATTCAAGAAATATTTTAGCTAAACAATTCTAACATAAAACTTATGAATTACTACCAAATTCAAGGCATAATGAGTAAATAAAGCTAGGTTCTTTCAGTGGCGGAAGACAACGCTTCTTATTCCCTATTCACATGAATATTATGTTAGCTCATTCATTCTAAAAGAACACATGTCTCTGCTAGAATTCAACTGAAAAATAGTCCTTCAAATGAATATAACTTGGAAATGACAGACAAATTAAAAAAAAAAGCTAACAAAATCTTCTTTGATCAATCACAATGGAAAGAACATTCAATAACTAACGCGAAGTAAAACACATGTTGGGAATTAAACTCAAAGAATCAACATACTAAAGAGTGGAAGAAATACTACATGAATTTATCTCTAAAAATTAAATAGACCAAAGAAAAATTAATCATCTTAGAAAACAAACAAAACAGGATTTGAAACTAGAGTAAGAATAAAAATGGACCTTTATTAATGAATTTGAGGTTGAGAGTTTGCAACTCAACAGAACAGAGACAACGACCAAAAATGAGCAGCAAATGAACTCAAACAACAAGAACCATCGACAAGAAAACTTCCACGCCGACCTCGACGGACTCGACCCTTTCACGGACCCATAGCACGAACATTGTGAGGACGATTTGCTGGTTTTTTATGGATTTTTGGACTGGTTTTCGAAGCTGTTGTGCTGAAGTTTTGGAGCTGGATTTTGGTGTGAACTCCAGCTCGTTTCATGGTTTTTTGGTGGCAGAATTTCAGCTGGGTTTGGGCCGGTTTTTCAGGTTGTTTTTGAAACTATTTTGAGGAGTATTTTTAGCTCGTTTTGAAGTTATTTTGAGCAGATTTAGTGACTGTTTTGGGTCAGTTTGGAGCTGGATTTTGGGGCGTTTCTGGGGCTGATTTGGTTGTAATTTAATGCTGGTTTTTGGACAGTTTTTCGACTCATTTTTGGAGCTGTTTTGAGGTCATTTCTAGGGTGGATTCGAGCTCGTTTTTGGTGCAAAATAGGGGTCCGTTGGGGTTGCTTTCAGTTGTATTTTTAATGGAGAGAATGAAGCTGGTATTTCTGCTTCCTTTTTCAAGGAGAGAGAGCTGATGGGTGTCTTAAGGTTGTGAATGGTGTGAGTGGAGGAAATATTTTGGGGAGAGTGGGGAACATGAGTGGGGAAAGTGGGGAGAGTGGGAAACATGAGTGCGGAAAATGGGGAAAGTGGGTAGTGAGTGGAGAAAGTGGGTAGTGAGTAGAGAAAAGTAGGAATAAATTCAAACATGGTCAAAAATAAGCTGCTCACACTTGGCACATTAGGCGTTATGTATTTCATCTCAAGTGATTGGAGGGTATTTCATGAGTCGTCTTAGCAACTTTTGGTCGCCCGCGACCCAATTCTTCTCAACCCATTCTGGAAAGCGGCCACCGCTATTCCTTCAGATACATTCGGAAGGGTCATTCTTACATGGTTGAACCGGGCGAGGAAGTCCTTGAATCCTTCGCTAGGTGATTGTTTAATGGTGAATATGTTGTTCTCCCTTGCCTCCGCTTTCTTGGCCCGGGCATGTGCAGTGACGAACTTGTCGACCATTTCCTTGAATGTTTCTATGGAGCGCAGGTAATTGCGAGTACCAAGTTAAGGCCCCGCCATTAGGGTCTCTCCAAACTTCTTCAACAATATGGAAGATACTTGTTTTTTTACGAGGTCATTACCTTTCACTGCAGTAACATAGTGGGTCACATGATCCTCCGGGTCCGTTGTACGGTCATATATTTTCAAGTATGGTGGCATTTTGAATGTTTTTGGTGTAGCATGTGGTGCGGCTTTGTCACTATACAGTTGTTCCACAAACCGGCTGGCGTCCCGCTTTGGTAGGAGTTTTGGGGCGTCCGGTATCTTATCTACCCTTACTTGATGTCGTGGAGTGATTTGTTCTCGTTCCATCTCCTCCATTTTTCTAAGGATGGCAGTGAGGGCGTCGTCACCTACATCATTAACAGAATGAGTGATACCCGTCAAGGGAGGCTAGATGTGTTTCTTATTGGTTGTTGTGGCGATATCAACTCGCACGCCTTCTCTGCTTGCCATTTGAGCGGGTTTGTCAAGTATACTATTCAGTTTACTCGTCAGCCATGCTTCTAGTAGCTTTTCTGCTGGTGGTGCTTCTTCCGTAGTGGACGTAGAGGCTCCCTGTCCATGAGAAGCGATAAAGCTGCCATGAAGGGGGGTGAATCACTTCGCCTGGATGAGGCACTCGATGTCACGTTCTCCTCGTCTTCTTCGTGAGCTTCATTGATGGTATTTAGGAGATTAGTAGCAAGGCATGCCACTGCTTTTAGTCTTTCTTCTCCATTTTCTGCCATGTTAGATTATGCAAGTAGGGTAGAGAAAATTTTGTACTTTGCTATTGGTGTATTTTGTAGATCTAGAAAGACTATAATTTTGACTAGAAAGTTCCCACAGACGACTCCAAATTGTTTGACCAAAAAGTATAGTACTCTTTGTTAAACTAATTCAAAGATAACTGAGGTAAAAGATAAATCCTAGTCAAGCATAATAATTCTTAGATCTAGCTAAGAGTTTAAGTGATATCGTTTACTTAGTGCTCAGAGTCGTATATTCAATCATTAAATGTGCACTTTGGAGAATAAATGAAAAATGAATGATAAGCAATAAATATGGAAAGTGACAATAAATGTAAATAGGAAGAATAATTCACCCAAATATCAAATGATGTAGAAGATTCTTCCTCCTGACAACGAAATATGACAGTAAACAAGAAAATAAACAATGCTTTCTTGGATCATGTGAGTGGAAAGGAAGAATAATCGATAAAATCAATCATTATGGAAATGTGAACTTTGTATTTTCTCTCTAGGGTCAACTTCTTATAATAATTTTTTCGGAATGAATCTCATGTGCCTCTTTCCTCTCTCTCTTTTTCTATTTATATGTGATATTCTCTAAAAACCCTATAAAAGTACAACAAAAGGAATATTCAAGAGAATATCCCCATCTCTAGTCCCGAGACTACACTAGCCGTTATTCCTACTTCTCGCTATTCGACCTCAGCTTCAACGGCTTGCTCAACGACTGCTCGTTGTTGGGCTTCAGTCGACCTCGACTTTGCCTCCCAAATCAAAACACAGTCTTCTCACTTAATTACCTTTCCACGCATGATTTCCTAAGTCCGATTTTGACCCATACGATACGTAAACACAACAATTAAATGAGTTTATATTACCATATAGAGGTGCTTTGTTAAAAGAAAGAAGTCTTAGTAGAAAAAACGATTTCACAAACTAAGCAAGTTTGACGTGTCAATTTGTGTATGAAGCCAAAAGAAAATATCACTTGAACACATAACAATTTGCAATTCTATTTCAAACAGAGAAAAAGAAAACTCATTTTTTGCCTATGAAAAAGGCGATTGCAAAATTTTAATTTGACTAGACCGAAAGTCATGTATTAACTATAAGGATTACAAAAAGTAAAAATATTGGGTTCACATTATCTACGAAAAGTCAAAGTACCATTTTGTTGTCCTGTTGGATAAGATAAAGCGACGAGTCCGAAATTTAAATAATGCCCTTTTGGACAAAAAATATTTTTCTACTATTAAAAAAAGTTACATAAATACATAAAGTGTAGTATTATACTGTATTTTAGTTTAACGGAAAGTTAGTCGTTAAAGTTAAACGCAGTACTATACTGCGATTTATGAAAAAAAATAATTTTTTTAAGGAAAATACAGTACAATACTGCGTTTCCCTTAAACGCAGTATTATATTGCGTTTCCCTATTAAACTTGGGCCCACCTTATAACTCTGCCATAAATGACTATATTTAATTAAAGAAAAACGCTGTACAATACTGTGTTTAAGGGAAACGCAGTATTGTACTGCGTTTTCCTTTAATAAAATATAGGGCCTCTTCTTCTTCTCTAAGACAACGACTCCATTAGAAAAACTCCCCTCCTCACTGCTGGTCCCCCCCTCCCCCCGGTCAAATTAAAAAAAAATTGGGCCCCACCCGTCACCCAAAAAGCAAAGAGTGTAAGTCCCGCACACAACACAAGCTTTAGATTCCTTCTTTCGGGTTCAAAAATTCGATTTGAATCTATTTCAAAAAACTTAAATCGTGGTATTTCGATTTTGTTTATGTAGAAACTCGTATAGTACATGCATATTTGTATTGTTGAATGTGTTTCCATGTTAATTTGTGTTATGTTTGTGTTTAAATTTGTATCTTATTTTTACCCGGATTGATTTATTAACTTTGGGACAAAAAATAGTTAAAACTTGATAAATAATTTTTATTGTTAATGTTATGTTTTTATTTGCTTAAATAATAAATAAATATTATTTATTTAGTTTGTTGTTCATATGTATGTTATGTTTGTTGTTTTTATATGTAATAGTGGCCTTTTAGAGTAGTAGAATATAGAGCCTTTTAGCGTAGTAAAATATAGAGCCTTTTAGCATAGTAAAATATATAGCCTTTTAGCATAGTAAAATATAGAGCCTTTCAGCATAGAGTCTCTGTAGTTTAAGTATGTAGTAACTGGAACTCATAAATAATTACTCAGCCAATTCAATAATTAATTATTTAATTTATTAAATTAACAAAATTGTAAAAATGCTGAAATTGATGTCACACCTCCCTTTTCACAACACCCCGAGAGGTATAAGGGAGTTTTTTCCAACTTAAAGTGACAATCGAAATGCGACTTATTTTATTACAAGTTCAGAGTCGCCACTTGAGATAGTTTTATGGTGTCCCAAGTCACCGGTTAAAATTTCGAATCGAGGAAAAGATTGACTCTGTATTACAGTCCGCGAACATAGAAATCCGGGTAAGGAATTCTGTTAACCCACGAGAAGGTGTTAGGCATTCCCGGATTCCGTGGTTCTAGCACGGTCGCTCAACTATTATAATTGGCCTATTATCTGATTTTAATACATCTTTGAAACATATGTGCATTTTAACTTTAAAACCGTTTTTATATTTTTTGTGAAAATTCAAGGTTATTTAAAACACATTGTAAGCCACGCTACATGAAATGCACCCGCGGTTCATGATACGTTTTATTTAACCTTGTTGGAAATTGGAGTCGGGTCACATGAAATGCACACCCGAGCCTCTTTAATCTAATTTGATGTAGTTCAGTTGATGAATAGCAACCCAATTTCTATATTGTGAAAAAATCATGTTCAGTTATAACCAATTCGAGTAAACACGAACAGATAACCGAGCAAGCAAATTCAAAACCACGGAGAATATTTACAAAAACAACGGGATTGCATCACCAAACAAATAATTAACATCAAGCTCGAATAAAACAAATAGAGTATGAAAGAGTTGACCTTAATATAGCCGGAAAATTGATCGTTTCACTGTTTTGAACTCATAAATGTGACAAACGGCAGATGGACCTCGACTTAGCACCACAAAACTCAAACAAACCCGGATTCAACCCCAAACGAGCTCAACCAATGAACTTTCGACATTAAAACTCCTACTCAGTTTCTGTTTTGATTTTGCTCTTTTCGAAATGATATTAAATTAATAGGAACCAGCAGAAAGGAACCAGCAAATCAGTTGTCACCGCGTAGATACAAAGAGACATGAAAACGGCTACTTATGCAAAATCAGCAGAAACAAAAAAGAAGAAACCAATAGAACAGATTAAGGTGAGCTCTCTTCAATTAAAATTTCCCTCTGAGCAGTATACACAAGCAAAATCGAAACCATGGCCAACTCTTTCACTATGTGAAAATCAACAAGTACACAGGAATCCGACAATGAAAATTTGAACGAAAACAGCAAATTGCTACAGGGACTTGAACCAACAAAACTCGACTCCGACTAACACCTCTAATAGGAAACCGAATCGAAAATCATAAGAAAACCAGAAGTCGACATGAAAATTGAAAGGATTGAGTTCGAAATCAGAATGAAACAAAAGACGTCCGTTCACCTCCCCTGTTCTCACTGTCCGCTTTGTGTGTTCAGAGGAAGCCGAGTCCTTGTTTTTGGGGTCTAGGTTTGTTGTTCTCTTCTTCAGTAAGAGTGAGATGTGGGAGATGGGAGCTTGGCGAAGCTGAGCATGGGTGTGCGTTCAACAGTTGGTCTTGAATGGTCGACTAGACCCACCGGCGATCAAATCCGGCGACAGGTGAGGGAAGCTTAGGGAGTTCGACCTTCTGCTTCGGAGATGATGATAAGGATGTGGCTATGGAGGAACTAAGTGTGGATCTTTGGCGTGGAGGTCCAGAGGTGATCAGCGGCTGGTGGCCGACTGATGTTCCGCCGGTGATGAGGAAAAGGGGGGTCGTTTGGAGAAGATAAGGTCAGGAGGTGGGGGTATGATTTGTTTTTTGGTTGTTTTCTGAAATTGCGGCGCTTTAGATCTTTTTTAGAGTCCCTCTTTCTTAGACGTATTTTAGGTGTAGGTCCTATTATATAGGGGTAGGGATTAGGTTAGGGGTATGAGCCTAGGAGTTATGAGCTCGGAAACTATGGGCTAGGTCCAAAATTAGGCCTAAAAATGAGTTACTCGAGCCCAACCTTTATTCTTTCCACGCGAATGAGATTAAAATACGATCTCATTTATTAATTAGTCATACTTAAATAAAATAACTATTAAAATAAGACTGACCATTAAAACAACACTATTTTTGGTATTCAGGATTAAAAATAACTACAAAATATTAATGAAACTATTTTTTTTTGTAATTTTCGTTTTCTTGTAATAAAATAAAAGTAAAAGAGTAAAAATGAGTTGAAATAGCTATATTAGGCCTAAATTAAATACTTACGTGCTAAAATATGAAAAATCTTGGGGAGGGTCAAAAATCACATGTCTACAACTGCCCCTCTTTGACTGAAAACGCGAAGAGTTTTCAGACAAAGAACGACTAGACAAGTTTTTTGACTCGACCCTTATTTGGAGAGACTAAAACTAAGAGGAAAAGGGAATGTGACTGAGCCCTGGTATCTGAGCTGCCTACATATCCTTGGCTATAAAGGAATCAGGCCACGTGTAGTTTAGAGGTGAGTGAGATGATGAAGTACCGAGGTGGAGAGCCGGTCGAGGTGCCGTTCCGCTGAGGTTCCGGTCCGCGGCCCCGTTATTACATTAAAATCAAAAATAAAAAAGACTAACTAAATCTATCAGCTACGAGTTACAAGATTTCTATCTATGAGTCTTCTGAAGCTTGATCTTGAGCCTTGGTTGGTTCTTCATGCGGACCCTGATCTGAATCTTGATGATTGTTAGCCGCAGGTGTTGGTTCAATCTTCTTCAGCTTTTCAAACCAAGACGGGACGTAAAGAGCTTGTGACCTCAGCCTTGTCTTGAGCAGCTCACATCTTTCATTAACTTTTGCATTTGGATTCACTTCTTGTCTTTCTTTTTGTTTTTTTTCTTTTTATTCTGGATTGTGACTAACTTCTGTTGATCATCTAGGACTGCTGACTCGCATTCTTGACGCGAGCTTCTTTTATTGCTGACCTGAATTGCATTCTGAATTGAATTTCCTTTTTTTCTAGGTGGGCGCCTGATTGCTGAACTTGAACTGTCTTCTCTTGTTACTTGACACTGTTTTCCCTTGCACCTTGAACCATTTTCCCTTGAAACTTGAATTGTCTTCCTTCGAAATTGCTTTCCCTTGAAACTTGAGTTGTCTTCCTTCGACACTGCTTTCCCTAGAAACTTGAGTTGTCTTCCCTTGTTCTCCAGGTGGGCGCCTGATTACAAAAAAACAAACAAAACAAAAGAAATTTTTTCTGCCCCAGTTTGCACTAGGAAGATTTGTGAGTTGTTAGCAAAATTATAAATCACCTGCGCTGCTGATGAAGGAGGCAATGATGAGAGTAAAATTAATGACTTGACTAGGATGTGCGTCTCCTAAACGTGATTGAGCTTGCGAAAAACTATAAACTAAGCTTGACTAAAGTAAAAACTGACCCTATTCTCTAGGCGGGGCCCCCTAATTTTAGGGAAACTAAACATTGATAATCTTAAGAAAACTAAAAAAAATGACTCCTTTTTTTTTCAAATTCAGACTTCCTTTTTTTTTTAAATTATTATCCTAGAAGAAAATTCATCGGACTAGGTTTTCTATCTTAGGAGAAAGATTCATTAGACTAAGATTTTGATCCTAGGAGAAAATTCATCAGACTAGGTCACTTTTTTTTGGTATCTTAGGAGAAAAATTCATCAGACTAAGATTTCTATCCTAGGAGAAAGTTCATCAGACTAGGTATTCTATCTTAGGAGAAAAATTCATCAGACTAAGATTTCTATCCTAGGAGAAAGTTCATCAGACTAGGTATTCTATCTTAGGAGAAAAATTCATCAGACTAAGATTTTGATCCTAGGAAAAAAGTCATCAGACTAGGTTTTCTAATTTATTATCTTAGGAGAAAGATTCGTCCGACTAAGATTTTGATCCTAGGAGAAAATTCATCAGACTAGGTCCTCTATCTTAGGAGAAAAATTTATCAGACTAAGATGTGATCCTAGGAAAAAGTTCATCAGACTAGGTTTTCTATCTTAGGAGAAAAATCCATCAGTCTAAGATTTCGATCCTAGGAGAAAGTTCATCAGACTAGGATTTGATCCTAGGAGAAAGATTCATCATACTAAAATTTTGATCTTAGGAGAAAGTTCATCAGACTAGGTCTTTTTTTTTTGTATCTTAGGAGAAAGATTAAGACTAAGATTTATATCATAGGAGAAAGTTCATCAGACTAGGTCTCTTTTTTTGTGTATCTTAGGAGAAAAAGTCATCAGACTAATATTTCTATCCTAGGAGAAAGTTCATCAGACTAGGTCATCTATCTTAGGAGAAAAATTCATCAGACTATGATTTCGATCCTAGGAGAAAATTCATCAGACTAGATTTTCTATCTTAGGAGAAAAATTCATCAGACTAAGATTTTGATCCTAGGAGAATGTTCATCAGACTAGGTCTCTTTTTTTATATATATCTTAGGAGAAAGATTCATCAAACTAAGATTTATATCCTAGGAGAAAGTTCATCAGACTAGGTCTCTTTTTTGTGTATCTTAGGAGAAAAATTCATCAGACTAAGATTTCTATCCTAGGAGAAATTCATCAGACTAGGTCATCTATCTTAGGAGAAAAATTCATCAGACTAAGATTTCAATCCTAGGAGAAAATTCATCAGACTAGGTTTTCTTAACTTAGGAGAAAAATTTGTCAGACTAAGATTTTGATCCTAAGAGAAAGATTCATCAGACTAGGTCATTTTTTTGTTATCTTAGGAGAAAGATTCATCACTAAGATTTCTATCATAGGAGAAAAATGTAAAAATCAATGGCAAGATTTTATGCACAATAGCAAGACAAATAAAAACAAAGATTAGAGAAACTTCCCTTTGTCGGCTCTTCTCTTCTTTATTTTTTTTTCTTCTCTTTTTTTTTGAATCACTTTCCTTACATTGCTTTGTTCCTGTTTCACACAAAGAAAAATTTGTCAGTTTTGAAAATGGTGGTCGGTTTTTGGCCTTGAGTCTAGGGCAGCTTGGCTTCTGCTCAATCAGCTTGAGTCAGTCTCAAAAGACTTTTGTTCTGCACCAACTCTGATTGTTTCACACCAGTACCATTTGTATTTGCAGCTCAAACAGCCTTATCTCAATTGGAGATCTTTGATTAGGTGACCTTTTCCGATATCTTAAATGACTTCTTGCTTTTGAGCAATTTGTCTATTATAGAGAATCACCAGTTATCTTTGCTTGCGCCAAGTAGGCTGACAAGAGTCTTTAGGGGGAGCCTTTGCATGAGTCCTCAAGGCATGCTGACAGTAACAACTGAGTGTGTTGGCCAAATTCACTTTCTGCAACTGAAAAGCTGGTAGCAGTTTTGAAATCTTTTCTTGCTTGTTTTGACAAGGACTGACCCAGAGTGGAGGACACAATGGTGCAAAGAAACAAGTATTAACAAGAAATGCCCCTGTCGGAAGGACAGAAGGAAGAATTTTTTTTCTTTTTTTTCAATAACTAGCCTTAATGATTATGACATGCATTTTGGACTTAACGACCGATCTACCAAACTAATCCAATCTTCCCTTTTACCATTCTTATGACCTTTGAAGTTGGGCTTGTTTATGCCAATTCTTCGCATCAGCTTTAAGACTCATTTTCGACAAGTAGTGCCCGAGGGGTTTTCACCTACAAGTCTCTCTCATTTATTCATCTCTGCTTACCGTTGCCTTACAGTGCCCGTGAAGGTTTTCACTAGTAAGACTCTCTCATTTTTCTTTTTCTTTTTCTTTCTGTTGCCTTCTTGTGTGGGCAACTTGACAGTGTTCTATGTCGTGTGACAATCGTTGCTCAGTGCATGCTTCTCTTGACATTCTTGAAGGTGCATCGGGAGGTCTTTATTTGGAAGGTTTTTGGATAAGGTTAGAAAGACGGGTCGGCATGACGGATCAAAATTGACTCAAAATGAGGGGGTTGTAGACTTATAACTCTTGGAATCGACTCTTTCGAAAGTGAAATAAAATCTCTGCCCCAGTTTCAGCTATTGGGGATTTTTGGAATTTTTTATTTTCTTTTTCTTTTCTTTGAATTCTAATTTGGTTGGACGGAACCGTAAGGCTACCTACGTATCCTTTTTTTAAGGAATCAGGTCAAACGTAGTTCAAACATATGATCTAACTAATTTTTTTCATTTTTCTTTCTGTTGTTTTTTTTCTTTTCTTTTCTTTTTTTTTTCTTTTTTTTTTCTTTCAAAACAGATTACCCCAGCTTCTATTTTCTGGGGGCATGGATCTTTGCCAGTTCTTTTCTTCTTCATTTTTTTTCACTTGAAAATTGCCCCAGTTTGTACTCTTGGGACATGGACTTCTTTTCTTTTTTCATTTTTTTTTTGACTCTTGACTCTAAACTTGATTCCAAAAGAGGGTAGTCAAAGAAAATAACACAGGCTCAAAAGGGGTAGCGAAGGATATAAAGTGTTTGGATAGCAGAAAGAGGGCATCCCAGCCTCGAGAATGCCAAACATAGTATCTTTCGCGATCACAACATTGACGAACATGTCTGTCTTCTTGGTGTGTCGTGGTCACAAGACATTTTTTATCCCTTAGTGACAAACTTTCCAACAAACTTCAATTGATTAAACATCCTCAAGTCCGATCTTCACAATGATTTGAAGTGAATTCTACTCGACCTTAGTTCCAAAGTATTTCAACTCTTTATTCATCCTCAAATGTATTTTTTAGTTATCCAATTTCAGATTAAATCAGTTCCTAAGATCTGGCCAAAATTTCCGCATGCATGTCATGTCATTATAACTAGCGACAAAAGAACTAGGAACAGAATGAGACAAAAGGACAAACTGTATTTTATTGAGTAAAGGATGAAAGTGTTTTACAACTAAACAAGCAACCCAAAATACGAGTTATAACGCTAAAATAACCCAAATAATGGAAATAGCAACAGAACAGACATACAAGACTCACACAAACAGAATGGAGGGATAGAAGGATTTGACTCAATAAAACAAATAAAATATGGATCACAACCCTGAAATAACCCAGATAATAGAAAAAACATCAAAACAAGCTACCAAGATTCCTTCCTAGTGAGGAGGGAATGACTTTTCAATTGCTAGGCTTGACATTTAGCTACAAATTTGCTCATCAGAATCAACAGAGCCTTGTCCAATTTCAACATCATTAACTTCAGTTAACAAGTTCTCGAGACGATTCTCATACTCCATGTCACCAGGCATCATCCCCTAAAAGTGTTCATCATAATGTGCATGTAAAGGATTCTGCGCGATATTCTGGGTGTCACTGTCTTGGATCACAATTAGGTTTTCCTGGATCATCCTTTCTATTTCTCTTTTCAAATCCCGACAGCTTTCAACATTGTGCCCCTGGGCATTGGAATGGTATTCACACCTTTTAGAAGGGTCAAAGATTCTTTCACGGGGGTCCACATGATTTGGAGGAATAAGTGCAATCATGTCATACTGCTTTAATTTCTCAAACAAGCTTGCATAGGACTCTTCTATTGGTGTAAAATTATCTTTCAGCCTTTGTTCCCTTCTATACCCCTGGCTTGGATGTGGGTTATAGGGCATTTGAAAATTTTGTGGAGGCTGGTGGAGATTTTGCGGTGCTGGTGCTCACCTTCTGGCGTGTCTTAGTGGCCGGGCAACATACTGAGGTGCAGCAACAGAGTATTGAGGGTTCTGAAGTGGATAATAGTATTCAGGGGAACCATGGGAAACCTGATGAGGTTGCTCATACCTTCGAGATGCTCTCCTAGAACCTCTTCTCGACCCTGATGTCATGATTTCTTCATGCTTCTCATTCGTGCCACTGAAATTATCATATTCAACCTGGACAGCCTGAGTTGCGGCTTTAAGAACTGCTTGACTTATAATTTTGCCTGTCTTAAGACCATTCTCTACCATTTCTCCCATTTTGATTGCTTCCGAGAAGGATTTTCCCATTGCGGACATCATGTTTTGAAAATAATCTGGCTCTTGAGCCTAAAGGAAGACAGTGATTAGCTCGTGATCGTCCATGGGTCGCTTAACTCTGGCTGCTTGCTCTCTCCATAGCATATTCCCTGAAACTTTCAGTTGGTTTCTTCTTCAGGTTTGAAAGGGAATTACGGTCTGGGGCGATGTCAATGTTGTATTGAAACTATTTGACAAAGGCCCGTGCCATGTCATCCCAGACATATCAGCGAGACGTGTCTTGATCCATAAACTACTCGGATGCTACTCCCATAAGGCTTTCCCCAAAATAAGTTGTTAGCAATTTTTTATTTCTTCCTGCACCTCTTAGTTGATTACAATACCTTTTCAGGTGGGCTATGAGATCTCCATGTCCATCATACTTTTCAAATTTGGGAGTCTTGAAACCAGGCGGCGAGTGGACATCGGGGAACATACATAGATCTTTGAAGGCAACACTCTTTTGACCTGCCAACCCTTGCATGTTTTTCGACCGTTGTTCTAAGCTTTTCACTCTTTGGGTCATTTCTTCCTGTACCATCTTTCGGGCAGGCTTCTCAATGTTTGCAGGAAGATCAAACGAGTATGGGTGGTACTCAGGAGAGTGGTATTGCTCTTGCTGTGTAGCAAATGGTGACTCATGAGACTGTCCTTGACCACTGGCCCATGCTTGACACATTTCGGTCATTTGCTGTTTCAGTATTCTATTTTTCTCAAACACAGTAGACTCTCGTTGAACCCTCTGACCCTGAGTCTCTTGAGCACTTGTAACAGTTTCGATGTCAGTTATCATTTTTCCTCGGATCTTGTGTTTTCAGCTTGCCACAAACCGATCACCTCAACTTTCTTCACAATTCATAACAAAACATGTTAGAATGGAGTTAGTCGGTCCTTATTATTATCAACATTTTTTCACTTTTGTTTTTCATTTTACTTTCTTTTTTTTTAATGGTTGATCGAACCTGATAAGGGTTGCCTACGTATCATGTGTGAACATGAATAAGATCTTGCGTAGTTCGGGAAGATCATGAACAAAGTAAATAAATTAACTTTTTTTTTTGAATTTTTTATTTTATTTTTTCGAAAGAAAGACTTATAAAGAAGAAAGGGAATATTTTTGGATTTTCATTTTTCTTCAGAATTTTTGAAAAGAAAGACTTCTAAAGAAGAAATATTTTTTTTTTGAATTTATGAAAGAAATGCTTCTAAAAAAAAGAAAATATTTTTGAATTTTGAATTTTCTTTTCAATTTTGAAAGAAGAATGAAAATATTTTTGGATTTTTGGAAGAAATTAAAAGAAAATATTTTTGTATATTTTGTTTTAAAAAAACAATTAGGGTCTAAAAGAAAGGCTTTCTAAAGAAGCAAGTAATGGAAAATATTTTTGGATTTTTTGAAAATTATGGGCCGGAACCGATTAGGTCTGCCTACGTATCTCGCATCCGGTGAGAATCAGACCCGCGTAGTTCGCCCAGTTTTGACAGAACATGAAAACATGACACTTGAAAATTTTAGCTCGTTTTGAAATGACTTTTTTTTCCCAGAATTTTGGCACATTTTCAGAATTTTCTAAATACTTACCTCTTACTTTTTGTTTCTTTTTTTTTCTTCTTTCTCCTCTTTTTTGATTTCCTTTATTTTTTTTTTCATTTTCTTTCCCTATTCTAGAAGCCAGTCAACATTCAAGCCAAAACAAACAGATACACAAGTATAACGTAAGATGCATCAAGATGGTCTTTTGATTTTTGGGTACACCTGTCCTAGACGGACCCAACCCTTGTGTTAAGTCCCCAAAGTCAAACTAACATGATGCAAACAAGCGTTCCAACTAGGGATCTGGCATGAAGCCGAGTTATTCTAGGTTTAAAACCTGGGTGTATTGTTCTAGACTTGGCTTACCCGAGCGAACAACTCGAGCCAAGGGGGGCAGCGTACCGGTAACCAACAGATCATCCGGCTTTGCAACTTGTCCGAACCTCGTTCTATTTGGGATACGACACTAACAGAAAGAAGTCACGCCAGCGTGCACTCCTCAGAATAGAGAAGAGAGGGGTTTCGTAGCAGTTTATATACATTTCAAATAATAACAAAGCGGTAAAAAGCAACATTTAGTACATTAGGCCCAAACATGTAATAAAATGAGATAATAAATATATCCAAATATAACAATTATTCTAAGCTCAAATTCTTGAACCCTGAACCAGAGATTCTGGGTTCTGATCCCCAGCAGAGTCGCCAGAGCTGTCACACCTCCTTTTTCACAACACCCCGAGAGGTATAAGGGAGTTTTTTCCAACTTAAAGTGACAATCGAAACGAGACTTATTTTATTACAAGTTCAGAGTCGCCACTTGGGATAGTTTTATGATGTCCCAAGTCACCGGTTAAAATCCCGAATCGAGGAAAAGATTGACTCTGTATTACAGTCCGCGAACATAGAAATCCGGGTAAGGAATTCTGTTAACCCGGGAGAAAGTGTTAGGCATTCCCGGATTCCGTGGTTCTAGCACGGTCGCTCAACTATTATAATTGCCCTATTATCTGATTTTAATACATCTTTGAAACATATGTGCATTTTAACTTTAAAACCGCTTTTATATTTTTTGTGAAAATTCAAGGTTATTTAAAACACACCATAAGCCATGCTACATGAACTGCACCTGCGGTTCACGATACGCTTTATTTAACCTTGTTGGAAATTGGAGTCGGGTCACATGAAATGCACACCTGAGCCTCTTTAATCTAATTTGACGTAGTTCAGTTGATGAATAGCAACCCAATTTCTATACTGTGACAAAATCATGTTCAGTTATAACCAATTCGAGTAAACACGAACAGATAACCGAGCAAGCAAATTCAAAACCACGAAGAATATTTACAGAAACAACGAGATTGCATCACCAAACAAATAATTAACATCAAGCTCGAATAAAACAAATAGAGTATGACAGAGTTGACCATAATATAGCTGGAAAATATCGTTTCACTGTTTTGAACTCATAAATGTGACAAACCGCAGACGGACCTCGACTTAGCACCGCAAAACTCAAACAAACCCGGATTCAATCCCAAACGAGCTCAACCAATGAACTTCCGACATTAAAACTCCAACTCAGTTTCTATTTTGATTTTGCTCTTTTCGAAATGAAATTAAATCAATACGAACCAACAAAAAGGAACCAACAAATCAATTGTCACCACGTATATACAAAGAGACATGAAAACGGCTATTTATGCAAAATCAGCAGAAACAGAAAAGAAGAAGCCAATAGAACAGAATAAGGTGAGCTCTCTTCAATTAAAATTTCCCTCTGAGCAGTATACACAAGCAAAACCGAAACCATGGCCAACTCTTTCATTATGTGAAAATCAGCAAGTACACAGGAATCCGACAATGAAAATTTGAACGAAAACAGCGACAAATCGCTACAGGGACTTGAACCAACAAAACTCGACTCCGACTAACACCTCAGATAGGAAACTGAATCGAAAATTAGAAGAAAACCAGAAGTCGACATGAAAATTGAAAGGATTGAGTTCGAAATCAGAATGAAACAAAAGACGTCCGTTCACCTCCCATGTTCTCACTGTCCGCTTTGTGTGTTCAAAGGAAGCCAAGTCCTTGTTTTTGGGGTCTAGGTTTGCTGTTCTTCTTCAGTAAGAGTGAGATGTGGGAGATGCGAGCTTGGCGAAGGTGAGCAGGGGTGTGCGTTCAATGGCTGGTCTTGAATGGTCGACCAGACCCACCAGTGATCAAATCCGGCGACTGGTGAGGGAAGCTTAGGGAGTTCGACTTTCTGCTTAGGAGATGATGATAAGGATGTGGCTGTGGAGGAATTAAGGGTGGCTCTTTGGCGTGGAGGTCTAGAGGTGATCAGCGGCTGGTGGCCGACTGATGTTCAGCCGGTGATGAGGAAAAGAAGAGGAAAAGGGGGGTCGTTTGGAGAAGATGAAGTCAGGGGGTGGGGGTACGATTTGTTTTTTGGTTGTTTTCTGAAATTGCGGCGCTTCAAATCTTTTTTAGTGTCCCTCTTTCTTAGACGTATTTTAGGTGTAGGTCCTATTATATAGGGAGAGGGATTAGGTTAGGGGTATGGGCCTAAGAGTTATGAGCTTGGAAATTATGGAAAAAGGTCCAAAATTAGGCCTAAAAATGAGTTGCTCGAGCCCAAGCTTTACTTTTTCCACGCGAATGAGATTAAAATACGATCTCATTTATTAGTTAGTTCTACTTAAATAAAATAACTATTAAAATAATACTGACCATTAAAACAACACTATTTTTGGTATTTTTCAGGATTAAAAATAACTATAAAATATTAATGAAAGCCTATTTTTTTTGTAATTTTCGTTTTCTTGTAATAAAATAAAAGTAAAAGAGTAAAAATGAGTTGAAATAGCTATATTCGGCCTAAATTAAATACTTACGTGCTAAAATATGAAAAATCTTGGGGAGAGCCAAAAATCACATTTCTAAAATTGACACGCATAATAATTAAGGATAACTTGGTGCTACCGGGCCTTAAATATCGAGCCTGGACCATACATAATTACTCAGTCCAATTTTAAAAATAATTATTTAATTCCTTAAACTAACAAAATTCTAAAAATGTTGAATTTTACACGCATAATAATTAAGGATAACTTGGTGCTACCGGGCCTCAAATATCGAGCCCGGAACCCATACATAATTATTCAGTCCAATTCAATAATTTTTAATTTAATTCCTTAAACTAACAAAATTCTAAAAATGTTGAAATTGACACGCATAATAATTAAGGATAACTTGGTGCTACCCGACCTCAAATATCGAGCCTGGAACCCATAGATAATTATTCAGTCCAATTTTAAAAATAATTATTTAATTTATTAAACTAACAAAATTCTAAAAATGTTGAAATTGACACACATAATAATTAAGGATAACTTGGTGCTACCGGGCCTCAAATATCGAGCCTGGAACCCATAGATAATTACTCAGTCCAATTTTAAAAATAATTATTTAATTTATTAAACTAACAAAATTCTAAAAATGTTGAAATTGACACACATAATAATTAAGGATAATTTGGTGCTACCGGGCCTCAAATATCTAGCCTGGAACCCATAGATAATTACTCAGTCCAATTTTAAAAATAATTATTTAATTTATTAAACTAACACACACAATTAATTTTCTTTAAATTATAGTAGACGACATGGACTTTCCGCCTGCGCATCCTGGACCAGCCGAGGATCAGCTATTAGTGTTGCAGGGCGACCATAGGTCCTCCTTTGTATGGGAGGGACATCTATCAGATCAACCTCTCCACGCTAGGAGACTTGACGATTTGTGGGACTTCATGGTGCAGCATCACATCCATGCCCGCGTAGTCGCGCGCCTACAGGCTACAGGCTTCTATACGATTTTTCGGATTGGGCGGATGCAGCTTGATTGGTTTCTCATCATGGCCTTGGTAGAGCGGTGGCGACTGGAGACACACACTTTTCACTTGCCCACTGGAGAGGCCACCATCACGCTGAAGGATGTTCAGGTTTTGTACGGGCTGCGCGTAGATGGACGGGCCGTTGCACTGCCCCAGTACATTAGATCCATGACGCGTGGACAGTATTTGGATATGATGGGGCAGTATACTGATTATAGATCTCAGGGTGACGCTGTACAAAGAGGGAGCAGTCGCGTTGCTTTGTTAGCCATTAGAGATCATATGGCATTTTTACACCCAGACATTACCGGCGAGACGGAGGATCTCCATATTGAGCGGTACACGAGGTTGGCGCTGCTCCTGCTTTTCGGGGGTGTCTTGTTCCCGAACACTTCGGGAAGTCTAGTGAGTATGCGCTTTCTCCATCACCTGCAGGAGCTAGATGATTTATCCCTGTACAGCTGGGGTGCTGCTATTCTCACATACTTGTATAAGAGCATGTGCCGGGCGAGCATGCTTTGCCAGGTGGACATATGTGGTTTTCTGCCCCTTCTATAGGTGACAACATTTTCGAATACTCTGTTCATTACTCCGAATTCTATATAGTCGAAATGACTCTTAAATTTTACGTCAACCTTTTATCTTAAGTTTGTGCCTGGCAGCGGATCATGCTATTGCAGCCACCTCTACCACCACTAGAGCCCGGTGAGACTCATCCATTTCTCCCTCTAGCTTCTAGGTGGGTTCTCCGGCGTGGGAACTACCGAGGGACCAATGCTTATCATAATCTTCCCCTTGTCAGGGATGTGTTAGATATGCTGGTGGCCAGACAGGTAAATATGTACATACACTTACTTGTTATAAATTGAGTTGTGTTGCACATACTCACTTTTATGTTATTATTTGGTAGTTCATGTGGACGCCATACATCGACGAGTTGCTAGCTCAGCTGCCCGATTATTGCTCAGTCGACCGACTGCTTTGGAGCACCTTCGTCCCGATGATCTTTTTCGATATGGTTGAGTATCATGCCATAGAGCATGTGCTTCGCTAGTTTCACCGTCCCCAGCCTATACCGGGGGAGCCTGCATGGGTGCCTACACACTATCAGCAGGATGACCGTACCAGGGTGGACGATAGATTTATGGGATGGCTAAAGCAGCATGTACATAATTGGGAGCATCGAGGTGACCGTATTTCGCCACCACCTTCATTTACCCAGAAGGCCACTATTTAGCTGTATACGTCAGGGTACCGCCGTCACACCCGACTGATGATTGGGAACCCCATTCATGTACTTGGAGAGCGCTACAGACCATACGCCGGGAGGCACGAGGCACTGGTATATTTTTGTGGCTTATTAATATCTTATATTTGTGATATAGCGTTATTTAATTAATATCTTAAGTGTTTCACAGGCTATTAGGCATCACCTGGTCTACCAGTTGGGACAGGAGATGCAGCAGCATGCCGACAGTGCTGCACTCGTTGAGTATGGCCGGCGGGTGGCAGATTTGGCTCGTCGGACCCTATTTCAAGCAAGCGATGGCGCGAGGTGGATCACGAGGCTTAGTATGCGGTGCCAGAGGACTACCATCGGGGTAGGGCTATCCCGCGAGGCAGGGGTAGGGCATGAGGAAGGGGTACCCACGAGGCAGGGGTGCCCCATGGGGTTGCGGGGGACGACGAAGAGGTGGTCCCCAGCAAGGGGGCGTTGAGGCACCTGTCGACCCACCTGTTGAGGGACATGATGAGGATCTTGGAGATGAGGATCTTGGAGATGATCAGCTGGGTTATATGCCTCAGGTAGATGAGCATTCCAGTAGCATGTCGTCGTACAACCTTCAGCTATCTCTGCCAGCATCGCAGGTCACCCCGTCAGGAGCATTGTTGATCACGGGTACATTCAACGGGGATGTAGACCAGTACTTTGCAGTCCCATCTACTGCAACTGAGGATCGGCCGACCCGGGATGTGGATGGCGGGCGCAGGTTGAGTTATGCCTCATCCCCGGCGGTTGATGCGGATCTACCAATGGCGCAGGTATGTTTGTATTACTGTAAAATTTCAATTTGTTTTCTTTTCCTTAATGAGCTGCCATTAATTAATTTTTAACTTTCTTATGAAGACTTTGTCCCAGCCCATCTTTGAGGCCACTACATGCTTTGATGAGAACACTACAGATGCATATACTCAGGAGGGAGACGAGAACACGGTGAGAAAATATTTTTTGACTTAACACGTACAATACTAATATACATTTTTACATGCTAAGCTTAGTACTTGTTTTGTAGGTTACTGAAGGCCTGACGGCCTCTTCTGCCGATCCTACCAGCTGTGGTGCCTATACTGCTGCACATCCTTACATATAGAGGTGGCTTGATGATGATGATCCAGATAGTGTACTCGGGCGACAGGGGATGCGACTTAGGCCAGCAGCAGCACTGAAACACACATGCCGCGGGACACATTGATTTACTTATGTTTTTACTTTGTGTAAATAGTACATTATGTAAATAATGGTAACAATTATGTTTTAGAAACAATTTTATTTTAACTGCGTTTGAACAACAATTTTACTTTAACAGTACAACACAAACACAAACCTTGCAAACCTAACACAAAAACAAACAGTAGAACTAATGAAAACACTTGACAAAGGAAACATAAAGATACACTACACCGCTCAACACGTACATGCCATTGTTTAGTCACTACCGCCTAGTATTCTCTACTCCAACCACTTGAGCTGGTCTTCCAGCTTTTTTTTTCTTCTTCGACCTCCTTGAGTTTCGCTTTCAACTCCGCAATTTCTTGCTTGGATTGGCGCTCTCTGTTCCGCTACCCCGTACACACATTATGAAGATGATACAACTTGTCTTTGTAGTATTCTTGCTCACATGGTTCATCAATCCACACCTTAAAATTGCATGTAGGTACGTCGGGTAGACTATAAAACTTGTTCATACACGCCTAGTAGCGGCGTCCGGCTTCTTCCCAACAATCGTACACCATGCTTTTGGTTCCGCAGTCGCACCTTGGGAAATAAAGGGGTTGTTGAGACATTTCTTAAAGAGAAACTTTGGTTTTATGGAAATATTTGCTATAGGTTGTTGTTAAGCGCAGAAAATAACTAGAATGCGCTCGTTATTTATAGGCAAGATTTCACATAAAATGTAGTATTATACCACGCTTTACATATTAAATTTCACTGAAACGAAACTGTTTTTTCACATGGTTTTCAGCTTTTTCAGAACGACAAGAAAACTCAATAAAACATAGTATTATACCTTTCACACCTCCTTTTTCACTACACCCCGAAAGGTATAAAGGAGTTTTTTCCAAATTAAAGTGACAATCGAAACAGGACTTATTTTATTACAAGTTCAGAGTCGCCACTTGGGATAGTTTTACGGTGTCCCAAATTACCGGTTAAAATCCCGAATCGAGGAAAAGATTGACTCTGTATTACAGTCCGCGAACACAGAAATCCGGGTAAGGAATTCTATTAACCTGGGAGAAGGTGTTAGGCATTCCCGGATTCCGTGGTTCTAGCACGGTCGCTCAACTATTATAGTTGGCATATTATCTGATTTTAATACATCTTTGAAACTTATGTACATTTTAACTTTAAACCCGCTTTTATATTTTTTTGTGAAAAATCAAGGTTATTTAAAACACATCGTAAGCCACACTACATGAAATGCACCCGCGGTTCACGATACGCTTTATTTAACCTTGTTAGAAATTGGAGTCGGGTCACATGAAATGCTCACCCGAGCCTCTTTAATCTAATTTGACGTAGTTCAGTTGATGAATAACAACCCAATTTCTATACTGTGACAAAATCATGTTCAGTTATAACCAATTCGAGTAAACACAAACAGATAACCAAGCAAGCAAATTCAAAACCACGGAGAATATTTACAGAAATAACGGGATTGCATCACCAAACAAATAATTAACATCAAGCTCGAATAAAACAAATAGAGTATGAAAGAGTTGACCTTATTATAGCCGGAAAATTGATCGTTTCACTATTTTGAACTCATAAATGTGACCGTAGACGGACCTCGACTTAGCACCGCAAAACTCAAACAAACCCGGATTCAACACCAAACGAGCTCAACCAATGAACTTCCGACATTAAAACTCCAACTCAGTTTCTATTTTGATTTTGCTCTTTTCGAAATGAAATTAAATCAATAGGAACCAGCAGAAAGGAACCAGCAAATCAGTTGTCATCGCGTAGATACAAAGAGACATAAAAACGGCTACTTATGCAAAATCAACAGAAAGAGAAAAGAAGAAGCCAATAGAACAGAATAAGGTGAGCTCTCTTCAATTAAAATTTCCCTCTGAGCAGTATACACAAGCAAAAAGGAAACCATGACCAACTCTTTCACTATGTGAAAATCAGCAAGTACAAAGGAATCTGGTAATGAAAATTTGAACGAAAACAGCGACAAATCGCTACAGGGACTTGAACCAACAAAACTCGACTCCGACTAACACCTTAGATAGGAAACCGAATCGAAAATCAGAAGAAAACCAGAAGTTGACATGAAAATTGAAAGGATTGAGTTCGAAATCAGAATGAAATAAAAGACGTTCGTTCACCTCCCCTGTTCTCATTGTCCGCTTTGTGTGTTCCGAGGAAGCCGAGTCCTTGTTTTTGGGGTCTAGGTTTGCTGTTCTCTTCTTCAGTAAGAGTGAGATATGGGAGATGGGAGCTTGGCGAAGGTGAGCAGGGGTGTGCGTTCAACAACTGGTCTTGAATGGTCGACCAGACCCACCGGTGATCAAATCCGGCGATTGGTTAGGGAAGCTTAGGGAGTTCGACCATCTGCTTCGGAGATGATGATAAGGATGTGGCTATGGAGGAATTAAGGGTGGCTCTTTGGCGTGGAGGTCCAGAGGTGATCAGCGGCTGGTGGCCGACTGATGTTCCGCCGGTGATGAGGAAAAGAGGGGGTCGTTTGGAGAAGATAAGGTCAGGAGGTAGGGGTATGATTTGTTTTTTGGTTGTTTTCTGAAATTGCGGCGCTTTAGATCTTTTTTAGAGTCCCTCTTTCTTAGACGTATTTTAGGTGTAGGTACTATTATATAGGGGTAGGGATTAGGTTAGGGGTATGAGCCTAGGAGTTATGAGCTCGGAAACTATGGGCTAGGTCCAAAATTAGGCCTAAAAATGAGTTACTCGAGCCCAACCTTTATTCTTTCCACGCGAATGAGATTAAAATACGATCTCATTTATTAATTAGTTATACTTAAATAAAATAACTATTAAAATAAGACTGACCATTAAAACAACACTATTTTTGGTATTCAGGATTAAAAATAACTACAAAATATTAATGAAACTATTTTTTTTTTGTAATTTTCGTTTTCTTGTAATAAAAAAAAAGTAAAAGAGTAAAAATGAGTTGAAATAGCTATATTAGGCCTAAATTAAATACTTACGTTCTAAAATATGAAAAATCTTGGGGAGGGTAAAAAATCACATGTCTACAATACCGCGATTTACATATTAAATTTTTCTGCAAGAAAACTGCTTTTTCACATGGTTTTCAGTTTTTCCAGAATGACAAGACAGCTCAAAAAACCGTAGTATTATATCGCGCTTTACATATTAAATTTATTTTTTAATATTATTTTTTTTTGTATTTTTTACAAACACCAATAAGTTTAATATTTGAACAACTATATCAAAAGGTCATGTTAAAAAATAAGATGTACCAAGATTATGGAACATAATTTTATTTGATAGATATTGCAACATACACAAGTACAGACACGTATTACAAAAAATAATACAAAAACAAAAGACTAGGGGTATCCTTGATAGTTGGGTACATTCGACGAACTTGCATCAGAAGCTGGATTATCACTGCCGCGCACACCACCTGAATGACATTTATGACGGTTATGTCCAGTTTGAGAGCATATGCCATATTTACGCGCATAAACGGTGTCACCAACATCCATTTGGTTCCGTATACGCATTCTCTTTTGCACTTGCAGCTTGCGCAAATAGTCCTTGTTACATACTATCTTAAAAGGTTCCGGCGGCCAATAATGCTCAGCACCAAATGGCTGCAACTACCTACTATACGTGTCTACGTATGCAGCAACGCTGTATTGCCTATCAATATAGTTTGTTGAAAGCACATCAACGCATGTGCGCACGACATGTGGTAGATGGTCCATTTCCCACATGAACACAACCTTCTGGATGCATTAACCGTCTGTAGATTATTCCCACAGTGTCCACGGATAGCGGTCTTAACATCAGAAACACCCCGGTCATGATCGTACTGTAGAAATGAATGCCAATGTGCTCGCCTCCTTTACCTTTCAAATCTTCTCATGGGTATTGGAATAAATTGAACACCCATGTCCATCAATGCCGATGCAGCTCCATGCCTTTCAACTAACCTCTCCGCACTCTGTTTGAATGTCCTACGAACCATGGTAGTGACATGCAATCCACGGGCAGACTTCAACAAGCCGTTGAATGACTCCGACACATTTGTAGTTAGGGCTCCCCATCTTCTGCTGCCATCAGTATGCAATGTCCACATGTGAAGCTCATGTCCCATCAACCAAGTATAGGCTCGTGGATCTAGCTGCCGGATTGCTTCCATGCGCCTCATGAATTTGTACTGCTGGTGCTCAGTTGCAGCCATCCACATTAAGTCATGCAAGGCTTTGTCAGGATATTTCTTCTGGAAATTAGCCTTCAGGTGTTTCACACAGTAACAATGGTACGCATAGGGTTCCTGCCATTCAGGAAAGTGCCATACAGAACTTAAAATACCACCATGTCGATCAGATATTAGACAAATACCTGAACGTTGTTTGACAACGTGCTGCTTCAAGTGGTTCAAGAAAAGCGTCCACGTCTCTTCGCTTTCGTAGGCACAAATGGCAAAAGCTAGTGGAAATATTTGTCCGTTGGCATCTACTGCAACAACAATCAAAAGCTTAATATCATACTTTCCATAAACATGAGTACCGCGTATGGAAATTACAGGACGACAATGCACAAAACCATCAATTGCTGGTTTAAATTACCAGAACACATAGTTGAAAATATATTCCGGTCTGTCCGGACTCCGCTCAAGCCTCCATTCAACAACAGTCCCGAGGATAAAGTATTGCAGTGCGGCCATGTACCTGGGCAGTGATGAAAAAGACTTATCCCAATCGCCATAAATAAGTTCAAAGGCACGTTTGCGACCGAGATATGCCTTTCTTTTGGTTATAGTACAACCATACTCCTGGTGGACGGCTGTAATATACTCTTTAATCTTGAACCTAATGGACACTTCCAAATATGGAATCAAGACAAGAGAAATCAAGTCCACATCCAAGTTGAAGTGATTCTCATTGTATGTGTCCATTTCACATATGTGCTCGCTAATAAATTTACCCACTTTCCACAAACCTGATTTCTTCTTGGTGGCACGCAACATCCAATGACAACCCATAAAGTCTCTATGGCATACAACCTTGTATACCTCCATAGTTGACTCCCTTACCGTCATCTCATGGCACTCTCTTACACTGTAGATTTTTACAGCCCTAATTAGGCGAGCTTTATCGGGGAAATACATGCCCTTTGTCAGAACCGTTGGTCTAGACTCATCCCACATCGCTGACCGAATTTCATCATCATCCCTTGTGAGAGCATCCACGTTCGGTATACTTGGCAAATTATCAAGGTAGAGAATATTCTGCTCATGAAATGACACATAGGACTCGTACACTTTTTGTCTAGCGGGAGGTGGAGGAACATGCTCCCTCGTCAGCTCAGGTTCAACATTCACTTCCTCATCATCATCACCCTCATCAGGGAAGAGTGTGTCATCTCCAAACTCATCCGCATTATTGTCATAATCACTATCATCTTCCTGACTCTGCGCATCTGCCAAATCACGTGTCAATACGTCGTCTATGGGCAACTGTGTGAGGTCAGGAACATCAAGAAGCTCATTTTCATTGCACAAAAAGAACAAAATGATAAGTTACCCAACTAGATAAATACTTTACATATAGCTATATCACTTTACTTACAAGTAGTACTGTCTTGACGTTTCATAATGGATATTTTCTTGTTGGTGACGACTCCCGGATGGACCACCGTGGTTCAATACGCCAGAACTATGCATATTCCAACTAGGGGCGGGGTCATAACTTGTAAAATTCATATCCGGACGGTACCCCCTATGAAAAATATGAGTGTTAATACAAATTCAATTAAAACATAAAATAAACAATGCTAAAGCGTAGAAAAATTGAAGTTTACCAGTCGTCTTGTGGATTATATAAAGTCGAAAAATAATTTTGTGGCTGCTCATTCGCCGGTGGTGACAAGTTTAAATCAAGGCAAGCTCTTTCATCAGCAATCTGTCCGACAAAAACTGCTCCAGAATAACCACTCGATGACTGGGGGTTATCCCTACTATGCACGCCCTCATTATTGGGAACGTCTTCAATCCTGACGTATATTTCTAACAATTTTATTACAATAAATTCCCTGTATTCATCCGGAATTCGCAAAAAATCTCTAAGAGTTTCATCATCTTCGATGTTAAACTCAAAATAATAAGCAAACCTCTGCGGAGTCACTGAATACGGAAATCTACCGGTTACTTTAAGGTTAACCGAACGCTTCCTCACACTCATCTTTTTACGTAACAAAGATACCTATTTATCGTACTCCATTGTAAGCGGCAATTTAACATGACACTGTGGAGGTGAGCTATACCTCACAGAGTTATTCTCCAGCACAACCTCACCCCCCAATATAATGAAACCCTTATTTTTGGCTCTTCAGACATTATAAAAAAATGATTGATAAGAAGAATAGAGAAGTATGAACGGAAGTTTGAAGAAAGTATTGAATGGATTTTCATAACATTGAAACGCCTTTAAATAAGGCAAGTCCGAGCCTGGGGTGCAAATTTTTTTTATGTAAAATGTAGTACAATACCACGTTTTATATATTTGAATTATTGTTATGTCAGTTATCCACAGAACACTTATTGGTGGGCCCAAAAATCAGAGTAAAACGTAGTATAATAATACGTTTCAGTGTAAAACGAAGTATAATACTACGTTTTACACTAAAAATTAATTCTCTGCAGTCCTGCAGAAGTGGGCCCAATTTTAATAGGGAAACGCAGTGCAATACTGCGTTTAAGGGAAATGCAGTATTGTACTGTGTTTTCCTTAAAAAAAATTTTTTTTTTAATAAATCGCAGTATAGTACTGCGTTTAACTTTAACAGCTAACTTTCCGTTAAAGTAAAACGCAGTATTATATTGCGTTTTATATATTTATGTAACTTTATTTTTAACAGTAGAAATGTATTTTGTTCCAATTTTGGCACTATTTAAGTTTCGGCTTCATAAAGGGATGGTCTTGCAGGAGTATTGGAGAGACAAATGTGGCTTGTTACGTGTACTCGTTTAAGATATTTATAGTAAATCAATAGGTGTATATATTATATACTTATATATTTGTTTGAATCGTGGAAACATCATTAGCGTAGGCTGTCTACATCACCTTCTCGGGGGTGCGGTCTTCTCTCAGACCTTGCCTGAACATGGTTGCTTTGTGTAGGGGTGGAGATCGGTCGGTTCGATTTGGTTATGAATATTATCGGTTTAGCATATCGGTTATCAGTTTACAAATACGATAAACCGATAACCAAACCGATAAGATATTAGTTATCGGTTAATCAGTTATCGTTCATTATCGGTTCGGCTATTGATTTACCCGATAAGATAACTCAATCTAGAGTTAAGCAACAAGAGCACTAGTAATTCAACAGTTGTCCAAACACAACTGAAATAGTGTTAATTCTTCAACAACAGTTGTCCAAATACATTAATAATAATACAAAGTAGTAGCAATTTTACCTTAAAATTAACAAGTACAAACATAGTACTAAAACTTGAGCACAAAATAAAGAATCGAAAACAATCAAAAATCCTATATTTTATTATCGAACTCTACTGTAAAACTCAAAAGAAAGGAACGAAATTGTTCTTAACGGAGAAGTAATTTTGGAGTACAAACTTACGGTAAGATTCTAAGAATGTGGTTGTACTTTGAATTTTGAAGAAGAACTGTTCAAGAATTCAATTAGAGTCTGAGGAGTGAATTGGAAACTTCAATCTTGAATGTGGCTGGGAAAATTGGGAGAAAAAAAAGAGAATGAAACCCTATACGTATTTATATACTTAAGTGTAAAATTCTAATTTTATTAAATCTTATTGGGTTATCGGTTAATCCGTTAAGAAATTGGGTAAACCGTGGCCCGAACGGATAACCCAATAGTGAAAAAGTACAAAACTGTTACTGAACCGTTAACCCAATAACCCGATATCAATACCCCAATAAGCTTTTTTCGGTTCGGGCTATCGATTATACCTAGGAGTGGCAAACTGGCGGGTCGGGTCAGATATGGTTCGGATCGAAAACGAGTAATGAAAACGAATTAATTATCCGATCTGATCCATATTTAATACGGATAAAATACAGGTTAACCGGCGGATAATATAGGTAACCATATTATCTATGACTTCTTGCATATGGTCACTTTTTGGAGAATTCTTAGTCTCCCCAACTCGAGGAACCCCCAATTTGAGGCTTTTACAAATGTAAAAGTTAAACCCATTGGTTATCCATGGTTACTCATTACTTATCCATTTTCTAAATGGATAATATGGTTCTTATCCATATTTGACCCGCTTTTAAAAAGATTATTATCTAACCCATTTTTAATGAATAATATGGGTGATTAACTATTTTCTTAATTATTTTGCCACCACTAGTTATACCCGATATATGCCCAGCCCTAGCTTTGTAAAACGGGCTACCATCTTTATTTGTTTGAGGCATATCAGACGAACATGCTTTTAAAGTATGAATGCGGCAAATATTCTTGTTCTCTACTTATTCTGGCCGATAGCGGAGCCAAAATTTTATTAAGTGGATTTAAATATGAAAAGATAAGCACAATAATAACCCAAATATATTTAACACCTATTTTTTTTATACATAAAAATTAGTTTTGAATTTGTATGTACAGTCAGACCTCTCTATAACAACATACTTATTTAACAACATATTATTATAAAAGCCAAGTTTTTTTCGAAACCAATTTTCATGTTATTTTATAATATATGTTTTCTATAATAGCACTTTGCTATAACATCTAAAAATATTTAAACAAATTAAACGAGACTGTCATATAGAAGTTTGACTATATATTATAATTTTCTTTGAAAGGAATTCAAATGAACCCCTTGTATCCCTAGCTCCGCCCCTAATTGAGTCGTTAGAGCAATGTGACATTTTTTTTTACCAATGCGAAAAAGGAAATGGTATGAACCAAACACAAGTGAATGGCTCAAAACTAAGACACAACATTAAACTAAATTAGATATAAAATAAAATGTTTGAAATGTTTAAAATTTCTCTCTCGCATACCATGTATCTGACACTACGATGTGGCAATTATTGGTGTAGATTGAGACCATACAACAATTTTCCTTTAATGTTTACTACTGTTGTTCACTAGTGTTAATGTACCTTGTGCATTAATTCATAGGGGTTTGGAATTGACAGTAGTTGGACTTTGGCATTGTGTCTTCGCAAAAAATATGTGGACGTTTCTTTTTTTAGCGGGCCTTATGTCATTTAGGAATATTTGTATCCTGAAAAATTAAATTGAAAAACTAAAATTCAAAACATATCAGCGAATTTTTTAAAACTAGTCCTTTACAATGGCTATCTAGCGTCATTTCTATAATGAAACATGGATATCTAACAAGGAGTGATTCTCTCTATAGTCTTTAGTCGGTCTTACGCGAATCGAATTCTTAATCGAGAGATCTCAATATAAATATCAAACACCTCGTAAAAAACCAAAAATAAAAAATAAAAACTTACCTTGCATAAATTCCTCGTTAATTGGTCAACTTGGCAAACAATGAACGAATTCCGATAGCCAAATCTAAGAATATATTCTAATTCATCGGACAATATTTAGTTGAAGTTAAAAAAAAGTATTTATAAGACTCCCAAATATTTTGTTTCACTTTAACTTCAAAACCTTTTTGTAAAATTAATTTCAATCAAATATTTCCCAAACGCATCACCACTACTCTTCTTTTCATTTTTTTTTTTTGGCTTTCCCTCTTTGCGTATCTTTTTTCTTCCTTTTTTAGTTCTCAAACATAACATTCAAAAGATGCTGTACATGCTGCCATTTTCTCTAATGGGGGCCACAAAAATATTCAAATGTCTAATAAATTTTGGTGACCTAAGTAAGACAAGATCAATATCTACTGACACATTTGTTATTGTACGAAAACCTAAAGTTCCAGGGAATTATATTTTGAAAGCTCCAACTCTTTAACTAATACGTGCTACAAAAATGGAACTTTTTTTTTTTGGGTTTTGTGATCTCAAAAATAAAAACGAGACTCAGAATAGGAGAGTAAAATCATTTGGCCTTGACTTAAATTTCTAATATAAACCCACTAAAATCTCACAAGTGAGATTTGAGGAGAGTAATGTGGACCAGAACAGTGAAAAGGAAGTAATAAACAAATAATAGCTCCAACAAGATAATAGGACAACAGAAGCAAATGACACAACATATGATAACAAAGATTTAGAAATAAGAAAATACAAAAATAGTGTCAGTACTATTAGTAAGAATAATACATCATGTAATAATAAAGAACTAGGTATAGAGAAATATAAGACTAGTACTAATACTAATGGTAAGACTAAGAGAAACTCTCGACTACCTGTCAACCCACAACCCTAACTCTCGACCTTCACATTTTTCTATCGAGGGTCATGTCCTCGGTAAGCTGAGGTAGTGCTATGTCCTACCTAATCACCTCTCCCAAATACTTCTTAGGCATTTCTCTACCCATCCTCTGACCCGCCATGGTCAACCTCTCACACCTCCTAATCGGGGCATCTGTGTCTCTCTACTTCACAAGAGCGAACCATCTCAGCCTCGATTTTTGCAACTTGTCTTCCACAGGAGTCATGCCCACCTTGTCCCTAATAACTTTAATCCTAAATTTATCCTCTCCTATAAATTAAATAAATCAAAAAATAATTATTTCGTAAAATCTTCTAATACTAATATCTCATGTTGGCTCTCTGAGTTCTCCAATTCCCCAAGCATGATGTTCCCGTCCCCATCCTCATTCAAGAGTTTGTGGAAGTATGCCTATTACATGCACCTAATAAACGCCTCTTCCACTGATACTTTGTCTTCCTTCTCTTTGATGCACCTCACTTGGTCCAGGTCCTAAACCTTCCCCTCTCTAACCTTGGCTAACCTGAACAATTTTTGTCAGTGCCTCTGTCCCCAAGTTCCTCATACAACATTCAAATGCTGCAGTGTGACCATTGTGACCGCTAACTTCATCTCTTTCTTTGCCTTCTTATAATACTCTCTATTCGTCCTCTTCTTTTCCTCGTCGATGCTCTCCACTAGCTTCACATTTGCCACTTTCTTGGCTTTCACTTTTCTTTTGACCTCTCCATTCTACCATCATTTCCTTTTGTGGCCCCCCGAGTAACCCTTCGTGACCCCTAACATCCCTCTAGCAGCTTCCTTAATGCAGTCCACTATCGTGGCCCACAACTCGCATCCCCACCCTCATAGCCAACAACTTCTCTCCCAATTCATGAACTTTGTCCTTGACTTAAATTTCTATCTCAATTAATTAAGTTTTTTGAAATAAAATTTAAATATTTTAGAGCTCGGTGTAAGTACGATAAGTTGCAACTTTTATAACTAAATCTATTGAAAAATGTTGTAGTCGTGAAAAAAACTACTCCATTTGACGTGGAGTACCTGTTTCATATAAAATGGATTGAAGAGTTGTTTCAAAATCATATCTTAAAGGGAAAAAAAAAATATTTTAGTTCCTTTGTCATTTCTTTATTCCGATTTTTATTCTCATTTATTATTCAACTTACTATTATTTAACCTTCTATAAGTTAAAATGCAGTTTTAATCACTGTGTTATGCCTTCTATGATGCTCTTTCCCTGTGCGTCAACAAAATCTAATGACTCACGACATCTATTTAGCATATGGCTGTCCAACGGGATGGGTCAGCCCGTCCATCTCGGTCCCGATCTTGGCCCGGCCCACTTAATTCTAAACGGGATGAGCCCATATTCAACGGGACACGGGATGGGATAGGTTGCCCATTTTGTCCCATTTATCCCGTCCCGTCCGCGTGAGTTTTAGTTTTTTTTTTTTTTTGAAAAAGAGCCGTTAGGCAACGACATTCTTTGCAAAACTAGCCATTACCAACGGTTATAAACGGCTTACGCTCTTACTTAATTACTTTATAGCTTGCAATTATATTAAATAAATTACAAGTCTATTATGATTACTAAAATATTTCGTTACAAGTCTTTTGTTTTAATATTTTATAATTCTTTACTTAGTTTCTTTATAATTTATTAAGTTTTAAGTTTATTAATTAAGTTAAAAAACTAGCCGTTACAAACTTTAAAAACTTAATCATTGTCAACTTTAAAAATATAACTGTTGTTATCTATAAAAAATTAGTCGTTGCCAATTTAATGCTTAAATAATTAATTTTTTTTTAAAAGGCCCACAAACCGTCCCATCCCGTCCCGTCCCGTTTGTTAGTGGGAAGGGATGGTAAAAATTGCACGGGGCGCCTTATTTGGACGCTCCCATTTAACCTATACCCATATTTTTAAAATTATTTAACCTATACCTTGATTTTGACAACTTTAGATCCTACGACCTATGCGCTCCTTTCTTCCTCCTCTTCTTTTCCTCTTCTTCTTCTTCTTCTTCTTTTCTCTGTCAAACGTGTTATCCTGTAAGTTACACATGTTATCCTCTCAAACATTAATACATCCCAACACAAAGTACGTAAATAATAAAACAAGAGTTTATATTCAAAACTCGAAGAAGCATCAACTGAAGTTTGGGACTGCAGGGCCAAACTTCAGACATTACCAGGTTAAATTTCGTCTGAAGTTTGCAACTATCATGCCAGGAAAAATTATTTGAAGTTCAAATATAACAAGCTGATTTTGTCTGAAGTTTGCACTTCAAATTAGTCTGAAGTATGCACTACAAACCGAAGAACTTTAGACTAATTAGTCTGAAGTTTGCACTACAAACTGAAGAACTTCAGACTAATTTGTCTGAAGTTTGCACTATGAACTAAAGTTTTTTTGATTGCTTTTGCAAGTTAGGCCAAACTTTAGACAAAAGTATCTGAAATTTACTTTGATAAGTCACACTTCAGGCAAAAAAATCTGAAATTCAAACTTCAGACATAAATTTTTGCTACTTCAGGCCCCGTATGTCTGAAGTTACCCGAAAAGTGGGTACACTTGCAATTTTTTTTGCAAAGCGGGTATAAGTTAAATTGTGAACCAAAAACTAGGTATAGATGCAAATGCTCCGATGGGATGTGCCTACCATTTAGGCCTGTCCCGGCTAAATATCGTCCTGTCCTGATTATTTGGTCCCGTCCCTTCTCGTCCCATTGGCATCATCATTATAATCAGCGATGAATATTTTCTTGTACTTAATATTTATATTAAGCCAATAAATACAAGATTAGATATCTTGTAAATTTATATTTATCATTTAACTATACTATAGTTAAATGACATATAATTTCACTTTGAAATAAAATTATTATTTTCCTTAATTTTATTTTGAATGTCACACCTCCTTTTTCCGGCACCGCGAGGTGCGTAGGGAGTTTTTTCCAATTAAAGGACAGTCGAAACGGGATTGGTTTAATTATTTCAGAGTCGCCACTTGGGAGATTTAGGGTGTCCCAAGTCACCAATTTTAATCCCGAATCGAGGAAAAGAATGACTCTATATTACAGTCTGCGTACCAGAAATCCGGATAAGGAATTCTGTTAACCCGGGAGAAGGTGTTAGGCATTCCCGAGTTCCGTGGTTCTAGCACGGTCGCTCAACTGTTATATTCGGCTTATTTATCTGATTTTTAATACAATTATGAACCATGTGCAAATTTTATCTTTTACCGCTTTATTATTATAATTATTATTTTTTTAGGAATGTGAACATCGCTTAAAACATATCTTTGGATTGTGTCACATGAAATGCACCCACAATACGAAACATATTTTATTTGATGTTTTAGGATTTAGATTTGGGTCGCATGAAATGCGCATCCGAGTTTAAGAAGGTAAAATTAATTAAATCGCGCCTAAAGAGTCTAACGCGTCATTATCTTTTGGGAAGGAAGTGAAATTCACTAAACAATCCATCCCAAATTCTAAGTAATTTTTTTAAAATAATTAAATAAATAAATGAGATTGGAGAATCCTATACATTTGTATTATTTACATCTATTTATTTTTAGCGAAATCCTTTAATAATATCCTTTAATGACTACCTTTTTATTATTACTAAATTTTTTATAAATATAAAATCAATATCTACATTCTTGAAAATGACATATTAAATAGAAGTGAAAAACAAATATTAGCAGAAAGTAATAAAATTATAATCATAGATACAACATGGAATTATCGAAAAGTAAAAAAAAACAAAAAAAAAACTAATTATCCCATAGTTGGATTAAAATTCAAATTATTAGTAAGACTTAAGCTTATTGAAACTAATTATTTACAAATACTGAAAATTGAAAGAAATAAAAATAAAAACTTGAGTACTAAATCATATTTCTAAAAATTTAAACAATTTAACATTAACTAACTTTGTTTTAATTCATCATGTCCTAATACTTGTTTGCAAACTAATTCATGTTATAACTGAAATTGACTACATGATTCGGATTAACTTATCGTTGACGAAAAACCTTATGAATAAGGAACTTAGTTAATTTTTGCCAAACTGATTCAATAACGCCATTTTTACGTTATTTCTTCTATTTTTTATTTAAACAATTTTAATTAATAATCAGGTTTAAATATATTTCCTAATAATCTGGTAAAGACGTTATTTAATATGTCGCTATAATATGCCTGGTTATGCCGATGACAGTGATTTACGGAATAATAATACATGAATAACCTAAATACAATACAAAAAATTAAATTAAACTAAATTAAAAATTTAACACTTCATTCTTCATTTCAGCTTACAAAATGCCAAAATTACAGTTGTGTACCTGATATTGTCAATATAAGAAGAAGAAAGTCAGCAACGTAATACGTAACACAGCAACAGCAACAATAACCAGCAATAACCAGTCAACGAAAATCCCAGTGACAGCTTTGAAAAATTCAAAATAAAATCCAGGAATGCCGAAAATAACGGACAGAAACCAAGGGAAATTTTCAGATTTTTGAAAGGCTAGTTAATCTTCAACCCTTAATTTCTACACCTGTATACCAGAATATTTATCAGGTGTGTACTACTTTCTCTTCTAATTTTCAATTTTTTTTCTTTGTATGTTTTTCTTTTCTTGAGAGTTTCAATTTTTTTCGGAATAAATGTTCAGCTTTTTTTTCAATCTCTTTTTTTTTTCTATCTGTCTTTTTTTTCCTCCTCTGTTGTGTTCAAGACTTCACATATATATATCTCATCCCATAAATCAATTAAAATCAATCCCTTTCTCTACCAAACCCATTATCTTCCCACTCATCCCCATTACATTAAATAAATATATCACACCACCCCATTATATTTTGTCCCCCATGCCTTATTTAAAATAATGCAAGATTCCCCTTTAATTTAAATCTTGTCCCCCCTTTATATTAAATAATCATATCACAACCCACCCCATTTCATTTTGTCCCCCATGCTTCAAATAAACAATTACAAAAATGTACAATTCCTAAACTACCCCTTCCGACCTTACTGAAATTACCAAACTACCCCTGAACGTATTACAAATTTACCAAACTACCCATCAGGTATAACACATCAATTAATCAAACTTAACCAAAATATAGACAATATGATCAATTTCTAACAATGTTCAAACAACAATATGAACACGGATGAACATCATAACAACAATATCATATGAACATGATTTTAACAACATTTCAACAACAAATCACATGAACACAAATTGAACAACCAAGAACAACTAAAATTTGATTGAACAATATTTTAGCAACAAACAATCCTATTTTCGGATTCAACACCAACAACAAACAAAGTATGAAGATTTCTAAATTCAATCATATTGAACTTAAAATCAACTCTAACAATATTACAACAAACAATTCTTATAGTAAACTTAAACAAGATTATGAGACAAATTAAAAAAAAAAAATCATAAGTGATAAACAAGAAATCAAACTATACAAAATTCGGATTCAAGATCATCTAAACAAAGTATGAACATGAGTGAATCTATTTTAACACAACAAACATGACGGATTAAACGATTAAATCAATATATTCCTTTAACACAACTAAATTCTTTAAACAAATAACAAGATCGACGAAGAAACAATTATTAACTTAAACTTGAACTTAACAATACTAACAATTTCTAACAATTCATAAACACATGAAACAAATTGAAGAAATAGTTAATTAAATTTCAATTTGAATCTAACAAACAACAAACTAACAAATATTCACTTAAACAATAATACAAACATGAAATAAACATGAAAACAACTAATTAATCGTTTATTTGAAATCTGAAAAATTAATTTAACAAAACATATGAACAAACTAAAAAAAATTAATTCAAACGATAGACATGAACAAAACAAACATTTGCCGTTTTTAGATTCGAGAAATATCAAAACAAAATACGGATAAAATAAAACTCAAAATCTACCAACCGGATTGAAACGAAGGTGTACGGACTGTTTTGACAGACCTCGATCAAAGCTTGACCAAACGACGACGAACATGAACAAATGAAGCCGCGCCGAAGCAGCAACAGTAGTTGACGCGGCAGAAACGGAGGAAGTAACATCGCTTCACCGTAGAGCTGTTCGACGCACCTGTGCGTGCTCGTCCATGGCGGAGAAGCAGCAGCTCGGAGGAGAAGAAACAGCAGGAAAACGAGCTGAAGAAGCATGGACGCCTCTGGTCGTTTGGACGTGACGACGACGAAGATAACAACGAAGCTATACGCGGCCAGCAGTTCACGTAGCTCGCGACTAGCTATATCGCGTGACAGCAATAGCTCATGCCTGGGCGGTAACCTGGCGACTGGGTTCGTCTGGGATTCTGTCCGGCGATGAGGTCATCGAACAGATGGTCGTTCATGGGACGCAAGGGGGAGGAAGAAGAAGAAAAAAAAACAGCAGCGATGGAGTTTTCTTGAGGTCGTTTATGGAGTTTGAGGTCGTTCATCAGTTCATGGGAGGTCAGCTTGGAGGTGTTTGGTGAGTGTGTGTGTGAGTGTGATGTGGGGATAAAGGGAATGGGAGAGGGGCAGCCATGGTTGGAATGGAGTTTTGAGGAAGAAGAAGGAGAAATGGGGGGGGGGGGCGGATGCTTAGGCATTTTTAGGTTTTTCTTTCTTTTTTTTTGTTTTATTTTGTTTGTAAAATAATAGGGGTGTTGGGTTATGGACTGGGTCGACCCAGTTCGAAATGGACTGGGTCGTAGGGAAGATTGGGCCATTTTTTGGGCCTGTGGCTTGAAGTTGAAGAAGAGGCCTAATTCCGACTTTCTTTATATTTTCGCTTTCTTTTCTTCTTTTATTTTTCTAAAACTAAATTATAAAAATACTTAAACTATTATTAAGAACTAAATTAATCGCAAATTAACTCCTAATAATAATTAACGCACAATTAAGTATTAATTAAGCATAAAATTGTATATTTGGTCATTAAATGCTAAAAATGCAAACGATGCCTATTTTTGTAATTTTTAATTTTTTGTAAACAAATTTAATTAGTAACAATTATAGAATTAAATCCTACATGCAAATGTGACATATTTTTGTATTTTTTATTAATTTAGCAAATAAACATGCATAAACAAATACAAATAATTATTCAAAATGTCACAAAATATCACAAAATGGCACACCAAGAAAATTCATTTTATTTTTGAATTTTTTGGGAGTAATTCTCATATAGGGCAAAAATCACGTGCTTACAGCTGCCCCTCTTTGCCCGGATACACGAAGGGTTTTCGTGCAAAGATAAAGCGAGCGATTTTTTGCCCATCCGAGTACTCCGTGTGAAGCATTTTTTGAAAAAGATTTGACCGAACCTTTGCTTCAAAGGTTTCCTACATATCCTGGGCTAAACAGGAATCAGGTCAATGTAGTTCGGGAAGTCTTGGTAGCTGGGACTACCATGGGACTGCAAAGTTACTGCTGTTGCATGCTACTTTTACTGTTTGCTGACCTCCTTATTACACCATGCTAAAAAAAATAAGAAGCTAGACTAAGCTAGAAATTACAGAATCTTATCTGTTTTCCCCCTTGCTCCGGTTGCCTTGCTTTTTGTCGGTTTGTGTTTCCTCTGGTGCCTTTTTACCAAGACTTCTGGCCCTTGGTTTTTTTTTTTTTTTTTAAATACCAGTTTTCGTCATTTTGTTCGGTCCGCTGGGGACATGGCTTTCTTCATTAAGCTTTTTGGTTGTTCCTCTTGGGACACGATTTTCTTCATCAGATTCATCAAGACGCGTCTTTTCTTTCTTTTGACTCATGCGCTTGAATTTGCGCTGGGACTTCTTGTTGCCACCTTCTGCCTTCCGGTGTTGGGATTTTTATTGTTTCCTGCTGGGGATTCTTGTTGTAACCTTCTGCCTTCCGGTGGGGTTACTGACTTCAAAATCTGCAGTATAAGACTGAAAAGTATTCCTCTCGTTATACAGGTGGGCGCCTGGACATGAAATGAAAATGTATACCCGCAGTATACTGGTGGGCGACCTGGAAATGGAAAAATGAAATGTATGCCCGCATTATACTGGTGGGCGACCTGGAAATGGAAAACTGAAATGTATGCCCGCATAATACTGGTGGGCGACCTAGAATATGGAATGAACAGACAAAATGTATTCCCTCATTATACTGGTGGGCGACCTAGAACTGAAATGTATTCCCGCATTATACTGGGGGGCGACCTAGAACTTAAATGTATTCCCGCATTTTACTGGTGGGCGACCTAGAACTTAAATGTATTCCCGCATTTTACTGGTGGGCGACCTAGAACTTAAATGTATTCCCGCATTTTACTGGTGGGCGACCTAGAACTTAAATGTATTCCCGCATTTTACTGGTGGGCGACCTAGAACTGAAAAGTATTCCCGCATTATACTGGTGGGCGACCTAGAACATGAAATTGAAAACATAATGACATGCCTGCATTTATACTTGTGGGCGACCTAGAATATGGAATGAACAGACAAAATGTATTCCCGCATTATACTGGTGGGCGACCTAGAACTTAAAAGTATTCCCGCATTATACTGGTGGGCGACCTAGAACTTAAATGTATTCCCGCATTTTACTGGTGGGCGACCTAGAACTTAAAAGTATTCCCGCATTATACTGGTGGGCGACCTAGAACTTAAATGTATTCCCGCATTTTACTGGTGGGCGACCTAGAACTGAAAAACTGAAATGTATGCCCGCATTATACTGGTGGGCGACCTAGAACTTAAATGTATTCCCGCATTTTACTGGTGGGTGACCTAGAACTGAAAAGTATTCCCGCATTATACTGGTGGGCGACCTAGAACTGAAAAGTATTCCCGCATTATACTGGTGGGCGACCTAGAACTGAAATGTATTCCCGCATTTTACTGGTGGGCGACCTAGAGCATGAAATGAGAACATAAATGCATACCCGCATTATACTGGTGGGCGACCTAGAACTTAAATGTATTCCCGCATTTTACTGGTGGGTGACCTAGAACTTAAAAGTATTCCCGCATTTTACTGGTGGGCGACCTAGAACTGAAAAGTATTCCCGCATTTTACTGGTGGGCGACCTAGAACTGAAATGTATTCCCGCATTATACTGGTGGGTGACCTAATTGGTAAAGAATAATTTGAATTTGTTTCCTCGATTCTCCGAGAAAATTTCCACTTGTGGCAGAAAATTTTATGCCCCAATTCTGGCGATCTTTCTTATGGCGTATCTTTAGGCCATCATCAACACTTTATTTTCCTGTTCAAATCAAAGAAAATTTAGTTAGTTTTTTTTTTTTTTTTTGAAATATGGCGAATGGTCATGTCACTCCTGAAGGGATGATTGTTCCCTTTCCCTTATTCTTGTTCGGCGTTCTCAAAACTTGTTGGGGATGATGTTATTTGCTGGGGATAGCATTCTACTGGGGATGGTTTTTCCATTTATCCCTTCACCATTTTGTATCTCAAAAATTTCTGGAGGTTATTTTGCCGAAGATGAATTTTCCTTTCTTCCCTTCCCCTTCTGTGTTGTCCGACCACCTCGTAGCTTGGTCGATATTCGGTCGGAGTACTCTGGGGATCGTCTTGGAACTTGGCTTACAATTTCCTCAACATGTTTTTTTTTTCGGCTCTTCCCCGTACTTTCCTTGCCATTTTAGGACAGTATTATTCGGCCTAGCAACCGACGTCTTTTGCCTTATTGCCTTGTCTCTTGCCTGCCCTTTTCACTTTTTATGTTGTACCATTTTGGCAACTGGTAGTAAGCTCTGAAAGACCTTCCTTAAAACATAAATTTCTAGAAAAATTCTTTTAAACAAAGAAATGAAAAGATAGAAAAATGAGAAAATCTTTCTGAACAAAAAAAATGAACTTATCTGGGTGATACAACCGATTCCAATGATCATGTTGTGCATTCCGGATTAATCAACCCAGTCTATTTGTGTCGATCAAACTTTCTGATGTCTTCACTTGCTGGGGATAAATAGGTGCCCAATTCTTCGCAAAATACAGATCTTTTCCGTCAATCTATCTTGTCGCCTTATAGTGCCCTTCGCGGGGTTTTCACTAACAAGGCTCTCTCATTTCTCACAACTCCCGTCGCCTTATGGTGCCTGTGAAGGTTTTCACCGATAAGACTCTCTCATTTTGTATTTCTCAGCTTACGTCGCCTTATGGCGCCTGTGAAGGTTTTCGCCGATAAGACTCTCTCATCTTATTTTCTCAGCTTGGGATTGGAGTGTTGCCGATAAGATTTATCTCTGCCGGGAATTCTTTTGGCTAAAAATTCTTTCAATTCATGATCCTCATTCAGTCAGGGACCGATGTTTTATTCTTGGTTTTCATTTGCCTATCTTAACACCTCTCGGATACTGATCGGGAGGTCTTTTTTGGATATCAATATAGGTTTTAGAAGAAAAGGATATAAAATTCAAAATAACTTTGATGGGTAAAGTATTACAACTCTTGGAATCAAACTCTTTTTTTTCTTTTTTTTTTCAAAATTTAGAAACATAATTTCTGCCCCAGTTTTCTTACTTGGGGATTTTTCTTTTGATTTTTTTTTCTTTTTTTTTATTTTATTACCTTATGACCGAGCCGTGAGGCGCCTACGTATCCTCTTTGAGGAATCAGGTCGAACGTAGTTCACTGACTCCTTTGTTTTCTTGCGACCTTCAAAAAGTTTTTTTTTCATACATTTTTTCATTAATGATTCCAAGAGAGGGGTATAAAAAGATAAGTATGGCTCAAAGGGGTAAAGCAAAGGTTAAAAGTGTTTGGATAGAAGAAAGAATTGCCTCCGTCATTTCATTATCCGATAAGCACTAAGTACAAACAAACAAATAAACAACAAAAGAAATTACACATAATATCTTTTGACTGCATCAGAATTGATAGCCATGTCGACGCATCTTCCTTCAACATCCGTCAGACGTAAAGCGCCATTGGATAATACTCTGGTCACAATATACGGCCCTTGCCAATTCGGGGCGAACTTGCCTTTTGCCTCAATCTGATGTGGGAGGATCCGTTTCAATACTTGTTGCCCTACTTCAAATTTTCTGGGGCGCACCTTCTTATTGTATGCTCTTGCCATTCTCTTTTGATACAACTGGCCATGACATACTGCTGCCAATCTTTTTTCATCCATTAAACTCAGCTGCTCTAGTCGGGTTTTGACCCATTCATCATCGTCAATCCCGGCCTCAGCGATAATTCGAAGGGAAGGAATTTCAACTTCTGCTGGTATTACTGCTTCGGTTCCGTATACCAACAAATAAGGAGTCGCACCTATTGAAGTACGAACAGTAGTGCGGTATCCTAACAACGCAAATGGTAGCTTTTCATGCCATTGTCTGGATCCTTCAATCATTTTCCTCAATATCTTCTTTATATTTTTGTTGGCTGCCTCAACTGCTCCATTCGCCTTGGGCCGATACGGAGTGGAATTACGGTGTGTAATCTTAAACTGTTCACATACTTCTCTCATCAAGTTGCTGTTAAGATTAGCACCATTGTCCGTGATTATTATATTTGGGATCCCAAATCTACAAATGATATGGGAATGGACGAAATCCACCACTGCCTTCTTGGTTACAGACTTAAAAGTTTTGGCTTCAACCCACTTAGTGAAATAATCGATGGCTACCAGAATGAACCTGTGACCGTTCGAAGCTGCCGGCTCGATAGGCCCAATGACATCCATGCCCCATGCTACAAATGGCCATGGTGCGGACATTGTGTGCAATTCCATTGGTGGAGAATGAATCAGATCTCCGTGTATCTGACACTGATGGCATTTTCGTACGAAACTGATACAATCATGCTCCATAGTGAGCCAATAATATCCCGCTCGCAGAATCTTCTTTGCCAACACATATCCGCTCATATGGGGCCCACAGACTCCAGCATGTACCTCTGTCATCACTATCGTGGCTTGACCTGCATCAATACATCTCAGCAATCCCAGATCTGGGGTTCTTTTGTACAACATTCCTCCACTGAGGAAAAATCCATTTGCCAGTCGTCGAATGGCTCTCTTTTGATCTCCGGTTGCCTGCTCCGGGTATATCCCCATCCTGAGGTATTCCTTGATATCATAAAACCATGGCTCGCCATCCATTTCTTCTTCTATTATGTTGCAGTAGGCATGCTGATCACGAACCTGAATATACAATGGGTCAACATGGATTTTGTCTGGATGGTGCAACATCGATGCTAAAATGGCCAAAGCATCGGCAACCTCATTGTGAACTCTCGGGATGTGTCTGAACTCCACTGATCGAAATCGCTTGCTCAAATCGTGCAAACATTGTCGGTATGGTATAAGCTTCAAATCCCGTGTTTCCCATTCACCCTGGATCTGATGTACTAGGAGGTCCGAGTCTCCCAAGACCAAGACGTCCTGAACATCCATGTCTGCAGCCAATCGTAGGCCCAAAATACATGCCTCATATTCAGCCATGTTGTTGGTACAATAGAAACGTAGCTGAGCTGTAACAGGATAGTGATGTCCTGTTTCTGAAATAAGTACTGCTCCTACTCCAACTCCTTTTGCATTAGCAGCCCTGTCAAAGAAAAGCTTCCACCCTGGTTTCTCATTCAGTTCTAACTCCTCTATATGTATCACTTCTTCATCTGGAAAATACGTCCTCAAAGGCTCGTATTCTTCATCAATAGGATTCTCAGCCAAGTGATCGGCCAATGCTTGAGCTTTCATGGCCGTCCTCGTCACATAGACAATGTCGAACTCTGTGAGTAATATCTGCCATTTTGCCAATCTTCCTGTGGGCATAGGCTTCTGGAAAATATACTTTAATGGATCCAGACGTGAAATAAGGTATGTAGTATGTGACGACAGATAATGCTTAAACTTCTGTGCTACCCAAGTTAGAGCACAACATGTCTTCTCAAGTTGGGTGTACTTATTCTCATAGACTGTAAACTTCTTGCTGAGATAATAGATGGCTTGCTCTTTTCTTCCTGTGATGTCGTGTTGACCCAACACGCAACCAAACGAATGATCCAGGACCGTTAGATAAAGGATTAATGGCCTCCCCGACTCAGGTGGAACCAATACAGGTGGATTAGATAAATAACCTTTGATCTGGTCAAATGCCTCCTGACATTCTGCCGTCCATTCTATCGCGGCATTTTTCCTCAACAATCGAAAGATGGGTTCACAAGTTGTTGTGAGCTGAGCGATGAATCTGCTGATATAGTTCAATCTTCCCAACAGACTCATTACTTCTGTTTTATTCCTTGGTGGCGGCAATTCCTGGATGGATTTGATCTTTGACGGATCCAACTCAATGCCTCGCCGACTGACGATAAATCCTAACAGCTTTCCAGATGGAACACCAAATGCACATTTGGCTGGGTTGAGCTTAATGTCGTACCTTCGAAGCCTTTGGAAAAACTTCCTAAGGTCTGCTACGTGGTCTTCCTGACGCTTGGATTTGATGATCACATCATCTACGTACACTTCGATCTCTTTATGTATCATATCATGGAACACAGTAGTCATTGCTCTCATGTACGTTGCCCCAGCGTTCTTCAAACCGAATGGCATTACCCGATAACAATAAGTCCCCCATGGCGTAATGAAAGCTGTTTTCTCTGCATCTTCTTCATCCATCAAAATCTGATGATACCCAGCGTAGCAATCCACAAAGGAGCCGATTTCTTGCCCGGCGCAATTGTCGATCAAGATATGGATATTGGGCAATGGAAAGTTATCCTTTGGGCTTGCCCTGTTCAGATTACGGTAGTCGACGCATACCCTGATCTTCCCATCTTTCTTTGGTACTGGCACTACATTAGCCAACCAATCAGGATATCGAGAGACCCGAATAACCTTTGCTTGCAGCTGCTTGGTTACTTCTTCTTTAATCTTCACACTCATATCTGTCTTGAACTTCCTCAGTTTCTGCTTGACAGGAAGACAGGCCGGGTCAATGGGCAATTTGTGAACCACTATCTTGGTGCTTAAACCCGGCATGTCGTCATATGACCATGCAAAAATATCTTTAAACTCAATGAGTGCTTTGATTAATTCTTCCCTGATGCCAGGCTCAATGTGGATGCTGATTTTGGTTTCTCGGACATTATCCGCATCCCCTAGATTTACAGCCTCGGTGTCATTCAGATTAGGCTTGGGTTTCTCTTCAAATTGGCATAGTTCTCGGTTTATTTCCTCGAAGGCTTTATCCTCATCATATTCAGACTCATAATCGATCTCTTGTATCATTAAATCAGAGTCAGATTGATTTATTAGACTAGGTCGAAGATCCGTCGTGCATGCCATGTCATTAGAACCAGTAAAAAGAGAACTGTTCAGAAAGAGAAAAGAATAAAACAAAATTAAAATGAGACAAGAAAAGAATTTTATTAAAATGCGGGATAACAGGGTTCACACTTTTACAAGATAAAATGAGATTTGGATTACACCCTGAATAATCCGAAAAATAAAAAAGCAAAAATCAAAGCCTACTACCAGGACTCTCCCCGAGTAGGAAGAGGAGTAACCGTCCAATTGTTGGTTTTGGCTTCAGGCCCCATAAACTGTATGTCTGTTCCACTGGAACCCTCTCCGACTTCTACCATATTGACATTAGTGAACAATCTTTCGAAACTCTGATTCAGATCCCCGTCAATCCCAATCAATCGCCCGAGAACTTTCGGGACTGGTGACCCCTTGGCGCTTGCTCTAACAAAAGATCTTGAGAGACGTGGCACAGGTTTGGGAAGAAACCAAATTTTCTTCTTCATTTTCCGAGCTTGTTTTACATCTGCCGCAGTCGGTTTGAACCCCAACCCAAAGGTCTCCAAATTCTTGGGCAAGGAAACAGGTTGAACAATTCCCTGAAGTTCAGCTCCCAAGCCTTTTCCTGGCATAAACCCATTACCTAGCATTTCTGAAACCATCATAACCGTTGCGGAAGCTATCCTAGGATGCTGAATGATTTCACCCTCGGGGATCTTGTTTGCCGACACTGCATCAAAAATCTGGTAGACCCAGGGACCTTTGTCATCATTAGTCTCTATGAAGGGTACAATGGCGCCTCCTACGGTGCACGCAGTGTCCTCGCCGTGCAATACGACCTCTTGTCTATCCCACTCGAACTTGACCATCTGATGCAAGGTGGATGGCACTGCTTTGGCTGCATGGATCCACGGACGTCCCAACAGAAAGTTATAAGATACCGTAGCATCTAATACCTGGAATTCCATGGTAAACTGGACTGGACCGATGGTCAACTCAAGTATAATATCCCCCACGGTGGCTGTTCCATTTCCGTCAAATCCTCGGACGCAAATGCTATTCTTTTGGATTCTTCCGTGGTCGATCTTCAATTGGTTCAGGGTGGATAATGGACAAATATTGGCACTTGAGCCGTTATCCACTAATGCCCGAGTAACTGCCGAATCTTCACATTTGACAGTTAGGTAGAGAGCTTTATTATGCTCCGTGCCCTCCACTGGCAGATCATCATCTGAAAATGTTACCCTGTTCACCTCGAAAATTTTGTTGGCAATCGTTTCCAGGTGATTTACAGAAATTTCATTGGGCACATGAGCTTCATTCAGTATCTTCATCAGGGCCCGACGATGTTCATCCGAATGGATTAATAATGATAGCAGTGAGATCTGGGCCGGTGTTTTCTTCAACTGTTCGACCACGGAGTAATCCTGCACTTTCATCTTCTTTAAGAAATCCTCAGCTTCTTCTTCTGACACAGGTTTCTTTATTGCAGCCGGATTGGGTCTTCTCAACTCCGCCGGAGCAAAACACCGTCCTGATCGAGTCAGTCCCTGCGCCTCACAACTATTCTCCTCCACTTGTTGTCCCTTGTACATCACCACTGCCTTCTCATACTTCCAAGGCACAGCCTTGCTATCAATCATTGGTGTTTGGACTACTGGTTTTATGATGACCAGTTCCCTGCAGACCCCTTTCACAACAACCACGGGTGTAGATGATGCTCCCGTTATTACCAACTTGGCTGGTTCTGGTTTCCTTGTAGCGGCAGATGGATTCTTCCCCAATATCACCACTGGCTTGACATCTTCCCCCTTCAACTGTACCCCTGCTTCCTCATTGATCGATTTTTCTTTTGGAGTGGCACGGATCATCATCACTGTCTGTGGGGGTTTCTTCGGCTCCCCTACTTCGTGCACAAGCTCGATCATGTGGGCTTCAGGGTGCTTTGGCAATGGGTTCTGGTTAATGTTAGGTGCCTCCGGTGCCTGTACCTCGATCTTGTTGGTATCAATAAGATCTTGTATTGCATGTTTCAGCCTCCAACATTTCTCGGTATCATGTCCGGGAGCTCCCGAACAATATTCACATCTTACCGAGTGATCCATATTTTGGGGTAAGGGATTTGGTAATCTAGGCTCAACAGGATTTAATAAACCCAACTGCCTCAATTTGTGGAACAAGGCAATATAAGTTTCCCCCAACTCAGTAAAAGTTCTTTGCCTCTGCAATCTTTCATTTCTGGCGGCCGGATTTCCCCTGAAACCCATCCCTGGAGGGTTCCTGTAGGCTCTTGGTGGTGGATAGGTGTTTTGTGGTGGTGGGTATGTGTTATGTGGAGGTGGGTATGTACTGTGGGGAACCGGCGCGCGCCATTGTGGGCGAACCGGAGGTTGGGTGTATGTCTGGGCTTGATGGACGGTGAAATGTTGTTCTTGTGGTTGGTAGTAGGGTTGTGGAGGGTAATTTGGAATGTGTGGGTAGTTTAGACGATGGGGTCTGGGTTGGTAATGAGGGGAAGGACCTCTAGATCTGGACCAATTGTCGGCCTCTAATGTCGTGACCTCCTCTCTCCTTTTCTTCCCTAGCGCACCTCCCGTGCCGCTCTGAATGGCCTGAGTTGTTGCCTTAATTGCTGAATAACTCAGGATCTTATTGGACTTAAGTCCCTCTTCTATCATACCTCCCATTTTCACAACTTCATTAAATGATTTGCCAACTGACGTCACCAAGTGACCAAAGTAAGTTGGCTCGAGAGTTTGTAAGAAGTAATCCACCATTTCTCCTTCTCTCATTGGGGATCAACTCTGGCTGCCTGTTCTCTCCATCGGAACCCAAATTCCCGGAAGCTCTCTCCGGGTTTCTTCTCGAGCTTTAGCAATGTGAGACGGTCTGGGACTATCTCAAGGTTGTATTGGAAATGTCCTGCGAAAGCCTGTGCTAAGTCATCCCAGGTGTACCACCTGCTCGGATCTTGTCTTGTATACCACTCTAACGCCGACCCGCTCAAACTCTGGCCAAAGTAAGCTATTAATAGCTCATCTTTGCCCCCTGCTCCCCTCATTTTGCTACAAAAACCTCGTAGATGTGCCATAGGATCACCATGCCCTTCGTATAAATCGAACTTGGGCATTTTGAACCCTGCTGGTAATTGAACGTCAGGGAAAGGGCATAGATCCTTGTATGCCACGCTGACTTGGTTACCTAACCCGTGTATGTTCCTGAAGGATTGCTCCAGGCTTTTAAATTTCCGCATCACCTCGTCCTGCTCTGGGCTCTTAGCCGGCTTTTCAATCTCCGCCGGGACCTCAAAGTGGGGATTATAGGTATGTGGCTCGGGTGCTTTGAATGTGAGTTCAGGGGGTAGTATTGTGTATCGTGAGCCTGAAACAGTGGCTCACTAGATGATCTGTGCAATGGGGCTGGGGGAGGTGCCACAAAGACGGGAACATTTGGTGGAGGAGGGTTTTGAGTGGGTGGTGGAGCTTGGGAATCATAAGCCTCTCTTCCCTGATAATAGTGATGGCTTGGGAAACTTGTTGAAGGACCGGGAGAAGGGTATTCCGGCGTGTGTGTTGGTTGGAGGGTAGGAGTAACGGGTAGTTCTTGCCCCTTCTGGGCTCTAGCTAAGGCTATCTGCATTTCATTCATTTCTAGCCTCATTTTTTCCATTTTCTCCAGGGCTTCTTTCAGCATCTGATTGGCCGTTTTTTCTGACTCAACGCTGTTGTCTGACCCAGTCATGCTTTCTAGTATAGGACCTTTTGATCTTGTCTGATAATGGTACGGTGCCAGTACGCTCTAACAACTAACTGATATTGGTATGAAAAAACAACAAACTTGTCAGTGGTAGAGTCTTAACAGATATTGTAATTGCACGTTAGGGGGATGCAATGCTCCTAGGCAGTTAATCATTTCTAACATGCTTTTGCTCCGATCCGCATGCATCATCCCGGCTTATTTTTGCTCTGACAAATATATATTCTTCCTCTTTTTTTTTTTTTCTTTTTAATTACGGTCGAATCCTATAGAGATTGCCTACGTATCGTGACCCCGCACGAATCAGACCAAGCGTAGTTCGTGCCATAAGACCAAATATATATATTTTTTTTTTATATTACTCAAAAATAATGCTATTACAAGCCATCACAGAAAAAACAAAAAATACAGACTTTATATATATATATATATATATATATATATATATATTTTTTTTTTTTTTTTTTTTTTTTTGAGAATGTTTGAAGAAAAGGAAAAAACATATGGGTAGACAACAGACTCGAAAAACAAACAAGTGCAAGATTGAACTAGGGATACATTAAAGCTTTGAATTTTGGTGCCCGCGAGGCATCATTCGGCCTTTCCGCGGGCTTGGGGGCCAGGCTTCTTTGCAAGCTTTTTAGTTCCTCCATGATCTGATGGACATAACCCATGATTGAGGCAAATAGGACATCACGAGGCATCTCTTCACATGTTAGGCACTTTGTGGTGATATAGCGCCCTATATCATTGATCCTACCCCTGATTCTATCCCTCTCTATGCACAGCTGTTCTATCCGTTGATTCTTTAGTCCCAATATTCGAGTATTGTCAATGAGCTGCTCTTGGAACCTCTCCATTTGTTCTTCCATCCGGGCTATCGACTCATGGTAGTGTTCTCTATATGTTCTAGCATCCTGGGCTTGTTTGAGGACCCGATTATTGAGAATGGAGTTTATCTCTCTCAATGTCGCGACACTCATTTCATAGTCCCTTTTTACTTTCCATAGGTGCTCTCTCCGTGATGTTGTAACTGTAGCCCACCTGACCCGCATTCTTGTTATACAAGCCTGGGATATCTCCAAGTCTTCTCGGCTTTGGCTGACTTGATTTCTCAATTCCGCTATCAACCTTTCATCAGATCGACGTTTCTGTCGGTCGCTATCACTCTTACTGACTTGGCGAATTCGGGCTTTCAGTGCCTGGTTTTCTTTGGCTAATTTGTTCTTCTCACCCTGCTCTGAGGCTACCTGAACGTTGTTTTCAAACATAAGTCTTTCAATTTGTCGCTTCAGCTTCCCGATTTCAACCCGGTAGCCTTCCTCTCTCTCTAACCAGCCCCACTGTTCCTGCGAATCATCCGTAAATTGTTGGACGTGAGCTCTTTTGGCAGGCCTCTGACGAATCTGGAACCTTTTCCCGAACCAAACATCGTATTTTGGGTCTACCTCACCCTTAGCCAGCTCTCGAACCATAGTCTTGGGTTCAAGGAATCTACATTCGTGCCACAACTTTCTAATTTTTCCTTCGGGGAACACGACTCCTGGACTCAACTCAATGGCGTGCTTGCTTAGATCCTCATCAGTGGGAATTACCTGAAATCTTCCTAGTTGGCGCAGTACCCGATGAGGAGCATATGGTTGGATGCTACGAAGTCCCATCAAAAGAACATGACATTCCTCGGCCGCCATGTATATTACCTCAGTATCATTCAACCACCCAAATGCCCATTCAACTTGGTCGGCTGTTGTTGACCTCAATTGTGCAAGCCATGCTTCGACGCCTTCGGGAAATATGACGCCTGTCATTCGTTTCTCAAAGCCGCTAATGCAGTTTTTCTCAGTCAACCCGTGGTTCATGTATCCCATTCGGTGATGGAGGTGTTCTTGCATCCACAACTGGAGTAACAGATTGCATCCCTGAAAGAACTTGCCTCCTTCTCGGCATATAGTTAAAGCTCGGTAGATTTCAGACAAAATCAAAGGAACCACAGTACTGTCGGTTCTTTTGATTGCAACATCGGCCATCCCTACAAGGCCTATCTCTATTTTTTTATCTTTGCGGGGACAGACCACAATTCCCAGAAATGCTGTGATAAATGCCAAAGTACGTCTTGCTTCCCACCTGATTCTGTTCCCAGTGTGAGTTAATCCGAGGTTTGGTTCTTCCAAACCCTGAGGAATTCCGTACCGTTGATACAAGAATTGGAGAGTACAACATCCCTTCGACAAATCATCATTCTGTACCTTCCGACTAATGCTTAGTAAATCCAAGAACGCGTGCGGAGATACTGGTCTTGGTGAAAGTAAATACTGCCCTCTTAGTTTCCCATTCAACCCCGCATATCCGGCGACTTCCTCTAGTGTAGGTGAAAGTTCAAAGTCAGCAAAACGAAACACGTTGCGTGTTGGGTCCCAGAACGGTATTAGAGCCTCGATGATATCTGTCCTTGGCTTGATATTCAACAGATCGACAAAACCTCCCAAAACTCTTTCCACTATCTTTATACTATCCTTTCCCATATCATTCCACCACATGTGGAGTTGCGAAGGGACCTCGCTACACACTGAGAATGGTTCATTTTGACTTGTGCTCATCCTGCACATTTATTATAGTGATTAAAGAAGGAAAAACTTTTATTTGACTTAAAAACTATCTATATTCTAAAGAAATATTTTTTTTGGATTTTAATAATTTTTTTTTCTTGAAAAAAAACTTTTAAGGAGAAAGGAAATATTTTTGAACCAATATTCTGAATTTATGAAAGAAATACTACAGAAAAAATATTTTTGAATTTTATTTTGAATATCTTTTAAACAAATAATTGGGATTTTGAGATTAAAAGGAAATATATATATTTTTTTTTTAAAAAAAAAAAAATTGAGGTCTAAAAGAAAAACTTTCTAAAGAAGTGAGTAATGTTAAATATTTTTGGATTTTTTTTTGAATATGGTGAGCCGAAACCAAAGAGGTTTGCCTCTGATCTCACATCCGGTGAGAATCATACCCGCGTAGTTCAGGCTATAAACTAACTAATTTTTTTTTTTTTTTTTGAAAACAAACAAATTTTTCCACTTCCTTTTATAAAAAAAAACTATTTTCATTTTTCATTTTTTTTTTAAATAAAGCAAATTAAAATAGAAGACTTATTCCTACACACTTTCTGCTTTCTAGGCAAACCAACAATTCTAAAAGTAAAAATATATATATGTTTTTTTTTAAAAAAAATTCGGCAGTACTTCGACAGTACTTGGACACTGATTTTTTCTAAATTAATCAAATAACTTTTACTTGCTATTTTTATTTTATTTTACTTTTTACACTCCCGAGACTCAGAAGCCGGTCAACATGCAAGACCGAGCAAATAAATGCACATAAAACAAATAATATGCATCAGGATGGTCATTTTCATTTTTGGTGCACCTGTCCTAGACAGACTCAACCCCTGTGTTGAGCCTCCAAAGTCAGATGCACGTGATGCAAACAAACGTTCCTACTAGGGATCCGACATGTGGTTTTGTTATACTAGGTTCAGAACCTGGGTGTTTGTTCTAGACCTGGCTTACCCGAGCGGACAGCTCGAGCCGAGGGGGTAGCGTACCGGGAATACAGAAGCTTCACCGGCTTAGCAACTTGTCCGAACCTCGTTCTAAATTGGGATTTGACACTATACAGAAAAGAAGTCGTACGAAGTACACCCTTCTTCATGATTTAGAAGACTCAGAGAGGAGATGGGTTTCGGCACAGTTTATACACAGTTCACGTAATATCAAAGCGGTAAAAGCAGCATTTAGCACATTAGGCTCAATCATGTAAAAATCAGATAAAACCAAATATAACAATTTATATGAGCTCGAATTTCTAACCCTGAACCACTGGTTCTGGGTTAAGTCCCCAGCAGAGTCGCCAGAGCTGTCACACCTCCTTTTTCCGGCACCGCGAGGTGCGTAGGGAGTTTTTTCCAATTAAAGGACAGTCGAAACGGGATTGGTTTAATTATTTCAGAGTCGCCACTTGGGAGATTTAGGGTGTCCCAAGTCACCAATTTTAATCCCGAATCGAGGAAAAGAATGACTCTATATTACAGTCTGCGTACCAGAAATCCGGATAAGGAATTCTGTTAACCCGGGAGAAGGTGTTAGGCATTCCCGAGTTCCGTGGTTCTAGCACGGTCGCTCAACTGTTATATTCGGCTTATTTATCTGATTTTTAATACAATTATGAACCATGTGCAAATTTTATCTTTTACCGCTTTATTATTATAATTATTATTTTTTTAGGAATGTGAACATCGCTTAAAACATATCTTTGGATTGTGTCACATGAAATGCACCCACAATACGAAACATATTTTATTTGATGTTTTAGGATTTAGATTTGGGTCGCATGAAATGCGCATCCGAGTTTAAGAAGGTAAAATTAATTAAATCGCGCCTAAAGAGTCTAACGCGTCATTATCTTTTGGGAAGGAAGTGAAATTCACTAAACAATCCATCCCAAATTCTAAGTAATTTTTTTAAAATAATTAAATAAATAAATGAGATTGGAGAATCCTATACATTTGTATTATTTACATCTATTTATTTTTAGCGAAATCCTTTAATAATATCCTTTAATGACTACCTTTTTATTATTACTAAATTTTTTATAAATATAAAATCAATATCTACATTCTTGAAAATGACATATTAAATAGAAGTGAAAAACAAATATTAGCAGAAAGTAATAAAATTATAATCATAGATACAACATGGAATTATCGAAAAGTAAAAAAAAACAAAAAAAAAACTAATTATCCCATAGTTGGATTAAAATTCAAATTATTAGTAAGACTTAAGCTTATTGAAACTAATTATTTACAAATACTGAAAATTGAAAGAAATAAAAATAAAAACTTGAGTACTAAATCATATTTCTAAAAATTTAAACAATTTAACATTAACTAACTTTGTTTTAATTCATCATGTCCTAATACTTGTTTGCAAACTAATTCATGTTATAACTGAAATTGACTACATGATTCGGATTAACTTATCGTTGACGAAAAACCTTATGAATAAGGAACTTAGTTAATTTTTGCCAAACTGATTCAATAACGCCATTTTTACGTTATTTCTTCTATTTTTTTTATTTAAACAATTTTAATTAATAATCAGGTTTAAATATATTTCCTAATAATCTGGTAAAGACGTTATTTAATATGTCGCTATAATATGCCTGGTTATGCCGATGACAGTGATTTACGGAATAATAATACATGAATAACCTAAATACAATACAAAAAATTAAATTAAACTAAATTAAAAATTTAACACTTCATTCTTCATTTCAGCTTACAAAATGCCAAAATTACAGTTGTGTACCTGATATTGTCAATATAAGAAGAAGAAAGTCAGCAACGTAATACGTAACACAGCAACAGCAACAATAACCAGCAATAACCAGTCAACGAAAATCCCAGTGACAGCTTTGAAAAATTCAAAATAAAATCCAGGAATGCCGAAAATAACGGACAGAAACCAAGGGAAATTTTCAGATTTTTGAAAGGCTAGTTAATCTTCAACCCTTAATTTCTACACCTGTATACCAGAATATTTATCAGGTGTGTACTACTTTCTCTTCTAATTTTCAATTTTTTTTTCTTTGTATGTTTTTCTTTTCTTGAGAGTTTCAATTTTTTTTCGGAATAAATGTTCAGCTTTTTTTTCAATCTCTTTTTTTTTTCTATCTGTCTTTTTTTTCCTCCTCTGTTGTGTTCAAGACTTCACATATATATATCTCATCCCATAAATCAATTAAAATCAATCCCTTTCTCTACCAAACCCATTATCTTCCCACTCATCCCCATTACATTAAATAAATATATCACACCACCCCATTATATTTTGTCCCCCATGCCTTATTTAAAATAATGCAAGATTCCCCTTTAATTTAAATCTTGTCCCCCCTTTATATTAAATAATCATATCACAACCCACCCCATTTCATTTTGTCCCCCATGCTTCAAATAAACAATTACAAAAATGTACAATTCCTAAACTACCCCTTCCGACCTTACTGAAATTACCAAACTACCCCTGAACGTATTACAAATTTACCAAACTACCCATCAGGTATAACACATCAATTAATCAAACTTAACCAAAATATAGACAATATGATCAATTTCTAACAATGTTCAAACAACAATATGAACACGGATGAACATCATAACAACAATATCATATGAACATGATTTTAACAACATTTCAACAACAAATCACATGAACACAAATTGAACAACCAAGAACAACTAAAATTTGATTGAACAATATTTTAGCAACAAACAATCCTATTTTCGGATTCAACACCAACAACAAACAAAGTATGAAGATTTCTAAATTCAATCATATTGAACTTAAAATCAACTCTAACAACATTACAACAAACAATTCTTATAGTAAACTTAAACAAGATTATGAGACAAATTAAAAAAAAAAAAATCATAAGTGATAAACAAGAAATCAAACTATACAAAATTCGGATTCAAGATCATCTAAACAAAGTATGAACATGAGTGAATCTATTTTAACACAACAAACATGACGGATTAAACGATTAAATCAATATATTCCTTTAACACAACTAAATTCTTTAAACAAATAACAAGATCGACGAAGAAACAATTATTAACTTAAACTTGAACTTAACAATACTAACAATTTCTAACAATTCATAAACACATGAAACAAATTGAAGAAATAGTTAATTAAATTTCAATTTGAATCTAACAAACAACAAACTAACAAATATTCACTTAAACAATAATACAAACATGAAATAAACATGAAAACAACTAATTAATCGTTTATTTGAAATCTGAAAAATTAATTTAACAAAACATATGAACAAACTAAAAAAATTAATTCAAACGATAGACATGAACAAAACAAACATTTGCCGTTTTTAGATTCGAGAAATATCAAAACAAAATACGGATAAAATAAAACTCAAAATCTACCAACCGGATTGAAACGAAGGTGTACGGACTGTTTTGACAGACCTCGATCAAAGCTTGACCAAACGACGACGAACATGAACAAATGAAGCCGCGCCGAAGCAGCAACAGTAGTTGACGCGGCAGAAACGGAGGAAGTAACATCGCTTCACCGTAGAGCTGTTCGACGCACCTGTGCGTGCTCGTCCATGGCGGAGAAGCAGCAGCTCGGAGGAGAAGAAACAGCAGGAAAACGAGCTGAAGAAGCATGGACGCCTCTGGTCGTTTGGACGTGACGACGACGAAGATAACAACGAAGCTATACGCGGCCAGCAGTTCACGTAGCTCGCGACTAGCTATATCGCGTGACAGCAATAGCTCATGCCTGGGCGGTAACCTGGCGACTGGGTTCGTCTGGGATTCTGTCCGGCGATGAGGTCATCGAACAGATGGTCGTTCATGGGACGCAAGGGGGAGGAAGAAGAAGAAAAAAAAACAGCAGCGATGGAGTTTTCTTGAGGTCGTTTATGGAGTTTGAGGTCGTTCATCAGTTCATGGGAGGTCAGCTTGGAGGTGTTTGGTGAGTGTGTGTGTGAGTGTGATGTGGGGATAAAGGGAATGGGAGAGGGGCAGCCATGGTTGGAATGGAGTTTTGAGGAAGAAGAAGGAGAAATGGGGGGGGGGGGGGGGGATGCTTAGGCGTTTTTAGGGTTTTTCTTTTTTTTTTGTTTTATTTTGTTTGTAAAATAATAGGGGTGTTGGGTTATGGACTGGGTCGACCCAGTTCGAAATGGACTGGGTCGTAGGGAAGATTGGGCCATTTTTTGGGCCTGTGGCTTGAAGTTGAAGAAGAGGCCTAATTCCGACTTTCTTTATATTTTCGCTTTCTTTTCTTCTTTTATTTTTCTAAAACTAAATTATAAAAATACTTAAACTATTATTAAGAACTAAATTAATCGCAAATTAACTCCTAATAATAATTAACGCACAATTAAGTATTAATTAAGCATAAAATTGTATATTTGGTCATTAAATGCTAAAAATGCAAACGATGCCTATTTTTGTAATTTTTAATTTTTTGTAAACAAATTTAATTAGTAACAATTATAGAATTAAATCCTACATGCAAATGTGACATATTTTTGTATTTTTTATTAATTTAGCAAATAAACATGCATAAACAAATACAAATAATTATTCAAAATGTCACAAAATATCACAAAATGGCACACCAAGAAAATTCATTTTATTTTTGAATTTTTTGGGAGTAATTCTCATATAGGGCAAAAATCACGTGCTTACATTGAATTGGAGAGTTTTGGATGTATTGAAAATGTCATGTACTAATCCTCATTTGTCTTCTACATGATTATTGATTACATCTCCTAACAACCACCATTATTAGCTTGTCATTTCAATCTTTTAGAAATTTTCGCACATGTTAATTGATTTTAAGGCATTCAAAACTTGATAATCAAAATTTAATATTTGTTAAGCTTAAACCCCTTTTCAGATGAATTATCACTCTTTTATTTTGGCGTAAAGTGAAATATCATTCTTTCATTTTAATATAGTAATTCAAACGATCCCAATTTAAAATCTAGCCCAGAATCATCAAATTAGAGTAGGGTTTTACCTCAATTAGTTTTCAAAGAATGCATGATTTTAAGAATATTACGGTCAAACTTCTTTATAACAGACATCCTTTATAACACCATTTTGATATAATAGCCACGTTTTCTTTGCAACCAAATTTTTATATTATGTTATAATATATATTCTATATAACAACAATTCATGATAACAACAAAAAATGTCGGAACAGAAAGGCTGTTATAGAGATGTTTGACTATATATTTAAGAAATGTGAATCAAAATGGCGAGGACGTGTCAGTGATAATTAGGGATTTAAAGAGGTGATTAATTGGGATTTGTGGGTTAAAGGTGATCCAAGAAAATGTTTTAATAATAATCAAGCATTATCATCTTGTTTATTTAGTACTAATAACAATGCATTATCCACTCATAAAGTAAACATAATGTGGGTGGAATCGGTTAACAACATTGTCTCCTGTCCTATATTTCTCATGACAAAAAATCTCAGGATTCTCTGTGATTAATCATAGTTTCAGACCAAAAATGTTTAGAAAAAGAAAAATATAAAAATACGAAAAGTATAAAAATTGTTCATTCAGATTCAGCTACATGACGAAAAGTAGATATTCTTAGTATTAACAAATTTATTAGTTCCAACCAAGCCCATTTGTTATTATTGTTATCAACTAATTATTTTTATAATTAACTTATGTGAGGAGTTCTTTTTTCTGTTTTCTATTTCCTTTTGAGATAACGTCATCGTTGATGATAAAGGTAAATGCAAAGTAAAGATTAATTAGTACTTAATTAATTAGGATTAGGACCTACAAGCATTAGCTAATCACACATATTAAATGAGAAAAACGTTCGGTGGCCTGTTTTGTTGTTCTTTTGATGGTTAACGTTTCTAATTGTGATTAGTTGAAGCATAATTAGCACTTAATTATTCTAACATGAGATGATCTTGCAATTTAATAAGCATTATCTACTGCTAGTTGTTTAATTATCAAGTGATGCTCCCTATCATAAATAAAGATATAATTTTTTTTAAAAAAAAAGATAAAAAGGTTGCTTATTCTTCATTCTTCCTAATTCTCGTGGCAAATTTTCTCTTGCTACTACTTATGATAACATCCGGTATCGTATGAATTGTGGTGTTGTGATAAGTATTCCTTCATCTTTAACTAGAAATTTTCGATTCGAGCTTTAAGTGTGAAGTCGTTTTTGTTATAGAGCGCTTTAATCCTAATATGGGACTTTCCTATGCGAATCCAAATTTGGATTGGGGCCTAATACGAGGAACGAACAATAACAACAACAATAAAACCAATGTAATCTCACCAGTGGAGACTGGATAGGGGCGGACCTATGACATAGACAATAGGGTCACCGACAACCATAAAGTTGTGTAATAAATTATATGTGTGTGTGTTTTTAAAAATAGTGATATATTAGTAGTAGCACCTTATATACAAAACAAATTTTGGTAGAATACAAATGTATACCCGCGACCTTCAAATTTTGGGTCCGTCTCTGAATCTGAAGACTGGAAAGGATAATATGTGCGCAATCTTATCCTTGCCTTGTGCAAGTAGAAAGTCTATTTTGGATAGATCGCGACTTAGTCCAACATAGTAACAAACATCAAATGAAAACTTTTTTTTTTCTTTTGTTTTTTAAATGAACCTGCAATGTATCAAAAGCTCAGTACACGAAATAAGTGTCAATTGGCATTCCAAAGCTTCACAATGGAGGCCTAGAAAAACAGACACAAAACTAGCTAAGAGTCAGTGGTCCCCTTCTGATATATTGATGAAAAACTTTCATCATTATCACCAATTACAAAAATCTTGCAAACAAGAAACTAAGCCGGAAATTATAATTTTTTATAAAAAAAAGTAATATTTGAAATTAAGTTGAAAAATGATATTTGTAATTTAAAATTATGTTTTGATATGTATTTCACTTGAAAAATATTTCAATTTTGTGAATGAGGAATTTTTATTTTTTTTTTGAAAATTTGAATTTGAAAAACTCATTTTCGAGAATTCCCAAAAAATTACAAAATTTCATGGAAACAAATATTTTTGATTTTTTTTTGAATTTTTTTATAGACGAACGAGGCCTAAAATCGATAATCTATTACTTAAAAATTTATACACCCATACCTTTTGTGATTGCGATGGATTTAGAATTTAAACGTTATGGATTCTGAATTGAAAGAACGAGTTTTCAAATGTATACGTAATTTTATTTAAACTTATTCTTCATGCGTATATATATATGATTCGATCCCAAAACATTAGATCGTGGCGAACTCTCAAATGTACACGTAATTTTATGTATACTTATTTTTCACACGTATATATATGATTCGATTCCAAAACATTAGGTCGTGTCGAACTTTCAAATGTACACATAATTTTATGTATATTTATTTTTCACTCGTATATATATGATTCGATCCCAAAACATTAGGTTGTGTCGAACTTTCAAATGTATACGTAATTTTATGTATACTTATTTTTCACACGTATATATATGATTCGATTTCAAAACATTAAGTTGTGGCGAACTTTCAAATGTATACGTAATTTTATGTATACTTATTTTTCACACGTATATATATGATTCGATTCCAAAACATTAGGCCGTGTCGAACTTTCAAATGTATACGTAATTTTATGTATACTTATTTTTCACACGTATATATATGATTCGATTTCAAAACATTAAGTTGTGGCGAACTTTCAAATGTATACGTAATTTTATGTATACTTATTTTTCACACGTATATATATGATTCGATTCCAAAACATTAGGCCGTGGCGAACTTTCAAATGTATACGTAATTTTATGTATACTTATTTTTCACACGTATATATATGATTCGATTCCAAAACATTAGGCCGTGTCGAACTTTCAAATGTATACGTAATTTTATGTATACTTATTTTTCACACGTATATATATGATTCGATTTCAAAACATTAAGTTGTGGCGAACTTTCAAATGTATACGTAATTTTATGTATACTTATTTTTCACACGTATATATATGATTCGATTCCAAAACATTAGGTCGTGTCGAACTTTCAAATGTACACATAATTTTATGTATATTTATTTTTCACTCGTATATATATGATTCGATCCCAAAACATTAGGTTGTGGCGAACTTTCGAACCCATTGTTGGATTTAAAAAAGACAGGTTATGAGCATTGATCATCAAGTTGAAACCATGCTCAATTCTTGTTTGTGGACTTGTGGTCCTTCTCTTATTGCTTGTACAAATGGGGCTTTTGCATTTTGGGGACCTCTTTTTCTTTCAATGACTTTGTTTTAGCAAAGTGTCAGTGGTCCCTTTTTGTTGTACTTGTGAAATCTTATCCCTTTATCATCACCATGAAACATCTTTTTAGCTCAATGGACCACTCCTTCTACTCCAACCTAATAGAAGCATGATTTTGTGTAATAGGTAATTTCCTTATCAAAATATGAAATGACATCAACTACTTTTTTGCATGAATCATTGTTGTTCACAATATTAGCTACATTCATTCTCTCCAAATTAGCCAATTATGCAAAATGAAAATATTTGGCATCTACGGCTAAATTTGATATTCAAATCCATCTTTTAGTTATAAATTGCGGGTTCAAGTTGCAAAAGCAGCTACTAAGGCTTGTATTAGAATAGATTGTCTACATCAAATTCCTTGGGAGACGTGCCGTTTCACTGACCCTGTGTGAATGCAGGTTGCTTTGTGCACCGGGATGCCTTTTTAAATCGATCTTCTTTATTTAGTAGTGTTTGGACTAAAATTATAATTTTCGAAAAAAAAAATAGTATTTTGAGTTAAGTTGAAAAATGGGAGTATTTGGAATTTAAATTTATATTTGGATATGCATTTCACTTGAAAAAATATTGCAGTTTTGTGAGATAGGAAAAAAAAATTGAAAATTTTGAAAAAGTGGTCTTTTTGGAAAACTTATTTTCGCTTTTTTTTTTTCCTCAAAAACTTGCAAAATTTCATGGAGAAACATATTTTTGAAAAAAAATTCAAAAAAAAGGAAAAATTTATTATGGACAAACGGGTTCTTAATCATTCATTGTTCGAAATTCACTTATTCAACTAATTTAAATTTAGGTCCGGTAGGCCTACTAAGGGAAGTAAAACATTTCCTACTAAGAAATTCTCCATTTGCAGAACTCGAACTTACTTATTGTAAAAGTTATTATCCGTATTTAAAATTCAAATTTTTTTCTCAAGTCCAATTAGAATTTAAGATATGTGAAAAAACTTGATCCATAATTTTAAGTGGTGTGAAGAAGAAAAATGGAATATGAACATTGTATTGTCCATTGGTCAATCACGTGTGAGAAAAGAATATGCTTTTGATAAAAGTTCGCATGAATCTTAGCAGCAGTGAAGTTGACTTTGTCAACTTAAAATTCAGATGCTTTGACATTGGCTTACCTCATTAACCTTTTTAATAATGTAGGGTAGGGAGATTGCTTTGCTTTTTTTTTTTTTTTAATCTATGAAATAACTATTAATTAGCTAGTAATTTCGTACAAATAATAAGTAATCCATTATAAAAGGTTAAACTACATTGATAATGCAAAAAATATTTACACTGTTAATTTTTGTATATAACTAAAATCTTCTTCTTCTTTTTTCATGTCTTACCAACTCCAATTCTACCTCTCAATTTTTTTTTAGGAATTCATGAAAGTACAACTTGTGACTGACTTTGGTATATTTTGTCAAGGGCTTCAGTAACGGGGGGCAGCATCTATAGGCCAGATGAGTAGAAGAATCCTATGGTCTGGTCCATTACTATAGGCCCAAATGACCTATGGACATTCCCCGGTCAAATTTAATGTTTACTTTTTCTAACCGGTATACATACATTACATATATTATACATGAATTATACATATATTGTATATCCAATAGCTATTTTTAGTTTAAAAAATTAAATGGGTGGCTATTTGAGTTAACCCCCACACACACACCTCCCACACCTGTGCTAGTGGTTATTGTTGTGTACACACTTCTCTTTCACTTTTCATAGTACCGAGCCTTTCTTACGTGTTACTGTTATTGTTTTTCATCTATTTTCTGGTACTTATGATGTTGTTATTATTTCTAAGCTTTTTATTGTTGGTACTGATATATTGTCTTTTTCGTCTGCTTGAGCCGAGGGTCTATCGGAAACAGCCTCTCTACCCCCTTGGGGTAGGGGTAAGGTCTGCGTACACTCTACCCTCCCCAAATCCCACTTGTGAGATTTTACTGGGAGAAATTTAAAATAGCCATATTTACAACAGGTCATTCAAAAATAGCCACAGTTTCAAAAGTAATCAAAATTTAGCCACTTTTCATGTAAAGATAAATCTGAGCGAAAACACTATTCAAAACCCGGAAAATACGCCCGTATATTATATTGGAGTTCCAGCATAAGTATGCTTGAACTCCAACATATTATACGAGAGTTCCAGGATAACTATGCTGGAACTCCAGCATAATATGTTGGAGTTCCAGCATAAGTACACTAGAACTCCAGCATAATATACGGGAGTTCCAACAAGTATAAATGTCCAGTATAATATACTGGAGTTTGGAGCACCAGTGCTCCAGTCTCCCGTATATTATACAAGAGTCAGCAAAGTATACCGGTCCAGCATAATATGCTGGAGTTCGTACACAGATGCACCGAACTCCCGTATATTATACGGGACCGGTCTCTGTTGCAGCAAAATAGTGGCTATTTTTTATTGACTTCGTAAACGGTGACTATTTTTTATTAACCAGTCCGAAAACTGGCTATACCGTGCTATTTTGACGATTTTATTGGATTGTTGTTGTTGCTGTTTGTATAGACTACCTCATTCTTTATTCTATTCTATTTTCGGAAAAGAAAGAAGGGTGGCTCAACTTATTAGCTAGAGTCGGTGGCGGAACCCGTTGACACAATACAAGGTGATAAAGCTTGTCGTCCCCCAAAAAATCGACATTGTAGTGTTAATGGGTGCATGCCACGCACTTCAGAATTACGTGTATAGAAGAAAATATATTAAGCTCATTGGCCTCTTTCTAGTTTGATTCCAACATTATCCCTAATCGTACAGACTTCTCAACATAAAAACTGTGCTTTATGTGAATCCTCTTCTCTCAAATGTAACATACAGAAAAGAGAATCCTGTACAAGTCATGGTAATATAACAAAGTGTATGGAAATAAAATGAGGAATGTGAAGAGATGTTGACATATCAAGGTAAGCTAGGCGAAAGTGTAGGCTTTGCCACTTTGAGTTCTCCACAGTCACTGATGTAAACAGTCTTTTGTGGTTTATTCCAGATTGCGCGAGCAGTTTTTGCTCTTCCATCTCCAAGAAGCTCGGCAAAACCATTATACTGTCGAATATTTTCGGATGGTTTATAAGTGGGAATGGCAGCTATAGTTGTCACAATATCCATACCTGCAGTACAGTCCAAGAAATAGAAAAAAAGAGTGAGCTTTTGATATGAATAGATGGATACTGTTTAAGCATGTAAGTTTCATGTTAGTAACTATGCAGAAAATGGTATTAGTATACAAAAGTAGTGGCATGTCACTTTAAGTAATGCAGTATCTTCGCTGCGCGAGCGAGCGCACACACACACACACACACATATATATATCAGACCTATATAGGGAACGGACCAATCTTTTTCTTTCATTTATCCCTCTAGGATAGTGGCGAAGCCAAAAATTCAATAATTTTGAACACCCTTTGCAAGTGGGCTATTGAAGGGGGTACAAAGTCAATTTTTTTAATCAATAGCTAGTAATGTTTTACCCCATACACAGTATAATTTTTTGATTAAGGGTATTCAGTTGAACACCCTTGGCCACACATAGCTTCGCCCGTGCTCCAGGAGCATAGTGTCTTTTTGTACCATCCCAAAGATTCCTTTCTTTAGTTTTATTTTTTCATATGGAATCCCATCCCCAGGGGCCAATAATAGTATTTCCCTCCTTTCCCACTTGATGACTCGAACTCCCAACCTCATGATTGGAGGCGAAGGGTCCTTCCACTAGGCTGACCCTCTCCTCTTGTTTCGCTCATTGAGCAATGAATGTAAACCTTGAAGAAAATAAGTTGGACGCATAGCTTTTCACTGTTCACAGATATGAGTTTAGCGCACTTCACAGCATGTTTAAAGCGGAAGCTTTTACATTGAATCCTCGCATAATTTCTAGTCCTATTTTTCTCTCTACAAGACACAGTTGACAAATTTAACAGAGAGCAAGACGTGATCCCTGCCTAAAGCTGACAATTAGACGTCTCAAGCAATGCCACAGCAATATTTACTGCACAACAACAGAGCAAAGCAAGCAAACAGAGAGATGAATTGACTTAGATTGTGGCGAACAAGTTCTAATATTATCAGGCACAAAACCAATCAGCAAAATTTGGCCTATGCTGAAGGTCTTCACAGTCGGTGTTTGTAATATCTAGTTTTCAAATTGACTCCGAAAAAGTTCCTGTTTGCCTTAACTATTGGGAAAGAGAAATCTCGATTTATGCATTTTCTTTTTCTTTTAACTTATTCTTACACATCATGTTTGTTCCTTCGACTTTTCTACCTATTTTGGCCTGGCCGAATGCATCCCATATTAACCAGCAAGAAAGCATGTAACTTGACACAACATTTCCTAATAAACAAGTCCTAGTTGCGCACCAGATGTGCACTTTGTATCAAAGCACACAAACCTAAACACCCGAGAGTGTCTTACTGTGCTAATTCCCGCAGGAGACTTGACAAGTCGAGGTAAACCTCAAACTTCTCGTACAGTCTTGATCAACTCAGTAAAAGCTGGCTATCACATAATTGGCTGCTGTATGATATGTTGTATGGACCTTCTGCAAGTCAATTAGCATCTAATGCAGCATTTTCACCAGCAATCCAAGAAACTAATTATGCACACATCCCGTCCCATTTTTCCATTTTAGAAGACTTTCTTAAAAGAACGTAAGGTTCAGAGGCGCCTCTGCTACTGGTTTGATGATGACTTAACGGAGAGGAGATAGAAGTCAGAATCAATTGTAAACACAGAGGATAAAGCTTGAGATAGCCTAAGGTTTTGATCGAGCTAGCATGTCACCTGGCTGGGCGCCTGTCCATATATAATAACAAAGCCTTCTTTTGATTGAACCATTAAAATTTTTTATCACTCAACCAAAAATACAAGAACCAAATTGGAGTCTCAGGGATGAAATGTGCAGTTTTGCTCGAAAGAAAGAAGTAGCTTATTTAGTAAAAAATGGCTCTGAATTTATACCATTAAAACCAATGATAAGGTAATAAAAGACTTAAACAAATGGCACAATAGCAAACTAACAGACTGATTCTAGAAGTACACATCCATATGATGTATCTATGGACTAATCAGTCAATCAACTACGCCTCGATTCCAAATTACTTGGCATCGACATGGACTAATCAGTCAATTAACTATGCCTCAATTCCAAATTACTTGGGATCGACTAGTCAATACACTGCCCATCCTGCTTCACTAGGTCTATTATCTCAATAAAATATTCATCCGTATTTCTCTAATCAAAACATATTTGACAGACTTTCTTAAGCAAGCATTTTATCAAGGCACCATTTTACAGTAAAAATGCATATTCCAACTAAAATAAAGAAGTTTTCCAACGTAAGATCAATTGGTAAAGCTTAGAACTATAGTGGGATTAACTAAAGTGTTCAACTTCTATTCACCGACAAGGTAAAGGAAACATTACACTATCAGATCACCTAAGAGATAATTACACTAGTTGTTCATAAAATTTGAGATTATTATTAACTGGAATATAAGGCATGCTACCTCCTATAACAAGTTTAAATAGACAAATAAGTACAAATTCTTTGCATTGTCAATGTATATAAGTTAAGTTAACTCAGCTGAAAGAGGTTATAAATTCATAGATTATGAGGACTGACCTTCAAGAACAGTTCCAAAAACAATATTCTTGCTATCAAGCTGAGGAACAGGACCAGGTCCAGTAGTAATCAAGAACTCCACATTATGATACTTAGGATTCAACTTCAAATCATCATCATCATCATTCTCAGATAAAGGCAATGAAACTATTCCACCCCTAGAATGTTCCAAAATAAAAGCTTTAGATTCAATTGTCTCTGTATTCCTAATTAACTCCAATGGTGGTTTCACTTCTCCTTTATCTCTCCTGCCTTGTCTTCCCGCCATAAAAAACTGACCCGGGAAAATTTTCTGGACCAAAGTGCCCTTATAAGTTGAACCAGAGGTACCCGTGCACATAGCTTTGAAATTTGAAACAGTTATAGGAACTAGGTTTCCGTATAGGCCAAGAACAAGGCGACCAATTGGCTCGGAATCAGAGCAATTTGACAAGTCATCGCCGAGAGTTCTGTTTGTAAAGTAATTAGGGCAAATGCTGAAGTCTAAATAGACACGTTCGGTTATGGTGGTGTCTGGTTTGGGGGGTGGCGAGGTGGCGGAGGAGGTGGAGATAGTGGTGGCGGGGAATGAGAGGGTGGTAGAGAGGAAGAGAAGTGAACGGCGGTTGAGAAGCGGTTTGAAGGTGGGGGGACGGTGGAGATGAGGAGGAGGAGAAGGGAGGAGGGTGGCGGAGCAGCCCATAATGACGACGGTGCATGGTGGTGGGGGAAAACTAGTGATAGAGAGCGAGAAGATAGAATTATTTGTTACGTGGAGAGCGCAGGCCACACAAAAGTAGGGTGGGGCCTAATTTTTAATTTTATTTTCTTTTTGATCCGTTCCAATGACTCATTTTTAAATTTAGTAACAATTTAGTTAAACTTACAATTATATCCTTAATGAGAAGCTTTTATAACTTCACAAATACTCTGGGCCCTTTTTTGACTTATTTAGGACCACAAATTTCAAAAGTCTTCATTTTTTTAAACTCCGTGTCCAATCAAACAAGTTTACATAAATTGAAACGGATGGAGTACTATTTTAGTACACCATTTTCCATATTATATTAAGTTTTTATTGCATACTTTCTAAAAAAAATATCTAACTACCATAATTTAGGTGGGGATTGATAATTTAAACTTTAAGAGTTCGAACATTTATTAGGTTCAAAATATATTATTTTTATTTAAGTATCTTTCTTATATATACACACAAATAAAGAAGAGATACATTTTTTTTTGGCTCAAGCATGCCAAATCAATTAATGGGTGTCAGAAATTCAGACAAGAGTGTGTTGCTCTGGTGGTAAACACCCTTCACTTCCAACCAAGAGGTTGTGAGTTCGAGAGTTTCTATTGAAAACAACCTCTTTATCCTAGGGTAGGGGTAAAGTCTGGTATATATTATCCTCCCCAGACTCCACTAGTAGAATTATACTGGGTTGTTGTTGTTGTTCTTGGGTGTCGAAAATTCAAAATCCCGATCAAGTTCATTTTTTGTGTGACATAACACAAGCAAAGTGATTTTTCTGTTATAAAATAGAAAAAAAGATGACTTTACTCCTCATTATTGTGTTAATTGATGATCATTTGAGAATTCTAACTCTAAATACATGTACTCACACTAGTGCATATGGTAAATATGTCCACCAATACATATAAAACATGAAGAAGAAAACATCACCTACTAGTAATAATTTTGGGCTCAACCAGCTTAAAGATACTATTAATATGGTGTAATATTGTTCACTTTGGGTCAAGCATGTACGATCTACCCCCAGGTAGGGGTAAAGTCTGCGTACACACTATCCTCCTCAAACTCCACTAGTGAAATTATACTGGGTTGTTGTTGTTGTTGTTATTGGGTGTCAGAAATTCAAAATCCCGATCAAGTTCATTTTTTGTGTGACATAACACTAGCAAAAGTGATTTTTCTGTTATAAAATAGGAAAAACGATGACTTTACTCCTCATTATTGCATTAATTGATGATCATTTGAGAATTCTAACTCTAAATACATGTACTCTCACTAGTACATATGGTAAATATGTCTACCAATACATATAAAACATGAAGAAAAAAAAGGGAAAAATTCAAAATAGCCAGATTTACAACTGGTCGTTCAAAAATAGTCCAGTTTTAAAAGTAATCAAAATTTAGCCACTTTTCATGTAAAGATAAATCTGAGCGAAAACACTGTTCAAAACCCGAAAAGTACGCCAGTATATTATGCTGGAGTTCCATCATAAGTATGCTTGAACTCCAGCATAATATGATGGAATTCCAGCATAAGTACACTAGAACTCCAACATAATATACTGGATTTCCAGCAAGTATAATTGTCCAGTATAATATACTGGAGTTTGGAGCACCGGTGCTCCAGTCTCCAGTATATTATACTGGAGTCAGCAAAGTATACCGGTCCAGCATAATATGCTAGAGTTCATACACAGGTGCACCGAACTCCAGTATATTATGCTGGACCGGTCTCTGTTGCAGCAAAATAGTGACTATTTTTCATTGACTTCGTAAACACTGGCTATTTTTGAATGACCAGTCTGAAAACTGGCTATACCATGCTATTTTTACTAAAAAAAATCACATACTAGTAATTTTGGGCTCAACCAGCTTAAAGATACTGTGATATTGTTCACTTTGGGTCAAGCATGCACGATTTATCTCAAAATACCTCACACCATTAAGAGATATCATTGTTAGAGCATTTATGACAACTAAAACCCGCAACTAGCTTCTTTTTGTGTGCACGTCTCCAAGCTCGTAAGGGGCAAGCAAACCGAGCCCAACGCTATCACTCTACTATCATTATACTTGTCCTCGAAGGACTTGGGCCCTGATATCAGTTGTTGGAATAAAATAGCCCGAAAATACTCTTTAACATTGTGTGATATTATCTGCTTTGGACTAAATCTGCACATTTTTTTCAAAAACCTCACACCATTAAGAGATTCTCTATACTTTATATGTAGATTTTCAATTTTTTGAACTATTAATATGATACTATATTCGCACATCCAACAAGTAATTTTTGGTATCTTTGCTTTGCACCCAAGTTTGGCCCACATCTCACACCACACCCTTAATGCGGCAATTAGAATGTTTTTACATAGAGAGTTTTGGTTGGATATATGAACCCCTAACTTCATAATTCAGTTTCAAGCGTTGTGAGATCTAAAGAAATCTCTTTAATAAAATTTTTCATGTCCCTTTTAATCAATGGTTGTTTATTTTGAACAACTAATTAATACAACAAGATAAATTTTTAGTTTGACTATTAAGTTTATTTTTGTGCAAAACATTAAAATAAGGTTACAGAGAGAGCTTGTGGATCAAACATGTCAAAGTATTCCAAAAGAATAAGCGTATAAATTATGTGAGATAAAGGTTAGAATGGGATAGATAGGAGTTAGTTAGTAATAACAAGATATTTATTTCAATCTATAAACAGTGACAGTTGGTAAGTTTATTTGATCGAATTGATAGATATGAAACCCTCCCTATGCTTTGAATTTTAGCAATCAGATGGAAAAAAAGAGAATCAAATGCAAAAAAGAAAAAGAATCAGAATAAAATCTTACTTAGATTAATCTTTTTTTATCTATCTCATAAAAAATTGATTTTGTTTTTGGTGTATTTATCTATTTTAAATAATTAAAATCGTTGATGATTCAATTAAAGAAGATAAATTATATCTATTTTTCCTCGGATAGGAGCTAACATTCTCTATTCTTTTCTTTTTCTCTTTGTGCGTTCTTATCTTCTCCGGCAGACAATGTGACCCCATTCCATGATCTTTTCCTCGAAATGAAATGTTGTTCTTGTTCTGTTTGCAAGATTTGTAATGTCTATATTTTAAATCGTGTAATGCACAGCTGCAGTTGCGATAATATGGCCTTCGCATAACCTCCATATCATAGACAAATATAGTTCCAACTTCAATCATAGACACAATTGATCATCATTATATATATATATATATATATATATATATATTATAATTTTTAGATGAAAGATATTCAACTTGCCTCTTCACTATTTTTTTTCCAAACTCGCTTTCTTTTTTTCTTTGAGCGAAAACAACCTCTCTACCTCACACAACGTAGGGATAAAGCCTGTCTCCGTATATATTATCCTCCCCAGATTCCACTTGTGTGATTACAATGACATATTATTATTGTTGAAGGGTGTTCAACTTAATTACCACCCTTTACTGTATGTGATTACGCTAGTGTCTGTAACAAAAAAAAAAGAATAATTCAATTAAAATGTAGGAACTTCACTTAGATGTGCTCGGCAGACGCTAAAGCCAGGATATGATGGCAAATATTAATCGAATAACGAATCATAGTTCTCAACTATCACATTTACAAAGATCAATGACAGGTTTTTCGAAGTTTCAAATTTCGAACCCACCTCTATAAAATAGTATACTTATGCATGCAAATGGATTTTTATGGAGGGAAAATAGTTGTTTTGTTTACCAAAGTCCGGTTATGGTCTGCAAACAATCTTTTTCATTTTTTAATACTCCATATAGTTTCAAAGCTTAAGCTGTCAAAAAATAACTGAGAAGAAGTTATCACAAGAATCAAGAGAGAGCTTGTGAATCAAACAATGTAGATTTCTCTAAAAGCTATAAGCATTCAAGTGTTCTAATGATTAAAAGATCAATTCAAGAAAAAGCGGCAATCCCTTAGATTAAAAATACGTCAAGATCATGATCAGACCTCAAACACTTGAATTACAATAAAATAAAATTCAAGATTAAGCTCGAATTATTTACTATTGGAAAGAAGAATAAAAGGATTCATAGAGATTATAACACTCATATTATTTGACCATTAGTGTTTGGCAATCTATTAGTGTATGGCCAAGCTGTTAAAAGGTGTTTTTAAGTGTATTTTTTTAAAATTATTTTTTGAAAAAGTGCTTCCAGGGAGAAACTATTTTTTTATGATTCTCAAAAACTGCTTCTACTTCTACTCAGAAGCACTTTTTTTTTTCTTGGCCAAACACCGAAAAAAAAAACACTTTTGGCTAAGAAAAAAGTTTGGCCAAACAGGCTATAAGAAAGGTGAAATATTGAACTCTCTGTTTTTTTATCATTTCCACTCCCTAAATCTTCTACCATAGCAGACAACATATCCTTGCAAGGTATTCGATGAAATGCCTAAGTGAGATTTAAATGCCGATTCTTCATATAGTGTCGCTACTGAAAAGAAACAATGAAATTTAAGGTCTTGAAGACTTTTTTATTCATGCATTCTTTATAGATAATGAGCGTGATGTTGGAGTCTTTGGAAGATGTGCATATTTAGGTGGCTTTTCGTGGATAATGAGAAGCGATACGGCTACAGGGTAGTACTCCATTGATAGTGGCGGATGTAGCTTATTAGCCATAGGTTCAATGAACCCAGAATTTCCAACACAAAACATGAATATATATGTGTGTGAAAAAACACTAATTTTTTAAACATATTATATTCTGTACCCATAATTTCAGAAGTATAGTAAGTTCAGTGCTAACAAAGTTAAAGACTGAAACCATCAAATTTAAATCTTTGATCTGCCTGATTGGTATCTCCCAAAGGTTATGAATGGGGTTGTTGCAGAGGAAGAGAACTCTGAAGATACTGCACTGCCATTCGAGTATATTCGAACTCCTTAAGTCTGTGCTTTGTCGAAATGTTGTGAATAGGTTGTTATGGAGAGCGCACAAATATGATCAATCAGGTTGATGAAAATTGCAATTAAAAGCAGAATTAATGATGTTTAAGCGAGAGCTGCTTGGAAAGAAGTGCTCTTATGGCAAGCTCCTTCAGATTCAGCTTTTTTCAAGGTCATGACTTCCTGGGATTTATGGCCCGACTTTAAAGAGTGATATGAAGAACTGGTCATGGAAAGACATTGAGAAATCACTCTTCCTAATAACTAATTGAAGGATTGCGTATAGGGGTTCGTTACAATAATAATCCTAGGAAGATCTTTTCGTGTTTAAAATTTATTTACATACCAAAGATCGGATCTAAGACGTACCTGATAAAGAGTGTCTCGTTTCAAAATTTCTTTGATAGTGCGAAGACTCTATGCGTATCCACACCGAAACCGATCCTTGCTATCAATTCTTTGATCAATGAAAACCGCGAACAAATTAAACAAAATATTTTGTTGAAATTTTTCTCAAAAAACTTCAACTAAAATAGAAAGAACAAGAAACTAAGTTTTCTTGTCAAGAATATTTCTTGATTTTTGTGGCTTCTTAAAAATTATATCACTTGTTCACCTTTTTTTTGGGTGAAGTACGATATCTATATATATATACTCAAGCACCAAATTTTTAATTTATGTTAAGAAACACGTGAAGACCGTTGATGATCAAAAATCAAAATTGGATTCTTATAATTTTATATTGTAAAATACAAATCCTATTCATAATAGGACAAAGTAGCCAACAAATCCTTTTGACCTTATACATAAACTACTAATCTCATTCTTTGAATTTGATAGCCGACGTGAAGATGTTGTCCAATTCTAAATTGGACTTTTCTTTCCAAAAAAAAAAAACGAATCCCATTCAAATGGGATTGTGGCTGCCGAAAAATTAGACCTTGCATATTAAATTCCAATTGGGATTCTAAAATCCTTGTTGGTATTTTACTGTAGAAAATGACATCTCATTCTTAAAAGAATATCACGTTGTCGGCGACCCCTTTTATGGACGTTTACTTTGCTAATTCAATTCGAAATTGGATTCAATCAAAGACTTCCATTAATATTTATATAAATAAATATTTGTTATATATATCACACATATATTTCAACCAAGAGATATAATTTAATTTTTATTCCAAATAGAAACTTCAATTTGTTCAAAATATTAATTATATCCTCTGTGCTAGCAAAAAATATAATAATATTTCATTTGGACTAATACCTAAATCTATTTGACTAATTAAATTCCTTAATTTAATTATCAAATAATAAGTTAAGTAATCCTTTAGCAAAGATCAGTGCGACCCCATAGGTTCAATACTAAATCGGTAGTAAATTGATCACATCAATATACTAATCAAGGGTGGTGTCTAGCAATCCTCCTTAATGACCGGATAGTATGAAGTATACAATTTACTTTCAAGAACCAGTAGAAGAATAATGTAGTAATTCCTTCTGTCCTTATAGCTCTGGATCACCCTAGGATATGGTTCAATTGTCAAATCCTAATAGGCGACCAACTATGTGTTCATATCAAATATAATCGACCATTGAATGACCTAAGAAACTCATTTCTTCTTTCATTCAATTGCCCTGGCCAAGGTCTTAATTTGGTCATTTATAATTCATGACAACATGAAGCTTAAACTCATTACCAAGAGTTGATAGATTCCATCTTAATCCATCACTAATTCTACAAGTATTTAATCATACCCAATATCCTTTCAACTATCGCCCTAGGACCATAGGTGTCTGGTATCAAAGCACAATAAATAACTTGTCAATTACTATGACGATCTCAGGTCAAAGGAAACTCTTACATCACATTCTTCAAGAGAATATCCTATTGACAGTTTATGGTAATTCTAACAATTAGGATTTATCCAATGAGTCAGTTCAATGATCATATCTCTATATGCATCATCTATCTATGTGATTTAGTTAATGAGATCAACTAATCTTTATCCCATAAACACGATCACATAAATATTGATCTAACCGGATTACTAATGTCCAAGTTAATAATCCTACAATCAAGAACAAATTTAGATTAAATTATAAGAGACTTTGCTCTCATTATCATGATCTCTATCACGATGACAAATCTCAAAATTTAATCAAGGACCTTATCAAATTAATCAAACAATTAATTAATAACTATGATAAAAGAATATCAGGTGCCATATATATTTCATATCAAATAATGTTCACAAAAATATGTTCAAATCATCAAATATGATATTGGATCTAGGGCATATCTACTATATCCCTAACAATCTCCCACTTGCACTAGAGCTAATCGCTCTTGTACTTCATTCCCAATTTCTACTTGTGCTTATCAAACTCCTTTGCGCCAAGAGCTTTAGTGAATGAGTCTGCAGCATTTTCTTTTCCATCAACTTTTTGAATCTCGACGTCTCCACGTTCAATGATCTCTCTTATCAAGTGATACCTTCGCAGAATGTGTTTGGATTTTTGGTGTGATCTTGGTTCTTTTGCTTGAGCAATGGATCCAGTATTGTCACACAACAGTGGAACCGCACCTTCTATTGAAGGAATCACACCAAGTTCAGTTAAGAACTTTTTCATCCATACAGCTTCCTTAACAGCTTCACTAGCTGCTATGTATTCTGCTTCAGTTACTAAATCAGCTACTGTAGTTTGTTTGAAACTTTTCCAACTCACCGCACCACCATTTAAGGTGAATACATAACCAGAAGTAGATTTGCCATCATCTCTATCTGAAGAGAAACTTGCATCAGTGTAACCTTCAAGTTTCAACTCAGAATCTCCATAGATGAGGAATTGGTCTTTAGTTCTTCTTAAGTACTTAAGAATGGTCTTCACCACCTTCCAATGTTCCTCACCAGGATTTTCCTGATATCGGCTAGTCACTCCAAGTGCATAACCCACATCAGGACGTGTACATGTCATGGTATACATGATAGCTCCCACTGCACTAGCATATGGGATCCTACTCATGCGTTCTCTCTCTTCAGGTGTTGTAGGACAATCCTCCCTACTGAGAGTAATTCCAGTGCCTATCGGTAGATAGCCTCTTTTGGAATTATCCATGTTATATCTCTTTAAGATGGTATCAATGTACAAAGACTGGGAAAGTCCAAGCAGCTTCCTAGATCTATCTCTATAGATCTTTATTCCTAATATATAAGCTGCTTCTCCCAAGTCTTTCATGGAGAACTGTTCAGATAGCCAAATCTTGGTACTTTGCAATGCCGATATGTCATTCCCTATGAGTAATATATCATCAACATACAACACTAAGAATATAATTGTGCTCCCACTAACCTTTTTGTACATACAAGGTTCTTCTTCGTATCTAACAAAATTAAACTTTTCAATTGTCTTGTTAAAGCGAATATTCCAACTTCGAGAAGCTTGCTTTAGTCCATAAATAGATCTTTGTAGCTTACAAATTTTATTATGATCAGATGAACATGTGAAACCTTCAGGTGATGTCATGTACACATCCTCTTCTAGCTCACCATTAAGGAAAGCTGTTTTCACATCCATTTGCCATATTTCATAATCATAGTATGCTGCTATAGCAAGCAAAATCCGAATAGATTTGAGCATTGCCACGGGAGAGAAAGTCTCATCATAGTCGACTTCTTCTTTCTAACGATATCCCTTGGCAACAAGACGGGCTTTGTAGGTCTCCACCTTTCCGTCTGCTCCAATATTTTTCTTAAAAATCCATTTACATCCTATAGGTTTTATATCCTTTGAAGGTTCAACTAAAGTCCATACTTTATTTTCCTTCATAGATTCTATTTCGGATTCCATGGCCTTTTGCCACTTCTCATAATCAGATGTTTGTATAGCCTCTTCATAGGTCTTAGGGTTATCATCATTATGATCAACCTCATTTGATACATCATCTTGTACCACTAAATTTAATCTAGTTGGTACATGACGTTCTCGTGTAGACCTTCTAAGAGGTACTTGTATAACCTGTTCATCTTGTGCTGGATTTGGTTGTTGTTCAATTTGGTTTGGAACTGGTTCATTAACCTGTTCTTGAACTTTATTTAGTTCTTGAATGTCACAACCCAAACCCCGCTCCAGTCGTGATGGCGCCTCTCATGAAGACAAGGCTAGCCAACAAACCCATATCGCCTTTTCAAAAATAGTTAAACATGATTTAATGATATAATTAAAGGAAGCACAACCCGACACAGCCCTAACTGGGGTGTCACAAGTCACGAGCATCTACTAGGGTATAAATACAACTGAAAGCCTGGAGTGTACAAATACAGACTAATGAAATGAGGAGAGAGAAAAGCAGTGCTGCGAACGCCGGCAGCTACCTTGCTAAACCCTGATGACTCTGCCTCCGATCAGCCAAAACATACCTGAATCTGCACACAAGGTGCAGGGAGTAATGTGAGTACTCCGACTCAGTGAGTAATAATAATAAATAAAGACTGAAGGCAAGAAATCACGCAAAAACACAAGGTATTCCATACTGAAGCAGTAAAATCACTTTAAACAGTAAAGCAGTGAGAAATCAAATGAAAATCCCCTTTTTTCCAACAAGTAAAGCAAGTAGTTTACAAGTGAGTAACAAAAATGATAGAAATGTAAACAGCCCCTCGGGCAAAACATGTACAACAAACCGCCCCTCGGGCATAATATCAACAGAACCAGCCCCTCGGGCTCAATATCAGAACAGTGCCAGCCCCTCGGGCTCAATATCAGATCAGTAACAGCCCCTCGGGCTCACTCTCAGAATAGTATCAACCCCTCGGGCTACCTCACAATCACTCATATCAGCCCCTCGGGCATAGTATCAATCACTCAGAACAATGGGTACCCGCGCTCACTATGGGTGTGCAGACTCCGGAGGGGCCCCTTACGGCCCAAGCGCTATATCAATCCACCTCGTGGCATCATCACTCAGCATATCCTCACATCACTCAAGCCACCATGTGGCATATAAAGTATCTCAGGCTCTCGGCCTCATATCACTCGGCCTCACATCACTCAAGCCACCTCGTGGCATAAATAGTATCTCAGGCCCTCGGCCTCATATCACTCAGCATATCCTCACATATGGCCCTCGGCCTCACTCAGTCCGAAAATCATCATAAGTCCCTCGGGCATTTGTAAAACAGTAGTTCTCATCCCAAAATACCATTTAGAAATATCATTTGAGTTTTCAAATCTGCATAAAAGCGGCTGAGTTTGTAAAACAATAATTATCAACAGGACTGAGTTTAAATATAAGTCAAAACAGCGAGGAAATAGTGATAAAAATTCCCAAAGTATTCAAATAATTGGCACGAAGCCCAAGTATGACAATCAGCCCAAATCATGATGATAACAAATAAGTTTCAATCAAATATGCGGTAAAATCATCAATTGGGATGGACCAAGTCCTAATGCCCGGTAGTAAAAGACCCCGTGCTCATCATCCAGCGCATGTCTCACCTCAATATAGCACTACGATGTGCAATCCAGGATTTCAAACCCTCAGGACATCATTTACAATCATTACTCACCTCGAACCAGCTAATCATCTAGCTCGCGATGCCTTTGTCTCTCAATCGACATCCGAATGCCTCGAATCTAGCCACAATAATTCGATTCAGTTAATAAAAATTATAGGAATTAATTCCATATGAAATTCTACATTTTCCATTAAAAATTCGAAATTGCACTCAAAATTTGCCCGTGGGGCCCACGTCTCGGAACTAGACAAAAAATACGGAATATGAAACCTCATCCAACCACGAGTCCAACCATACCAATTTTATTAAAATCCGACATCAACTCGACCCTCAAATCTTCAAATTAAACCAAGAGGGTTTTCAAGATTTTCCCAATTAAAATCACCAATTAAATGCCAAAACTAGTAATAGATTCGGGTAATCTAACCAAAATTAAGTTAAGAACACTTACCCCGTTATTTTCTCTGAAAATCTCCCGAAAATCGCCTCTCCCCGAGCTCCAATTTGGTAAAAATGGAAAATGGGACGGTACTATTCATGGTTACTGTTCACGCATTTTAGGGTTAATGGGTATTGTTCACGGTACTGTTCATGGGTACTGTATACAGGGTACAATTCATATGCACTGTACACGGGTACTGTTCATATTTACTGTACATGGCACTATATACGGATACTGTTCACGCAGGTACGGTTACTGTTCACACATGCGAAAAATGCAGAAACTGCCCAGAAAATTGCAGCAGCTTTTCTTTTCACTAAAACGGCTCTAACTCCATCATACGAACTCGGAATTGGATGATTTTTGTTCCTATGAGTCACAAATAATAATACGAACACAAACCTTCAGTCGAAACTCAATTCGGAGCTCATTTGCTCAGTTCAATACCCATTTCGCTCGTTAAACAATTAACTCATGTTTCGTGTCAAAAACCCAATCGTGACTTGATGAAATTAGACCAAACTTTCCAGATCAGTCCTATAATTCATTATCAAAATTTCGGAAGTCTCAAAATCAAATTTCAATCTCTAGAACTAAAAATGGACCTTTGGATCATTACATGCTTATGCTCAAAACGGCAAAATCTTCCAATAACTCTTCCAAAACATATCCGAGCCTCATGGGACCCCGACCAAATATGCTAACACACCCCATGACATCATTCAAACTTGTTCCAGCCTTCGGATCGCTGAAAACAACATTAAAATATCGAATCACCCTCGGATTCAAGCCTAAGAATTCCAAAACTTCCAAATTCCAAATTCAATCAAACAGTCTATCAAACCTCGTCCGAATGACCTGAACTTTTGCACACACATCCCAAATGACATAATGAAGCTACTGCAACTTCAGGAATTCTATTCCGACCCCTATATCAAAATATCGCATATCAACCGGAAAACACCAAAATCTCAATTTCGCCAATTCAAGCCTAAACCTTCCACGGACTTCCAAAATGCATTCCGATCACGCTCCTAAGTCCCAAATCACGTAACGGAGCTAACCAAACCATAAAAATTCAAATCCGAGATCAAATACAAACAAGTCAAATCTTGGTCAAACCTTTCAAATTTCAAGCTTCAACTGAGAACTGTTCATCCAAATTCATTCTGATTAACCTGAAACCCAACACCAACGAATTTACATAAGTCATAATACACCACACGGGGCAAGTCATGCCCGAGAACTAGCGATCAAAGTGCATAAGCTCAAAACAATCGGTCGGGTCGTTACATCCTCCCCCACTTAAACACACGTTCGTCCTCGAACGTACCCAGAGCTATTCTAAAAACCCACCAATCGCTGAATAACCTTACCATGCATATAGCCGGGGGTGATCCCACATCACTCTATCTCATATAGGTCCGATAACACCGTTTAACTAAAATTACACAATCTAATCTAGCCCATAAACCATAGAACCACATTTTTACTTCTGAAACCATCAATACAATCAAAACCTCACACTTATACTTTGAATAGACCCGAACTAGATGTAGTAACCCATGCCTGCAACCTCGGGAGCAATCCCATGATATACCATATAACTCTAACGCTCGCAGCAATAACTTCTATTCACAGCAGCTACCCATAACAACCAAATACCGATAAAAAACCTCTTATTAGCTAAAGTTTCATTCCAACACTTTCATATACTGCCAACGATAAATGAAACACGCAATAAACCATAACCATTTCTCAGATCAACCATTCATGAATCCATTTCTCCTCTAGCAATTACCATAACAAAATTTTTTTTGAACCGAACCTCGATGTTTACCCATCAAACATGCTGAAATCGAATCAGTTTATTTTCATTAATGATCCCAACGATCTCCTCTGTCCCAACACACTACCCTGGTGACATGTCACACTAATAGAGGCCTAAGCCATATCTAGCATAATACGCGCACCAATAAGCAACGGTCCGAACATACTCAAATCATGAAAATGACTCAAATAAAAGAGTTGTACCTCAAGCTCACCAGTACCACCACAACGCAAGGCTGAGAACCCGTCTCACATCATAGAATAGGACACACGAATCTAACCCGCTAGGTCATATCTCCACATAGCTTCGCTACAATGCGTGATCCTATCCAAACACTGGTCCACATGGGACACCTCAAGTCACTATGCTCGAAATTGACAACCACGCACAATTTGACGTCTGGAACCAAAACAAATCATTACACCAACGGTGAAACAAGTAACATATACCACGCAAACCCGATAGGACGTAACCGATACACCATTCACCGAGCAACACCCGATTACTCTTCTCGCTCGACTTCCACTATGAACCCCACTAGAACCGCACCATATGTGCCCATAACCAATAAATCATAATGTCTCGCAACACAGAAAGGCAACTCATAGATCTCCCCAGATCACTAATAAGCTCAATAACGGTCGCATCAACCTATCCCTCAACAATACAATTCGGGGCCATCCAAGCCGACTCGAGCTAGAACACGCATCCATATTGGCCTGCCAACGAACTCCTTACCAAGGAAGCCTGAAGCTGCTCCTTCAACTACCATAACTCCTGCCGGAGCCATACGATATGGTGCCCGGCATCACATAATCACTGAAATCCACAACCTCGCCTGACGACATGCCCGACCACAAGTAACGCTTCTGGAAAGTCTCTCAATACCGGAACTGAATCAACGGTAGAAACCTCTGCACTGACATCCATCACGAAGGCCCAATTAAGAAAAGCAATCCTTCTCACCCGTCCACTGGGTCTATGAAATATAAACCACTCCACTAGAACATAACGCAATAGTCCAGAATAACCCAACATTGAGACGATCAGTCTAAATCCCCAACATCACATCCAAAATCTAACATACCAAGCAAAGAAAGATCCACTCGGGCCTCCAAATCTCGGTAGTCACTAAACAGTGCTGATACACATGATCTACAATCACAACATAGCCTAAATATGAGAACTTCCGTCTCCACGTCCATACGACACATGAATCACCATATCCTATCCCAATTTTGCCGTCCCAATATATGCCACACCTCTAATACCCAATAATTCCACTATAGATACTCTAAAATTTCCCTGCGCCACCAAGCAAACCCGAATATCACCAGTCGATCTAAAAAGAAGGTGCCGCAATACTACCGAAGTGCTATCAACTTAATAACATTGCCTTTTTACTAAAACATAGACTCTCGTCAAATCATTTCCAATTAGCAGTACCATTTCCTTAATCATCTGAGGCTACCCGCTGCCTAAGAGTTTTATGAACTTCCTTTCAGAACTGAACTATAACTCATCTAGCCAAGAACTTCCATTGATCCCATATAGAAGAAAAATCATTACATATCCTATGCTTCTCACACTCGGAGAAATTGTACCTCTCCAACCACGATAAAAATCCATAAGAACTCTCCCAATTCTATTTGCACAAATTCAACTACCAGGACTGAATCCTTCTAACTAGACCAAGCTAAGCAAGCCATCAAAACCAAAGAGCATTGTTGCAAAATAGCTGTAGGAACTCATTACCTCGAACACACACAAGGAATTAATCATATCCTTACCATACCGATTTGGTCTACTATCAAGATACCCCATCTATCTAAATTCCTTCTGATTCATCTTTAACTTGATATTCCTTCTTGCTGTAGCACCACAATTTCCTCAACCTAGGCTTATCACACGAAACCCAAGCATAAAGCTACACCGTCTAAGGCTCCTAAGCCGCTAAATACTCTTTAAGTGTTCCCCAAAGCCATTACCTTCACCTTTCCGATACTGATATATACAATCCCATAATTAATATAGAAAATACCATAAGTCTTGCCATCTTCCACTGAAAACTCAGTTTTTATCCATAAGTACAACTTAGAAGCCTCCAATTATTGCATGTAGAGTTTTGAACACAATAGGACAATTCTCTAGAGTCATCCACACTACTCAAACCGTAGTTTGATTGATTAAACGAACCGAAAAACCTATGCTTCATTAGCACTCCGACACTGCAAAATGTGACCTCATTCCAATATAACCAAGCAACTTCCTGCTCTATGCACCGAGCATTCGTTTTCAACCACAACTTAAGTCATTCCCCGATTCTCGTACACCCATAAAGCATAGCATAGCCTTTATTGAAATTTCCTTTACTCGAGCCACAACTGATTTACAAATATGCCTCGAACTGGAACCATTAGAGCACATAACCGTGCACTCAACTATTCAATAGCGGACTCCCCCACTTGGCTTGAAGCCATAGATCAACACATGCTCAATAACTCATAGCGATTATACTCTATTGATGCCATGATACCATAATGAGATTAAACTCAAATATTTTATAAGCTTGTGAAAACACAGATCATCTAGAATTTTAACTCTTTTGCAAATCTCACATTCCACTCTCGCAACAGTTACACCCACTCACTTGTCACACCTCCTTTTTCCGCACCGTAGAGGGTACAAGGGAGTTTTTCCAATTAAAGGACAATCGAAAGGGGATTTATTTATTTATTTCAGAGTCGCCACTTGGGAGATTTAGGGTATCCCAAGTCACCAATTTTAATCCCGAATTGAGGAAAAGAATGACTCCATATTACAGTCTGCGTACCAGAAATCCAGATAAGGAATTCTGTTAACCCGGGAGAAGGTGTTAGGCATTCCCAAGTTCCGTGGTTCTAGCACGGTCGCTCAACTGTTATATTCGGCTTGATTATCTGATTTTATACAAATGTGAACTTATGTGCCAATTTTATCTTTTAACCGCTTTTATCATTCACTGTTATTTTTATAGGACTTGCAACGTCGTGAAAACATATCTCGAACCACGTTACATCAATGCACCCGTGGTTATTGACATATCTCGACTCGGTTGAGATTTAGATTTGGGTCACATAAATGTGCACCCGAATTTAGGGAGATATCATTATTAAAGTCGCGCCTAAAGCAACTAGCGCATTATTATTTTGGGGTAGGGCCGTGAAATTTGCTAAACGGCCCAAACCAGAATCTAAGTATTTAATACATATATTTTGTGAGGGCCCCGCAATTTGTCCATTTTATTTGGCGAGGCTCGCCTCATTTTATTATTATTATTTTTTTTAAAAGAATTTGCAACGTCATGGAAATGCATCTCAGACCACGTCACAATCAATGTACCCGTGATTAGAAACACATTTTGACTCCGTTGAGACTCGGATTTGGGTCACATAAATGTGCACCCGAGTTAAGAAGGTAACATTATTAAATACGTGCTTAAAGCAACTAGCGTATTGTTATTTTGGGAAAGGCCGTGAAATTCGCTAAGCGGCCTGTCCCGAATTCTAAGAATTTTAATAAGGTTCCTATTAGTCCTAACTTTGCTAACGTATTGTTATTGTTATTAAACCCAACTTCTATTACTAACAAATGAGAAATAAGGTTTAAACGCTAGTAGTCATGATTTTTCATTCAGACGTTCACATACCTATTACAACGAGAGTACATAATATATGCGAGCACATATGTTCGCAACAAATCACTGGATGTCAAATTGTTCCCTTAATAAACACAAATATATGCATAGAAGTAGACATTCTCGTAAAAAAAACTTAAGTTCACAATATGTTCTCACATTTACTTTAAGCATATGCAGTAACTAATCATAAGATGAACATTTTTAACAAAAACGACAAAAATTGCATTGTTGACATTCATCTTAAACCATAATATGCGAATCAAACGAAATGAAACAAAGGACGAAGAACACTAACCTTCGAACCTCGACAAACCTAGAACGACAAATAGCGCCCCCGACGGAACTTCGAACCTGACCTCACTAAACGAGGAAAACAATGACGAAACCTCGGCAAGGCAGAATCGCGGCAACCAATAGCTGCCCGGAAACGCAGCAACGACTGCTTGACACGCAGCGATAGCTACTCGTTCGACTGGAAATGGTGAAATGGCTGGTTTTCGTTCGGGCTGTGCGTGGAGCTGTCGAACTGGGGAGGTTTCGCGGGTGGCGGGGAGCTGGTGGCCTAGCTGGTAACGGCAATAGCTGGGGGACTGTTTGGTCAGTTGGGAAGGTGACGGGATGAAGGGAGCTGGGCGACGGTGGTCGTGGTGGGTTTGGACGTGGTGTTTGGACGTTGGCGGAGGGTCAGTGACGATGAACAGCAGTGTCGTCGGGGCAGTGGTCGAGGACTGAGCTAGTAACGGCAACAATGGCGGATTCAAGGAGGAGGAAGGCGATGGTCGTTATTGTCGCGACTGGTTTTAGTTACGACGGGGTGAGGGCTGCTGACGGGTTGACGATGCTGCTGCCGGACTGGTTTGGGTAACAATGGTGGTTTGTTGACAGTGGTGATGGAGGAGGCAGAAGGGGTGGTTGTTTGGGTGGTTTGACGGAGATGGAAGCAGGTGGTTAGGGTTGTTTGGTTCTTCTTCTTTGTGAAGAAGAAGATCAACAGTGTATCCGTTCTTAAAAATTTCCAAGTCCCGCTCTCTTTTAGCTTTGCCCGTGCATTTGTAAGCTTCTGCCAAGAAAATGAGCCCCACGCGTGGTGGAGTTCGAGACTTGTGTCCCCCACGCGTGGTGGGGTTCCCCGTGTACGGTGTTCCGTCCGTGTTCCCCACGCGTGTCCCCTCACGTGTGGTGGACTCAAATTATTATGGGCTAGGTCCGAAATTAGGCCTAAAACCGGGTAGTTTGAACCCGAATATTATTCTTTTGCCCGGACCAGAGAAATAGGAACACGACGTTGCTTAACTAATAACTACCAAAAATAAGACTAATATTTAAAACGAAACTATATATTTTTCTTTTTTTAATATTTTCCAAGATTAAAATAGCTATAAAATATTAATAAAACTATTTTTTGTAATTTTCGTTTTTTAATAAAGACAAAATATAAAGCAATATTTTTGTATTTTTTCCAAAATTAAAATGACCACAAAACATTAATAGAATTATATTTTTATTGTAATTTTCGAATTTATATAAAGTACCAAAATAAAGTACAATTTTTGTATTTTTCAAGTTTATGAGAAATACATAAACTAAAAATTTATATATATTTTTTGTAATTTTTCTTTTTGCAACGACATAAAGCAAAATCGCGAAAATAGCTATATTAGACCCGATTTCACATATTCACGCTAAAAATGTGAAAATTTTCGGGGAGGGTCAAAAATCAGGTGTCTACATCACTAACCAACCCAATTTAAGTAGCAACACATATCCTTCACTCGCAAATCTAACAGACACATAAGGATCGTACAACCTCAGAACACTTCGCATGAGATGACCCACCTTCTTCGCCTTAAACTAACATTTATGTATACCTTCTACCGTCATAACCATTACGCAATCACTTAGTCTTCCTGAGTCTGAACTCATACCGCAACATGAAATTTACTCCACTCCCAACTAGGACACATGAAAACACTCTTTGCACACCCATAACTCGGGGCTATACCTCAAATCAAGATGGATACATCTCGCAGTACTAACATACTCTTCACATAGTTATCCAGCCATCACTCCCACTAATAGGGACACTACCGAACATATAAGTTCAAAAATACTTGCTCACACAATCAGCACCTCGATGCTCAAGCCATAGGCAAATATTCGGCCTCAAGTCCTCCAGACTGGCCCAACATCAAACTCATAGAGATCACATCTCGCCCCTCTATCGGGGAATCACAAGCCATCAAGGCACATTTGATACTGAGCGCTCATGCGTACATACAAACGCGTGGAAGGAATTCAAAGAGTTACATTTCAAGCTAAATCAAAGGACGCACGATAAGAATTCAAGAATGTGAAGTTTTCCTAAAGGTTCTGCAGCCTCTCGAGGATAAATACAGACGTCTCTATACCGAACCGCGAGCCTCTACTAAACCTGCTCATGACTCTTGAGACCTATGTAACCTAGGCTCTGATACCAACTTGTCACGACCCAAACCCTGCTCTGGTCATAATGGCGCCTCTCGTGAAGACAAGGCCAGCCAACAAACCCATATCACCTTTTCAAAAATAGTTAAACATGATTTAATGATATAATTAACGGAAGCACAACCCGACACAGCCCTAACCGGTGTGTCACAAGTCACAAGCATCTACTAGGGTATAAATACAACTAAAAGCCTGGAGTGTACAAATACAGACAAATGAAATAAAGAGAGAGAAAAGCAGTGCTGCGAATGCCGGCAGCTACCTTGCTAAACCCTGATGACTCTACCTCCGATCAGCCAAAACATACCTGAATCTGCACACAAGGTGCAGGGAGTAATATGAGTACTCCGACTCAGTGAGTAATAATAATAAATAAAGACTGAAGGCAAGAAATCACGCAAAAACACAAGGTATTCCATACTGAAGTAGTAAAATCACTTTAAACAGTAAAGCAGTTAGAAATCAAGTGAAAATTCCTTTTTTTCCAACAAGTAAAACAAGTAATTTACAAGTGAGTAATAAAAATGATAGAAATGTAAATAGTCCCTCGGGAAAAACATGTACAACAAACCGCCCCTCGGGCATAATATCAACAGAACCAGCCCCTCGAGCTCAATATCAGAACAGTGCCAGCCCCTCAGGCTCAATATCAGAATAGTAACAACCCCTCGGGCTCAATATCAAACAGTAACAGCCCCTCGGGCTCACTCTCAGAATAGTATCAGCCCCTCGAGCTACCTCACAATCACTCATATCAGCCCCTCGGGCATAGTATCAATCACTCAGAACAATGGGTACCCGCGCTCACTGTGGGTGTGTAGACTCCAGAGGGGCCCCTTACGGCCCAAGCGCTATATCAAGCCACCTCGTGGCATCATCACTCAACATATCCTCACATCACTCAAGCCACCGCGTGGCATATAAAGTATCTCAGGCCCTCGGCCTCATATCACTCGGTCTCACATCACTCAAGCCACATCGTGGCATAAATAGTATCTCAGGCCCTCGGCCTCATATCACTCAGCATATCCTCACATATGGCCCTCGGCCTCACTCAGTCCGGAAATCATCATATGCCCCTTGGGCATTTGTAAAATAGTAGCTCTCAGCCCAAAATACCTTTTAGAAATATCATTTGAGTTTTCAAATCTGCATAAAAACGGCTGAGTTTGTAAAACAATAATTATCAACATGACTGAGTTTAAATATAAATCAAAACAGTGAGGAAATACTGATAAAAATTTCCAAGGATTCAAATAATTGGCACGAAGCCCAAGTATGACAATCAACCCAAATCATGATGATTACAAATAAGTTTCAATCAAATATGCGGTAAAATCATCAATCAGGACGAACCAAGTTACAATCCTCGGTAGTAAAAGACCCCACGCTCATCATCCAGCGCGTGTCTCACCTCAATATAGCACTACGATGTGCAATCCAGGGTTTCAAACTCTCAGGACATCATTTACAATCATTACTCACCTCGAACCGGCTAATCCTCTAGCTCGCGATACCTTTGTCTCTCAAATCGACCTCCGAATGCATCGAATCTAGCCACAATAATTCGATTTAGTTAATAAAAATTATAGGAATTAATTCCATATGAAATTCTACATTTTCCATTAAAAATCCGAAATTGCACTCAAAATTCGCCCGTGGGGCCCACGTCTCAGAACCCGACAAAACTTACGGAATATGAAACCTCATCCAACCACGAGTCCAACCATGCCAATTTTACTAAAATCCGACATCAACTCGACCCTCAAATCTTCAAATTAAACCAAGAGGGTTTTCAAGATTTTCCCAACTAAAATCACCAATTAAATGCCAAAACTAGTAATAGATTCGGGTAATCTAACCAAAATTAAGTTAAGAACACTTACCCCGTTGTTTTCTCTGAAAATCTCCCGAAAATTGCCTCTCCCCGAGCTCTAATTTAGTAAAAATGGAAAATGGATTTTCAGAACTCAACATTCTATCCAGAATTTCCGTGGTTACTGTTCACGCATTTTACTGTTCACGGGTATTGTATACAAGGTACTGTTCATATTTACTGTACATTGGTACTGTACACGGATACTATTCATGTTTACTGTACATGGTACTGTACACGGATACTGTTCATGTAGGTGCGGTTACTGTTCACACGTGCGAAAATGCAGAAACTGCCCAGAAAATTGCAGCAGCTTTTCTTTTCACTAACAAGGCTCTAACTCCATCATACAAACTCGGAATTCGATGATTCTTATTCCTATAAGTCACAAATAATAATACGAACATATCCCTTCAGTCAAAACTCAATTCGGAGCTCATTTGCTCAGTTCAATACCCATTTCACTTGTTAAATAATTAACTCATGTTTCGTGTCAAAAACCCAAACGCGACTTGATGAAATTAGACCAAACTTTCCAGATCAGTCCTATAATTAATTATCAAAATTTCGGAATTCTCGAAATCAAATTTCGATCTGTAGAACTAAAAATGGACCTTTGGATCATTACATGCTTATGCTCGAAACGGCAAAATCTTCCAAAAACTCTTCCAAAATATATCCGAGCCTCATGGGACCCCGACCAAATATGCTAACACACCCCATGACATCATTTAAACTTGTTCCAGCCTTCGGATTGCTGAAAACAACATTAAAATATCGAATCACCCTCGGATTCAAGCCTAAGAATTCCAAAACTTCCAAATTCCAAATTCAATCAAACAGTCTATCAAACCTCGTCCGAATGACCTGAACTTTTGCACACACATCCCAAATGACATAATGAAGCTACTGCAACTTCAGGAATTCTATTCCGACCCCTATATCAAAATATCGCCTATCAACCGGAAAACGCCGAAATCTCAATTTCGCCAATTCAAGCCTAAACCTTCCACGGACTTCCAAAATGCATTCCGATCACGCTCCTAAGTCCCAAATCACGTAACGGAGCTAACTAAACCATAAAAATTCAAATCCGAGATCAAATACAAACAAGTCAAATCTTGGTCAAACCTTTCAAATTTCAAGCTTCAACTAAGAACTGTTCATCCAAATTCATTCTGATTAACCTAAAACCCAACACCAACGATTTACATAAGTCATAATACACCACACGAGGTAAGTCATGCCCGAGAACTGGCGATCAAAGTGCAAAAGCTCAAAACGACCGGTCAAGTCATTACATTGAACTTCAACCGTTGAAAATGGCAACTTCCTTGGCAATTTCAAAACATTCAATAAAGGTTCTTCAACTTGGGTCTCATGATCTTTACATTGTGTTGATTCATTAGTTTCTTGAACTTTATCAAGTTCTATTTCTCCATTATAATTTCCTTCTAAAAGAAATTCCCTTTCCAAAAAGGTTGCTCCTCTGGCCACAAACACTTTATGGTCAGAAGGGTGATAGAAATAATATCCCATTGTTTCCTTGGAGTACCCAATGAACCTACATTTATCAGATCTTGCGTCAAGTTTATCAGACAGGAGTCTCTTAACATAAGCTGGACAACCCCAAACTTTAATATGTTTAAGGATAGGCTTATCTCATATGGTGTTGTAGAGACTGACTTAGTGGGAACTTTATTAAGTAATTATGTTGCTGCTCCAAAGCATATACCCATAAATGTATTGGAAGATCAGTGAACCCCATCATAAATCTCACTATATATAATAAGGTTCAATTTCTCCTTTCAGACACACCATTGTGTTGTGGTATTCCTGGAGGTGTCCACTGTGAGAGAATCCCATTCTCTTTGAGATATCTGGTAAAATCTTCACTAAGATATTCTCCTCCTCTATCAGACCTTAGTATTTTGATACTTTTACCAGTTTGCTTCTCAACTTCACTACGGAACCTTTTGAACATTTCAAAAGATTCAGACTTGTGTTTCATAAGATACACAAATCCATATCTTAACATATCATCAGTGAAAGTGATGAAGTAAGAATATCCACCTCTAGCTTGAATTTTCATGGGCTCACAAACATCTGTATGAATTAGTCCCAATAATTCAGTAGCTCTTTCTCCACTTCCAGTAAATGGAGATTTGGTCATTTTTCCTTTGAGACAAGATTCACAAGTTGGATATGATTCAAAATCATATTTGTCAAGGTACCCTTCCTTGTACGACTTGTTAATTCTTTTCTCTCCAATATGACTAAGCCTACAATGCCAAAGGTATGTATGATTTACTTGATCATCTCTTTTTCTCTTAAGACTTGAAACATGCATAATTGAATTAGCATTCACATTAGGTAAGACATAAACATCATGTTGGAGATAGCCATTCACATATAAATTATCACCATAATAAATAGAGCAAATACCATTGCCTATATTTATGTGAAAACCACGTTTATCTAACATAGAAGCTGAAATTATGTTCGAAACAAATTTAGGAACGTAATAACAATCATCCAACATAAGTACATTGCCCGTAGGCATTATTAAAGAAATTGATCCTACAGCTATGGCCGCAACTGTTGCACCATTTCCAACTTGTAGATTAATTTCTCCTTTCTTCAACCTTCTACTTATTTGGAACCCCTGCAACATATTGCAGATGTTATAACCACTGCCAGTATCTAATACCCACAATGAAACATCAGTAGTAGTTAAAGAAACTTTAGAATCATTTTTCAGTTGAGCCTTACCTTGTTTCTTATCATTTAGAGTTGCAGGATACTCCGGGCAGTTTCTCTTCCAATGTCCTATCTTCTTACAGTGGAAACACTCAGCGTCAGATTGGTCGGCTTTGCCTCTTTTGCCTTTGGGTTTGGTCACACCACCCTTAGGCGCAATAGGTTTCTTCTTGGGTTTAATTTTACTCTTACCCTTCTTCTTAGAAGAGTTTCCAACCAACATGACGGTTCCTTTCTTCTTCTCAGATGCAAGTTGATTCTCATAATCAATCAGCATGTTGAGCATCTCATGAAGATCACAATCCATTTTATTCATATTAAAATTAATAACAAATTGTGAAAAGGATTCCGATAGTGACTGCAAGATCAAATCTTGAGAAAGCTCTTTACCCAGTTTGCACCCCAACTTCTCAAGTTCTTCAATAAGATCAATCATACGATTGACATAGGGTCCAACTGGAGAGTTTCTAGTCAATTTGGATCCAAATAAAGCCTTAGATAGCTGGTATCTAGCTATCCTGCTTTGTGTACCAAACATCTTCTTAAGATGTTCAATGATTGCAGTTGGATCCATATCCTGATGTTTCCTTTGTAGTTCAGAATTCATAGAAGCGAGAATGATGCATTTGGTAGTAAGACATTCTTCCAAGTATTTCTGATAAATCTTGGTGGTTACTCTTACCAATTGTATCCCCATACAATTTCCTTAAATAGTTCTATGTCAAATAGTCCCCTGGTAGTCAGGTCGATCCTATTGGCATAGTTGAGTTCAACCATCATGATAGCAAAGAACTTATTAAATTTTATACTCCCCCGGGTAGTCCAGGCATCTAGTGTAAAATTGAATAATTCTTTCAATTCATACATCTAATGCAAATAAATAATTTTAACATATTCTCGAACTATAAGTCTCCTGGTTGTCAGGACGCTCCTTATAAACAAGAAGTAAGTAAAATTATTTACTTTGATGGATAGCTCTATAATAAAATATCTTATATTTTATTATTCAAGAACTCAAATTTTTAGTAAGAGAGAATTGTTACTAAAATAATTTTTAATAACATGAAGATCAAATCTTTTATAGCATGTGAATTTAGTTCAAGTTGTCTACATGCTTAGTCCTAAATTAATTTACATCACATGTAATAAATAATTCAAAATTATGTAATGAACAAGCACATGACATAAAAACGAAATTCAACATCCTCTAACATATTTATCTTATATATATTACATAAAAGAATTCATGCTAGAATATTGTTATTAATTAACATCTCATGAACTAATAACAATTAAAAATAACCATAGAATCATGTAACCTATTATAGATTCACATTGTATCTAATACAAAATTTCAAATTCAAGTTATAAACTATCTCAATAGTTATATGAATGCATAATTTATCCACAATAAAATAATAGCAACATTCAAATGATTTGACTATTGCATAAAACACATGTATTATGATTTGAACTCTTCAAATATAATATTAAAATATTTCGTAAATAAATTTTAGATACAATAAACCACGGCTCTGATACCACTGAAGGATTGCATATAGGCGTTCGTAACACGCAGCGGAAGACAATAACAATCCTAGGAAGATCTTTTCGTGTTTAAAATTTATTTACATGTCAAAGATCGGATCTAAGACGTACCTGGTAAAGAGTGTCTCGTTTCAAAATTTCTTCGATAGTGCGAAGACTCTATGCGTATCCACACCGAGACCGATCCTTGCTATCAATTCTTTGATCAATGAAAACCGCGAACAAATTAAACGAAATATTTTGTTGAAATTTTTCTCAAAAAACTTCAACTAAAATAGAAAGATCAAGAAACTAAGTTTTCTTGTCAAGAATATTTCTTGGTTTTTGTGGCTTCTTAAAAATTATATCACTTGTTCACCTTTTTTTTGGGTGAAGTACGATATATATATATATATATATATATATATATATATATATATATATATATATATATATATATATATATATATATATATATATACACACACTCAAGCACCAAATTATTAATTTATGTTAAGAAACACGTGAAGACCGTTGAGGATCAAAAATCAAAATTGGATTCTTATAATTTTATATTGTAAAATACAAATCCTATTCATAATAGGACTAAGCAGCCAACAAATCCTTTTGACCTTATACATAAACTACTAATCTCATTCTTTGAATTTGATAGCCGACGTGAAGATGTTGTCCAATTCTAAATTGGACTTTTCTTTCCAAAAAAAAAAAAAACGAATCCCATTCAAATGGGATTGTGGTTGCCGAAAAATTAGACTTTGCATATTCAATCCAATTTGGATTCTAAAATCCTTGATGGTATTTTACTATAGAAAATGACATCTCATTCTTAAAAGGATATCACGTTGTCGGCGATTCCTTTTCTGGACGTTTACTTTGCTAATCCAATTCGAAATTGGATTCAATCAAAGACTTCCATTAATATTTTATATAAATAAATATTTGTTATATATATCACATATATTTTCAACCAAGAGATATAATTTAATTTTTATTCCAAATAGAAACTTCAATTTGTTCCCAACATTAATTATATCCTCAGTGTTAGCAAAGAATATAATAATATTTCATTTGGACTAATAACTAAATCTATTTGACTAATTAAATTAAATTCCTTAATTTAATTATCAAATAATAAGTTAATTAATCCTTTAGCAAAGATCAGAGCACTCGTAAGTGTGCGACCCCATAAGTTCAATACTAAACCGGTAGTAAATTGATCACATCAATATACTAATCAAGGGTGGCGTCTAGCAACACTCCTTAACGACCGGATAGTATGAAGTATACAATTTACTCTCAAGAACCAGTAGAAGAATAATGTAGTAATTCATTCTGTCCTTATAGCTCTGGATCACCCTAGGATATGGTTCAACTGTCAAATCCTAATAGGCGACCAACTATGTGTTCATGTCAAATATAATCGACCATTGAATGACCTAAGAAACTCATTTCTTCTTTCATTCTATTGCCTTGGCCAAGGTCTTAATTTGGTCATTTATAATTCATGACAACATGGAGCTTAAACTCATTACCAAGAGTTGATAGATTCCATCTTGATCCATCACTAATTCTACAAGTATTTAATCGTACCCAATATCCTTTCAACTATCGCCCTAGGGCCATATGTGTCTGGTATCAAAGCACAATAAATAACTTGTCAATTACTATGACGATCTCAGGTCAAAGGAAACTCTTACATCACATTCTTCAAGAGAATATACTATTGACAGTTTATGGTAATTCTAACCACTAGGATTTATCCAATGAGTCGGTTCAATGATCATATCTTTATATGCATCATCTATTTATGTGATTTAGTTAATGAGATCAACTAATCTTTATCCCATAAAGACGATCACATAAATATTGATCTAACCGGATTACTAATTCCAAGTTAATAATCCTACGATCAAGAACAAATTTAGATTAAATTATAAGAGACTTTGCTCTCATTATCATGATCTCTATCACGATGACAAATCTCAAAATTTAATCAAGGACCTTATCAAATTAATCAAATAATTAATTAATAACTATGATAAAAGAATATCAGGTGCCATATATATTTCATATCAAATAATGTTCACAAAATATGTTCAAATCATCAAATATGATATTGGATCTAGGGCATATATACTATATCCCTAACAGTAATAACATAGAAAGACCAAAATTAATTGCAGAACAAAGAGCAAAAGCGTGGTATGATGGCCCCCAAGGCTTTGTTCATAGTGGTAATAGCGCAATGCGTGATTGTGTGGGTTTGACTCATGCCAAGGGTTCGAAGCCTCTCGGGGATTTCTAGGTTATAAAAAAAAGTGTGGATTGATGGCCCCCAAGGCTTTGGTCATAGTGGTAATAGCACAACATGTGATGTGTGGGTTTGACTCATGTCATAGGTTCGAACCCTCTCGGGGATTTCTAGGTTATAAAAAAAAGTGTGGATTGATTGTTTTCTATCACTGGAAACTTGATGTTATTGGAACAAGAAAGCAATAAGGTTGACGATGAGAATGTACGACCAATTTATGTACCTTGTGAACTGTAGCATTGCTGCCCAATTGAAGCCATCAATTATTGATTGTTTTCTCCATATTCCACTCTTGAAGACAAGGGTGATATCAAGGGGAAGGATGCCATCAGTTGTTTCTATTATTCCAGTCTATTGCCCCTTCACTTTGAAAGATGAGTTAGTCAGTTGAAGGAACTGCACCTTTTTGGCAGAATAAACAAATTGTTTGCGGTCAGTAGCTTGGGACAGGCATACGAATGTGGTGCGAATGGATTTCACATTGGTGAAGTAGGTTAAATGCTTCCTTTACAAGTTATAGCATGGCTGAATTAAAAAGCACTCTTTGTGATAAGAATTCCTTCGTCTACTCTCTAGCTGAGGGTCTATCGGAAACAACCTCTCTGTCTACTCAGGGTAGGGGTAAGATCTGCATACATATTACCCTCCCTAGACTCCACTTGTGGGAGCTCACTGGGTTTGTTGTTGTTGCAATGGAAGAAAAGCCAGAGAAAGAGGAGTTAGAAGATTGTGAATCATTTGAAGTTGAAATATTTCATAGAAGTGGTTAACAACAATCAATGGAACTTGATGAATAACATGAAATGGAGATTAAAAAAGGCTTTCGTAGCTCTCTCTGGTGAGGTGAATAGTCCTGCTAGTTAAGAATGGAAGCTCAGTGCCTTTTGTAGTAAGGCCAAGAAACAAAATAATATCAACATTGAACATATTTTGACTGTTAACTGTGAATCTTACATCAAGTTAGTTAAGCCAATGGTGAACATTGACATTGCTAGAAATTAAGACATGCTTGGTTATAGAATTGACATAACAGTTACTTCTTGGGGCATATACAGAATTATGGCAGCAAATTATGAAGACATGGTTGGTGATATGGCAGAGTCTAGGGTGTGATCATCTTGTTCATCAAAAATTTCCATCTGATTTATCACGAATTTCATTTGATCCGGGAAGAGATAATTCACCGTTTTCATACCCTTGAGGAAAAGGGTGCTTTGAACCGATGGGCATTGATACAAACAAATCTTGAAAGCTAAGATACAACAAGTGAAAATGCGCTAGAATTGGAGTATTTGAGAAGTTGTTAGTTTAGTTAGTTGGTAAGAGAAGTTATAAAGTCTTGGTTAGTTACATGCCATGTGAAGCAGTTATCTCATTGGGACTCTCATGCTGTCTTCTATAAATCCTTTGTACAAACAGTTACACTTTAGTCAGTGAGTATACAACTTCCTTTGGATCATGATATAATCTCTTCCTCTTGAGCTGAATTCTCGGAATGTCATATTCCCTGAGCAGTTCTTTCCCTTCTCAAGCTATTGAGCTTCTGAAGTTTCTTCCCCATGTCTTCTTGTTTGATTATTTGTATCAGCTACTAGTAACTAGGAATGACAATTCCAAGATTGCCTTTTGGAATATAGCATTTTTCTCTGTTGAAAGCAAGCTTTGGTGCATAACATCTCAAATCGTGCATTGCTTAGCTGTAATATGGTGGTGTGGGCTTCTATTTATCTCCAAGTCATTTGATGTATGCTTCCTTGAAAGACAGTGAAGTATCTTATTTGTTGCTCCTATTGGCACTTTGGTAGTTCTCTTTGATCTCTTTAATTCCAAAAGAATCTTGCTGAACTAAACGACTTCAGTTTCTTTTTAGGAAATCTTATATTCCTGAAACTTGAAGATGAGCCTTGACGTAACTGGTAAAGTTGTTGTCATGCGGCAAGGAAGTCATGGGTTCGAGCCGTGAAAAGAGCCTCTTGCGGAATTGTAGTATAAGATTGCGTACAATAGACACTTATGATCCGGCCCTTCCCCGGACCCCGCGCATAGTCGGGAGCTTAGTGCACCGGGCTGCCCTTTTTTTTATATTCCTGAAACTTGATGCGTCAATAATCAAAAATACTTAGAAGGAGGAGATCTCTTTGTTTCTCTTCTGTTCCATTTAACCTAAGAATCCTATAGGAACAGCAGTTTGCATGGCTTTCTCCGGATCAACTTGTCTTTAAGTATGAGTTGAAGTGGCATCAATTCATTCTTTTGTTCGCAAGCTGCTGATGCTTTTTATGTTTATAACAAGATTCAGTGTTCAAGTGTCATGTCAAGTATATAACTGATTAACTATTGGATTAGCTTTCCTATTTTCAAACCGCAGCATACATCTGGTTACTGTCATGCGGGGATGCAGAACTCTTGGAATTACAAAGACTAATCCATCTAGGATTTGTCTTTTTAATGAACTAACACTCTCTTTGACTTCTTACAGATTGTCACTGACATATTTCTGCTGCTCAAAATCTTATACTCATGTTTATGCTATTACCGCAAGGTATCATATGGATTACGAAAAACCCTGAAGGTAAGGGTGAAATTCTTAGTAAGTACTCGTTGCACAGTGTCTGGTGTGCAATAAGATTCTGAGATAATGTGAATTTCTTACATGGAATGCTGCTTATATATTTTAATGTAGTCTATTTCACAAGGAAGCTTTTGGCCTGCTCAATAGCTTTTCTATGGTTCTGACAACAGGGTGGTCTCTTTATGTTTTTTCTCCACCTATTTTTTACTCTCTGTTCTAAATAAATGAGAGATCACAATTTTTAATTTAAAGGCAAGGTGCTCTTTGTCCATCTTTTATTCAAAATTGTATTTCACGAATTTGTCTTGTGTTACGTCTCTAGTTTTATCTATTTGGTGAACTTTGCCTTAAGATAGAGTCTAACCTGCTTAATTTTCAGGAAATCGATCTTTTTAGTTCCAACGTTGTATGCATCCATGAATGGAGCGGGAAAAGATAATTATGAACTGAGGTCTGGTACAATGAAAGCCCATCTAATATAATTAGTAAGTTTATTTTAGGGATGAACCAGTGTATGAGAGGATGATAAGCATTTAAGTACGAAGAAAATCGTATTGGAAATAAAACTTTTTTTGTGTGACTATTTTATAAACAAGACAATGACCTGTACTTACAGTCCACTTGACTGGAAAACATGGATCCTGCCGGCACGAAGACTGGACGAAATAAGAAGAGAATTTAGAGATGATTTCCAGGAGAGTTGTGCGGATTAGTAAAAGTCTTTATTGTGATTTGCATGTGGAGAAAAGGTCTTAATTGTTGTTCCGAGCCTTTCTGAAGATGGAGAAATCGATGAAATGAAATTTTGGACAGATGATGGTGACAGATGGTGTGAGAAAGGACAACAAAGTGCACTAAGCTCCCGCTATGCGCGGGGTCAGGGGAAGGGCCGGACCCCGCGCTCGAACTCGTGATCTTCTGGTCACATGACAACAACTTTACCAGTTATGCCAAAGCTGCCCTTCATATGGTGTGAGAAAGGCTTGTAATAATTATTAGGGTTAATTAATGGCAAAATACATAAGTTACCCCCCGAACAATGACCCAAATCCGTGTTACACACTTTCTAGGAAAGAATATTACTTTACACACCCAACCTTTCTAAAGTGTATCTAATATACACTGCTTTGCCCACGTGGATAGTGCGTGTTTTTCCCAACAAATGAGTCGCGTGAACAGAAGAATTTTGTGTCAGATGTCAATTTTTTTTTAGTTTTTTAAAATTTTAAATTGAGTCATCTTCTTCCTTTTTAAAAATTCTGTCATAGCTACTCCTTGAGCTCCACCACCCGATCTCCTTCTTCTCAAATAGATATACCACGATTTCTTATATCTGTTCTCGTTGTAGAGAAGCTTAACTTGAGCTTTACCCATGACGAAGTCAAGTTTTCAGGAAGCGAGAATTTTTCGAAATATTTTCCAACCATTAAAGCTTAGCTCAAGATTTTGCACATTCTTTAATTTTATTAATGGATGATTTTTTAAATAGTTGACTTGTGGTGATGACAGTTAATGGCGGTCGAACTTTTACAGAAGTGAAATGAAATTGGATCTGAGCTCAAAAATTTTGATTCAATTTCAGCAGAAAAGATGGAGTTTTGGGTGTGTTTTTTTGGTGATTTTTGTTAGTTAATGGTGGCTTTGCTATTAAGTAAAAGGTGGAGGAAGAAGCTATGGTGTTTGATGGTGAGAGAGGAGGAAGACGGCCATGGTAGTTTAGATGAGGAAGATGAGGGGTATAATTATAATTTTAATTATTTTATTTTTTAAATGACATGTGTCACTATTTGATTGGTGCGTGATATTGCACATATTCTGAAAAACTGGTTAAGAAAAAAGTGGTGTGTCTTAGATACACTTTAGAAAGATTGGGTGTGTAAAGTAATATTCGTTCCTAGAAAGTGTGTAACAGGAATTTGGGTCATAATTCGGGTGACAACTTATGTATTTTGCCTTCTTTATATTTGTGAAGCAAGGTAAGTACAAAAATAGACATAAAAGTAGGCCATTCGGACATTTTTCTCCCTTGACATTATTGAATGACCTTGGTTTTATAGTCTAAAGGTTATAACATGGTGCATTATTTTACCATTTGTGTTGAACAAGCAGAAATGCTAGATTAAAGAGAAACTAGTGGGCAAGAAATGACCTAAAGAAGAAGGAGAACTATGAAGATGCCGAGAATGTTCTCCCCAGACAATGTAGTTGGTTTGGTGGAGGAACAGAAGTGAGAGACTGAGGATGAGAAGTGGAAATAACAAACCATTGCACTAATTTTGAGGACTTGGAGCCTAATAGGAGAGAAGAAAGAAAAGTTGGACTCAGTTTTATCCTTTCATCAGTTTAGCAAATTATACCCATTAGCAAAAGGGAAAGATACAGAATACTCCTCCGGTTCAAAAAGAGTGTCCACTTAATCCTTTTTTTTTTTGGTTCAAAATAAGTGTCCACTTAAAGGAAGAATTAACCTTATTTTTCCAGAATTCCCCTTATTTACATATCCCTAGAAGTCTTTTAAATTACTTCAATTTTCTATGATATCGTTAAATAGTTTCAACAGTTGGTTATTTGAAGTTTGAGTGTCATTCAAAATTTTACCATTCCACGTTTATTTACAGATTCCGAGTTTGGTTCACTTATGATTTGGTCTAGGCATTTAAAATATATTCAAGGCATCTAAATATATGGACATTTTAATTAAGGGTAGTTTAGTCAAATTACCTTTTTTTTTCCTTTATAGGAGTTAGTATTTTCTTAAGGGACGTGCAAATGACTTATTTTGAACTGGAGGGAGTAATAAAACAAAAAAAAAGGAAAGTGAAAATCAAGATGTTATGGTGAATTTAATTAGCAAACTTCAGAAGCAGTGTACAACTCTGTTAGTGAACAAAAACTAGTTTTGGTATCAAACTTGTGTTATTCTGCCTGTATTTGTAAATAATGATTCTGGAAATTAGAACGTTAGCTTATAAACGTAAATATAAATAAAACAGAAATTAATTCGAGCCCACTGAATTCACAGTGTTTCCTTAAGGAATTTAATCCCCTCCTAGTACCCAAGGTTATGGATTATTTCCTCCCAGGATAGAACGAATTACACACTGGTGCAGCGGTACTTCAAACCCCAGTGTTTCAGCGAACACAAAGTTCGGCAGCAAATCACACTTACGGATGCTTTGTTTGTAGTTTAAAACAATGCAGAACAAGGGAGGAGAACTCAGAAGTCGAATGGAAATTCTGAGAGGAAGGAATGCAATTTATAGCCGATGTTGAGTTCTTTCTGTGTGTCTTCAACAAGCTGCTTGCACCATCTATTTATAGTGCAGTTAGCTGCTAAACACGGACCCGCTGCCACTCATTTAGTGGAGCACTTAGCCATGGTGGACGGAGCACCAGACTGCTAACTAATGGAGCAATCACTTGCTATTATGGAGCAAGCATTTGGCAATGGTGGGAGACGCATTAGCCTACTGGAACAAATCCACGGATTGGAACATATCCGTTACAAACACGGATATTATTACGTTAATATTTACTATTAACAAATAAATTTGATCCAAAAAATTAATCAATCAATCATTTGACCAAATCCGAATCCGAATCCGAAGCCGAAGCCGTAGCCGTAGCCGAAGCCAAGCCGAGCAAGCGAGCGACGATGATGGCGCGAGGCTTGCCTTCTTCCTAACTCTTTAAGAGCTATATGAAGTGCATTTGTATATAAACCCACCAAACTCTTTTTCCTCTACCAATGAGGGACAATGTCTCGTTAAAAAGAGTGGGAAACTTAAAATTTTACTCAAAATTTTTATTTCCCTCCATTTCTCATTCACCCTCTTTTAAAACCTTTCTATATTAAAAAGAAACTCACAATCCTCCACATGAATGGGGAATGGCTATATCATGGAAGTATGCATGAAAAACTTATGTGATTTGCAAGCAAGGATTAATTGCATCTGGATAAGTAGGTTTCCCTTTGAACTTTCCGTAGTGAACTTATGTCGGATATACTCGGTCAATCGGTAGATTTGATATCTTTGAACCGTCGAACTTTAGTGTATACCTAGACAACCATAAGTTACACAATCAATCCCTTAACCGTCTTTGGTTCTCATTGTTGTGTTCGTTTCAACCATGAACACTGCCTGGTTTCATAAGTGCGTATAGAATTGGCCTTGCAAAATTCTCCTTGAAGCGGCTAACACTTCACACTTACATAGGTGATTCCTAAACGTATCATCCCGTAGATACACTATTTGATATACCATGTATCAAATTTAGAAATCATTAAAAAGCCTTAATGCTTTATCCTTGGTACTGAACATTGTCTCATCACGAGAATGGACCAAATTTTTTGTTGACAATGTTGAACCGTCATTAATGACTTTGTTTGATCTCCTTGAACCTAGATCTTGGGATCTCTAGTCTTCTAGGTAGAGTTACCGCCACAATGACTTGTTCTCGGCCATAGTCTCATTCCCCTCGATGATTTCTCAACTACCTCTTTAGTTAGGCCTTATGTAAGTGGATCCAACACATTATCACTTGACCTTACATAGTCAATCGTGATAATTCCTCTAGAGAGTAGTTGCCTAATGGTTTTATGTCTTCGTCGTATATGACGAGATTTACCGTTAATATAACGCTCCCAGCCCTTCCAATTGCTGCTTGGCTATCACAATGTATGCATATTGGTGCCAACGGTTTGGGCCAAAATGGAATGTCTTCCAAGGAATTCCGGAGCCATTTAGCTTCTTCACTGGCTTTATCTAAGGCTATGAACTCAGCCTCCATTGTAGAGCGAGCAATACATGTTTGTTTGGATAACTTCCAAGATACCCCTCCTCCACCAATAGTGAATACATATACACTTGTGGACTTTGAATCAGTTGAACCAGTGATCCAATTTGCATCACAATATCCTTCAATCACCGCAGGATATTTACTGTAGTGCAAATCAAAGTTTTGGGTATGTTCTAAATATCCCAAAACTCGTTTCATTGCCATCCAATGAGATTGACCTGGATTGCTCGTGTATCGACTCAGTTTACTTATAGCACAAGATATATCTGGTCGTGTACAATTCATGATGTACATTAAGCATCCCAACACACGAGCATAATCCAATTGTGATATGCTTTGGCCTTTGTTCTTTGCTAATGCAAGATTCACGTCAATTGGAGTCTTTGCAACTTTAAAGCCTAAGTGCTTGAATTTTTCAAGTACTGTCTTAATATAATGAGATTGTGACAATGTCAGACCTTGAGGAGTCTTTTGGATTTTAATCCCCATAATTAAATCTGCAACTCCCAAGTCCTTCATATCAAACTTGCTAGTTAGCATACGTTTAGTTGCATTTATGTTGGCAATGTCATTACTCATTATCAGCATATCATCCACATATAGGCAAACAATGACTATGTGATTTGGAACATTTTTAATGTATACACATTTATCACATTCATTTATCTTAAAATCATTTGAAAACATTGTTTGGTCAAATTTCGCATGCCATTATTTGGGTGCTTGTTTTAGTCCGTAGAGGGACTTAACAAGTCTACATACCTTCTTTTTTTTACTTGGAACTACAAACCCTTCAGATTGTTCCATGTAAATTTCTTCCTCCAAATCTCCATTTAAGAAGGCTGTCTTTACGCTCATTTGATGAATTTCAAGACCATAAACTGCAGCTAAAGCTACTAGCATTTGTATGGACGTAATTCTCGTCACTGGAGAATATGTATCAAAGTAGTCAAGACCTTCTCGTTTTCTATACCCTTTGACAACAAGTCTTGCTTTAAATTTATCAATAGTGTCATCATCTTTCATTTTTCTTTTAAAAATCCATTTACACCCCAAAGGTTTATTTCCAGGAGGAAGATCAACTAATTCTCATGTATGGTTGTTCAATATAGATTCTATTTCACTATTGACTGTCTCTTTCCAGAACAATGATTCCGAAGAAGACATAGCTTCTTTAAATGTTTGAGGCTCATTTTCCAATAAGAAAGTCACAAAATCTGGTCCAAATGAAGTAGACGTTCTTTGACGTTTACTACGTCTTGGATCCTCCTGATAAAATGTATTTTGCTTTGTTTCTTCCCCAGGTCGTTTAGATCCTTCACCAAACAACTCACATTCCTTTTTATACGGATATATATTTTCAAAGAACTCAACATTATCTGATTCTATAATAGTATTGTTATGAATGTCGGGAATTTTCTGATTTATGAACCAGAAATCGATATGCTTTACTATTAGTCGCATATCCTATGAAAACACAATCAACGGTTTTCGGTCCTATTTTTACCCTTTTGGGTTTAGGAACTTGCACTTTTGCCAAACACCCCCACTCTTTAAAATAATTCAAGTTGGGCTTCCTTCCTTTCCATTTTTCATATGGAATGGATTGTGTTTTGCTATGGGGTACTCGATTTAGTATTCGGCTAGCCGTAAGAACGGCTTCCCCCCACAAGTTCTGTGGCAAACCAGAACTTATCAATAATGCGTTCATCATCTCCTTTAATAAACGATTCTTTCTTTCTGTAATTCCATTAGATTGGGGCATGTAAGGGGCTATTGTTTGATGAATAATTCCATATTCTAAACATATTTGTTCAAAAGGAGATTCATATTCACCACCTCTATCACTTCTTATCATTTTGATTTTCTTGTTAAGTTGCATTTCAACTTCATTTTTGTATTGCTTGAATGCATCTATTGCTTCATCTTTACTATTAAGTAAGTAAACATAGCAATATCGAGTACTATCGTCAATAAAAGTTATGAAATACTTCTTTCCACCGCGAGATGGTATTGACTTCATGTCATAAATATCTGTGTGAATTAAGTCTAAAGGGATTTGAATTCTTTTCAACTGACTTATAAGGATGCTTAACATACTTAGATTCCACACATACTTGACATTTTGATTTGTCACATTCAAACTTAGGCAATACTTCTAAATTAATCATTTTTCGCAAGGTTTTATAATTAATATGACCCAAACGTATATGCCATAATTCATTTGACTCAAGTAAGTAAGACGAAGTTGAAACTTTATTATTATTTTCAATAACCATTACATTCAGCTTGAAAAGGCCCTCAGTGTGGTAACCATTTCCTACAAATATTTCATTCTTACTTATTACAACCTTATCGAAAACCAAAACACATTTAAAACCATTCTTAACAAGAAGTTCAGTAGAGACTAAATTCTTCCTAATCTCGGGAACATGAAGGACGTTGTTCAAAGTCATGACCTTGCCAGAAGTCATCTTGAGAAATATCTTCCCATATCCTTCAATTTTTGTTGTAACAACATTTCCCATAGAAAGCGTCTCTTCGAGTCCAGCAGAAGCATAGGTAGAAAATGCTTCCCTCACATCACAAACATGACGAGTGGCTCCAGAATCAATCCACCACTCCTTAGGATTTCCTACCAGGTTGCATTCAGAAAGCATGACACACAAGTCATCAACATCATCATGCTTTTCTACCATGTTTGCTTGACCCCTTTTCTTGTCTTTCTTCCGAGCACGACACTCCGTAGATTTGTGTCCGGTTTTCCCATAGTTGTAGCAGTTTCCACTGAACCGCTTCTTGCTTGGGTTATATTTCGGACCAGAAACCTTCTTTCTCTTTTTGTTATCTTCAACAATATTTGCTCCCATTATTGTTGAATTTCCATGGCCTCTCTTTTCAACAGTTTTATTGTCTTCTTCGATTCTTAATCGAACAATGAGATCTTCAAGGGACATCTCCTTTCGTTTGTGTTTCAAATAATTTTTGAAGTTCTTCCACAATGGAGGCAACTTCTCAATTATTGCTGCTACTTGGAATGCTTCATTGATGACAAGACCTTCAATGAAAATTCCGTTAGTAAAATTACTAAAAATTTTACTTTCAACATCAGTATTCTTTTGAAATATACCTTCAGCAAGTAGATCATGAATAATTACTTGCAATTCCTGGACTTGGGTAATAACAGACTTGCTATCTACCATTTTGTAGTCCAAAAATTTTGCAGCGACGAATTTCTTCAACCCGACATCTTCAGTTTTGTATTTCTTTTCAAGCGCATTCCACAATTCTTTTGATGTCTCCACGCCACTGTATACATTATACAGATTATCATCCAGTCCGCTAAGAATATAATTTTTGCACAAAAAATCAGAATGCTTCCACACCTCAATCACGAGAAAGCTTTCATTCTCTGGAGTTTCATCTGGCAGATCAAGGACATCTTCCTTGATGAACTTCTGTAGACATAACGTAGTCAGGTAGAAGAATATCTTCTGCTGCCAGCGCTTGAAATCAATCCCGGAAAATTTTCCGAGTTTTTCTGTCGGTGCTAAAGCCGGTGTTCGACTTGTCGATGCGTTGGTAGTCACCATCGGAACAGCTTGATTTCCGTTGTCATTCGCCTTTTTTTTTGGAAAAAAATGACACAAACAAACGTAGATTTTAATCTCCAACAAAACGCCACAAAGGCTTTACTCTCCAAATGGGAGTACACAAAAACCACAAAGGTTTTAGTTTCCTGAATCCAAATCCAGAATCCATAGCCGTAGCCGTAGCCGTAGCCGAAGCCAAGCGAGCGACGACGACGACGCGAGACTTGCCTTCTTCCTAACTCTTTAAGAGCTACATGAAGTGCATTTGTATATAAACCCACCAAACTCCTTTTCCTCTACCAATGAGGGACAATGTCTCATTAAAAGGAGAGGGAAACTTAAAATTTTACTCAAAATTTTCATTTCCCTCCATTTTCCATTCACCCTCTTTTTAATACCTTTCTATGTTAAAAAGAAACTCAACAACTTGTACACTGTGATCAATTTTGTGGATCCAAATGTTGCATTGTCAGTATTTACATTAAGGAAAATAAATATTCACCCTCACAGCTAAACTGTTGTTTCATTGTTAGGTGATCAACTGGCTACTATCCAGTCAATTATGGCCTGTAATATACTTTCAGGTGCACGGGCTTGAAAGGAAATTTGTTGAAAGTTGTTTCGATGACAGGATAACAACAAAAGGCAGATCATAGTTAATCCCTAGGACTATGTAGCTTGAGAGTTTGAATAGATTTTATTTTGTGAATGTCTGCTATCAATCTGAGGTTTGTTCTTTTGTAATATGTTAAAACCTGGAAAGAAAGTAGAAAAATGCATGGAGCATTTGCTCATAATAAATCCTGAAGAGGAAAGACTCTTGCATTTTCCTTTTTTTTGGAAGTTTCCAGCAAGTAAGAAGAGGATACTGAGATATACCTGAACTTACCTGAGGGTACAGAAGATGAATAGAAGAAAAGCAGTATACTCAATCCATTGTAGAGTTGCTCTTTTCAGAGTACTGCCAAAAGGATCTGAACTAGGAAATGCTTATGTTTCTGACTATATTTTTGAACATCTATCAACTATTTGCTAAGTCGGAGTTGTGTGCTGTACATACCTGACTGATGATTTATTGCAAGAAGAAGACGGAGAAGAGAATTTGGAAGCTGCTATTGACAGTGTCATATCTTTCTGTTTTAGCCTTTTGGGGGATATGTTCCTACTGTGGAAACAACCGCTTGGTTGTTTTCCCTTCTGTTTGTGCAATGCACAACTGCAGTTTTTATGGTAAGGCCGTCTCTCAATATCCATGTCTGACATTGACAAGCTTCCATCAAAGACACACTGTAGCATCATTTCAGCTGCTCCACTGGCCATTTTCTTCTCTCTCTTCTTCCCTGCTATAAAAGGTATCTAAAAGTGTTTGGCTACAGGTAATGTGCTTCTGTGTGTATCAGAGGTTCAAGGAAGTTTGATTCTCTTGAAATTCTTTGTCTTTTTAAGGGTTTATATAGAGCTAACAAGCATTGATTTACGTGTCCAATTTTGGGAATTGGGTAGAATCAACGTTAAAAAATGGTTGTTTTCTGCTTCTATAGAATTCAAGAATTTCTAGTAACGATGTTCTTGTGCATGTAGTTATCTTATGATCAATGAAACAGGCGTTTTTTCCTATGATTCTTTTGTCCATGCTGCAGTCTTGGCATATGTTTGCACGTACTGGTTTGTTTTATATATGTACTTTTGTGTGTGTGTGTAGAGGAACAACTGAAATACTTACATGCTTTTATTGTCTTTTGCTGGTGGCTAGCATTGCTCCTATAAGTCATGAGAATTTTGTGGGATTCTTCTTGTTATTGTAGTTCTCTTGTGATTCCCTCAATATAAGTGTTTTCTCCTTGGAGTTCTCTTCCCTTGACTCTGGGACCAACTTCTTTCTCAGAGATACACACGCGCGGGGGGGGGGGGGGTGATAAAGAGAGAGAATCTTAGTATTTTAATAGTATATTTGATCTGATAGCTTAGTGTTTCTGGGTTTGTACTTAGTACTTAGCAATTTGCATACATACTGGTGTCTTGACTTAAGTAACTTTTTTTGAAAAAGTTCTCTAATATGCTTTTATTCTTGATACTTGGATGAGTCAATTACAATAAGAAACAAGAAAAGTAATCATACGCTAATAATTGGATTTATCAAATTTTTTTAAATTACTGAATAATATAGTTGAAATTTGATACCAGTCAAGCAGGTGCAGGTTCGTTTGTCCTACTTTCATCTGGAAATGACTGTTTTATTAGCAACTTGTTCTAAATATGCAACAAAATTTTATTCCCTTCTACTCATTTTGTGGAGATCCGATATAACTTCTGTTGTCTAATTTGCCTGAGAAGTGTCCAAGTTTGAGTATACTAATCGTAAGACCGTAGTAACTCATACATAGTGATTTACTTGGATCAATTCATTTCATGAGAATATATATAGAAAGTGGTATTGATATTATAGTTTTATTGTCTTTTGTAGTTTTGTCATCTCTGTTCGCTCTTATTTTTTCTGTTGAACATTACAAACCTTCCATTGCCATTCATTTTCATTAATTATAGGTGGTTTCCTACAACTTTAATCGTTAGTTCAAAAGGCAGCCCAGTGCACTAAGCTCCCGCTGTGCGCGGGGTTCGGGGACCACAAGGGTCTATTATTAGGTCAATTGCATTTTGATGACTCGCTTACTTCAGAATGATGCTGTAGAGTCAAGGAGCTGCCTCAACACAAGACAATCAAACTAGTTCAAGGAGATATCTTCAGGATGACTAGCTGAACGCGAAAAAACAGATTAACAACAACAACAACAACAAATCCAGTAGTATCTTACAAGTGGGGTTTGGGGAGGGTAAGATATACGTAGCCTTACCTTTATTTCTGGAAGGGCAGAGAGACTGTTTCCGATAGACCTTCGGCTAGAGAACAACTGAAAAAGAAAAGGTAATTGCAACAAGTACGAAAAAACAGATTACAGAGAGAAAAAGGCAGTAGAGTCGTATTTCATTTCACTGATATAAAAATGGTAAAATTATAGTTTTTATACAGTGGTTTTACAAGATTTAGCAGCTATCAACTACCACTACTAACTCCCGTTTGAAGTTTATGGGTCGCTACAACGATCTCATGTTAGCAACTAGGTTTACAATCAAATATTAATGAAATTTTGAATATATATACAAGGACTGTTCTATTAACAACTAGCTCCAAGGCTCCCATTCTAGTAACAAACTTGTACAATGTGATCAATTTGAGAACTCATATGCTGCATTCTCAGTATTTACATAAGGGAAAAGAAGAGTTCCCCGGCACAGCATAACTAAGCTTCATTGTTAGGTGATGAACTAAACTCAGTATCCAGTCCATATACCTCATGTGCATGTAGGGAAATATGTTGGACTCAGAGGCGGACCCAGGATTTGAGCACGATGGGGGCACTATTGTATGCCACTCTTGTCTAAAAAAAAAGAATATATATATATATATATATATATATATATATATATATATATATATATATATATATATATATTTTCTTTTTGATGGTGGTATGAGAAGTGAAGGAATAAAATTAATTAAATTGACTATTGTGTATTAGTACTAACTATAAATGAAATAAAAAAAAGTAATTTGTTATTAAATATAAATTATATTGCATCCAAAGAACTAAAATATTAATAAAGTTGACTATTATATATTAGTACTAATTTATAATTGAATTCAAAAAAAAAAGTGATAAAAGTAAAAGATAAAGCAATTTGCTATTGAATATAAATTACATTATACTCACAGAATAAAAATAAAAAGGAGGAGAAAAAGCTGAAGGGGATTTCGTTGGGAATTTAAGGGCCCAAAGCAACCACTTCTCCTATCCATCTCTTTGTTTTAGGAGGCACACTTGAAATATTTAAGTGGTCCCATATATTTGTACATATATATATTATATGTATATACAGGGTTTTTGCCGAGGCTAACGGGGTCACGTGACCCCTCAACCCACCACGTAGATCTGCCTCTAGTTGAACTTGGGAGCTGTATCACTAGGACTATGTAGTGTGCGAGTTCTATCGAATATATTTTATTTTGTGCTAGCTAGGTGAAATTGCCTACCTTTACTGGGGAAGGTTATAAGTTATGAATGTCTGCTATCAATCTGAGGTTTGTTCTTTTGTAAAATGTTAAAGCCTGGAAAGAAAGTAGAAAAATGCATGGAGCTATTGTTCATAGAAATCATGAAGAGCGAAAATTATTGCATTTTCTTTCTCTTTTAGAAATTTACAGCACCTATGAAATGGATACAGAAGTATACATGATCCTTACCAGAATGTACAAAAAATGGGATAGAAGAAAAGCAGTATACTCAATCCTTTGGGAAGCTGCAGTTTTGAGAGAACTGCCAAGAGGCTCTGAACTAGGAAATGGCTTTTGCATCTGACTAAAAAGGGCAGCCCGATGCACTAAGCTCCTTCTCTGCGCGGGGTCCGGGAAAGTTCCGGACCAAAGGAGTCTATTGTACGCAGCCTTACCTGCATTTCTGCAAGAGCTGTTTTCACGGCTCGAACCGTGACCTCATGGTCACATGACATCAACTTTACTCCCCTTCGGCTTTTGCGTCTGACTATATTTGAAAATCTGTGAACTACTTGCTAAACCTGGAGTTGTATGCTGTGAACTCCTGAGTGATGAATTATTGCAAGAAGAAGATGGAAAAGAGTATTGGGAAGCTGCTATTGACAAAGCCATATCTTTCTGTTTTGGCATTTTGGGTAATGATATACTCCTAGTATGGACACAACTGCTTGGTTGTTCTCCCTTCTGTTTGTGCAATGCACAACTGCAGTTTTTATGGTAAGGCCGTCGCTCCTTATCTATGTCTGACATCGACAAGCTTCTATCAAAGACACACTGAAGCATCATTTCAGCTGCTCCGGTTGCCATTCTCTTCTCTCTCTTCTTACCTGCTATAAAAAATATCTAAAGGTTTTTTGAAAGTGAGGCAATGTGACACTTGATAATTTCTCTGTCTATGGGCGTCTGTGATGTCAATGTAGTTATTTTGAACATTTTACAAATTTTTGCATGGGTTTATATAGTGTAACGACCCGACCGGTCATTTTGAACTTTTGCACTTTGCTCACTAATTCTCGGGCATGACTTGCCACGTGTGATGTATTATGACCTATATAAATTGTTGGTTTTGGTTTTCAAGGTAATCGGAATGAATTTGGAAGAACAGTTCTCAGTTTGAAGCTTGAAATTTGAAAGGTTTGACCGAGATTTGACTTGTTGGTATATGATCTCGGATTGAAAATTTTATGATTTGGTTAGCTCTGTTAGGAGATTTGGGAATTGGGAACGGGATCGAAATGCATTTTGGAAGCCCGTCGAAGGTTTTTGCTTAAATTGGCGAAATTGAGATTTTGTCGTTTTCCAGTTGGTAGATGAGATTTTGATATAGGGGTCGGAATGGAATTCTGGAAGTTGCAGTAGCTTTGTTGTGTCATTTGTGATATGTATGCAAACTTCAGGTCATTCGGACGTGGTTTGGCTGGATTTTTGATCAAAAGCGAAATTTGGAAGTTCTTGAAATTCTTAGGCTTGAATCCGATGTTATTTTGGTGTTTTAATATTGTTTTGAGAGTTCTGAAGGTTGGAACAAATTTGAATGAAGTTATGGGATGTGTTGGAATGTTTTGTTGAGGTCCCGAGGGCCTCGGCTGAGTTTCGGATGGTTAAACGGATCAATTTTGGACTTTAGACTTGGCAGTTTTTGCTGGTTTTGTGTTGCAGACAAATTGTTCTTTGCATTTGCGATCAGGGACTCGCGTTCGCGAAGGGCATTTTTATATGTTGATATTTTTGTTCTATGCGTTCGCGAGGAAGGGGACGCGGACACGAAGGTGGGTCTTCATGTGCATCGCGGATGCGAGACTAGGGTCGCGTTCGCGAAGAAGAGTAAGGTCATGTACATGTGCATCGCGGACTGAGACCCTTAGGGGAATTTTTACTATTTTTCCTCGCTCTATTTGTTTTGAAAGCATATCCTCAGTTAGGGTTTACCTGTTTATTGTCTAAATCTGGTTTTATCACTTTACTTCTTAAAATGTGAAAACTATTTGGGCTGAGTTCCCTATTTTACCGAAGGTCCGAGTGATTGTGAGGTTGATGACTGAGATAGACCGAGGGTCTGATTGTGAGGTTGATGACTGAGATAGACCAAGGGTCTGATTGTGAGGTTAATGACTGAGAGAGGCCGAGGGCCTGATTGTGAGGATTGTATATTTACGAATCGGGCTGCATGCCGTAGTATTATATATATATATATAATGCTCATCATAAGCTTTTTTTTCCTCCTCTTCGTGTTCTATTGATCAGAAGCATCCAGCAGCGCCACGCCAGTAGAAAGAGTCTTGCTACTAAGCTAAGCTGCTGTTGGGGAACTCGGTATAAGCGATTTTCCGCTTCCGCCTTTCTAGGCTTCACAATAGCTCCCCCCTTTCTTTTCCAATTCCTTCTTTTCGTTCTACTTAGGTGGAGCAATCCGAACTCTCGACAGAATATAAAAGAGGACCACAGGCCTGTGTAAACACCTCAACGAACTCATGTGGACACTCCTCAGCCCGAGGACAATCTCTCAAATACACATGTTGATGTTGTTGACCCGTTTTTCTTTTCTTTGCTGATTCCTCTCAATGAAATTTTCCATGTTGCACTAAGTTACTTACGGATGTATGCATGCGGTCCGGGAACACTTTGGGGTGAACACCCATCCGAACAAGTAGGGTCAATAGTTCAGCATTTAGGCCGTAACATTTAGCAACAAATAAATATTTAACCCAACAAGTGCTCTCCGAACCAAGCTAGATAGTCTCCTATCACTAGGCTCACCAACCAACCTGGACTTTTTTTTATTATTCCTACCGGATATCAAAACAAACCATAAGGATTGTTTCCAGCCATGAGTTCCCCTATGACATAAGCGCTCTTGGGTGGGGTGGGCCATTCCATCAAATCTTTGAGAAGGGGCCCAATCTCGTATTTGATGGTCGGCGTGGCGATAGGCTTCGTTTCTACGACTGCCTTCCCAGCCGTTGAAAGACTGAGCGAGAACGGTAAGGGGCGCACAAACAAAGAATGTCGTTGTGCGGGGATGCGATTCGCCAAGCTGGGGCAAAGAAAGCCGTCCGACCCTACCGAAGTACCAAAGGCTTTCGAGGCTTACACCTCCCTATTACAGGACCTAAAAAAAGGCTTTCAGTAGCGCCCTTAGAATCTAATTTGAAGCGCCAGTAGTTGTAGCTGTGGCCACACCAACCCTTTCGTTCTTATCGCTCCGGATTCCGATCTATATGACCTCCGGGCGGTACAAAGTAAACCTCTTCCGTAGAAGCAGGTAGTAACCTAACCTTTAAGAATTTGTTCAAGGGGGGACCCTCTGATCTATCAATGGAAAGATCTCCATGTGTGGCGTGATAAGGAATCCTAGAAAAGATCGATTGAGACTCCCTCCACGGTCCCACGAAGATCTCTACGTACTTGTCCAGGACAAGTGAGATCTTCGGTCTGCGTGCCTGGGAGCAGCTCAAACAAAGAAGAGTCTGGTCCGGTCTGAATTCAGGCACGGCCCGCCCGTCTGCTGCTAGGTCCGGAAATGGCGCCGGGCGAGGGCGCCGCTATGCCCCTTAATGAATCGAATGGTCCTTCGACCTTCGTTTGATTCCGACGGCCGGCATAGATCTCATGAGACCCGCCCACTATTACTACGAAAAAAGCCCTGCCCTTTCCTTCGCTACTAGGAAAGTAAGCAACTTCTATTAGCGCCGGACCTTGAGTCGAATTGATCGTGTCATGTGCAACGTCCATCAATGATGGTTCATTAATGTCCATTGATTTAGACTCCTTCCCCCTTCTCAACGTAGAAAAAGATCGAGAGGGGCCCGAAAGCCCCCAAAGAACGGAAACGGAATTCGATTCACTCCCCATTCTCTCTTAAATAAATAAAGCTCGCCCTGGGCCGGGTCTTTCCCTGTTGTTCTGTTCCCGCCACGAGAAAGACGCACGGAAGAGGTATTCCCAGCGCGCGGAGGATCCGTTGAGAGTTTGTCTCGGTAGGGAACTGTACGATCTTTTCCCCTATTGTATTGAATCAATAAAAAAAAGAGGTCAGTGCTACGGCCCCCTATTGTTTGATCCAATATTGACCGGGGACGAGCCCCCACTTCCATAGATCCTTGGTTTGACCTCCCGTAGTGGTCCTTGCTTTTAAGAAAGCGGAGCGGGGCCAATTTCTCGTACTTGCTCAGTGTGCCCCCCTTTCTTCGAGTGCCCCGCCCGGTTCACTGGGCTGTTGGCTTACCAAGCACTTGCCCGCTGCTCCTGCCGCCCGCTTGGCGGGCGGAGCGCTCGTTATCCTGACTTTTCTCTCTGCTGGGGCCCTCCCATTGCTATAGCCATAAGCTATGGCAGCTCCAGCTCGCAACCACAGGGGCCCGCCCCGCGAGGCCAGAGTGGGCTCAGCGGTCAGCCTCCATTCGAATTATGTTAGGGGGTCTTTCGCTTTTGCCAGATCTAGAGAGATACTACAAGTCCTCCGTCCCAGATTCCATCGCCGCGGCCATCTGGTTCACCGGTACTACCAAAAAGTCTCATGCTTACGTTACTGTTATTGATGGTTTGATTATCTTGGACCACGAGGACCCCAGTCGTGCTTCTGGTTTCCATTCCAATCATCATATTGATGATAAATCTCCTCGTGCTCTGCCATAAGAACTTGGAGTCCGTATCATGGTGAAGATAAGGTAAGGCTGTGATTCTTGCTCAAAAAACAGACCGAACGCCTTCGAGTTATTGGCTCGTCCAACCCGGCAGCATTCATGAGTCGCTAGTTCAACTGTCCCTCGGAGACAGGGTCGAGAAGTACCATGCATGGTTGCCCCCCGTCCTTTCTTTCTATCAGTCTCACCCAGCAAGCCACCCCAACCCTACAGCCAAAAAAGGTAAGCGCCTAGCGCGAGCCTTATTTATTAGTTTAGTAAAGTCAAGCTTTGGCTCCCTAAAGACTAAAGAAATGCATAAAAAAGGGGGGGACTTATGCAACGGGCTATGCCACCCAAACCAACTGAGGGAAGTCGCATCCGTCCCATCGCAAGCACCTACAATGTCATGATCACATTGGTTTACCCTAGTTTCTTTGGTAGTTTAACGTACGGTCGCCCCTCCAACAAGAAAAGGTATAAATATGGAAACTTCTCTGCCATTTGGATCGGAGAATTTATGGAGGAAATCGGGTTTTAAATTCCCAGAAACCGCACGATTATATAGCCAAAGGGAATAGGCCGCGCCTAAAATCATCCCAAGCACTGCTAATGTGGCTACTAAGCTATTTCTTTGGAAAGCTCCTACTAAGATGAGAAATTCCCCGATAAAGCTGCTAGTACCAGGTGAACTCATATTGGCCAAAGTGGAAGAGAAGAAAATGGTAGAGAGATTCGGCATGGTGCTCACTGAACCTCCGTAATATCTAACAAGTCGAGTCTTATGTCGGTCATATAGAACACCAACACATAGAAAAAGGGCTGAAGAAACCAGTCCATGACTTGACATCGGTAGAATGCTACCTCCAATTCCCTGTATGTTCGATAGAGCCAAAGATTCCCCCCCACTGATCGGAGTACGCCGATTACCCCCCGAACCGTACAAGATAGTTACCACCTATCATACGGCTTTCTAACTTAACTTCTTTTTCTGGTCGTTCCGCTCTGTCGATCGATGGTAGTATAAGAGATCTGTAACCCCCCGAAATTTTTTACATAATGGTTCCTGCTTCCTACCCATAGTTAGCATGTATCTCCCCCGGTCATACTTTAGTATCACATCGTAGACCCCCACCCCAACGCTATCTTCCTTATCAGTGAACCGGAACATAGTGCATAGGTACTCTTCGATGCAGCGGGGACGAGACGACGTGACATACTACGATCACGTACAGAAGTGCTGTCCTTCGTCTCGGCAATATGGAACCTCTCAACAGCTCCCGTTCTTTTATGGGGTCCTATCGGGATAGGTAGGCCCAAGCCTTTCCCCTCCCCCCTCCCTCCATAAGACCCTCTTTCTCTTTCCCTCTCGGGAAAGAAGATAAGAAAGGATTCATTTTTTTCTTTCATGTGAACGGCCCTATCTTGTATCGAAAGGTTTTTCGTGCTATACACCACGTTGAGAAAGACCAACCTCCTATGTACCGTACTCTTTTTGTACCTCGAAAGGGGGGTCCTCCTTATGATGCTACGGACGGCTGTCCGAAGTGCAAGGGGTAAACTCGGACTCGGATAGGATAGGATTGTGCGCGCCGGGCCCTTCGGGTCTCATATTTTGGCCGAGTTTACCGTACCTCCGTCCCCTATGTTAGGCGGCCGTAATATT